>NW_026000068.1:11642042-11875159 GCF_001458135.2 Marmota marmota marmota
GGGTTGGCGAGGAACTTGTAAAGATTGGTACAGCAGGAGTGGGAGCCATTTATTGTAGGACAGGAGGGGTATATATACATTACACACAGCTTATCTTAATTAACATAAACTAGATACAGCAGTCAACCAATAAGGAATCTCCACACTTAATGGCTCACTGGCGTTACTTCACAAACCACTCCCTCTGGCAAAATGCCAGGCGCCATCTTGACTTGTTTACAGACCCTAACACACATGATGCCCAAGCCTAGGTTACACAGTCTCACCCTTGCCCGCATCTTGTTCACTTGGCCCTGCAGACCAGTCAGCCTTGCATTAATGGTTATATTCCTGGAGATGTTTCTGTGGGAGAGATGTTTAGAATTTCGTATGCTTACTTTTATCTAAAAAGTTTCCTCCATTCTCCTTTAATAGGCAGCAGCTATACTTTCTGTGTTAAGGTGAATGATTACTTTGAGGCCTCAATGAGAAAATGTTTCAGAGTACCTAGCAGGGGGTTTGGTATAGAAGATGTTTAATAAACATTTGCTGGTTTTAAATCAGTCTTCTTTGATCTGAACCACACCCACTCTTGTCAAAGTTGCAAGGAAGAATTGGCTGTTTGCATTTTAGACTGGCAGTTCTTGTGCTTCACTGAACACTGGGCCCAGGTCTCTTGATCCCCTGGTGTCTATGGGTACATTAAATGGACACAGGAAGAGCTACTGTATTTGCTTCAGAAGAGGTCAGTCCTTCCTTCCACGAAAGTTAGTGTTAAATTGTTTGTTTCTGCAGTTACCCCTTTTGCCTAGCAAGTTCCCCCTATATAGCACTATTTCATGTTGCCAGTAGGAGTAAAAAAAAATAGTCAACTCTTAGTTTTCTTAATTTTACATGCAGTGTTTCTTAGCTAATTTGATTGCCTACTTTATCAGAGATGATTTTTACATACATACAATATATAATAGCCATTTCTGTAATAAAACTGAAAATTGAACATATGTATTCCTCCTTAATCACATCGATTTATGAGGATTACATGAATTTCTAAAAACCATTAAGTTCTTTCCCCCAGTATACCATCTTTGATTGCACTGGTAGGCTTGTAGCCAGCCATCTAAATACCCTTGACAAATGAAGGTAGGACTGAATAGTTTCCATTCACACACCAGGTCACTGGCAGAAGCTGATGATAATCTTCACCTGTGGACTCAACCCAGAAAATAATATGGCATACCTCTCAATCACCTTCACCTGAACAATGTCACCTTCCACCAAAACAGCCACTTCACACTGCCTCTGTACTTGGCTCTCTTACAAGTACAGAATCTCTTAATTTTTTTTTTTGAGAGAGAGAGAGAGAGAGAGAGAGAGAATTTTAATATTTACTTTTTAGTTTTTTTCGGTGGACACAACATCTTTGTTTGTATGTGGTGCTGAGGATCTAACCTGGGCCTCACGCATGCCAGACGAGTGCGCTACCGCTTGAGCCACATCCCCAGCCCCTGAATCTCTTAATTTTTAAAAAATATTTACTTTGTTTATTTAGTTTTACGTGGTGCTGAGGATCGAACCCAGGGTCTCACATGTGAGACGTGAGTGCTCTACTGTTGAGCCACAACTCCAGCCCAGAATCTCTTAATTCTTAAAACTACATTTTATAAAAATGGAGCATCTTGATGTAGGAACTTACATTTATCTATGGTATAGTTTTATTCACTTTAAATTGATACTGATAATTCAAACTAATTTAACCAAAAGTAAAGAGCCTCCCAGGCTAAGGTCGTAAACCTAAATTTTTAGCCTCAATAACAAGTTTGTAACAGAAGTATGAATTCAAGGAGACAATAATTTGACCTGGATGGACTGAAAAGATTTTTAGAACATAATGAATTATTTTGCCTTTTAAATTATTTAAATTATGAAATAGTTTCAGATCTACAGAAAAGAGGTAGAATAGCACAGAAAACACTCATGTTCCCTGGACCCAGATTTCCCAATTTTTAGCATTGTGCTACATTTGTTTCACCCTCTTTCCTTCCCTCTTTCTTTCCTTCTCTTAGCACGACCATTCTGTCCTCAGATCCCATTCTCATCCCCCAGCTGTCTTAGCAGAGTCTCTGTCTCTTTCCTGGTCTGGGATGCTGTCCAGTGGTGTGCACTACCTTTAGTGGATGTGTCTCATCAGTCTCTTTCTAAATCAGACATTCCTTACCTTTATATCTATGATGGTCTTATGGGGCACAAGGCTTTCACTCTTAGCCTGATTCAAGTCCATCCACCTCATGGGGTCCTCAGGCTGTGCCTTGGCAGGTTCATGCTGTTTTCCAGGTGTCACAGCTGCAGGTCTATTATGCCAACCCCTCCCACCCCTGGAGCTGTTAACCTTGACCACTAAATGGATTGTTGTCTGCAAAGTTCTCCAATATATAGTTAAAAGTATTTTCAGACTTTGTCTTTGCTGAATGTTTTGCAGGCAGATGTAGTGCTATAACACTACTCTTCAGACTTCTTCTCCAAAGCTCAGCCTCCATGAGGATTTCTGCCTGTATCCATCACCACTCTGATGACAGTTACTTAGTTTCATCATTCCTTCTGTATTTATAGATCATTTTCTATCTTAAGGAAGAACAACCCACCCCACCCCCCCATTCTTCTTCCTCATGCAGTCTTACTGTGTGCAGTGGATTATCTATTATTCTCTTTTGACATGTAAATTGTACAGATTTGACCAGTTGGAATCCCTTTCTGTGTCCTTTTGATATGTCTTTCTCATCCTTTGAACACTCCTTTACTTTCTGGCTTAACAAAATGTTCCAGGCTCATCTTGTACTTTCCTGCCCACCCCTGGGATCAGCCATCTCACTCAGTAAGAAGGTTCCTTGTATTGTGTGGCATTGAGAAGGTAGAGCCAGAGGGCTTGTTTGCTTATGAGGTGTCAGCGCTTCTAGGCCCTCTGAGCAGCCAGGACACATGGTTTGGAAGTGTGCCCACCCACCCACCTGTCCCTCCATCCATCAGTCTATCCATATGCTCACCCATCCAGGCCTTTCTTTCTAACTTCCTTGCATCTGCCCACCCACCCAACCATTCATGTGCATGCACAATTATACACATATATCTAAAATTACTGCTGTATCTATCTGTGACTACCTATATTCTTAAAGCACATGTGTTCTGTTTGTACCGGTTCTTCCATTTCCAATCCAGGAACCTCAGGGTTCTTTCTAGCCCTTTTCTTTCCATGCTTATAAATCCCTTCTCAGATAGCAAAAGACCTGACGTCCATTGTTCTCAATATGTTAACTTACCTGTTCAATTAGCATTTGGTCAATCTCCCAATTATTCTGGTCTGGCTTCTTCACCCCCTACTCCATATTGCCCTCTTCCTTAGAAAGCCGTGTACCGCCACTCTTCACTGCCTCACTTCCTCCATGCCAGGAGGGGAGAAGGACAGGAAGGGAACGACAACTTTGTTTTTTTTTTTAAGTGATTTTTTTCTTTTCCTGAGTCAGTAATTTTCAAACTTGGTTGAAGATGCAGCTTCTCATGCTCCATCCCTGGAGATGCCAAATCAATATTCTCAGTGGGTTTCCCTACCTACCCACTGACCCTGTGGAGTATTTTTTTACCTGTTACTCAAGAGTTGTGGGTCTGCTTTGGAAGTGTCCATCTCAGCCCTGCCATGGGCTAGACTTCCAGCTAGATGCAGAGCTGTCTTGGGGCAGCCATGTTCATAAGCTCAGCTGGTTCCTCACCTTGTGTCCCTCCTTCTTTCTTACTCGCTTGCTTTTTCCCACAACTTTTAAATAAAACTGTGTTTATAGTCTGTAGTGTCTGGTGACATAAGTTTGCTATAGGAAACCTTCCCAGCATTTTTTTTCAAGAGACAAAGACTGCTTTGTTCTGTTTGATTAGCTCTGTCCCATGTTGCTCTTCTGTGTGTTGTAGGGACAGAGCAGCCTACCTCACAAATATTTGCTTGCTTTAGCTTGCTAAGATTTGGGACCAATCTTGCTTACTGTAGCTGATCACAAGAGTGAAGCAGTATGGACGACTGAGATAACCTGTAATTTAGAAACAGCATGTAAAGTAGTTGTTTTTAATATTTTAAGCAAGCCAGCATATCTACAAGTTTTTCAGGAAACTAAATTCATTCAAATGACTTTGATCTCAGTGTGCCCATGTTTCCTTATAAGCCTAAAAATCATGTGTTTGGATTTCAAGGTGAGAGCATAGTAAGTGTCCACACATCCTCCCCACTACAGCCCTGGAGCAGGAGAAAGGCAAAGTGACCTTGGCCTGCTGCAAGCCAGGATAACACCAGGGTTTAGTTTCTGCATCACTTTCTCAGCTTAGCAAGTATGCTGACTTAGTGTGTACTTCAACAGCCATAGGATTTGCTGCCCATGAAGCTGGTTGAGTGCCTTTTAAAGGCAGTATGTAAATGGATGATGGCATAGTTAGTGTTATTTGCATAAGAGAAAAACAAGTAGCAGAATGATTCACCTGGATAGTAATCTTATTAAGACCACTTGGGAGGTGAGTGGAAGCTCAGCTCCCTTGCTCCACATCACTTATAGAACAACTGTTTTACAATCTCATGAAAGGTCGCAGCATTGCCAGAGTCACATGATGCTGTCATCCACTTCTACTGTACCCCAGAGCTCAGCTAGAAGCCTTTTGAGGGCTCCAAAAAAGGAGTGATAAAAAGCTAGCCCAAGTGTGGTCTGCAGAATGAATGTGCATGCAGAGCACAGGTAGTTAAGTCCAACTGGTGTCAATGGGGCCGCACCAGCAGTTGCCTCTTTTGGTCTTATTTTGGTTTTTCTTTCCAATGATCCAAGTAGAGGTATCAGAGAAGGTTAGGCATAATTAAATTGATCCGGTTTTGAATCAGAAACTGAATATCTTTAAAAAAATAAGCTTTGGAAGTCCATCCTATAAGAACTTTCCCCAGAGAAAGAACCGTCTTTTTATCCTTCTCTTTACCAGATGGTGTCCTTGGAGCATGGGAAGCATCACTGTCAGGGCATGATCTAGAAGCTTCTTGATTTAGCCATCCTAACACAGGTTTGACGTCCTTGGAGAAGTAGGTTCAGCTCTTGTCTGAGTGTCCACTGTTGTACAGAATAGACTGAGTGCTCACCTGCTGCCTTCTCATTTTTTTCTCCACCATGAAAACCTTGGCATGAGAACGGTTTCACAGGAGGTGGAGAGGATAGTGGACCCACGCCCAGGCTTCCTGAAGAGACCTGTGCTGGGAGGCCATGGTGCACTGGCTGTGGGCGTTCAGAGTCAGAGCAGCCAGGGCCTTCCCTTTGCTCAAGCTGCCAGGGCACTATTTCCTCATGACAGACTAGGTGGTTTTGTGTGTTTTGCCTATTTTTGTTTTACCTTTGGATTGTTGTTTCCTACCACTTGATGTCTATAAGACACCACATTTGGACCTAGTTGACAACATTTCTGGGTCAAAATCATTTGTCTTTTGGATGGTTGTTGCTTTTGCAGCCTTAAGCAGGAGTGTCCAGATACAGTTCTTGTAGCACAACATTCAACGTTGGGTAACAGAAGAATGTTCCTGCTGCAGACTTAGCTCAGAATCTGATTTAATGGGAAATGTAGAGATCCAAGTACCAGAAATGAGAATAGGCAAGCCTCTGTGAAGTTTTGTGAAACTCCTTTTTAGGGTGGCATACAGAGATCCAAGGTACACATATGTGCAGTTCTGATCAAAAATAAATATTCAGGAACCAGGTCATTGTTCCAGATTTTAAACAGTTAAACTTCCTTCTAAATATTAGGAACCAAGCATACCTTTAATATGGCAAAATTTTAAACTTATCTTTAATTACTGTTTTACTTGTTAATATTTGCATTTTCCTTAACTCATTTAGATATTAGAGCCTATGAGTTCATATATTTATAAAATTTTAGTGTTTATAAAATGCAATTTTGATTGCCTGTCAAGTCCCCCAGCCCCATATTCCAAGAAAAACAAAGAGCAGACTAAAAAATGAGCTGATTTTTATCAGTTAAAAATTATGGAAAAGTCCTTCTATTTGATAATGGAGGCTGATTTTCTTTTGGCAGCTGCTTTCCCTTGTAGGGGCTAAAAACTAGAAACAGAGTTTTAAACAAAGTGTGTAACTGAAGTAGATTTTACCTGGTTCTATGGTTAAAGTCATTCAGAACTACATTATAAACCATAAACTCATATTATTGGTTTTATACTTGAAATATATATGAATTTTTGGGCTGTATATATTATATACCATTTAAAACCTTCTTTTCTATATGATAGAAATACATATTAACATTTTATAAATTTCTGACATTTTCACATATTACTATACTCACAAAAACATTTTGCCAAAAATTATTAAAAAGATCTATGATATTGTTTATGTGCTCAGGTAATACTTCTTAAACTGCCAAACTTATAAAAGCTGCATGGAAATAAAACAATTATTCTGTAAAGTTTCACTAGAGAGTTGTTATATATGAACATTTGAAATTCCGTGCTATCTTATTGGGTGTGAGATAGTTCTCTTGTCCAAGATCTTTCCGGCAAAACCCTGCTGCTACCACTGTCATTCTGATAAATGACAGTACCAGTGGTGGCACCAGCAGCAGCACTTTGGTCTCTGCCTGTGGATTCCTGGGGGCAGAGCTTGCTCAGTGAGCTGTCTCTGTCTTCACCTACTCAGCAGACTTCCTATCATGCCAGTCATAATATGTGCTACTGAGAGCTGCCAAACAGATGCAAAGACACTCAAGGAAAGAATATGCCATTTCTGGAATATTGTTGCTCGGATTTGTTCGTTTTCAGAACGGTATTGGTGTTGTCACATGGATGCCTTTTCATGAGGGCTGGAAACCCATTTGACACATTTTGCATTGGTGGTTTAAGACCCAAAACAGTTGGACAAGATAGAGCTTGCTTTCTACTTGTGTAGATGGAGTCTGTGAAGACTGTTGTTCCAGGGCCAGTGTGGCTGTCCTGTTGACTCTTCTAGCAGGTAAATGGCTGTCAAGTTTGCCTTAGAATCATCAACAGTGGCTGAAACTCCAACATCTTACCCAAGTTCCTGGAGGCAAGGGCAAGACGGAATGAGCATAGTTACAACTTGACCCTTAAACTGTTCCCAAAATTCCCATTCAACATTTTTTACTTCTCTATATTGATCACTCCTATAAATAAGCAAGGCTGGGAAATGCAGCTTTATGGCTGGAATATGCCATTTCTGAGTATAGAGGTTTGGCTGTCAAGGCGGGGTGAGTGAACTTTGGAGAGGCAGCATTTGCTTCTGATCTATGTCTTTCCGTCATGTGCTCACCAAATCATATGCTGTATTGTACATTTCCTGACTTATGTGTATTATGAGTAATGAAACTTTAAGGAGCTATTTATAAGGAATTTTTTTTAGGGCTGGGGTTAGAGCTCAGTGTTAGAGTACTTGCCTTACCTCTTACCCTTGGTGCCAGGAATTTGGGTGAGATGGCTGAAACTTCAGCAGCTATTAATAACTCTGAGGCAAATTTTTTAGGATCTATACAATGTAAAAATAAAGAAATGAAGTAGTGGGTCCCAGTTCTAAGAAATGCGCCCACTCCATTTCTTTATGATTGGTTATAATTATAATTATGCATAATAGTGGATTCATTATGCCATATTCATATATGCACGTAACATAATTTGATACAGTTTTGGTTTTAACACTTTTTTGTGTGTGTCCTGGTGATGGCACTTGAACCTGGAGCCTCACTCATGCAATGATTGTACCATTGAGCTACAATCCCAGCCTTAACATATTTTGTTTTGATTGTCACCGAGTGATTGACATGGTTCATTTTTACTCTGTTGTCTTCAGCTGGACTTGTTTTCTCTTAAAATTTGTTATAAGGATGTATTAGATTTACTTTAAATCATGAAACCTTCATAGGGTAAAATCAACACTTCTAACAAAGGTTTCAAATGCACGTTATGAAAAATAAACACATGATGGGCTTGATGACTTAAGCCTGTAATCCCAATGACTTAGGATGCTGAAGCAGGAAGATCACAACTTCTAGACCAGCCTCAGCAACTTAGTGAGACATTGTCTCAAAATAAGAAATAAAAAGGTCAGGATATGTAGCTCAGTGGCAAAGTACCCCGGACTCAATCCTTAGTACTGCAAATACAAAACAAAACACAACAACAAAACATTTTTCTTCCCTGTACAATCACACCTCTAAGAGTTAAGGAACAGGTTAGGCAGTTCCAGAGGCCTCCTGTGCCAGTAGCAGAGCCTGTTCCCTCCACACTCCTGCATGTGTTCCCCTTTAACTAGAGACACAGGTTTCCAGCTGGGGAGGTTTCCGAGAAGAGAGACCTAGATAGACCTTGGTGGAGAGGATTGCTCTAGGCACCCTCCGTCTCACAGCCTGGGTGCTCCCTTTACCACATGTCCTTTGTGTTGTCTTCTGGAGTCATTTTTTCTCTACTATCTCTGGCATAATTACTCATAAATCTTAAGATCATTCGTAAATATGAAGACCACATAATTCTTTTCTTTCCATACTCCACCCTCCCCTTTTAAAATTTCTTCTATTAATTCAAATGCTTTTGTTTGATTATAGTTTGATAATTAATAGTTGTAATTTAACTGTAATTTAACACTGAAATCTCTTTTTTAAAAAAATGACATTTTAATCAAAATTACCTGAAGTTAATAAACCAATTATAATGGCATTTTTAGTTTTCTTTTTATTTTGTGGAGTAAAGTTGCTATTCGAGTAAAATTGCTGTCAGAAAATTTCATTACATATTCTTTGCCTATTGTTAGATTATTGATTATTTTTTAAACTAAGGTTTCAAGATTCAATGTTAAAATTTTTGTGATGTTTGTGATGATCTGTTGTGTTCTATAATAATTTCTCAAGAGAAAATTCTCACTTTTAAAATTCATAGATATCCCGGCAATGCAACTTTGGTTTGCTGATTCATATTACTTAAGGCAAATAGTATCTTTATATATTAAGAATAGAATCTATTATGATGTTCATGATAATGAATCTTAATGTAACTTGGTGTTACAACATTTGATTGTGTGGTATTAATGGATCATGGATGGATTCTTTTAAAGTCTATCTGATTGTATATAAAATATGCTGTTGTATGATTGTATGTGAATATGTGCGTGTGTGTGTGTGCACGTGTGCGTGCACGCATGTGTATGTACCTGAGGGCACCATCTACAGCCCAGCCTGGACATAGCCACTGGTGTTGAATAATCACATGTTCACTTTTTGGGCAGGTGAGCCAAGATGGAAAGTCACTTCTTGACAAGCTCCAGAGGCCCTTGACTCCTGGCAGCTCTGACTCCCTAACGGCCTCTGCCAACTACTCCAAGGCTGTGCACCATGTCCTGGATGTCATCCATGAGGTGCTGCACCATCAACGGCAGCTTGAGAACATCTGGCAACACCGCAAAGTCCGGCTGCACCAGAGGCTGCAGCTGTGTGTTTTCCAGCAGGACGTTCAACAGGTGGGTTTCAGGTCACACCCTTCTCATGGGGAATGGCTTTTGCTGACTTGGTTTATTTGTGTGCACTGCCATGTTGGAATCATCTGTGCTGAGGAGTGGGCATGAGGACAGGTGCTTCTTTGTTGACTACCATTGTGTGCACCTGCAGACTACTCGTAACTGCTCTCTCCTATGCAGTGGACACATGAGGTACTGTGCAGCTGGCACTAGAGTATCTGTGGCTTTTGCTGCCCCAAACAGCCCATTAACAGTTTTGTATTTATTTGGAGAATAATGCTGGTGGTGTATATGCTGGTGTATTCTTTTTTTTTTTTTTTTTTTTGTTGTAGTTGGACACAATAACTTTANCAAGGCGGGGTGAGTGAACTTTGGAGAGGCAGCATTTGCTTCTGATCTATGTCTTTCCGTCATGTGCTCACCAAATCATATGCTGTATTGTACATTTCCTGACTTATGTGTATTATGAGTAATGAAACTTTAAGGAGCTATTTATAAGGAATTTTTTTTAGTTGTAGTTGGACACAATATATTTTATTTATTTATTTTTATGTGGTGCTGAGGATCAAACCCAGGGCCTCGCACATGCTAGGCGAGTGCCCTACCCCTGAGCCACAATCCCAGCCTCTATGCTGGTATATTCTAAGGTTTGTTTAGGTTTGCCTGCTCTTTGGTTACTTGAACAATGAGGTTTTTGTTCTGATTTAGTGTTTAGTGTGGTTCATAATGCACAGTAGTTCTTCATTAGTTGTCATTAATGAAAAGTGGACTCCCATGACTGTTCATTTCTAAGGGGTAAACATCTGTTTTGTTGTAAAAATAAAAGTAAGTCCATGTCACCATCCTAATTGTGTACTTATTGCAGGTTTTAGGGACAAAGCTGTGGGTATGTATTATGATGTGGCTTCAGTGATGAATAAGAGAGCAATCACATCCTTACTCTAAAGTAGAGAAATAGAGGGGTAAACAAGGTGCCAACTCTGGGGATGAGGAATTCTGGGGTTTGCAGGGACACCTGTGATCTAGGAAGTTGGCCTGAAGCAGTGGTGTGTCTGGAGGGGAAACACTCTCTTTTCCCTGGCCGTTTGCAAGCCATTGTGCATGGTTCAGGCACATAGGATCTCAGATCTCCATCTCCCTAGGAATTGTCTGAAGGTTGATGGGTTTTCTGCCGAGTGGACTGGGATTGGAAAATCATGCTGCTTTCTGATGAACACAAGATCCTCCCTGTCATTGATCACCATTCTTCACTTAATATGAATCTGATGAGTTCAAGATACTTTTTTTATGGCTCCGTCATTTGTAATTTGTGCAAACTAGGCTTTGCTTCTAATTTTGCTTTTTAAGTTCTCTGAAGGTTACATATGCAAAGTGCCTCAGGAACAGTTGTTTTGATATTATGCTTCTTAACAATGTCGTTTTTAGCCCAAGAAGCTAATTACTAGGGAAAGAATACAGAGCAGGGAGAGAAGGAGGTGGAGCCAATGTCCTGGAGGGGTTATTGAGAGAATGGCAATTATAAGGTAGAAAGAACATATGTTATTTTTACTGAAATTTGTTTGAAAACTTTTATAAACCAGAAAATGTTAATAGTTCAAATATAATTATTAAAGGATTTTCCCATCTGCCTCATAACCGTTGGCTTGGTGTCCTGACTATCCATGGAATGATGCACTGAAGGGAACCCATTTTCCTACCTGGAGAAGCAGCAGTGGGTACCCACCTTTACCATGGCTTTTGAGGCATCAGTGGCATGAGAGTAAGTCACTGGACTGTGTAGGGTAGGGGAAGACACAGGAAAGTAAGACTTCTAGAAGAGGCTTAGAAGCCTGGCCATCTAAGTTGGCACCTGAACTTTAATATACTTGAACTTGAAAGCTGCAAACATTATTTGGAAAGGTAATTATGATAATTATGAGACCAGTTCTTCAAGGCAGCTTTTCCCCCTCAAGAACAGGACCTTAGGTTGGATGTCAGTGGGAGGAGAGCATAATGTTCCTGTTAGCATTCCGCAGAAAGTAGATTTCGCCATTGAGGGAAATATTTTTTATTGATTAATGATCTGGACTTGTTTGGACTTGTTATGAAATCAGGAAATGGCAATTGTAGGCTTGACGTGTGAAACAAAGTGCAAAACTGATAAGATTAATCAAAGCAAAACACAATATAATGTCAAAACCAGAAAGGTATTTCTGAAGCTCAAGGAATTAATAAGAGGTAGTAAATAGGAGAGGTAAGCTGAGTATAAATGAACAAAGTGGTAATGCTTTAGAAAGATATATCAGCAAAATGTAGATTTGTCAAGATAAAAATAATCTAAATCTGCAAAAATATAATAAGCCAGTTAGAGATATCATAAATATTTTTTGATTGTTTTGGGTAATGCAAAAGTATCTGGAGAATTAAAAAAAAGTATCTGTAAATATCATTGAGAAATAAAGAAGTGCTGAGCAGTAGGCATGGCATGATTGCAATTTGATGAAGATAGCCATTTGATGAGAAATACTGGAAAGACATATTTCATAGTGTTCATAGTATAGTGCTCCAGGGAGGCTGTAGGCAGGGGCCAGGCAAGGGAGAATGCTGTATGGAGTCCTATTTTAAAACATGTTAGTTTTGGTGTGGTGGTTAATTTTTCATAATCTCTGTACAGAAAGAGTTGGGTCTGGCAGTCAGAGGTGAGAGTAGAGAAGTAATGGAGGCTGCTATTTCATAATGCTTATCTTGCTCAGACCCCAGTGGGTGAGGAGTGGGAGGCCTTGCTGCAGACTCACCCAGTGCACATGATGTAGTGCTAGCAGACTCATAGCCTCCTTGCCACGTGTCCTTATGACCTCCCACTGTGCTTTCTTGTGTGCTTACTGTTAGAGTAGCCCCCTGAATGCTTGGTGAATAAACAGGGCAACCATTGTGTTCCAGCTTAGCTGGGTGTTTAGCTCGGCATATGCTTTAGTTTACTATGGGAATGTAATTTGTTTTTGCTGCATGTACTTGTTCAGGTGTAGTAATAGTCATGGTAGTAGTCCAAAGCAGGATGCTCTCAGACTTGTTTTCCTGCCTCGCCTGTCCTGCTTGCCTGGCTTTTCTTGGAGAGTTGGGATTGAATTACTCCAACACAGCAGAGAGGTGACTGGCTCCATAAAAGTCATCTTTCCTGACGCAGGTAGACTCACCAACAGAAGGTGCCCAGGCAGGGAGACCTCTTTTGAAAAGCTTCCCATTTTCACCCAGCAGCCCTACCTATATGAGCTCCACCCCTGTGGAATTCCCTCTTGGAACAACTCCGTGCAGGTTGGTGTTGGACCATTAACTGATATTCTTAAAACAGGATCAAGAAGCCGAGCCTAGTGATGCATGTCTGCAGGCTCAGCTACTTTGGAGGCTGAGGTCAGAGGATGACTTGAGCCCAGGAATTCAAGACCAGCCTGAACAATATAGCAAGACCCCTTCTCAAAAACAGAAAAATTTTATAAAATGATCAAGCAAATATGGTCCACCCTAGATTCTTCTTGTCCACATCTTTTTTTTTTTTTTTTAATATCTTAATTGAATGTGTGGTGCTCTGAGAGGGACAGAGTTAAATGTGTCAGACAGCTCCAAGATCCTTCTCTCAAGGAATTTATAGTCTAATAAAAGCTGTTTTTTTTAAAAAAAAAAATCGGATGACTTAATGTTCTAATAAATTAGACCATAACATGTTTGGATGTAGTATTCCCATCTTTGGTCATTTGGCTTTAATTCTGCCAAGGCATATGTTTGAGTCATGTCTGTCAAGTTGCTATCAGCAGTGAGGCATAAATAAAAACAGCCACTTCATCCATGTTATCCACCTACCTTGCATATGTGTTGGAGGGCACACATCTACACTTTAGTGATCTGTACAAATTTGGGCATTTCCAAGAATTTTGCCTCTATTCTTACCAAACCTCAAGTAGCTAGTGTAAAAGGTTAAATGAAAGCTCTATGGTAAAGGCACAAGGAACAGTTGTCATGGGGAAGGAAATATGAGGAAAGTCTTCATGGAAGAGGTAGCTTCTGAGCTGCTCTTGGAAGGCTGCAAAGACAGTCAGTCGTTGGAGGAATGGCCAATAGGAATAACAATGAGAGCAGGGACAGGAGCAGACAGGGGCTGTCTTAAGGGCTTCAGGCGCAGAGTGTGCTTGGAAGAGAGGGCATGGAGGAAGAGATAAGACGTGGCCCCTGCTACCAAGCACTGGGCTTGTTTCTGTAAGCTTTAGGAGACAACATTGAAGGACACAGCCTAACCCACACTGAATACCACTGCATTGGTGCCAGGGCTGAACGTATGGGTGAGGTGGGAAGTGAAGGGCTATTGGCCTGATCTGGAGCACAGGTTGGTTCTTCCTGGGTGCTGACCATCACATTTCCTTCCTCTTCCTGCTCACAGGCAGCCTGTTGAGGAGTCAAGTCAGTGCTTCTCCATGCTGCACATCAGCCCCACACCTTGATGCGCATCGATGCTGTACATTCTGACATGCTGCTATAGGCAGTGAGGGTAGAAGGCACCCTCCTCCCTGCCTCAGAAAAATTGCTCTGGTCACTGTGTGAGGAATGAATTGGAAGAAGCTAACCCAGAGACCAGGAGCCATTAGGTTTCCAAGCAGACATTCATGCAGATCGCTGGTGCATCTAGAAGAGCAGAGCTTCAGGTCCATGGGGTGGCCAGCAGCATTGTATTCACTGGGGTTTCCCAAGTGTCTGGAATGGTGGATGCTCAGAAATATGGCAGTTTTGCCAATTAAAGAGTCTTTTGGGTCAAAAGTTTCTATTTTTAGTCTGGAATGGTTGGGGAGAACTGGCCTTCTGTTGAAATAAAGTACTTGGAGAGATTTGTCTGAAGGAATGGAAGCTTTGATTGTGTTAAAAGAATTAGGGGCATCTGTCAAGGAAGGGATAATTTCAGTGCATAGGAATTTTGGAAGCTTGGTGAGATCTGTAGTAATTTTGGTTATTTGAATGCAAAATTAGTTTTTAATGCTGAATTCCAGCAGTAGGAGGAAGTCAGGATCTGCCTAAGAGGCAAGAGATTGCAGGTGTAAAGGGAAGCTGCTGCATAGCTTTAGTGTGGGTTCTAGCCGCTGGCCTTTAGCCAGTGAAAGCCATTTCTGCACTTTCTCCACTGCACTTCTTGAGTTTAAATGAGGAGCAAGAATTCTCCTCCCACCCACCAGAGTCAGTGGACAGCCTAACTATTGCACATTCTCTCTTGCTGTGTTCCCACACTGGCAATTTTGCTGGTGTCTCTTGTAGGTATTTTGGTTCTCTGTCACACTTGTGGTGTATAACTTGCCCGAGGTACTTTTAAAAATAACTTCTTTCTCCCAAGTAAATACCAGGCTTGGTATGCTTTGTCATGTCCTCTCAATCATATTTATAAGACATCTTTCCACATTAAAAACATTTGCTTGTATTTGTAGAACAGACTAATTCTGATTTCAAAAATCCAATGAGCAAATGGATGGAGAGAGTTTGGCTGCTGTGACAAGAACTGAAGAGCTTTGGTGGAGAGCACCTTGTCACTGCCAGCTCTGAGTGCCAACTCTAAAATGACATTGCTTTCTCCCTCAGTCCTTCAAAGCCCATGGGGCATGTTGAGTTCTGTCTTCTTCATTTTATTTTTAAAAGTTATGTCATGCACACCATTGGGTTTGGAACCAGAACCCTTCACTTTCCAGGTAATAAAACCAAGCCTGAGAAAAGTCAGGGACTTGGCTGAAGTTCCAAGAAGTTCTGTGGTGTTTTTACTACTTCACCATTCTGAGAGGATACTTAGCTTCTGAGCTACTCAGAGTGTAAAATCAACATGTCACTTAAGAAGGAACCTTTCAGGGGTCCTTTTCAGGCTGGGGCAAAGCTTGCAAACCGCAGCTGCCCCCTAATGTGAAGAGCTACAGCAATGTGAAGAGTGCTGGAGTTCAGTCCCTGAGGCCGATTCATGGAAAAGAAAGCGTACAAGAAGAGCTCCTTGCTGACTTCTGGCCTCTGCATCTGCCAGCCTACTGTCCACAGCTGCTGCTGCAGACCTTGCTGGACCCAGGCAGCTGCTCACTTGAAGTGAAGGATTGGCGCCCAGGTCATGCTGGAAGAGGGAGGAAATAATCAAGACAGTGCTTTCTGAATAATCAAGACAGTGCTCAGAGAGCTGGGGAGAAAAACTCTCTGCCCACTTAAGATAGGATGAGTATGTGGGTTCCAGGAATTTAAACTCAAAAGTCTTTTTACTCTTCAAGTCTCATTCATGATTTTTACTTTAATACCATAATATTGGATATCCTCACAACAATGCTAAACACCAGTCTTTAATAAAAATTAACATTATCTAAGTGAAACTTCTCCTTCTTGGACACCTACTTATATTTAGCAAATCTGAAGTAATGTTGCTTTGCACATCAGTCATCCTTTGTTATATCTTTAAAATATCATTGATTTGTAATCAAGAAAGCTCCAAATGCAATGCATCCATTTTTAGATTGGTTTCAAGTCAACAGTGGTTGAACAAGGAAGTAACTAAAATACATGAAGCCAGGTTATTAATTTGGGTTTTAAACAGAGCGTAGAGTGGTCAGGGAGGACATCCATATTTTGTAACTGGAAAAAAAAATCTGATTTTTGTAAAAAGGAGAAATTTATAGTATTTTAGAATTACTTTGTTTTTCATTGGCTTTCTATAGTTTTGAAATTGAATATAGGATCAGGGGAGCTTTTCGTTTTATTTTTATGTACATGAAATGTGACTTAAAAAGGGCTCTTTTTGTTGTTATTGTTTTGTTTTGTTTTGTTTTTTGTGGTGCTAGGGATTGAACCCAGGGCCTTGTACATGCCGGGCAAGCACTCAACCAGCTGAGCTATATACCCAGCCCAAGGGCTTTTGTTAATGAGACAGAAAATCCTATAACTTATTCAATATGTATTGTCTCTTTAAATGGTAATTAAGATTGACAAGTATTTGTATGTTTTCTCTGGATGATCTTTGGATCCAGAGTTACCAATAAAAATAGATTAGCTTAATGTGCTCTTGGTTGTTTTATATCATATTTCTTATTTTTTTCTTTTGTTTCTTTTTTTTTTTTTTTTTTTACAAATGGCAATCCTAGAGATGGAACTCTAATCTTAGAGGTGTGCTATTTGCAAATTTGGGTTGAGTCTGGAAAATAACGGTTGGCATTGAAAAGGCCTACATTTGGGTCTCTTTTCTTGAGCAGGCTAACTTCCCTGAGTCTTAATTTCTGGCTTAAAGAGGACAATAATAAAAGTCTGTTCTATTTTATTTGTAACCCTGGGGGATAGATATGATTTGGAATTCAAGATGTTTAAAAATTTAGAAAGGTAGCAAGGTATATGACTTGTGGTGCTCCTCGTGGAGTCTGGGCAGCACCTACCCCCACCCCCATAAAGAAATGCATGTACTATCTCCAAAGCCAAATGTACAGTAACCCACACTAAAGGTTATTAATACCCTTAGATCAAGTTTTTTGCCAAGTAAATTTTGGAAACAATTTTTGGAAAAAATTTCACAGCTTTTTGTGAAAGAATTGTGTGCGTCCCTATTATCCTCTCAAGCATAGGACAGAATAATGACTCAATAAATGACATGAAATCATTGGGAATAATACATTACATGTTGATGACAGAAAATTGCCCTAGTGGGGCTGGGTTGTGGCTCAGTGGTAGAGTGCTTGCCTGGTACGTGTGAGGCACTGGATTCCATCCTCAGCACCACGTAAAAATAAGTAAATAAATAAAATAAAGGTATTGTGTCCATCTACAACTAAAAAAATATTTTTAAAAAACTGCTCTAGTAGTATTTTAAATAATAAGCAGCTATGTATTTTGAAGAAAAAACATGATACATTGCATTGGTCTTCATAGAGCATGTTGTTATGAGGTGGGCTTTGTGAAAATATCTTTCAAGAGGGGTTAGTGTTTGTTTATAAGTTCTTAAAATAATAATAATTAGGAATATCAATCCTCCAAACATGGTGGCTATCAGGTAGGGGGACCTTATTACTGAAAGGTGTTTCAGAAAGGTTATACAAGATGGCCACAAACCTGCCACTTGCAGGGGGAGGATAAGTACTTGTCCAGTCCTGGGTGTTTCATAGAAAATTGTGAGTGCTAGCTGGTTTGCTCTCACCTAGGTTTGCTCACCATTATCACACAGTGTCATCTCCCCAAAGGTTATCCCCTGTAGCCTAAGCTGTTCTGAAACCAAAATGGAGCTCTTTTCTTTCCTACCTTCTCATAACACTTATATGTCAGTTGTGCCAACTCAGAGAAGAGGCAGAATGTGCCTGATGCTAGAGCTTAAGAGAATGTGCCATAAGGTCAGGCTTCCTGGGTCCAAATCTGTAGACAGGCATCTCTCTGACATAACCCAGGACCCTCCATCCCATTGCCTCTGTAAGGTGAGAGTGGCATTTGTGCTTCCCTGTGGCTCACTGTGAGGATTGGCATAGCCTTAGGTCATGCCTGCTTCAATAGCAGGTGCTCAGGGGGCAAGGTAAGTATTATTTAATAAATGATGATTATCACACTTGCCATCATCACATTTCATCTTGTAGCTAGCTAGGGCTGTGATTTCCTTTTCATTAGAAATAGGAAATCAGACGTCACAATCTGCATGATTTCCTACACATCTGACATTTGACTTAAGTGTCTGTGTATTTTAAGTGTTGGCATTGAATTTTGGGGTGACCTTGACCTTGGAATTGTCATTTATGTCCATTAGAGGGCACAGAAGTACAGAGAGATGAGCTCACATTGGCTCCTCTGAACAGAGAAGGTAGTGTTGGTCTCCTAGCTTTTCTCTTCTGTCTCTGAGCCAGGTAACCACGGGCAGGGATCAGCGTTTGCTCTTTTCCTCAAATTTGGAAGGAAAGTAGCAAAACCCCTGCCAACCTTGTTCTTGGGGCTCAGGTCATAGCACACAGATGACAACCACTGGCTATGGATGGTATCGGAAAGGCAGATGTCTGAACAACAATGATAAATTTCCTTGACTTGCTAATCTTTTTATATTTTAAATTGAAGAGTTTCACAAGCATGTCTTTAAAACGGTATTTAGACAAATACATTGATTTAGGATCTTCTGTCAATCTGGGAAATCATCAGATTTGCTACTCATTGGGTTTTTTTTTTTTTTAAATTAAAGAATACACAGAATATACTGTATGGTTTTTCAAAGTCTCCGTATCCTTCCATGAAGATCTTATGTGGTGTAAGCATGGGTGTTCTTATGTACTTCTAAATTCTTTTCATGTTTAAAATTCTTCATATTTACCTTGTGCATAGGGTTGGCCTCATGCCTAGAGGCAAAACATTCCACTAAATGCATTCGTTCTTGGAGGTGCAGCAGGTGTGAAGTTGTTGAAACATTTCATTGGGAGGGGAATGGGACCTCTATTTTATGCTGTCATATAAACAACTCAGCAGCTTTAGATCTGCCTGGAAGTCAGGTGGTGAATGTGACAATACCCAGGGATTCTCTTGCTGTGTTTGTAATCTCAAGAAAGAAAAATGGTGTGCAACATCCACTAGCTAAAAAAGCAATGGAACATGTATATCCTGTGCCATCAAGGAACCTAAAAATAGAAGGAAACTGGCCAGAGGTTCTGGATTATGGGTGGGGACAGCAAATGTGCCATGTATTTGCCTCACTCATATGAAGATGCTTTTCATGGAGTATTAAGTACTCACAACTCCCTGTGATTCTCACCATTGAGCAGGGAAGGGCAACAGAATCTGAGAGGATGAGGAACTTGCCCAGGAGCACACAATCAGGTTCTGTGTCTATGTGCAGGGGGGAGCAGAGCAAGGGACCCTTTTAGCAGCAGTGAACCTCTAGTTAAGCCTGTTTTATTTTATTATTGGCAGAGGTTGTGGCTAAGCTGCTTCCAGGTTATGCTCCACACCACTGCCTCTGCTGTTATTCTTCTACCCAAGATTGTTTCAGTTTGCATGTTTAGCTACTTGCTAAGGCATGAATGTTTGTGTTCCCCAGGTCATAAGTTGAAGCAAAGTCCTCATTGAGGCAGTATTGTGGCCTTTGGGAAGTGATAAGTCACGGGTGGGATCAGTGCCCTTAGAAAAGAGGCCTGAGGGAGCTTGTTGACTCTTCTGCCTTGTGAGGATGTGTAGAGAGCATCATCTGTGAAGAACAATCCCTAACCAGACATGGAACCTTCTGGCACTTTGATTTTGAACGTGGCCTCCAGAGCAAGAGATAAATTTCTGTTGCTTATACATTATCCAGTCTAAGGTATTTTGTTATAGCAGCCTGAATAGACTAAGATGATACCATAATACAAACATGCAAAGTACAAGTGAGCTTTCAGTACTTTAGCAGCACATTACCAAATGTATTTAAGTATTAAAATCTTTAGCTAAGTGTTTTTAGTTAAAGACATCACCGACTTTTGCCTTTCTCCATCAGAGAGAAACAAAGTTTGCATTTGATGTAGTGTACAGTTTCATTAGATGTTGTCACTGTTCTGGATGATTTCTCAAGTATAAGAACTCCCTAGTCCCACATATAAACTTTAAAATATCAGATTGCACTGCTTTGCTTTCCTTTTTCTTTAATGTAGTAGATTTCAACTAGTAAGAACTTTGCTTAAGTAATTAAATTCACAGAATGCTTAGGTTTTGCAGTATCTTGATTTGTAGAATAAGTTGTCCTTCAAAGCAAGAATTCTGGCATGTGTTTTGAGTCTTCTAAAAAAGAGGAAAAAAATAACTCTGCAGTTAAAATTGAGTTGCCTGAATTGTGAAGCTTTGAGCCTTTAAAAAATGTTAAGTTAAACTGATCCCCTCTGGCTTGATAGCCCTTTGCTTATGCAAAATCCAGTTAGCTTCGTGGCTCAGTTGTGCATAAAAGTAGGTGAGATTTAACTTAATCATTATTGCATGTAATATTTATACATAGAAAGATCTACACTTTTAATTTAAGAGCTGATTAAAGTCCTGGTGGGAAAGCTGATGCAAGATATAATTATCAAGTATATTAAATTAGTATCCAAGTACTACTTCTAATTTTTTTTCCTGATTTACTTATTTCTTACAGAGTTTTGACAACAGACCATGTCTTCATTGGATAGCCCTAAACATTAAACAAGTTAGGACATTGTTTTTATAGCACATGTGGCTATATTTCATTGTAGGTGCTGGATTGGATCGAGAACCATGGAGAAGCATTTCTGAGCAAACATACAGGTGTGGGGAAATCTCTTCATCGGGCCAGAGCTTTGCAGAAACGTCATGAAGATTTTGAAGAAGTAGCACAGGTGAAACAATGGTTTTTACTGTTTTCTTTTCTAAATATCTGTTGGTTGAATTATAATTTTAACCACATCTGAGAAGAGTTAGCTTTTGCTAGAGTGTTTGAGGCAGTTCTTTGAGGTTAAACTCTCAGGTTTCAAAGTTGAAGATACCATTGCCTAGGGAGGAACATGATTTAGTCATGTGATCATTTTGTAAAATGTGATGTTTGTAAAACAAATTTATGTCTCAGATGTTTTGTCGCATTTATTGTACCCTTTTTTGACTAGTTTTGATATTTTAATTCATGGTTAGAGAATAATAGTCCTTCTTGCATTTCTGTAGTGATGGGCCCAGCATTAATCTTGACCTGTTTTAGTTTTTAAAGTGTGTGTGCTTAGGAAGCAGGAGCCAGGAGTACAGTGTATTCAGAGCATGGGATGTATGGAGTGTGAGCATTGGGTATGTGAGTTTGGACAAGTTGCTTAATTTCTCTGAAGTGAGCTTTCTGCTCTGGAAAAAAAAAAATCACACAATACATATGGATGTTATAAGGAAGTAGGGGGATGTTGTTTTAAAATGGTCTATGTAGGACCAATCCAAACTCAAGATTATGATATGATTGTGGTATTACAGAGTCTTAAAAATAAGAAAAAAAATGGTAAGATGATAATTATGAGGATGACTATTTGAAAGATAGCGACTTTCCATCAGTAACCATAGATTCTGGAAGACAGTGGAATGGAATCCTAAGGAAAGAAACTTTGAACCTCGAAATCTGTACCCAGCTGAACTGTTGTTATTCAACAGTGAGGATAAAATATAGATCGAAACTGTGAGAGTTTGCCACTCAAATGCTATCAGAAAAACAAAAATATTCAGAAAGAAAAATGTTAAGAACCCACGGTCATTTAATTTCATGAGAACAGGGGCTTTGTTTATTTCATTTCTGTATCATTAACACCCAGGACAATGCCTGGCCTATTTAAGTGTTCATTAAAATTTTATTTGAGGGGTTGGAGTTGTGGCTTAGCAGTAGAGTGCTTGCCTACTACGTGCAAGGCACTGGGTTCGATCCTCAGCGTCACATAAAAGTAAATAAATAAATAAAATTAAAGTAAAAAAAAATCTCATTTGAATGAGTTAACTAAGTGAATACAAAGGAATTATGCAAAAATGGCTGGTATCAACAATGAGAAGGGCAATTAGTTAATATATGTTTGTAGATTAAAGAATTGATTATTTAAGCAAAGGGTGAATCTGGGAGGTAGTTAAAACAATATGGTAGCCGGTCACCAGTGCATGACTATAACTACTCAGGAAGCTGAGGCAGAGAACTACAAGTTCAAAGCCAGCCTCAGCAAGTTAGTGAGACCTAAGCAACTTAGTGAGACACTGTCTCAAAATAAAATATAAAAAGGCAGGGGATGTGGCTCAGGGGTTAAGTGTCCCTGGGTTCAATCCCTGGTTCCCCAACTCCCACCCCTGCCAAAAAAAAAAAAAAAAAACCAGATGGTACTGAAGTGCCAGCCCAGTTTCACATGAAAGGCAGAAAGGTGCTCTGAGGAAGACGGAAAGAGCTGTCACATCTGTCTTAGATTCCTTGACTTAGGCTTACACGTGGGTATTTTTTTAAAGCCACTAGAAATATATAGAGAGAAGGCATTACTTCTGACTAAATTTAAAGGAAAAATACAGAAAACCTGATAAGTAAAAACTTGGGAAAATGGGTTTAAAAGAAGGAAAAATAATAATAATAATAATAAAATCATGGTAGAAGTCACAAAATATAATAATTTGTTCAGAATTATCAGTAATTACAGCAAATGACAAAGATTCTCAGAATGAATGTATTTTGAAAGTTATGGTGTTTATTTTTTTTCAATGAGCACACCTAAAACACAAATACCTAGGAAGTTTAAAATTATAATTGGTATTAGAAAAAGGTCCACCTGGAAAATACTGATCATAAGAAAATGGGTATAGAAATATTAGTGTGATACAAAATAGATTTGAAAGCATAGAAACATTGTTAGAAATGAAGAGAGACTTCAGCTGTTAAAGGAAGGGGTCACTCTATAAATAATGGAGCCGTAAAACCTGTGAGACAAGGATGACAGGATCAACCCTGTGTGTGTTGGTATGTGGGCATGACAAAGGTTCAGTTTTGTTCGAGTCAGAGAACTCACATATGGTGTGAATTACTGGTTAGCAAAATGCACCTTAGGCTTCCTCTGTGACAATATCTTTAAAAAGTTACTGACTTTTTCTGGCTTCATATATAAAGTAACAGCAACAGTCCTCACCTCTCTGCTTTGTTGATCTTGAGAAATAAGTAAGAAAGCAGCCTTGCTGCACACTTCCTGTAGCTTTGGAGTATTTTCCTCATCCATGTTTTTAATGTGATCTCCCTACTTTAATTTGCTGAGAAATGTTTTGCCATCTTCTTATAGCTTAAAAAAAAAGTGTAAAATGTGTGCTTATCTTCCTTTTATTTTTTTCATAAGATAAGATACTGCTGTAGTTGCTGTGGTTTGATGAATGTCAAATTTGGATCATAGAACAAAGATTTCAGACACCAGAGAATTTAAGAGACAGAACTACAAATTATGAAGCTCTGGAAGTTGAGGCTCTTGCCTGGTATAGTGTATTTATACATGTTTATAGGCTAGGCTCCCCTTTCCCTTATCCTCTTGCTTTCCTGAACACTTTCCAGCATGAAGGACCAGGGTCTACTTAATTTTCTCTGGTGTGTCTGGTACCCCATTTGACCTTTCTCTCTTCAGTCTTGTGGGGCTCTCCATTCTACATTAGGGAAATGTCTTCTGTGGCTAATCTTGGCAGAGCTGTCCACACAAGTCCCCAGGGGCAACAAGAATGAGAAAACTTTTTTCTTAGAAAATGAACATTTTGCATTAAGGTTTCTAGGGCAAGGGGTCAAAGTAGCATTTATGTTGTATCTGCTACAAGAAAAGGCCAGTGCTTGGCTGCTCCTTCTGTCACCCTGATGAGCTTGTCACCTCTTGCTCCTTATCCTGGGATTTCCAAGGTTGCCTGACTTTCTTCCCCAAAATGAAAGTTCCTCAGCCCATCTGAGCTGTGCATGAAGGGGAGGAAACCTTAGATATAAACACCCATTGCTCATTTGCAGTTATCTGCTCCCACTTTTCCTGCCTCTGGATTTTAAATAATCACCCACCTTATGTCAGTTCTTTTGCTAGGCACAAAGGAGTGGGTGAGGGAACAGTGGGTAGCCATAGACCCAGATTTCCTGAATAGGCCTGGCTAGTTTCTGAGGACGTTCTGTGGTGTTTTGCTACCTGATGTCTAAGTCAAGACATAGAACTTAATAGAATTTATCTTGGTGGCAAAAAATGAGGAGGATGTTAAGAGGCAGTCATGGGATCATCAGGTGGGGCTGTTGGGCAGCAGGACCATGTGGCCTGCAAAACTAGAATGGCCTGGCCTTCAAGGGCTGGGGAGATGCATGCCTGTGTCCAGTCTTTCCTCTCTTTGGCCCCTGTCCTTTGCAAGTCTACCACCCGGTATGGACTCAGGCCCTCCGTCCTACCTGAGGCTGTACCTGTATTTTTTCAGTCTCTTAGTTTCAGCTTTTCCTCTGTCTGTGTCCTCCTCTGGTCCCACTGCAGGGCCTGGTCCCTCCAGTAATGGTTTCTGTCTCCAACATATTCACCATCTCTCTTTCCCAGTTCTTTTCCTCCCTCTCAAGAAGAATGTCATTTTTTTCTGCTGTGTTTTTAAAATACTAGTTGGTTTCAGAAGAGTGCTCTGCTGCTTTACCTTTGCTTCCTGGTCACCCAGCTTTATGTCTCTTGATGGCACAGCAGACATCCAGCAATTTGCTTTGCTTAGAGTAGACACGGAGCAGCCATGAACTGGGACTCAGCTGCTCACACAGTTAACTTCCTCTTGAGTTTGAGTGACAGTATCCCACCCAAGCAGTCCACTGTCATGCATTCACTTCCTGTTGTCTTATAGGCTTGAGTCTCCTATAAGGAACAGAAGAGATGTGGCCCTACTCTTAGAGCTCTCAAATCTGTATTACCAGCACTAGTGCATGCTTGACCCATAGGCTAGTTCTTAAAAGACTCTGCTGGGCCTCAGATGCACACCATCAAGTATGGTAGGTGGAGGAGCTGCCCCTCAGGAGAGCCTAGCCATAGACAGAAGGCATAAAACAGGCATGGAAGATCCAGAACAATATGGGGTCTCTCTCTAGCCTCTCCACCCTGTTTATCAAAGAGCTTTTGGATAGCCTTTTCAATGGAAGCAAACGTAACTACTAGGAGGCTCCATTGACCCTGACTTTGTTAGGAGGATGTGTAGTAGACACTGTTCAGATAGACAGAGCTTTAATGTCAAGACAGGATTGTACTTTATTTGTAGCTTGTTTGAAATTTCTCTGGTTCCTCCCTAAGAATAAAATGGCTTCAGTCTAGCTGTAGCACAGGGGTAGTAGAGTGAGGGGCCTTTACCAGATTTACTTCTCTGCCCTCTTTTCTTTACCTGCTTTCTTTCAAAGCTGATTATAATAGAAGTGCTTTTGACAGGTGTCAGAGTTCATATTTTAGATTTATGTATTGGACAGAATGGGCTATCCTTAAAAATAGAAACAGAGGCATCTTTAGTGCTTAATAAGAGTCTTATTTCATTTTCTGAAATGTATTCACAAAGGTAAAACGAAGTTTAAAAAGACTTTAGAAAGAAGTTTCTTTTTTATACTTAAGTATAAGGTTGTTTAGATTGTGTCTTTGGGTTATGTTTTGAAGGTTTCTTTGTAGAAATAATTCTAAATTGTCTTAGAGACCCTGAATTAACAATTTAGTCAATAAAGTTTTTTCTCTCAGCAGACTTCTTTAAATTAGTGAGGTGTGGCATGATGAAGTAACAAAACAGATTTCAGAAAGGAAGTAGTGAAAGTCTATGTTTGAATTCACTGAAAATGTACTAAATTTAGAACAATTCTACTGTTCTGGGAAGGAGGAACCCAGAAAGAACCTCATGTTTACTTGGTGGAAGTGAGTCGTGCAGTGTAACTTCTTCAGGCAACAGACTTTGCAGCAGGAGCCTCAGTCTCAGCCACTGCTGTGGCCTCCTCAGGAAGCACTGGGATTCTTTTGCACACAGCTCTGCAGAGCCGAAAACCCTCCTCATGACTACTCTGAAGTTCCTTTCCTTTAATTTGTACAGTGACTGTGAGTAGACCTATCCAGTTTACTGAATTCATGCAGATTGTTTCATAGCGCGTGATATGCCCAGCCATAGTGCATCTTCATGTACTAGTTCTGAAAAAGATATTAGCCAGATGTGGTGGCAGACGCCTATTGTTCCAGCTACTCACGGTCTTGAGGCAGGAGGATTGCAGGTTCAAGGCCAGTCTGTGCAACTTAGTGAGGTGCTGTGTCAAAACAAAAAGTAATTTTAAAAAAAAAAAAAGACCTGGAGAAAGCTCAGTGGTAACATGCCCTGGATTCAGTCCCCTATATGGGGGAGGGGGAAAATAAATAAAAAATGCTTTTCATGTGAAACTTTTTTGCAGGTGACTATTGGAAAGGAAGATGCTCTTTAATAGTGATCTTTTGCCTTCTAACTAATTGTCTAAGCAAGGTTCCTATTTAGATTTTAAAAACTGTGATTACAACAGCCAGTAAAGTCCAGAAAACTAAGATGAAGCTGCTTTTGAGACCCCAGAAGGTGACTTGAATGTCATTAATGAGTCTCTGGCATAGCATCTTTCCAGAGGTACTGTTCTGTGAGTGCTTTGACTACCTGGCTCCTAACTGCTTATCCACCAGGATTCAAATTTCTCTCGCAAAGATGTAATGTATTATAGAATTTGTGCTCTTGCATACCATGTTCACTTTGATCCTGGGTTAAGGTAGTTTCTGCCTTGCTTCTCCTCTGTAAAGTTCTTCTTCCGCCCTCTGTAATTAGTAAGTACTTTGTGTGGAGGTACTTTGGGATTCTATAACTATTTCCTGTTCCTTTTCTATTTATGTTAGTATGGACTTGCAACTTCATTGTGCTCAGTGGATCATATTCTGTGACCATTGTTTGATGCTCAGGTTGTCCTTGCTTTGGCTGGCAGGAACCTCTCCAGGCTGGCTTCTATATCCTGACTTGTCCACATTGGCCTTAAAGACTTTCTTACTTTTGGGTACAATAAGATGTTTCAAGTTCTTGTTCTTTTTTTATTGGTGCATATTAATTATACATAATAGTAGGATTCATTGAGACATATTCATACATGTATATCACATATAAATGGATCAGTTTCAATCCCCAGTAACTCCCCTTGCCTTCCTCTTCTCCCTCTCCTAACCCCTACTGGTCTCACTTCTATTTTCATGTGGAAACCGACTCCCCCCCCCCTTTTCCTTTAGCTTTCACATATGAGAGAAAACATGTGATCCTTGACTTTCCAAGTCTGGTTTATTTTGCTTAACATGATGCTTTCCAATTCCATTGATTTTCCATGCAAATGACATAATTTTGTTGTTCTTTTTGACTGATCAAAACTCCCTTGTGTATATATGCTCTTTATCCATTCATTGGATAATGGACACCTAGGCTGTTGTACCTGCCCAGGAAAACTGTTGACTTAAACATAGCCATAGAGAGCAGCCATGTGGGCACTGAGCAGCAGAGCAGCAAGGTGGGACTCAAGGCCTAGGGTGCCCATCCCTTACTGCAGTATGCATAACATGCCAGACTTGGAGCCTTGAGATTTAATACCTTCCCTGCTGGGTTTCAGTGTTACTTGGGGCTGTTTACTCTTTGCTACTTGCCAATTTCTCCCTTTTCAAATGGGAATGTTCATCCTGTGCTTATCCCACCGGAATAGAAAAACTTTGGAAGTAGACAAACTTTTTCTGATTTTACAGTCTCAAAACTGTAAGGAGTTGGCTTTGAGTCTCAAATAAGACTTTGGACTTTTGAGCTAATGTTGAAATTAACTGCAATATGTAACTATTGGGCATTGAATAATTTATATTTTGCTCTGTGAGAAGTATATTCAGCTTAGGGAACAGGGCAGGATGCTATGTGTATCTCACCAAAGAGTTGAAGTTTAATCCAAATGTGAAGTATGAGAGAGTGGCAACTTAATGACTGGGTTTAGAGGTGATTAGGATTTAAAGTCATTAGGGTGGATCCTCCATAACTGAATTCTGGGGGCTTTATAAAGAAAGGGAGAGAGACCAGGAGTAACAAACATGTGCTTCCGGTCTCTTGCCATGTGATGCCCTGCACAATCTTGGAACTCCAGCAACAAGAATGCCATCACCAAATGGGGGTCCTTGCCCTTGGGCCTGAAGAATCATGAGCCCAAATAAACCTTCTTGCTTTATAACTCACCTAGTCTGTGGTGGTGTGTTATTGGCAACAGGAAACAGACCAACACAGACTTCCTCCTCACCTCGCTCAGCCCTCGCTTCTCATGCTGTTTCCACCCTACCACAGGGGTGCCCTCATCACCCCATTCAGGCTCTGACTCCCCACAGGGTCACCTGGGCCACTCTCTGGGTCACCTCCCACCCTTTCCCATGAGATGCCTACTATGCTCAGCTTTCGGACTTGTTTGAGGAGTTGGACAAAGTACTCAACTTGCCTCTCTAGAGGAACTACAGTCTGATTTTCTGGGCCCTCCCCGAAGGCCGTAATTCTGTTCTGGTACTGCATGGCAGCCCTCCACCTTGTCTCAGAGCTCCTACTTACAACTCAGATTTGTCAAGAATTAAAATTATCTTCAGTATTTTATACATGTATTTACACTTACTTTTCAGTTCTTTGAAACTCTTGACTACTGAATAGCCATTATAGTTATAACTCCCCTTTTTAGAATGTGTATCCTTATATAGAAAAAAGATGAGCACTGAATTACCATTAAATGGAAGTATATGGAAAGGGACAGCAACTTAGTATTTGTTTGGAACTTAACCTTTAACTTGCACTTTGGGAATTGGAATTCACTCTGCTTAAAGCTGAGAAAAAAAGTGAAGCAGGCATTTGTGGCTGTGGACTATTTCTTGGCTCTACCTTAGCAAAAATGTGGAAGCTTTTTCTGAGCCAGGAGCCAGCAGATAGCCTGCTGCTGCTTCAGGTGTATGGACTTAGCAGTGAGGTCTAGCACTTAAGATTTTAGAACAGTTTTGGAAAAGCCTGCTGATAGATATGTATAGGACTCCTAAAATCATCTTTCCCTTCACATTTGAGCTGTTTGACTGACATAAATGACTAGAAATATCACTAATTGACTCTGCATTGCTATGTGTTATGGCTCCTGGCCTGGCTGATTTCCTTCTCTTCACCTGTTTCTCTGGGTATTCTCTTGTGCAGAACACATACACCAATGCAGATAAATTGCTAGAAGCAGCAGAACAGCTGGCTCAGACTGGAGAGTGCGACCCAGAAGAGATTTATCAGGCTGCCCATCAGCTTGAAGACCGGATACAAGATTTTGTTCGGCGCGTTGAGCAACGAAAGATTCTCCTGGACATGTCAGTGTCCTTTCACACCCACGTGAAAGAGGTAAGACATCAGGAAATAGCAATATAATCTGTCTGACAGGGTCTTTGAACTCCTCTGAAGGAATTTGTATTTGTTCATAATGTGAAACAGTGGACTAAAAGTGGCAAGTTGTGAGATGTAGCCCATGAGCACCAGTGGTGTCAGTGTGGACAGGGAAAGAGCTGAACTCTCTGTGCTTTCTTCTTTGTCATGTGTGTGCACATCTGCCTTTGCTTGGGGTGTCTTCAAGGGTAAGAGTGGCAGGGGGAAGAGGTGTGGATCAGGAGGCAAGCAGGGAAACAAAAAACTGAAAAGATCTCTTTCTGGAGAGAAAAGGGGAGTGGTGCACGCATGCCATGTAGCTTAAATAGGACCTACATGTCGTGTGCAGAGCTGCTGGGTTTCCTTTCTGAGTATTGGCCAGTCATGTGACGGAAGTTACGACAATTGCCTTCTGGTTTCTGTCAGACTACTCTGAGATGCTCATAAAAATGAATGTTACATCATATCGAATGTAAAGTACCATCATCAAATGGTACAAATACTAATGTCATGAGTGTGCTCTTGGTAATAAACTTGTGATAAGGGATAATGTGATATTTGAGTGTGAAAAATTGGTAGGTACTAATCATACCTTACACATTTATAATATTCTTGGTAGAGATCATAAAAAATTAAACTATTGTGTAGTTTTTGAAGATAAAAAGGATTTATAATAAAAATTAGATTTTTCAGATTGGTTTAAATTGATTAAGGATGTTAATTTGCTGAATCTTATCTCTTAAGGAAAGTAATTCTCTGCTTCTCAAAGTACCTTCACAAAATATCATAATATATTATAATACAGCTCTTTATAAATTGGAAGTTTATTAAAGGGTGCTTCTGGGTAATTTGTGATTAAGCACATGGAAGCTTATGATTATAGGATAAGAAGGAAGGATCTAGGAAGATAAAACCTCTGAAAGAGGGCAGGATCCAACTTGCCTTATTCAAAAAGGTATCTAAGTTCAGAGACAAGTAAAATTGCTTAAAGGAAAAAACTCTATGCCGATTTGGGATGTTGGGCAGTTTATCTGCAGTGAGGTTATGTATAACTTGGACATTTTGGCTCTGGAAAGACCATGCTCTGTTCCCTCTGAAACCCTTTGAGGCCATGTAGCAGGTATATTTGGCCAATTGCTGAGACCCCAAGAGTTTGTGCTTCTACCTGGCCTAGGCTGGTGGCTGGTACTCAGTCCTTTCTGCAAAGGGGCTGGGACTTGATAGTCAGAGACAGTCATCAGAATAGAAAACCAGCATAGCTAACTTCTTTTTCTCTCTTAATAATGCTGTAATTAAAAAAGACTCCAGGGCTGAGGTTGTAGCTTGGTGGTAGAGCACTCGCCTAGCATGCATGAGGCACTGGATTTAATCCTCAGCACCACGTAAAAATAAATAAATAAAATAAAGGTATTGTGTCCATCTGCAGATATATATACATACACACACACACATATATATATATATTAAAAGACTTTAAACTGTGTGTGTACACACACACACACACACACATATTTTAAAGACTTTAAACTGTTTACAAAGAGGCTTTTTATTCCAAGGAGACAGCACTAGACCAGCAAGAAGAAGAAGGCAGATCCAGACTATGAGCACAGGGAGGTGTTAAAAGCTGTTCCCCACTAGTGGGCATTCTTGTTAAGTCCACCTTCAATGTTAAGTGAGCTTTCTTCCAGGGTGGTTTCTTGTGTGGATTCAGGATCACTAAGTCCAGTTCCTGACTCAGCTCCATTAGAGCTAAACCACCACCTGCTCCCCTATCTCTGTCAGTTGTTTTTCTGGAACACATATCTGATGAGGTTGTCCCCTGCTTTTGAGCCATCAGTAACTCTTGTTGTATCTGGGAACAGCCAGTGCCTCTAAGTCTTCAGTCTGAGCCATACTTCTCCTGACTGTCTTGGGCTGTGTGCTTCTCTTCAGGGCCTCTCCCCCACAGTGCAGTGCCCTGAACTCATGACATTTCAAAAACTTTAAGGCTGGGATGTGCTGCCTCCTCTTCCCCAGGCACAGTTAGTTGCTCTTCCCTGTACCTCAAGCTCTGTACAAACAATGTCTCGGTGTCTTGGGATTATATCTTATCTTTCTTTCACACTAGTGTTGGTATGTTCACTTGTCTTTATCTTATGCATATTTACAACCTTCCTGAGAAGGAGGAAGAGAGCTAAAGGTGATCTGTGTATGAAAGCAGATTGTGCTTTACTAAGTAGTGACAGAGGCAAGAAACAGGCCAGGAGCACTGCACAGCCTGGACCACCTCAGGTTAAGAGTTCTGGGTGGGTGTTCAATCACCAGTTCCTCATTCAGGGCCCTGGGAGGTGCTGTTGCTGTGGGTGACATAATGTTGTGGGAGAGGCCCCAGCAATAGTTTTCATAGGGAGCTGATAGAGAAGCAGGAGGCAGGAGGCCTCCCACCTGTAACACATGGTACTTGCAATATTTTTCATCAGTTTAGCAGTCCAAGTATGGATATAACTTCTTTTTAGGACAGGAAGTCTTTTCATGAGGTAATATTTGTGATTTTTTATCACTGTGTCTACTCCCTCGGTGGTTTCACAAAGCAGACACTGAGGGACATTTGGGAGGAAAGAGGTTTTCGGAAGCTGTTCTTGCAGAGGTGCAGTTTGGATTCATTTGTTTTTATATCATCAGCAGCATAATAAAAGCATTCCAGGCAGCAGACCAGGGAGTCTTTGTTGTCACTGAGCCTGGTAATTATTTAGAAGTGGAAATATCTTTTGTTTTCATTGGCTTAATGCTCTAGGAACTTCTAGTATGAATGACTCTGCAGACTAAGGAGATCTTAAAAATTTATCTTATGGGTGAAGAGGTTTGATTTCACCGTTGGAGAGTTTTCAGTGCTTTTCCTTTCTTTTTGTATGAGGGGACGTCATAGAAGAAGAGAATCTGGCATGTTTACCCTGATTGTTTCTTCTCGAAAGCATGCATTAAAAGTGACCTAGGGCCAAAGAAGGATTTTGTGGGCCAGTTGTGCCATGTATAGCAGGACACAGTGTGCCCAGTCGAGCCAGGGGTGCAGCTTCAGGAACCCTGGCCCACAGACTTGGAATGCGGCCAGATTCTTCTCCTCCATATACTCATACTTCATCTAAGCCCCAGCCATTTTCTTAGGGATTTGTCTTCTCCTGACCAGCTCCAAAATTTCTTTGGTAATCCGTTCTCTGTGCTGTTCAAAAACCCTAAAAGTCCCAGGAATACTTGATAGGTTTTATGAAAGAATAATGGTTTCTTCAGTAGTTGTGTTTTGAAACAGGCTGTTGACTGAAAACCCACAGAAGTTTAGAACAAGTTTAATGAGTTTAAAATGAAATTAAAATGAGACAAGGGCCAAGAGGAGGAAATTGTGCTGCTCTTGATTGTTGTTGATAGGTGTTTATGTAAAATCACTAAACATATTAACATATCAAATGAATGTGAAATTGCCAAAAGAGAGAAGTTGTATGAATCAGTTCTTCTTCTCAAGTAGATGGTATAATTTAAAATTTCCTACATAGGAAAGGTGGGGGTAAAAGCTTGTCTTTCCTTGAGGCAAGTTCATGGAGCCTTTCAGAGTCACTTGTCAAAGCCCCCAGACACCGAAGTCCCCTACCCTGCTGCTTCCTCCCTCCCCTGAATGTGGGCATCAACTCTTGTACTGATTCTGGCTCTCCAATGAGGTGATCTCTTCGCAACTCATTCTAAAAAGTTCCTGGTCAAGGCAGTGTCTGCTCAGGTTTAGCTCAGTGGTCTCTGAGCTAAACCCACCTTGAAGGTTGGTGGTTCGCAGTCTAGATGCAGATATTGACTTTGCCTGTGCTTCTCCAGCAGACGGAAGAGAAGACACTTGTTCCTAGGAAAAGAAATGGCCATATTTTCCACATAGGAAGCAGATATTTTGTACTTGGATGTTAGATGCAGCAGGTGGTTGATAGAGATTTCAGCCTGTTTCCCTCTCAAGTTCAAATTTGGAAGCAGTCTAGGACCTGTTGCCTCTAAAAAGAATCCTGACATGCTTCACTTCCTTTCTAAAGACTTTAAGACTGATGTTCCCCCCCTCTGCCACCCGTCTCTTCCTTAATGTTGACTTATGATTTTAAGTAAAAGGAATGTTGATTGGACTAAATGTGGATTTTTTGGAGGGTGTTATCCCCCTACATTTTGCCCTTACTTCTCTCTCTTGCTCTTCAGTATTACTTATAGCTTTTATTCACATCAATTCTGACTGTAATCCTTTCACAATTAGTCCTGCGTCACCTGTCCTCTTTTCCTTTGGAATGCATTTTTTTTTTCACTGTTTGTTTCACTTCCTCTTTTTACTCATTCATTTCAAAATCTCTCAAGCCAACTGTAATATCCAAGGAGGGATACCAGAATGATTGACCAGAGGCACAAAGCGCTTCTGCTCTTGTGCGTATCACACATTTTAGACATTTGTTTGTTTCTCTTAATAGACTTTGAGTTCCTTGAGACCAGGACCATATCTCATTTACCTTTGTGTTCCCCTCTTTTGTCTCCTAGACCTAGACACAGTAGAAATGAAAAATTGTGAAATAGGTGGTCTGTTTCTAAATTTAGTGACTGATATTTATTTTCAAATATAATAATAGCATAACTATTTTCATCTTTCATATTCATTCAGTAGATCCTCAAAATTAGTTCCTGACTTAATTGATAATTACCTTTGCAATTTGCGGGTTATTTGAGGCAACCAAGTGGTAACATTGAGCTCTCAACCAGCTTGTTCTTCTGGAATTGATTCAGTGGCCTTGCATTGATTTTTGCCTCAGAAGCATGGTTTCCCAGGAAAGATCATTCCCCTTTGAATTGGGCTGCAATTCTTGCTGGTTTAAGTAAAGAAATCTTGGTTCTGCTTCTGCAAACTTACACCCTGAACTGGGACAAGTTTTTGTTTTGAGTAATGCCTGAGAAAAGAGAACCTTTGATTTTATTCAGAAGTCAAAAACTAAAGGCCTCCCAACCACCTGGAGATTTTTTGTATTGCAGCATGCTAATCTGGCTTTATTTTTATGCTTCACAGCTGAGCATGCAAACTTTCTTCTTTATGTTTGTTTGAGCCAGTGCTGAGCTTCTCAGGGGAGAGCAGGGAGAGCTGCAAGCCCTTGCCCTGGCCCTGGGTCACTCCAGGCAAGGATGGCTTCTGGGCATGCAGGTGGAGCTCTTGAGCTGCTTTTCCTCTGGTCCTCACTGAGTGTATTCCAGGAGTGTACTAGAAACTTGCCAGTGCTTTCTCAAGCAGCCACTTTGAAAGGGCCCAGAGATGTCTTCTCTTCTCCTGTGGAGCTGACGAGCCCCTCAGAAATTTGGTGGTTAAAAAACACAGAAACTGTCTCAAGGTACAGAATGCTTGTGTGTAGACTAGTTGCCTTTAGCTGGGTTCTCCTGACTGTTGGTTCTGGTGCAGAACCTGTGTATCACACCCACCTTCTCTCTCAAAGAAGTCCTGCCTCTGTGTTTACGTGGAAGCTGCTCTCCAGTTGCTCTTTTATTCCTGTTTCACCAGGTTCATGTGAACTTGTGTGGTACATGTGTGTTTGTGTTAGTTCACTGCTTTCAACACAGAGAATCACAAACAATTGTTCTGTCACCAGAGGATGTCTTTGGGCTGCCTCCTTAGAGCTGTGCCACCATTAACTCCTGTCCTCTGGCTCTAGTATTTTGTTATTTTAAAAATATTACATATAAACGGAATCCAAAATTTGTAACTTTCTGAGGTTGGCTTTTTTTTCAGCTTGATTCTCTGGAGTCCCATTCCTTTTCTTGCATGTTTCAATAACTCTTTCCTCTTTTTTGCTGAGTAATATTCACAATATGGATACATCAGTTTGTTTTACCATTTACCCCTTGAAGAGTATTTGAGTTGTTTTCAGTTTGGGACTAATACAAAAAGAGAAGCTATGAACAGTCATGTACAAATTTTTGTATTAATGTAAGTTCTTATTTCTCTGAGATCAGTGTCTTAAGAGCACAATTGCTGAGTCCTTTGGTAAGTGCAGTCAGGTCGAAAGAAACTGCCACATTATTTTCCAGACTGGGTGGACCATGTTATATTCTGTCATGAGAAATGTTATGTGCAACCTCAAGCTTTTTTAACATCTCAGAAATGCAGAATTGATGTGATAAACTTGTCAATGGGAAAGGTTAAGATCCAACATATGATATTTTAGATTGAAAAGTTTATATGATCAAATCTCAATAATTTTATGTTTAACATTAAATTTTTTAGCTGTGGTCCCTATTACATTAAATGAGTTGTGTGTGCTCTTTAAACATTTGATTTTTTTATCTGAATGCAAATGAGCAATTAAATGGCCACATGCTAATAAGAACAACAGGAAACTAAGAACCTGAGGTGACTGAGCGTTAGATTTTGACTTTGGACTTCAGTTGCCACTTCCGGCATATCCTGGGTCCTTATGTGGACTGTAGTGTCTGGCTTGACATTCTTGTGAAAAAGAAATTAAATGGTCTTCTGTAGGTGGGAATATTAAAAAATAATAGATCTGGTCATTTGTTTTCTCTAGAAACACTACATTCCTTATTAAGTTCAGAAGGCCCTTATGTTAACATTGCATTGCTGAGTCCAAAATATCTGAAAGAACAACTTAGAGGAGGAAAATTTAATTTTGGCTGACAGTTTCAGAGGTTCAGTCCATGGTGGTCCTTTCCATTGCTCTGGGCCCAAGGTAAGGCAGAGCATGATAGCAGAAAGGTGGGTATAGTGGGAGAGCACCACTCACTTCATGTTGGATAGGAAGCAGAGCCACTGCAGAAGAGGTTGCAGGGAAGATGCATTTTTCCAGGGTACTACCCCAGAGACCCACCTCCTCCAACCACACCCTACCTGCCTGTAGTTACCACCCAGTTAGTCCATTCAAACTAGGATGGCTTGATAAGATCACAACCACAACGGCTTTGTAATCTAACCATTTCACCTTTAGAATTCCTGTATCAACACATGAGATCTGGAGGGACACCTTAGTGCTAGTCCAAATCCTAGCACTCCTTAACTGGCTGAGTGAACTGAGCCAAGTCACTCTGCAGTGCTTCAGATTCTTATAAAACTCTTGACATACTGCTTTTCTTAGGGCAACTGCAAATGTTCCTTTTTCTCACTTCTGTTCCCCATTTTAATTTAACTTCATAGGTATGATTTGGTCTTCTGGGCCTCACTGATCTTTGATCAGCAGTAAGCACCTACATCTCCCCTGCTTAATTCTCCCCCATTCTTCAGTACTCATTTTACTCTGACCTGATAAACTTGAGATCCTTCCTGGGATGCACAGTCTGCTGTGTCTCCAGCTTTGTTCCCTCAGAGCCAAGTCAGCTGCTGGAGATTATCTTTACTCATGGGTCCACCATTCATATTGTCATAAATCATTTTGCATATATTACTAAATACTTCTCATCCCTGCAAAGCAAATGATTTTTCCCCAAATAAACATGTATAAAATATTCGTGTTGTCCATTGAAAAATGATGTTATGATATTATTTAAAAGAGCTTTTTTGTCAAAATAATGTAGAACTATTTTTTTTCTATAGATTAATTTAAAGTGTGGTTTAAATTAATGAAATTTCTATTTGGTAATATTGGATCAATATTTTCAAGTAAGAATATTTTTATGCCTATAGAGAAATCAGAAGTTATTGTAACAAATCACAGGAAGCTCTAATATATCTGACATGCAGTAGTCACTGACCCCAATGATTATTGAATAAATTAGTCAGTGATATGTTATCTTCATTTGTAATTCAGTGTTGCAATAGAGATTAAAATATATAACTGTATACTGACTTCGACTTTTATAGTCTTATTGAAGGGTTATCTCTGAGTGGAGAGTTGCAGATGTCTCTAATTAGCTGGCTGTATCTAGGACTTCAGGTAATATAAAAGGTGAAGCAGTGTGGCAAAATGCAGTATTACAGGTCCCCTAATGACCAACTGAAACCACGTGTGCATATGTAGTCTTGTTCAATTTCAATAAAAGGACACTTTTATATTCTTGATTTCTTAATTTGATACTCAGCTTCATGAATTAAATATTTTATTACTTATCACGACATGTCTTTGATTCATTGAAAGAGGAAGCAAACTCTCCATGCATGTTTTCACTCATGCAGTCTGCACTGTCCTCATGGTCTTGGTTTGTATGGACAGAGGAGAGGCAGAAAGGTGGAGCACAAGCAGTTACTAACTAGGGTCTTCCCAGGAGTTCCAGGACAGCTTCACATCTCCAGTCAAGCAAGGCTTAGAGAGAGTGACAAGGCCTTTTTTGGTTTTGTTATAATTTGTTTGCCTTCTCTTCCTTTTTAAAAAGCTCAGAACTCAAAAGAGAAGATCAAGAAACAGTTGGTCTTTCTGCCTGAGACCACTGGTGCTAGTGGCTGCATCAAAACACCCACTCTCTTGACCCCTTTGCTTCTTGCTGTCCTCCAGGAGACTTCTTCACATATGGTGTAGAGGAAGCAAAAGACCAAAATGGGCAAAGGTTTTGTAAGAAAAAGTTTGAATGGAGAATTGCAGGTGTCTCTAATTAGTGAATTTAGGTCTAAGTGAATTTAGGTCTCTGTTTCCAGACAGATTAGATCCCTGGTATTGAAAGAACCGGATAATTAGGTCTCCAAACTGGGTCTGCTGATCTTTATGGAACTGTGTACAGAGACTTAAGAGGCTGCAAACATAGTTGTGATTTTTTTAAGAAGGGAGATTTTATACATTTTCTCAGGTTGAAGTTAACCCTGGACAGAGTTGTAGAGAGTAGAGGAAGGAGTGAATGAACCCCTGATAGCTTGCTAACTTTGTTTCGTTCTTCACTACGTTTCTGTTTGGATGCAGGGCACATGGTAGAGTTAGTGGGTAGGCTTTTAGCCAGGCCTTTCAACACTTAAATTTGTAGACAAGACAGCTAACTGGGGCGGTTTGTTAGGACAATGACTCAAGAGTCTGTTGAATGGCTGTAAAAAGAATCAGCTGAGTATGTCAGACCAAGACCAAGACACTCCTTCTCTTCCATTCTGCTCTCCATGTGGAAGATGCCAGAAGTGTTTCTGATAGTGAGATGTGACTCATACCCAGCATGTGAAAAAGGAAACAGTTTCTAGCCCAAAGCCACAGTGGACTGTACTTATTAACACAGGTGGTAATGGAAGATGATGGACCAGTCTTCTTGAAGTTCAGCAGACAGACTGGCTTATCTCCTCATGCCACTTTCTATCTGAGGAAAAAGACTTCTCAGTGGGATCTTTGAACTAATACCACCTACCCTCTTCATGCGTGCATAACATCTAAAGAGATTGCTCATCTGAATTTGAGCATCCTGAAAACTTCATTGTGTTGTGTTGAGAACTATTTATTTTGTTTTGAGAACAGAATTGGTGCCATAGCAGAAATAATTGTTGCTGCATTAAAACCCTTGCATGTGGAACTGTCGGTGCAGGAGTTGTTATCAGATGGTGTCAGCAGGGCTGAAGGAAATGTCCAATGTCATTGGCAGATCTCTGGACCCACACAGAAAGTCTGTGAGTGGTTGGACTGATGTGGAAGGAGTGTACAGTTGATAAGGATCTGCTAGATGTCGGACTTCAGAATTAGGACTCAACCAATTTCAGAAGGAATAAGTCAAAATCTGTCATAGGAGTTTCACCCATGGATCTTAATATGCGAGTCTGTTTTGAATCAGAACAGAATTGGGTATTGCATAGGTGGCAGCTGTATGTGTTTAACAAGAAAATGATCTTACACATGTTACACATCTTACTGTTGTGTAAGCTCACACAAGAGTGGGGGGGGTGATGGGGGGGGGACAGACACCAGTGGTAGCAGCTTGCACTCTGGCTCCTGTTTGGGTTGTGGGTATTTTGTTCAGTTCTTCAGTTCCCACTTTGAGAGCAGAGCATGTTCTGAGGAGAGTGAGCTGGTGTCAGAAGAGGTGTAAGTCATGCTGCTGCAGCAAACCTCAAGGAATAAAATATTAGCCCAGGGAAAAGTCAAGCAGTGGGAGTGTGCACCGTGTTCAGAGACTTGCATACTTGTCATGGCAAGGAAGAATTGCACTTCACCTAGCTGCAGACTATTTCAGGGGGACAGTGGTCAGTCTCTAGATGACCTAGAGTGAGGAGGAACTTTTCCCAAACTTGACACTCCCAGTTGTCAACGCAGAGAGTGTGTCTAATCTGTTGGTGAGACGGAAAGAAATCTAAAAAATTAAAATAAAAATCCCTAATGTCAAATTTGACATTAGTAGAACTGGGCTTGATGTCATGTCTGGGTAGTTGAAGTCCCACTGGTCCACACTGATTGTTAACTCTGTGTCAGTCACTTGGCATTTTGTGTGCCTGGCTGGGCAAGGTTTTCATATCACAGGTGCTTCACCTTATTCTCATGTGTCTCTGGGGGCATCCGCCCTCCGGGACTGAGGAAAGAGACTGTCCGTGCACTTTCTCCTCTCACATGTATAGATGCCCAGAACACGCTTCTGGTTTTCTCCTTGTTTCCTCCTCTTACATACATTTGAATTGATATTACTTCATGATGTTGACTTTGATTTGCCCTCTATTCCCATCCCTACCCCATACATCCTTTATACATTTTCTTTCAGCATATTAAGGGATCTTTTATCCCACCCAAGAATAGAAAGGCACTCCTCAAACTCCTGCAATTCAAGGCAGTAGGCGTGTGCTCCCAAAGCACAGTTCATTATTTCAGACAGAAGAATGTTCTGTACGTGGTAGGAACAGTTCTCTTTTTATCCCTGTGTCTTATACCTGAAACAGAATCACATTTTATGTGCATAATGGTTGCCCTCTGAAATTGCACCTGCAAGTTGCCATTTAAACTGCCCACTTCTGCTTTTAACTTTCAGCAGCTCTGGGAAGCCATGGCTCTGATGTGTCCTTTGCTGCTTTACAGCTTGCCAGTGCACTTGGTACCCATGTGATTGTCTTTTTCAAAAACAAGAGTGGGGTGGGGGGTGGTGGGGAGGGACAGACACCAGTGGTAGCAGCTTCTGTGTACCAAATTCTTGTGTGAGAAACCACTTTCAGACCTCTCTGGTAATCTCATTGGGTTCTCAAACTGGCTTTGCGAGTTAGTGAAGATGTAGACAGTAAAATGATCCTATTTTATAGATGAGAAGAGGTAGAGTGCTCTAAGGATTTTCTCTGGGTCACACTTGGGATAAAGGACTACAGCTGGTGTGTTGTACCCTCCTGTGCCCCAACTCCTAAACAACTTGAAGCCTGTATTCACATGTGCCAGCTGTTGACCCACCTGGGAACACCTGGGGTTATAGTAACCTCCAGGTCTCAGGGCTCCAATCCCACCATCCACTTAATCACCTGAAAGTCTTGTCCTTTCTCAAGATGCCCTGCCCAGGTTCCTCTAGGAGCCCTCCATGGTGTGGGCTCCCCTCCAATTAGTGAAGAAAGGGCCTTTTCTTCTTGAGGTGAGACTTTTCCTGATTTCTTTCAAGCAGAGTTGCAAGGCCCACAGACACCAGTGAAGAAGAGGCCGAGGAAGGGCATGTACCTGGATCAGACTCAGTGTGATGCTAGGAGTCTTTCCATATCTTCGTCACAGAGGTTTTCTCCATAGAACCTCATGTCTGTCCCCAGCCCATCCTTCCCCTTGTATCCTGGTCCATGAGCCAGGTCTGTACACGTGTGCATTCCAGTCTGAGTTCAAGTTCACTTCCACAGAACTTCTGCCCTGGCTTGTGAATTCCTTGGACATTAGTCTGCACTGGAGAGATCATCAAGCACTCTTTACATTTTTAGCCTCTAGGGGGCAGCATTACCTAAGCCTGTGATTTGTCCTCCCATCTTTTTTAAAATTTCAAGACATGGTCTCACTAAATTGCCCAGGTTGCCTCAGCAGAACCAGGGTTACAGGAATGCACCACAGCATCCAGCTTTAACCCATGGTTCAAAGTAGAAAACCAGGTTGCTATGCACTCAGGGTGCGACTCTCTTCTTGCTACTGGATAAAGATATATCTATTTTATTATAATTAACAACTTGCACAGAAGTGCATTTTTTTTTCACCCTTAGGAAATGTGTGTTAAGAATGTTGCAGGCATCCTGGAGACTTTTCCTGATTTCTTTATTCTGGGGTATTTTAGGCATCCTGTATCATTTTAAAAACTTAAAATAGACTTTACTTGAATCATGCCGCATAATGATGTGTGTCAGTGCATCCTCAATTGACATTAGGAAGGACCTTTCTCTAAGACGTTTTAAATCCAAGTTGAGTAAGAATATTTCCTGTGGAACTAGACATAAAAATTCTAAAGGGGCAAAGGACTTTTAGGAATTCAGCATTATGGTTTTAAACACAGCCTTGCTCCCTCTATCTCATTTAATTTCATTTTCCTTAACTTTGCAATCCCAGGATGAGTTCTCCTCTGTAGCATTAGCCCTTTCTGGTTTCACTGGTGGGCCAGGTAGAGTGAGCCCATTGCACCAGGGACACACATTGAAGCACCCAGGCTCACATAGGGGGGATGCTGGTTGTTGTTGATCAGGTGGAAGGACAATGGTTTGACCCCCCACCTACTCATGACACTTCCCCTGGATTTGAGAGGAAGCAATTTCTATGGAATCTGACAGACTATTCTAGTACCTTTGTCTCATACTATATTATTTTTAGGAGTAAAAAGATTTAAATGTGTGATGGTGTTAAATTTACCATGTTAAGTGACATATCTTGAACATTTAATAGGAACCTGGATATGTTCTGAAAACTGTCTAGAGAAAGAAGATTTTAAAATTTTGTGATTTTTCTTATGAAAAGATTTTTCTTGTAAAGTAATAGTGGCTAGCGTTTACTTATTTCTTTATACGTATCATCTTATTTAATCTACCAGGTCTCTCTATTTAAGGTCAGGATTTGAATTCATGTATTTGGCTTCAGAACCTACATTCTTCTTAGGGGAAGAGTTTTATCCTAATTATCATTACAGCAGAAACATTAATCGATGCTATCGCAGTGACATTATGTAGAAGCATACCCACACGTCATGTACCAGCCCAGTTCTAAGCCACTTTTTATATTCTCTTTACCCATGTATAAGAGAGAGACTTGTTAAAATGTGTCATAAACTAAAGGGTATTTTTGGTAGCATTTGTTGGAGAAGAGAATATTGCAGGCTCTCCAACCCAGACAGGCACTCTGCCTACCTGCCCCACACATCGGGTCCTTGAGTTAAGTCACAGTGATTCTGAGGAGAGGCTGCTGAGATCCCAGAGTAACCTAATTGGCCCAAAGTTTTTTCTTTTCTTTTTCTTTTTCTTTTTTTTTTTTTTTTTTGATCAAATCTTGTCTGAGAGCCCTGAGATTCACACAGCTCCTGGGACATTAGTGCACGAAGGACATTAGCCACTGTCAGGGAGAGGGCTCAACACATCAGTGGCCTTGATTCATAGCTGGGAGCTCCAGGGACATTTCCTTTCCTAGGTTCATGTATGTAGTAACAGGGTTGGGAGCAGCATCAGTGAGGCAAATGCATTCAGGTGAGATTTTGAAAAACGAGAGTTAAGTAAGTGGTTCATTTCCTTTTTCAGCAGAATAAACACAGTTGCAAAGGGCCACTTTTTCATAAATGTCCCTCTTGGAAAGGTGAGTGGCCATGTGTTCCAGGGTTCTCTTCATTGGGAGCCCATAGACAACTTCAGTGTATGGCCTGTCACCTGTTCCACCCTGCCCCTGCATGTGGAAGGACCTTCTTAAGTAGAAAAGTCCTCTAGTTAGACAAACTGTCATGGTTGTTTTGGGTTAAATATTTTAACTCTTTCAATAAAATAATGCAAATTTGTTTTGATAAATTACTTATTGCTCAGAGTAAACTAATTGGCCCAAAGTTGGGTTTTTTTGTTTTTTTTATCAAATCTTGTCTATTTAGTTAATTCGACTCCATCCTTCTAATGAGGATAATTAACATGTGTCCAGAGCACTGCTGTTTACACAGGATGCTTCTGCTGCAACCTTTTCTACTTGGTTCTCTTACTGACTCCTTGAAGTGGTATCCAGGTGGTATTTGTACCGGCAAACTGAGTCTCAGAGAAATTGAGTGGTTCTCTCAGGTCAGAGCTATGCTTGGTCAAAGCATTCCTTAAGTCTAGATTGCCTTACTCCAAATCTCACAGTATTGTATCTAGTGCCTAAGACCACTGTGGTACTGCAGTATAATGGCATACAACATGATTTACAGCAACTGGAAATGTTTTCTGTGGAAAATGTTAGAGCAAATGGGAAGATATCTATAGTACAAAATTGATGTTTTAAACTTTTCTGTATTAAAAATGGAAGTCAGGTTCTGTATGCAAATTGAAAGTATCACTGGATGGTTTTCAGCTGATGTGTTTCCTAATAAAAGACCTCTTTAAAGCTTTCCCTGAACATGCTGTCACTAGTCATTAGGGAACTGTAGCTCTAAAACACAGAGAAATACCACTCATCTAGAATAGCTAAAGTAAGATCAGCAACCCCAGGTGAGGAGGAAGAGGAGTGAGAACTCCTCTGCGCTGCTGGTGGGAATGTAAGCACGGTGCACCATTTTGGAAATGTTTGTCCGTTTCTTTAAAATAAAACAAATACCTGCTATTTGACCCAGCCATTCTACACCTAGATATTTACGTAAAGGAAAGCAAAGCATAAGTTCTTGAGCTGGGGATGTGGCTCAAGTAGTAACGTGCTCACCTGGCATGCTTGGGACGCTGGGTTCAATCCTTAGCACCACATAAAAATAAAATAAAGATGTTGTATCCACCGAAAACTAAAAAATAAATATTAAAAAAATTTCTCTCTCTCTCTCTCTCTCTCTCTCTCTCTCTCTCTCTCTCTCCTCCCTCCCCCCCTCCTCTCTCTCTCAAAAAAAAAAAAAAAGCATAAGTTCTAACAAAAACTGTATACAAATGTTTTTAGTACCTTTTTTTGTAATGGAAATAATCCAAATGTCCATAAAGAGATGAATAGATAAATTGTGGTAGGTACATATAAGGAAATGCTATGTAACAATTAAAAAATCATGAGCTTTTGGTACACACAGTAGTATGGATGAGTTTCAGAGGAACTGAATGAAAGAAGCAAGACAAAGAAAAAAAAAAGAATACATACTGTGCAATTCCATTTCTATACTTTTTTTTTTTTTAACAGAATGCAAGCTAATCTGTAGTGGCTAAAGCAGATAAGTGATTGCCAGAGAGGGAGAATAACAAAGGGCATGAGACAACTTTAAGAGGTGTAGACGTGTCAAAATTCTCTACATGGGCACTTTAAATTCATGAAGTTTCCCTGTGTCAGTCATGTCTCAGTAGAGCTGTTTTATAAAAGAGATTAGCTTGGAAACAAAAGACTCTGTAACTGCAGTTTTGCAGGAGCAGTTTTGACCTGTGAGCCCAGAGGTGGCAGCCACTGGCAGGGTGATCTCTTTGACCTGACCTTTCTGCAGCTGAGGTGGCTGGCCGACAGTATGAAGCATCCCTGAGGAAGCTGGAAGTATCCTCATGGAGACAACACTGCCAAGCCACCAGAGCCTGTTCAGTTTAATTAATTGCCTGTTTTATTTCCTGGAATGGTCCCCTAGAGACCTGAAGGGTCTAATGGCCTCCAGGAAGTAGCCATGCCCATCCCCTTCTCCCACCAGGCCTGCAGTCATTCTGGCTGCTCTTGTTCTCAGGTGTCTTTACTCATCCAGGTCCCTGGCGGTGTGTTTAGTGGCACTAGCAATGAGGGCGTGCCTTCAGTGTGCACTCCCTGGGCTCCCAGGGAAGGGTAACCTCTGACCCCAAGCCTGGGGGCTTGGACTGGGTGTGTCACATCCCAGTCCCACCAGACCTGGTGGTGAGTTCATGTTACCACGTTGCTTCCTCCTAAGGAACGTGAAGCACCTATCTCTGAGCATAGTTTAATAATTAATAATGGTGTATAATGCCTTTGCTAAAAATAAAACTGCCTGTCTGCTAGCAGAATGTTGTCAAAGAATGCCTCTGTGACCAGCAGACGTTACTGTTGTCAGAGGGAATCTTTTTGGATCTCCAGCATGCTCCAGCTGGAGCCTTGGAAGAATGGGAATGAGTGGCTTCCCTTCCCTTTCCTTTTGCTCTTTTGTGACAGTGCCTTCCGCCTCACTGCCTGTTTATTTTTCTCCCCTCAGCGGTGGCGGTGGCGTACTGCCTTTTCTGTGCGTGTGTTCCGCTGGCGTTGGACCTTTTGGGATGCATCTCCCTCCCTCCCTCCCTTGCTGCCTCCCTTCCTTCCTTTCCTCCCTGTCTCTCTGGGAGCAGCCTGTCACAGTTCCCCTCGCGTGTCTGCGCGTGGCCAGGTGTCTGCGCGCTGCTGCTCACCGTGTCCCTTGTGCCCCCAGCTGTGGACGTGGCTGGAGGAGTTGCAGAAGGAGCTGCTGGACGACGTGTATGCTGAGTCCGTGGAAGCCGTGCAGGAGCTCATCAAGCGCTTCGGCCAGCAGCAGCAGACCACGCTGCAGGTGACGGTCAACGTGATCAAGGAAGGAGAGGACCTCATTCAGCAGCTGAGGTGGGCCCGCACCCCTTGCCTGTCAGACACAGATGTCCAAGTCCTGCCAAGGATTTCCCTCCTCCTGTATTTTTTTGAATAATTAGCTCTAATTCTGTAATTCTCCCCAGCTGAGTAGAGAACAGATGCCATCTATAAATTCAAAGGGGAGCACCAGCTCTCTTCTCTCTTCATTTTTCTCTCCCTTTCTTTTCTTCCCTGTAAAGTTTTTTAATTCCATAATTTTTCTCATTGCAACCTTGACTAGTAATCCTCAGAATTTATCTTTTATTAGTATTTTCTCTTAATATCTAACTAGAAATTACTGACGTTTCTTTCTAAATAGATAATCTGAACCTCCTAGAATAATGTCCTAGGGCCCCCAGGGACCTGCCTCCGCATTGGCTGATATCCATCTTTCACACTGCAGGCAAGCAGATCTGGGCATGGTGGGACACTCAGCCTTCAGTCCTCCCCTTGGCAAGAGGCAGTGCAGCGTTGGTTATGTTTCCTTGTGAAGCAAATTTGCAAATAATTTTTATTAGGTTGTAAGAACTACTTACCTAAGTTTAATACCCCCCATGTATCACCTGGAGGAGGATGGATGAAATTGTTGATGGATAACCATCCATGATGTCCTCTTTGCTGAGAGTTAGTCAAAAGTTACTAACAGTCTGATTGCTTTAAAGGTTAACTCTCACAAGTGATGTGACTCTGTCACTGTACTAAACAGGTTTCATTGTTCTCTCTTTTTAAGGAGAGAAGTGGCTAAAAATAAAACTCTACCAAAGTAATTTTCTGTGATTATGAGACTTCTAATGAAAGTGACTTGGAGAACATGCCAGAGAAGTTCTGCAGCATGTCCTCAGGGAAGGAACCTAATGTTGTTTTGCAGAAGAGGCAGTGTCTTCCATTTTCTGAGACAAAGTCCAGCTTCCTGCCAGCTTTCTTTCCCCTGAATATTTGAGTTGCTGGATCTGGTGTCTAACAATGTGAGACTTTCTCATTCAATTCCTGTTTGTGTTGTTAAAATCCCATTCCCTCCCATCCCCTCACAGGGACTCTGCCATCTCCAGTAACAAGACCCCCCATAACAGCTCCATCAACCACATCGAGACGGTGCTGCAGCAGCTGGACGAGGCCCAGTCACAGATGGAGGAACTCTTCCAGGAGCGCAAGATCAAGCTTGAGCTCTTCCTGCAGCTGCGCATATTTGAGAGGGATGCCATCGATGTGAGTGTCCTCCACCCCCTGCCTTCCTGTCCTGTGAGAGCCCAGAGCCCTGGTTTCCCTCCTCTTCCCTGTCCCGGTTCCTGCCCTGTGTCCTGTCCTACTCCCCCAGCTTCCACTCCAGAAGGGCAGAGCTGGAAGGAAGTTCCTGGAGACATTGACAACTTCCTCATTTGACCCTGGGAGGCTAGGGGCTCAGCTCTGGATTCTGGGGTTGGAGAGTGTATTGGGAGCAGATAAGGAAGAGCCAGGGACACAGCTCAGTTGGCAGAAGCAGAGCAAGCTAGTGTTGGGAGGGGAATAGAAGGTAGCACTCTTAAAAACAGTGAGACCTCCTTGTCCGGGTATGTGGCCGCTGATTTGACAGCTTAGGGTTGATACCCTCTGTCTTCCTTTTCTGCCCCGCTTTCTTCTCCTCTGACTCTTCTCTTCCTTTCTCTCCCACCGCCCCCATCCCCACCAACAATCTTCTCCTCCTAGAGTAGGAGTAGTCCTAAGCCTATGCATTTTAGATGGTAGGAAACTCAGTTTGTATTTCCTCATAGAGGTACCCTCAGATTCTCTATGATTCATACCTGAAAATGGACTTTTGCACCTTATATGTGAACAAGAGAAATAGATACAGGCTCCTTTTATCTTTCTTCAACAAAAAGAGGGGTGGTTCTGAATTCTTGGTGAGACAGATCTTTTCTTTTGAGCTTAACCCAGTCAAGCAGAAGTACCTGTTTTAAGTGGATGAGACTGAACTGCCTGAGAAGCACGTGGAGGAACCAGAATACCCTGTGCCTTTAGCTCAAGCTAATTTCCAGCTGTGGACTGCTTCTGGCCCATCTGTGGGCTGCCCACGTGGCAGTTCTGTATGTGGTGGGGGTTGGTCTCACAGGTGCCTATGTGGACTGCTTGTCCAAGCCTCCTGCACTTTGATTAAAGAAGCACCTTCTCAGCTCCTCTTGTTGCTGTTGTCAGCTAAAAACAAGGAGTTAAACTCTAACTACTGTGTTGGCTCAGCCTGCTCAAGAGCTTACCACGTCTCAATCTCTAGGTGGACAGGAAACCATGCAGAGAAGCGGCACTCTGGCATCACCCAACAGGCCCACACACAGCCTGGCCTGCCCTGGGTAGAGGTGGCGGCACTGTGTGCAGAGATGGAGCAAGCTTCATTTCCTCTCTAGCTCCTTTGAAACTTACCTGCTTATTGAATTTTTTCAGTTAACAAACACAAATCAATCAAAAGTATTAAATTTTTTTCTTCTAAGACATTTTGATGTTTGAAAAAAAGATTTTGATTTCATTTGCATTAATGCTTCCTGAAAGAAGGAAAAAAGGGGCTTTTTTATTATATTTCCACTTTCACTGAACCAAATTAGGAAATATAAACCTATATTTTCCCCACACTGAAGCCACAAAATGACATTTTCCCTAGATAAAGCCAGTGATAAAGCACCCTGGGTGAGTGCATTCCTGAGCTGAGGAAATTAACCTGCAGTTAAGTCTCAGGCCATTGTCAGAAATGGTTTAAAAGCTTTTCAGAGATCGTGGCCTAAGAATCCCCATGTTCTTTAATGATTCTGAAATTTGAAGCTGTGATCAGTGAGATATGGCTGGTGCTTCTTCTATCTTCTGGAAAGATCCCTCTCTTCTAACTGCTCTCAGAAGCACAGAGTTACTTTTGTGGTAGAAAGTCTTCTCTTACTTGGTTAATTTAAAAAAATCTTTCCTAGCTTCTGTCCTTTGGCTAGGATAGCATCTGCATCTCACAATGGACTAAGGCTTTCAATAAATTTGTGGAATCCTCTTTAGAATATTGGTTTCTAAGTCTGCACATGTTCCAAATAAGATCTGCTTTGTTGATCTAAAAGGAACAACAAAATCAGAAACACAGCATCCTGTGACAGTTATGAAGACGGTCAAAATTATGGGTAAATTTAGGGAGAGAAACGTAGACTAACTACAGATTCCGAGAAGCATTTTAAAAATTATTTTGTAAAGAATCGGTGTTCAGAACCTGACTTCCTCTTTCTGGAGTTTTGTTGTTGCCACAGTTTCTTTTCTTTGCTGTGCGGTTAACAAGCTATAATGCTCATCACTGGGACAGGACCTTTTACTGATGATCCTTTGATCATGAGCATCCTTGCAATTTCTTTGTGCTCAGTGAGGATTTTTAGATGCTGCTAGCTTAGCACATTGATCTTTGTTTATTATCCATTGCTTGAGTGCTTTTGGAGCCTGATGTGGTCTCCCTGAGACATTATTGTGAGGCTGGCTCACCCACCATACCTAAGTCTCTTCTTCCCCTTCCAGGGTCAGAAAACAAACATTAAGAAAGAAAAATCCCACCTAGAGTAGACATAAAGATTAAAGTTATGGTGATTTGTTTTTTCTTTTTAAGAATATTTTTTCTCACTTTTTTCATAGTTTATATCTAATTTGGCATTATTTGAATTATGAATTTTGTAGAAGAGTACAATGTAATAATACAATGTAAATGTATTGTGTGTATATTTCAGTAATAAAAGAATAAACTAGGAAGAGTTGTGCTGTAAGAGTTTTGAGAACCCTTTTTATTGCCTCTGTTCTCTCCTACATAGATTTTTATGTAAACTTTTGCTTTCTCAAAGTTTCAAACTAATTTGGCTAATACTCATGTGGATAAATAGAAATTGTTAACAATTTGATAACAGTTTCCTAATTCCATGGGCATTGTTACTCCACTGAAATGTCCAATATTATACTCCTTCACAACATGTTCTTCCTCTTTGGAGGATTTTATAATTTTTAGTCTTAATTTTAAAAAAATCATATTATGAAGGTTTTCAAACCTGTACAAAAGTAGAGAAGATAGTATAGTGAAACACTAAATGCCTGTCCTCCAAATTCAAGATTTTACCACCCTTGTTTTAAATGTCCCTCTTTTCTTTTTTCTAAAGTATTTCAGAGAAAGTCTGCCTGCTTGTCAGTTTACTCTCAAGACTTTCTTAAGGATCTCTAAAATTAAGGTTATATTCTTACACCCTCCCACGAGGCACTAAACATCTGGCCCACTGAGCAGTCATTTCTTACCATCTTCTAATACCCAGCACATATTCAGATTTACATAGGGGCCTCAGTTAGGGAGGGGGCATAGGGATCATTTCCTGCATTTGATGCTTAGTTTCTTAATCTACAGTCAACTCTCCTGTGCTCCTCCTGGATTTTGTAAATTTTTTATTATTTTTTTCATTCCATGACTTTTTGATTGCCATGGGTCAGTTGTAAAAGGAACCAAGGTCCCACATTCTTTTTTTTTTTTCCTTGCTTGACTTCTTTTAAGTTAAATTGTTTCCTTTCCCTGGTATTTCCTCTAAACTTAGACATCAGATACAAAGGCCTGGTTAAACTCAGGTTCTGTTTTGTGCAAGTACACTGCGGAGGTGTCACATCACAGGTCTCCCATGAGAAAGCATGTCATATTTGTCTTGTTTCTTCAGGGATGCTGGACTGGTCTGCAATTCAGGCAGTGGGTCCTGATCCTCCATTTTTAAATGACCCCCTCAACAATGTTTCATTTATTATTATTATTTAGGGGGATGCTTTTTAGCTCTTTTTCTTTAAACTATACTAGGCATTAATGAAATTTTGTGTATTTAATATTTTTTTTTAATTCAACTGTGGTAATTTTCTTTTTGAACAACTAATTGTTCCATCATTGGCCAGTGTGGGAGCCCCTTCAGTTAACTTTACGATCATTTATTTATTTTTAATTTTCTTAAAAAAAAAAACAGCTTCATTGAGGCATCATCTATATATCACAGAACTTATCTATTTAACAGCTTTTACTTTTGATATAGTGAGATGTGATAGCACATATTTATATTTTTAAGTCTCAGTCTTAAATAAATGCTTTTCTCTTTTAGATCATCTCAGACCTTGAGTCTTGGAATGATGAGCTTTCTCAACAAATGAATGACTTTGACACAGAAGATCTCACAATTGCAGAACAGCGCCTCCAGCACCATGCAGACAAGGCCTTGACCATGAATAACTTGACTTTTGATGTCATTCACCAAGGGCAGGATCTTCTGCAGTATGTCAATGAAGTCCAGGCCTCTGGTAAGAAGACTTATTCCATCCTATACCAATTGTGGTTTCTTTTTATCACCATGGAAATTTAATTTATTTCAATGCAGTGTCTGCAAATTCTGTATCCCTGTTATATGGCTATTATCAATAGTCTGATCTTTAAAAGGAAATGCTTTGCTTTTTTATTTCACATATTATAGTCACATTCAACCATATGGTTAGGAAACTTAACCTGAATAGTATTCTCATGTGTTATTTCAAGAAGCGTGTACTTTAGTGTTACAAAATGATGTGTTTATCTGTGAATGAAATGCAAACCATAAGAAAATATTTTCACATTTTTATTTTTTTCTTAGTTTATATTTTGCCAGCAGATGTCACTATAAGCTCAAAAATGTAACTCTTATATTAGGAACTTACTTGGCAACAATCCTGTATACAATATTATTTGTTTTGCACAAACGAAAAGTAAATTCTTAAAACTGTGTATATTGAGGACAACTACAGAAATCGAAGTTCACACATTCGCAAAGGATGCTGCATGGCCACTGTGTACAATGTAGGAAATAGGTTTAGTTTGATCACCTCTATGTTCTCAGATAACCAGCATGCTGGGAGACTCCCTCTACTGGGTTGGACCCTTCTTCAGCCTGCCCACCAGCACAGCGGTCTGGCTCCAGCAGGCAGGTCATTACAGAGCAGATTGTGCCATCTAACGGGAACAGAAAGTTGAAATGCTAGTTGAGTTCTAGGCTCTCCCTTCAATGTCCACAGGCGTGGAGCTGCTTTGTGATAGAGATGTAGATATGGCAACTCGAGTCCAGGACCTGTTGGAGTTTCTTCATGAAAAGCAGCAGGAGTTGGATTTAGCTGCAGAACAGCACCGGAAGCACCTGGAGCAGTGTGTGCAACTGCGCCATCTACAGGCAGAAGTGAAACAGGTGAGCAAAGGATGAGTTGTGCCAAGATGAGGCTGCCTGGGACCCTTGACAACACAGACAGACAACCTGGGAATTCTGGCCTGTTAATGTGCTCCTCATTAGAACACACTGCCTTAACATATAAGATAATACACCAATATAATATCTAATTGTGAAACTGGAGCCATTGGCCCACACAGCTCTCTATTCTGTAGTAGAAATGGCTTTTCTGCCCGGCAGCTATAGCACTTGAGGGTAACATCCACATGATTGTTTTGTTATTGGTTCTCTCTTGCTTGGAACTCTGAGCACATTGCTTCCTAAGCTAAATAACAGTATTTGCCACTCCCCCAAAATATAGTTATCAGTCTGGACAGGATCACAGTCTGTGTAGGGATAGGACATTTCTTGGATTATCAGGATGCTATAATTCCACATCCTGGGTGGCGTGGCACAAAATGAAAACAGGACACATGGAATTGCTTCAAACCAAATGCCAGTGGGTGTCCCCATTCATGGATTTTGCATTTTATCCCATGGACAAAGGGAGTCTGCTGATAAAAAGCTCAGTGAAGGGGAAATGAGGCTGTGGTGTTCTGGTTTGATTGGAGGAGGACACCTGATGCCTCTGTCCATGAGCAGAATGTGGGGAAGAAACAGGTGGCACTCACACTGGGGCACATGTTCTGTCTCCTTGGAACTGCTCCAAAGTGCTCATTGGTCTGTGTGCCACTATTAGTGTGGGTATTTGAAGCAAAGTATTGTGACCCACTTATTAAGTGTTTGTTTTTACCAAACACACACACACACACACACACACACACATTTAAGAAACAAACTAGTATATGCCTTAGCAATTACCTTTGTTTGTAAGAGAAATTAAGAGTGCCTTTAAAAAGGTATTTTCCTGGGGTTGGATATGTAGTTCAGTAGTAGAGTGCTTGCCAAGCCTGAATAAGCCCTTGGTTTCATCCCTAGCACTGTAGAAAACAAAACAAATCACAAAGCATTTCTCCCCTCCCCTCACCATATTTTTTCCCAGCAGAGAGTAGATTTCTAATGTTCATTCAGTGACCATACGATACATTAGGCTGAGATTTTGATGATAGGTGGCCTTTCCCTTATGGTTGCCAAATGGCCATCACCTCAACACCCCAAGCACCAGGAATGGGGAAGTATAACAGGAGGTGGCACCTGCACTAGAAAATATTTTTACGAACTCTCCCAGATGCTGCTGCTTTGGTCTCATTGATTTGGTTTTGTCATAGCTGTAAGTAATCTGGGACAGGAGGTGAGAAGTGGTTTTGTTCATTTGTTTATTTTTAATGTTCTCCCAAAATCTGTGGGGATTTTGTTTTGTTTGTGTAAATAAGAGCAGAATTGTTATTGTGTAGGTAACGAGGAGTCTCTGCCCCAAATAACTATCCAGAATGATTTTCCACAGTTTCTGTGGCTTCTGCTGTCAGAACTAGCTTTCTATCTTGTTTGTATGTGAACTTGAGAAGTTCACGGTTTGAGCCTGAGCCTGGTAGTACAACCTAGATCACACTTCGGTTGTTGTGCCACTTATTAGCACTAACATTAAGTTGGAAAATAGATTAGTGAAATAAATCATTTCCCCTTATCAAGCAGTTTGCCAATTTTGTGTGTTCATTAGGAATGAAAGAACCTGAAAGGGAATGAAAATACTTCTTTTGATTATCGGGATTCTTTGTGTCAGTAAGATTTCTAATATGTGGTCCTCAAACTGTTTTTTTTTTTTTAATTTTGGTGGGATGCTGGGTAATGAACCCAGGGATGCTTTACCACTGAGCCACATCCCCATCCCTTTTAATTTTCATTTTGAGACAGGGTCTCACTAAGCTGCTGAGGCTAGCCTTGAACTTGTGATCTTCCTGCCCTCACCTCCCAAATCACTTGCACCACTGCACCAGCTCCTCAAACTATGCTGACCTTTGTTCTCATGCAACACACTGTCTCTCCACCATTCTGTATTAAAAATAATAAAGTTGTAGCTCTTGGGATCAGGTGCCAATGAAGGCTGTTGGGCTATGCCAGTAGGATATTAAAAACAACCAGAACTTCATCCCTGCCAAGAACCTCTTGACCACCTTGTAGACTTGGATCTGCTCCCTGTGGTCTGCAGGATGCACTGGAAAGTCCACCACTTGTAGTAACCCTGTGTCATGTTTCAGGTGCTGGGGTGGATACGCAATGGAGAGTCTATGTTAAATGCCGGGCTGATCACAGCCAGCTCACTGCAGGAGGCAGAGCAGCTGCAGAGAGAGCATGAGCAGTTCCAGCATGCTATCGAGGTGAGGAGGTGCCCTGTCTGTGTGGTGAGTCTTTCTCAACATGGGACCAGCCTCTAACTCCTAACATGGTACTGACTATGGAACCGCCCAGGGCTCAAATGGTAAAGAAATGAGAATGCTTATAAATCTACTGTTGGTTACCTCAGATGGAACACCAGCTGCAAAGAAGTGAGGTTACAAATCCCAGCCAGGTGACCTTTCAGTGAGGGTCCACACACCAAGCAGCTTCTGTGTCCTTTGCAGGATGCACTTTCTCTGATCAGGAATGCCTTGGAACCAGGGAACCCAAATTAGTCTTGGCTGAGCTTTTTAATGCCTTGCTGGTCTTGCTGGTACAATCTTGCGATGTGACCAGCAAAGCAGAGAGCTTTGGGTTTCACCAAGATCTGGTATAAATCATGAACTTACTTATCAGTAAATAATGCTAACAATAAAACTCCTCAAGCTTCTGCTTAAAAGCAGCATTATTCATCCCAGCAAAGGACAAAAGGGTCAGTTTGTGCTAGGCTGTAGCAAAAGCCTCGGCCAGTCTGGGTGCACTCCCCTTCACTCTCAGCAAGTGCACTGACTGTCCTTAGGACTATATTGTGGGGACTCATAGGTAATAGTTGTGATTGGTGGTCTCAAAGTCAAGGGAAAAAAGAATTTGATGCTAGAAAACTTGTTTCCTGCTGTAATATACATATTGCCAGCAAGAGAAGAAAGCCACCAAAGTCACCACTAATGACTCCCATAGATTAATTTATTTTGAACCACACAGTGCCAGTGGACATAACACTTCTTCCTGTGTCTCCAACTTCAAGCAGCTTTTGAAAACTGTAAAACTACTGTGTGAAGTGATTTCTGGTAATTATTTTACCAGTGTTAAGTTACTGGGTGAAGGATGAGATTGTCATATACAAATTTTTATGGAATCGTTTCCACTATTTGGGGTGAAATGCAACATTTTACTTTCTTTTCTCTTTTATCTGCATCCATAGAGAACCCTGTGCTGCCCTGACAGCTCTCCCCACCCAGCATTCTAATTCTCCCACATAGCGACCCTGACCTCAGCCCTTACAGACCTGGTGAGAACATAGAACAAGACTGTCACTGGATTTACTATGTGGTTATTAGATTTATTACATGGAATAGACCTCCAAAGAATATAGTTGTTGTGCCCTTAGCTTTTCTTTAATTTTTTGTTTTCTTTTTAAAACTGCTTGTCCTTTCCAAATTTTTCACTGGAGTCCAAAGCTTAAGCTGAAAATGAGAATGAAAAGCATTCATCCTGGCCACATTTCCTCCACGTGTTCATTGCCTCCAGCAGCTATTATAAGAAGAACCAATAGGAATAATAAACTTGAAATATTTCAACAGCTTTTTTAGAATATTGGCTATCAGGGTCTTTCCTGGTATTTCTCTGAGAAACCCCACAGTTGAGACCCATGTACTTCATCCTTCATTAGATGAATTAATTAAAAATGCAGTTGTAGCTAAGCATAAACCTTTTTACTTAACTGTGCGCCATGCTTTGAGAAGAGTCCTAGTGAGTATTACCTGGAGCAGATTATGTACCATCATGAAGAGCGTCCCAGTTCCTTCTAGTCAGTATGTGATACTTGTGCTAAACAAGCCTTTCTTTGTCTTCCTTTTCTCAAGAAAACGCACCAGAGTGCACTGCAGGTGCAGCAGAAGGCTGAGGCCATGCTGCAGGCCAATCACTATGACATGGACATGATCCGGGACTGTGCTGAGAAGGTGGCCTCACACTGGCAGCAGCTCATGCTCAAAATGGAAGATCGCCTCAAGCTTGTCAATGCCTCTGTTGCCTTCTACAAAACTTCAGAGCAGGTCAGGAGAGAAGGGTCATTCCCTGGGCTTCCAGCTGACATTTTATTTTGGGTTAACTTTATGAGATAGATCAGTCATCATTAACATGTCTGTTAGTATTGAACCACTCAGTTCTAAGTTAAGCAGAGAAAAGGCATATTGTATAATTGAAATTTTTCTTGCACCTTGGATATCAAAGAACAATGGGTTGGAAAGTAGCTGAGAAGATAGGTTTCTTTGAGCCAGGAATCTTCTTCCCTCACAGGTCTGCAGTGTCCTAGAGAGCCTAGAGCAGGAATACAAGAGAGAGGAAGACTGGTGTGGTGGAGCTGACAAGCTGGGCCCCAATTCTGAGACAGACCATGTCACCCCGATGATCAGCAAGCACCTTGAACAAAAGGAGGCTTTCCTAAAGGTATGGAGCTGGCTTTGCTAGTTGCCAAAAGTGTACACGGATCCAGAGGACCCACTGAAAACAAGAGAGAACTTCCTGACTGACAGAGTGATACTGTAGATACTTCTGTAGGCACAGCCTGCATTTTCCGAGGGAAATCCCCACACCCTCACAGCTCTTGATTGTGCAGATAGTGAATGGAGTAACACATCAGTGATATTATATGTCTTATTGGTTTTCATGGGGAAATAACTAGAAACCTGTTTGGCCAAGGATTGGAGGATTGGTTGGAAGTCACAATACTAAATAATTCTGGAGCTCTGTATCAAAGTTCCATGAGGCTTTTCTGAGGTGCAGTGATGCCAATTGAAACTTTCTCCAAATGAGTCTGGAGACAGAGAGAAAGTGATTGGTTGGTCAGTTGATTGATTGATTGATTGATTGGGTGAAATGTAATACTTACAGCAATCTTCTGTTGGACACTTAGCTTCTCTAGGACTACAGGTTGTGCCTCATTAGACACATGAAAGCACAGGTGGAACAGCATGAACCCGTGACGCTTAGAGGGCCAGCCACTCGGGGAACTCTCCCTGCAAGAGGAGTGGTCGCATCCAGACAGACTAGATGTTCTCTCTCTGAGAAGCTTTAGACGAGGACTTTCACAAATGTCACATTTTTATGTATGTCATATTTGATCACACAAAAATCACAGATGTACCTTGAAACAGTTAAATTTTTAGAACTGGTCAAATGTTTTTAAATATTTAGAACTAATGCTTCTTCTGTGTTGCATTCTGAAGATACTTAAAAAACAAATTCTGGGATTCTGTTTGCTACCACCAGTTGGACCTGTTAGAAATAGGTGGGGTGTTTACTTTTCCTTGTCACCTCATTAAGTTAGGTTTTTCTCATTGCTTCAGCATTCTGACCCTCAAAGGCCATCTCCTATTGCATTTGATAATTTTTGTTTTATAACTGAAGGGGATTACCTGACAGATATTGTTTAGTCTGGAAAAATAAATTTTGACTCTTTGAAAATTATATTTGGCAATTCATTTTGGGCTTCTACCAGTGCTTTTCTTTTAAGCCAGCCAGAATGGGAAAACTATAGTTTCTCCAGTTGTTAATTGTAACTGTGTCAAATAAGACCTTAAAGACCCTGACCCCAGCTTGTCACTGCTATTTAAATTTTACAACATGTCAATCACTGTGAATATATTTTGAATTATAGTCAATTTGCCTTCCTTGCTCCAGAATCCATTTGACTGAAAAGAAAAATGACTACTTAGCTAAAATATTAAGAAAGATATTCAAGTAAAATTACAAAAGGAAAATAATTTTAAGTCAGTTGTTATAAAGGACTTAAGCATTTGTGAATTTTGGTGTCCCTGAGCTAGACTCTCATGGATACCAAAGATCTATTATACATTAATGAAATTACTTACATGATCTGTCCTGCTACCCAAACGTATAATATCATTTATTTATTTGTACAATAACAGCACATAACAAACAATCCCAAAACTGAATGGTTCAAGTAATTGGCAAACTAAAACCAAGTGCTTAATCTGGCCATACTCTTCTATTTACATATGTTTGTGGATGCTTTCATCTACAATTGGATTGAGGAGTTGTAAAAGAGTGCCTGTATGCTCCCTCCAGAGGGATTTACAGAAACCCAGGTACACTTCAACTGGGCCCTGTAATTCAGAGTTTCTTCTAAGTGTGCAATCAAGTTTATGATGCTGTAAAATCAAGGCTCAGCAGAGAGTGGCTTCACTTCCTCTCCTGCTGTAGTTCAGTGGCTGTGCTCAGTCCCCTAACCTGTGTACTTCTCCATTGGACAGCTCTTAATATAGCATCTTAGGTTTTCAGAAAAAGAGCTGTGAAAGAGATTTTTTAAAAATTGAAATAGGATTTAACCCACTCATTTTTAAATGACAAGTTGGTCAAATGAAAAGTTAGGCATACATTAGAGCCGAGCCATATGATATTATCATCCCTGTCTTCTCAAGTACACATTTATGTAAGTCAAATTAACACACGTTGCTCTTCATTATTAGGCTTGCACACTTGCTAGGAGGAATGCAGACGTCTTCCTGAAATACCTACACAGGAACAGTGTGAACATGCCAGGAATGGTGACACACATCAAGGCTCCAGAGCAGCAAGTGAAAAGTGAGTGCACAGGAAGCAACCTCTCCATCCAGGACTTTCACTAATCATTAAGGAAATCTGCAGGCTGAGAGTATATTGAATAAGTTGACGAATATAATCAGCAAATGCATCATTGAGCATATTTATTGCTGTTGACTATATTTCTATAAAATGTTACCAATTTTATAATCCTAAGACATAATTAATCAAAGCAAATTGTGAAATATTTATGTAATTTAATACCATTTGAGTAGAAAAAAATCTACAAAACCATTTGTACATTTAAGTGTAATCACATTGGAAAAGATCTGGGAAAATGTGAGCTGAAGTGTGAAGATTGATATATGCCAGGTGCAGGTGGCACACACCTGTAATCACAGCGGATCGGGAAGTTGAGGCAGGAGGATTGCAAGTTCAAAGCCAGCATTAGCAGCTTAGCGAGGCCCAAAGCAACACAGCAAGAAGAACTTATTCTTATTTGAGGAAACTTACTCTTTTTAAGGATGTCCAATATAATGAAACTGTATTCTAGGTACTATTTATTTGATTTATAATTTCTGTCTTGGGCAATTTTTTTTCTTAAAAGTATTTTCTAGAATAAAGCAAAAGATTTTAAAAGCGTACAAAGGTATATATAAATGACATGATTTCTTTGCCAGTGGTAATCACTATCAGAACCTTTTTGTATATTATGTCTGTGCATAGGTTTGTTTATAGAGAAATACAAACTTATGTATATTCACTCACCCGTCTCACTATTTTTTTTTTTGCAAAAATGAAACTGTTTTTCTCTGTAACCTGATATTCCCATTAATATTCCAACTTATTCACCTTTCCATATCAGAATTTAGAGATCTACTCTCTGTTTTTGGATGTTGGGTGCAACATTGATGTAACTGATGTAACTTGCCCCCTGTTCACACTTTGTTGCCCTGCTTCAGTGTCCCATCAGCTCCTTGGTGTTTGTACACCTTGGTGCAGATAATTGTGATTATTCACATGAGCACCATGTACCTGAAAGATAATTCCTGGTGAGAAGGTATACACATTTTCAGTGTCATTGCCTGTTGCTACATTGTCCTCTGTGAGGGTCATACTCAGTTTTTTCCCCTTAGTAATATAGAATAATGAGTACCTGCTTTTTCTGTCCTTTCCAACACTGGATAATCTCAGGATTTGCCAGGAAAACAGTGGAAAATGATCTTTTTCTTTGAGTAAAGTTGAACAGGTATTTGCATATTTAATTTAAAATTGTAAACTTCAGGGCTAGGGGTGTAGCTCAGTGTAACTCAGTGGTAGATATGTACTTAGCATGTGCAAGGCCCTAGATTTCATCCAGAGCTCCCTGAAGAATTGTGAACCCAATATTTATATGCTTTGCTCATTTTTTATGGGTTGTTCATCTTTTTTTCCTATTGAATTGATTAAATAAATTAGGTCTGTGTTTTATATATTCCCAGTAGTTTTTCCTGGGAAAACTATTATTTTGTAATATTTTAATGGTGATTAATATTTGATTATGACATTTTTAGTTTTTATGCATCAAGAATTTTTTGCATTTATAGATTCATGTTTCTCTGCTTCCCTAGTTCCCTACTTCATGTCCTTCCTCCTTCTAAGAGTTTATGTTTAAAAATAATAATAATGGGGCTGGGGATGTGGCTCAAGCGTTAGTGCGCTCGCCTGGCACGTGTGCAGCCCGGGTTCGATCCTCAGCACCACATACAAACAAAGATGTAGTGTCTGCCAAAAACTAAAAAATAAACATTAAAAAAAATTAATAATAATAATAATAATGGCAAACAAACAAAAGCACTTTTGTTTTCTTCTAGTGTTCCACCATTTTGATATACGACCTCTACCATGTACTAAATGCCTTCTGCAGAAGGCTCTAGTAGTTCTGAACAAAATACCTAATGCTGATACGTTTCCAGCTATCAGAGAATTGTCCCAGTGGAGGATAAAAATTGAATATCCTGCTAATCCAGTTAGCTGGAGTATTGTGAACTGATTTTTTTAAGTTTCTAACTGCTCTCTTTTATAAGGTAATAAATCACAGTGAAAGAGTGAATAGAGAGTCTGGTTGGTGTGTTTATTGAGAACCTTGGACAATAAAACTGGTTCCTTGACACTCTGATTTGCTGTGGCATTGCATGGTAGTCTTAAAAAAAAAAAAAAAAGAGGATTAGATAGGGGTCTTAATAGAACTCAAGCACCAACGTGCATCTTTTTTCTTTTTTCTCTTAGATATCTTGAATGAACTCTTCCAACGGGAGAACAGGGTACTGCATTATTGGACCATGAGGAAGAGACGGCTGGACCAGTGCCAGCAGTACGTGGTCTTTGAGCGAAGTGCCAAGCAGGTCAGTGTACACCTGGCCCTCCACCACTGCCGACTGCCCGCCTCCATGCTTCCATCCTCAGGCAGATTTTTGTCATTGCAGGCATCCTGAAAAATCACTTTTTAATGCCCCAGACAGTCTTGCCTTTTAATTAAATTTGTTATAAAATCAAACCCCATAGCCTGGTAAAAGTGAGTCACTCAGTATTTTTGACCCTCAACAAGTGGGCTAGCCGTTCAGCTTTCCTTTAGTGCTGTACCTCACATTTATAATAGCCAAGCGCAAAAAAAAAATCATCATGTTTATTATTTAAAAAGCATTGTGGAAGCTGGGTATAGTGGTGTATGTCTATAACCCTAGAGGCTCGGGAGGCTGAGGCAGGAGAATTGCAAGTTCAAGACTGGTGTGGACAACTTAGAACCTGTCTCAAAATTTTAAAAGGATGGGGACGGGGAGCTGGGTGTGTAGCTCAGTGGAAGAGCATCCCTGAGTTTAATCCTTAGTACCCCTTCAAAAAAAAAAGCATCGTGGAATCTTGATTGTGTACTTACGTAAATGCAATGGGTAGGATTCTTTTTTATATTGCTGTATTTACATTTTTAAGACGAGGTTTTATGTTTTTGACAAGTCAAGCTGAAACTAAATAGGAAATAGGACATAATTTTTAACAATTCAGTATAGTCAAAAGAGATTCATGCTTTTGGTTAAGGCAGAAACATCAAGGCTAACATTCAGAGTACCCCCCTTTCACAGTCACTGTGGGATTAAAGTGCTTCTGCTGAGATCATCAGTCGTGGAAGCTCATTTTAGGATAAAATTCCTTTACCCCTATCTTATATGTTAACATTCCAGTCACTTCTCTTTGGCCTTCATGTAGCATAAGAATCCTTGTACTGTTTATTCAGAATTGCTTTGGGAGGTAGGCACGGGACAGAAGGCATATTCCTCCAATACTTGCATGTGAACAGGCCCAGGCTGAGTGCTCATTGTGTGGCATCTCATGTCCTCCATGTAAATGAGTTTGGAGTCACAGAGGCCCTGATGCTGCTGGTCATTGACAACCCAATTCTCAACTGTGACTTAGACCTGGGATGCCCCTGAAACTATTCACAGAAACATGTGCCTGCCACAAGCAAGAATTCCAGGAAGTCTTCATAGCCCAAGGGAAATTAATTTTTCCTTGGCATGGATTTTCCACTTAGGGAACTGATTTCATCCTATTCTGTGTGTTGGTCTCACAGGGGTGACCTGTACCCAGAACTGCCCAGTTCCCTCAGATTGATATGTTGGGGTCCATGGGTCATGGATCTGGCACCCTGATGGCTTTCTCTCATCTCAGCTGATATCACCAGGTGTTGGAGTCATATCCCAACAGTGAGGAGGCAAGCTGTGATGTTTTATGTCATATTTCATTTTCTTCATTTTATTTAAAGATCATTTGATCATATTTCAGAATTATGGGAGGCCTGCTTTGGTTTCTAACTAGAGAAGCTTTCTTATTTTTTTCTTACATATCTTTTTTCTCTCTTTGTTGCAAAACAAGTTATCATTTAGCTATAGAAAAGCAAAATTGTAGATAATTCTCTTGGCAGAGAAAGATAAGTTCCTAGTGTTAACAGGTGGTGACCCAGCAGCACTGTGGCTCTCCTAGAGTTCTGCTCTGCACTTGAATCACAGCACTCAGGCAAATGTCAACTGGTCATAGCAGACCATGCCTTGAGGACCCTCACTTATTTGCAGTTTTCAGGGTAGCACACTGAGGGAGGCACGCGGCCTAGGAGGAATGTGGTGCAGTAACCTGGGGCTTCCCTGGTGCTGCCTCTGGCATGCCTTCCCTCAGGTTTCCTGGGACCCCATTCCTGATCCTCCTCTCTTATCTCCACCTCTGAAGGCAGGCTTTCTCGGGGCTCAGTTTGCCCTGTGACTGCCTCTCTTTCCTCTCTTCTCACCTTTTTATCTGGGGTATCTCCCAACTGTGGTCTCCATTTCTGCTCTCCAGATGTATGCATCCCAGGTACCTCCGTGGAGTGTGTCCATTTGGTCTCACCAGAAACAAGACTGCACTTGTGTTTCTTGTGTCTTGTGTCCCTGCTCATCTTGCCAGGAATGACAAGCAGTGTTACTCTTGATTCCTGTCTTTCCCTTGTCTTCCCACCTTCTCTCATTTGGGTTCAGGGGTTGCCAGTCTTCCAGATGTCTCTGTCCTGCCTTTCCCTCTTCACCCCTTCATCCTAGTGGAACCTCAGTCATGTCTTCTGGCTCTCCACTCCAAACCTTTGTTCACAAAGTAGACACATTTACTTTCAGAAGAAAATCCCACCTACTTATGACCTTCAATACCCCACCTACTCCAGTTTCCTTTCCAGCCTGTCCCGCCATCTTGTCTTACAGCAGGCCGAGTTGGCCCTGCTCACAGCTGTGACATGCTGATCCCTTTGCTGTCCTAAGCTCCCAGGTCCCAAATGAGGTTCCACCTCCTCTGATCCCCTCTGACAAGTTCATCTTACTCTTTGTCATTGCAGCCATCTTTTGTGAATTTCTTTCCATCTGTGCCTTCCTTCCCAAGCAACAGGATAGAGTTCAGGCTGCTCTTATTCCTGGGGCCTCATGGCTTCTGGCTTTACAGTGTGTACTTGGGGAAAGTTTGTTGTATAAATGGAGAAACTGATGAAAGTGGCCCTTGTTCATATCAGTGTTAACCTTGTTTCAGAGATGGGACAGCCATACTTAAACATGACAAAAGTCAGCTCCCAGTCAGGAAACTGAAGGGCTGTATAGGTCCAGGTTTCCTTTTCATTTTGTGCTGTGAAAATGCCACAAATGCAGTGATGTATCTGGTGGAAACAGCAGCGTTTCTGTTCCAAGACAAGCAGATTACAGAGAATGATTCAGAGATTGCCAAGGGCAGGTGGAAACTTTTCTACTTTTTTTTTTAAGAGAGAGAGAATTTTTTAATATTTATTTTTTAGTTTTCGGTGGCCACAACATCTTTATTTATTTATTTTTTTTATGTGGTGCTGAGGATCGAACCCAGTGCCCCTCGCATGACAGGCAAGCGTGTTACTGCTTGAGCCACATCCCCAGCCCACTTTTCTACTTTTTTAAAATGCTTCTTTTCCTTAATATTGGCTTTTTGATGTGTACATTTAAGTTACTGATTTCATTTTGGATACAAGAAAATAGAAGAAAAAAAACCACAAGAGAGTATATGACAGAATTCTCATTCCACTGCACTCTGAACCTCACTGGCCCCTTGTGTCTGGTGTCATCGTGTCTGTCCTACTGCCAGAACGGTTAATCCCACCAGTATCTCCCTGGTCACCATGTTTATGCACAATGTAGAGGGACCCTCTGCAGGAGAACTGCAAAAAGCAAATTAAGTGGGTACAGCAAACATAGGAATAGGAAGAAAAGCCAAAAGGTGTATATGGACGGCAGGAAATATGCACCTGCTTTCCTTTCCTTCTTGTAATCAAAGCTCCCTGTAGGAGTCTACAGATATAGGTGTATAAACATCTGGACATTTGGCACTGTGAGGCTTTCAGACCACCCTTTACCTACACCTTTTCTATATTCTTGAAAAAGAGTCTTGGCTATGATTTATTTTATTGTACTGTTTGTATGCCTTTAGGGTCATAGTTATAAGAAACTCTGGAATATTTTACTATCTTGCTACATAAGTGAATTACACTTTCTCCAATGCCTCCCCCCTTTTTTTTTAACTTTGGAATTAAGACACTCATTTCAGAAATGAGTCTCTGCAAGGAAGGTTTCTTGATGTGTGCCAGCATTGTTTTGTGTATTTGAGGTGCTCAAAAACTTGCACTTTCCTAATGGACTTTTAGCTCATGAACATTTTTCTATTTCTTCCCTCTCTAGGCTTTAGAATGGATTCACGACAACGGGGAATTCTACCTTTCCACACATACCTCAACAGGGTCCAGCATACAACACACCCAGGAGCTTCTGAAAGAACACGAGGAGTTTCAGATAACTGCGAAGGTAAATTCAGTGGGAGTGGACTTTTGTGCAGGGTCCTGGAAGTCTGCCTGGGTCTTTCCAGAGTAAACAAGAACAGATGCATCAGGGAAATGAGGTGTTTCTCAACGGCATCATTTAGAAATGCCTTGTGAAATGGGGGAGCAGAGGTACCAGCAGGGTCGTCACACACAGTCAGGAGATGCCTGTGCTCCTTGTCATGCTCCTCTCTCAGAGGTCCCCTCATCACCCTCTTTATTCATCCATGTCCTTTTGCCCCACTCATTTCTGCGATTGCCTCCTTCTCTCTCCTCCTTTTTGTCTTCATTCTTTCTGTTATGCCTTCTTTTTTCTCTCTTGAATTCTTTGCCAGTTATTTTCCAGGTGCTGGCTATTTTCATGAAATACTCTTTGATGGTACCAATTTGACTTTTATGTACTCTGTGGATATTTTTCCCTGTCTTCAATTGGTGGAAAGAGTTACAGTAGTATCACTTACCCTCTGTCCAGAAGTTGTCTATGTTTTGTGGTTGGCAGAGTTTATATCAGTGTCTCTTTTGCAAGTTATTTTCAGGTTTATAAGACTGGAGGCCTTGTCGCTTTAAATCAAAATAGAATTAAAGGGTTCAGTGAAATTATATCTTTAAGAAAATAACCTAAGAACCCACCCACTGATCAGTTGTTTCTCCAATGCAAATGTCTGCACAAGCTAATTCCCTCTTTTATTTGTCTGTTTGTTTTGTTGTTGTTGTTTTAGTTGCAGATGGACATAATACCTATTTTTTTATGTGGTGCTGAGGCTCAAACCCAGTGCCTCCCATGTACCAGGCAAGTGTTCTACCACTGAGCTACAATCCCAGCCCTGCCTCAGAATAGTTTTGAGACTCTTCAGAGTTGCCACCTCAACCTGTAGCATTTCTCTTTTTGTTTTTCATAGTTATTAAATGTATATTCTTTGAAATATTTTCAGAACTGTCTTTAATTTTGATGATAGACTTTGAGTTATTGGAACAAGCTGACAATAATTTCAGATTTGTGAATGGAATATAAATAATCAAGCCAAACAATATATTTTGATTAAAAAGAAGTATTCCTATGAGTAGCATGAACCACTATTTTGGGTGACCCTAACCAGACTTTGGAAATTTACCCAAGAGGAATTTGTAAATCATGTAGAGTGACAACTGCTACTTTGTATTATGTTTATTTATGCATTTTTATGCTTTCTGTAACCATTTCTGGCTCCTTCTGCTATTCTTTGCTGTGCTCTGCTCCTGGTTCCCCAAACTGTAAGTTTATTTCCCTTCAGATCCTGAGGGTACTGGGCTCTGGGAATCCCTGATTCCTGTCCTGGAAGATCACAGTCTAGTAGGGCTGCAGAGAGACCACCCTCCCTGCGTGGTGAGAAGACCTGGCACTGGGTGGGGGCGCTGTAGGCATTGTGGCAGGTGGGACTCGCAGAAGCGTGGGAGGCTGCTCCTAGAGATGCACAGAGCGTAGAGCTCAGGAGAGCTGACCCACAGTGTCTGCAGGTGAGGAGTGTGGCTTTTCCTTCCTCTCAATACACCACACATGGGCTATACGCTGTTTGGTTTTGTTAGTATTTAGATATAAAAATCATAGTTTCTCTGTGTACTATAAGATCTATATTTGCTTCTTTGACTATGCTTTGATTATAAAATTATTAATAAAATGCCTGATGGAGCACACAGAGGTAGATTTGGGATTTGCTCTTTGCGCTTCTACTGCACTCTGGAGGCCATTACAGTGAGGTGGCCTGCTCACTGAGGACTCTGGAGGCCACACACATGGAACACAATGGAGCATGCATTCTGATGTCCTGTGTTCTGGCAACGGTGTTTCTCCAGTGGAGCCTGTGTAAAGGAATTTTTTCTTTATTCCTAAATGTCCCTTTTCCTTGAGTTCAGGGTGTGGTTATTGAAGTTTAGGCAGTAATAGGCATCTTTTTTATTCTTGTATCTTATAAGGAAGGTCTAAAACTGTAGGTGACATCTGATTTTTCTGTTTCTCAGATACATAGAACTGTTTCTTTTATTGGGCATGTTGAATTAGTTAAGCTGGGAGGAACTGGGAGATTTTGGAAAAACACTCCTGCTTGTCTTTCCATAGCAGCTTTTCCATTGGTTCCTTGCTGCCTTTCTCTGAATCTCAGTGCCCTTGCTTTGGTGCTGGGAGGTGTCATTTGGTTTTTCTTGATGAAATGTATCTTCTCTCTTCTTGCTTATGGTCTTGGTGTCTTCTAGGAAGCCACATTTCCTTTTGTTCTGCAGAGAGCTCTTAACTTTGGCAGGATAGGCTCCCAGGCCAGTTGTGACAGTAATTACTACTAAAACATTTTTGGTGCTAATGGCATAAAGCTATAAGACCAAACGAAATTTTCTCATCACTGTCCTACTAAGACTTGGCTAGATTCCTTCTTGACTCTTAATGTGGTAATCTCTCCCAGTATGTATGCACCACCTGCTTCCAGATCCTATGGGTTACTTGAGAGCTGATCTCTGTCCTCCCTGCAAACAGTGATGACGACTCTAGGCCCAGAGAGGAGCATGTTGCACAGTTCACGGTGCCATCTGTGTGCACAGTGAGCTTTGAAACCCCCTGTCTTTCAAAGTCATTCAGAGCTCTGCTGTCTTCTTCCTAAACAATGTCCCTTGGTCCTGATCAGCAGTGTCCCAATGCCAAATGCTTTGCCTGGTTACAAAGTGTCTGCAACAGTTGACTGTGCACCCTTTCTAGGCTCTGACCACCAAAGAATGTGATGAACAAAGCTGTCTGTGTATGAGGACTTAAGAAGTTGTTTGGTTGTAATATTTATATACTTTGTAAGTAAAAATCTACCTTTGTAAAAATCTCTAGATTTGACAAATAGAGGAAGGATGAAAACCCTTGTAATAGTTTACTTTGACATGGAATATTTTTTAGTGGTGTAGGGTAGCCCTCCAGAAAGAAATTAAGTTGAATTCATCTCTCACCTTGATACCAAGATAAATACCAGAAGTTTGAAGTATCAGCAATGAAAGCATAAAAGTACTAGAAGAAATAACAGAATTTTTAAAGGAAAAAAAAATCCTCATATAGGGGAAATTTGTCTACGTGACGCAAAACTCGTATAAGAAAAGATTGATAAATTCATCTATACAAATATATTTAAAAATTTTCAAAGGGCAATCCACAAATATAAGCAAAGTCTAAGGACAAAGAGCAAACAGGGAAGATCCGAGCAAAAGCACTTTCATCACAGAGGGCTGATCCCAATAGTAAAGCACTCCCAGTGCTGGAAGGCTCTGGGCTCTGGTTGCCAGTGAGACCTGGTGAAATAACTGAACCTTTTCCTGAGTCTCCGCTTGGTGGGGAGTGTGTCTGGGAGGCTGAAGTGGTAGAGGTTCAGGATTGAGACACACTGCCTGCTGGACAGATTGCTTTAACTGCTGAACCTCAGTTTCCTCACCTGTAAAATGGGGATAGTTTAAGTCCTTCATAAATCTGCTTATAACAATACAACTATTGTTTTATGGTTTTCCTTAACTTTATGCAGAGTAATAAAGTTGTACATAGCTTAGTCAAAATTCTTTTCTGTGTACATATAAAATGAAACAACTTTCTTTGTGTGAGAGTTCTCAACCAGGAACGAAATTTAAAATAACCTCTTTGAAGATAATTACCTGAATAGTGAATTTTCCTTCTTATCTCCTAAGCATTAGAAAAGAAGTAAATGTGCACTGTGGAGGTGCTATGCACCTACTGGGGGTTGGGGACCTCCACAGTGCACATTTACTTCTTTTAGGAAAACCAGAAAGTCATTTGGAGAATAATTTACTTCTTTTAGGAAAACCAGAAAGTCATTTGGAGAATAATTGTGTAAAGCAAGGAATTGTCTTTGCACAGCTGCTTTGTAACAAATATGAACAGTGTTCAAAAAAAAGAGTAGGATAATTGTAAATAGAACATCCTGAGTGAACATTCATTCATTCATTCATTCATTCTACAGATTTTACTGAGTATCTACTACATGAAGACATTGTTGACGGTTGTCGGTCTAGGGTTCTTTCTTTGAGGTCATAAAAATGCCATTCACTCAGGAGATAGGTTGGATGGCTCTGGGCTTGCCTCTAAGCTTTTGCCACCAGCTGTTTTCTCTTGTGAGCCTCAAGTGTAGGCAGGTCCAGACTGTCACTGTGTTTGGGGCTTCTGGCAGTTGGATTCATTTGCTTCACAATACTTCCGTGTTGTTTTTTGCAGCAAACCAAAGAGAGAGTGAAGCTATTGATACAGCTGGCTGATGGCTTTTGTGAAAAAGGGCATGCCCATGCGGCAGAAATAAAAAAATGTGTCACTGCAGTGGATAAGAGGTACAGAGATTTCTCTCTGCGGATGGAGAAATACAGGACCTCTTTGGAGAAAGCTCTGGGGATTTCTTCAGATTCCAACAAATCGGTGAATGGCTTTGTACAAATAGAACAACTCATAGTCTTCTTCCCAGTGTCCTCTTTGCTGATTTAATTAACTGGCTTCATTGACTCTCATTCACAGAGTAAAAGTCTTCAGCTTGATATCATCCCAGCCAGTATCCCTGGGTCAGAGGTGAAGCTTCGAGATGCTGCTCATGAACTCAATGAAGAAAAACGGAAGTCTGCCCGCAGGAAAGAGTAAGCCATTCTTTAAGGATCTACCATGATTCACTGAAAAAGTGAAGAAAATGTCTTTTGCACAAGCAGGATTCTCTGTGTGGTTTGTAGTCAAGCAGCTCTTGAGACTCCTCATTGCTCAAGTGTGCTTAGTTATTGCAACACAGACTGTGGAGTGCCCGCAGTCCCCTTGTCACCTGGTTCAGACACAGTATCATGTTGCCTTTGTCCCTGTGCCTGTCATTAATGAGTGGACACTAATAACACAAAGGTAGATGTTTGAAAGTTGCCAGTTAGTAGACTGTACTATATATGAATAAGGACAAAAGGAGCTCTTCTCAGTGGTTCTTATTCCTGATGAGCCCCCTCCCACCCCAGACATTAAGCCAGTGAGGAGAGATTCTAGTATTGCACAGAGAGGACGGAGGGAGGAGTGCAGCTGGCATCTCTGTGGGTCCTCCAGCCTATAACACAGAGTCCAGATGTCAGTAGTGCCAAGTTGAGAATTCCTGGCCTGTGTAGGTACCTCAATAAAATGTTTTCAAAAATCCTTATTTTCCCTTTGAATTAGTGGCTGGATACTCTTGTTCTATCTGTTCTTGAATTGCTTCTCCAAAACCTATTACTTTGGACTTAATACTTTTAGATCCTTCAAGATCTTTATAAAAGTAAATGGTAAAGTAAGCCTGCATCCTGAATGTGGACTGAAATATTCGCTGTCTTAACTCTGTTTAAGGTTCATAATGGCTGAGCTAATTCAAACCGAAAAGGCTTATGTAAGAGACCTTCGGGAGTGTATGGATGTAAGTAAGTTTTTTTGCTTGTTTATTTAGATGAGTGTAACCTTGCTGTTCTATTTCTACCTGTTGGTGGTTCTTAGAACAGTTGCAGCTTTTTGGTTCATGTTTCTGCTCTTCTATGAAGTTCTAGGCGTGCTTTTCACTCATTACAGAGATGACACAGCATTAATCCTCTCATTCACTTATCACATGATGGCCTAGCTGACATTCTCTTTGCACAGAATTTTACAGCAGCTTCAGAGAAATGTGCCTACTAATTATGATGGCAACTGATACACAGTGGTATCCTGAATATTTGATGTACCTTAGGGAATAGATTAATTCCAAAATTTGAAGCTGGGAATAAGTTTTAGAGATGAGCAGTATAGGAAGTCTTTTCAAAATGTTAATAGCAATTGAAAAACTTTCATAAAAGACTTTATAAAAGCCTTATGAAAGGTTTTATTCTTCAGATATAGTTTCATTTACACATTAACTCTGAGTTTTATTTATAGGAAACATGAATAGCTGTTTCTGAAAGTTTGTGTGGATTTTTGTCTAATTCCTCTGTTTCCTTCCTGCTAGACCTACCTATGGGAAATGACTAGTGGAGTGGAGGAGATCCCGCCTGGCATTGTAAACAAAGAGCTCATTATCTTTGGAAACATGCAGGAAATCTATGAGTTTCATAATAAGTGAGTAGCTTTGTCTTTGGGGAATGGGTACACTCCTGAACTCTAGATACTCTACTGAAGTTTCATCTCAAGAAATTAAAGTTTTTAATTGAACTAAGCAGTTTTCAGTGGTTTTGTTGAGATTTGAATGAAGTCTATTAGTTTTTCTCCAAAAAGATTAACGTTTTAGAGACTCTTTTAATACAGATACAGCTTCTAATTCTTCCTATTTCCTACAGAAATGTGATTAGGACAACTGAAAATGTTTGTGTAGGAACTCTAACTTCTCTCAAGACACTTCTTGGAAGTAAAGGAAAAAAACTCCCCTGGGGGGTTCAGGCTGATGATGTTTCATATTTTATTACTGAGGAAGGATCAGTGTGGTCTAACTAAAATAAATCACACCTTACATTGGTCACAGAAGGCACATGATTTTATTCGTTTATTTTTAAGTTTTTTTAAATTTTTTGACTGATGCATCATTTGTACATATTTATGATGTACATTGTGAGATCAACTCAGTATTTAACGTATCTATCATCTTAAAATTTTTTCTTTCTTTGTAGTGAATATATTCAAATTCCTTTCATCTAACTATTTTGAGATATGTAGTGCATTATTGTTAATTCTATTTATCATGCCATTCCATAGAACACCAAACCACTTCTTCCTATCAAATAATAACATTGTATCTATTGACCAATCTCTCCTTCCCACCTGCATTCCTTAGCCTCTGGTAACCATCATTCTACTCTCAACTTCTATAAGATGAGTTTTTTTTAGATTCCACTTAGTATGAGTTTATGCAGTGTTTAATTCATTTCATTTAACAGGATGTCCTCTTAAGTCCTTGCATGTTGTCATAAATAACAGGATTTACTGCTTCTGTAGGATTGAGTTCTAATTTACAATAGCTACAAAACACAAATATATAGGAGTCAATTTAACTAAATAGCTGAAAGCTCTCCATAGTGAAAACTGCAAACCATTAATTAAAGAAATAAAAAAATGATACAGATAAATGAAAACGTATCCTATGTTCATGGAGTAGGAGAATTAATATTGTTAAAATGTCCATACAGCCCAGAGTAATTTACAGATTCAGTTTCCACCCATCAAAATACCAAGGACATTTTACACAGACTTAGAAGAAAAAATCTCAAAGTTCATAAGAATTTATTTTCAATATTTACCAAAAAAAATAAAAGCTGCAAGAAACACTCCTTTAGGTGGACTTTTTCCAAGACCATTAGCCAATGGTAACATGATGCTAGGCCAAAACTGATGGGCCTGCTCACCTCTACTCCCCACACCCCACCAGAAAGTATGCACATGTTAAAAGGATTCTTCTAATTGAACATTTTGTATCCGTGCATCATGACCTTAGCTACTAAATTCTAGGCTAAGATTTCTTTTAAAAGGTATTCAAAAACTAAACTATTAGGTGTTTAAAAGTCATAATAACTTACTCTGGTTAAGAGCTATAAATTTCAAAGCTATGAAAAATTGTGCTCTATATGTGTAATAAGAATTGTAATACATTCCACTGTCGTGTATTTAAAAAAATAAAATCAATTAAAAGAGCTATAAATTTTATAATTTTAAAAATTTAGGTGGCATCAGTTTTTCCATTTCTTGCTAGCAAAATGTTTTATACCACCTTCATGATACTTTAATATTTTAATTCTTTGCAGCATCTTCCTAAAGGAGCTGGAAAAATATGAACAACTGCCAGAGGATGTTGGACATTGCTTTGTTACCTGGGTAAAGTAGCCTCATCTGCTTGTCCTCTCAGGTTATATGATGACACTGAAGAAAGTTGAAAGGGATACTGTTTATTTCTTTCTAGTCTCTCCATCTTCTGCTCATATCTGTAAATACAGAGAAAATCACCATCTTCTGCTCATATCTATACATATGGATTTTACCTCATAGATTTACATTCTTCGACTACTTATTACTATAGAATGGATTTTTTATTGGCTATAGTGATGGTATGAAAGAGAACGGTTAGTGTGCCAGGCCTCTGCTTGACCCTGTGGATTCATAGTTGAGTGCCTGTTCTGGAGGAGAGGCAGACACACAGTGATCCTATAGGTCCTTGGCTGTAAGCCTGAAGCGGAGGTTTTCTCAAACCAATGTGGACTGAGAGAGAAAAGGTGCCTGGCCCTAACTTGCCAGAGTTGGGAAAGTTTCTGAAAGGTGTATGATCAACAGGATGTAGCTCTTATTTTAATAGTTTATTTTATTTGAAGCTTAAATTTCTTTTATCCACAAAACTTCTTTCCTATATAAAAGGTTATCATACTGTTATTTGTTGAAGTTTGAATGACATACTCTAATTTTATTCTATAGGCAGACAAGTTTCAGATGTATGTCACCTATTGCAAAAATAAGCCTGATTCTACTCAGCTTATATTGGAACATGCAGGGTCCTACTTTGATGTAAGTAAAAGATTACTAAAGAAGCTATGAAAAATTCTAGATTATATTTAGTATACATAAAATGCAACATTACTCATAATTTCAACCAACTGCTGGTATAATATTTTCCTTTTGATCCTGTTTATGTTAGGATACTCTTATTCTGATTTTAAAAGATCCTACTCAAGTACTTGAAGCCTTTTATATGTCAGAAATTCATACATTATTCTTTATATGCAACCATGAATTTTTTACATATAATATTATGTATAGAGAGTATGAACTGCTAAAGTAAGGGGTTTTTTTTCCCCTCTGTAAAACAAAAATAATTCTTAAAAGTCTGTTGTTCATGGGCTGGGGCTGTAGCTCAGTGGTAGAGCACTCACCTTGCACGTGTGAGGCACTGGGTTTGATCCTCAGCACCATATAAAAAACAAATAAAGATATTGAATAAAAAAAGTCTGTTGTTCAAATATTACCAAAATCTGTTTTTAATCTTGAATTTTTTAATTATCAAAGCTTTTAATCATTTATTTGTTCTGTTTTAATCTTAACATGATATGAATTTCCAAAAGTGCTCTGCAGTAAAATTTTAGCATAACAACTAGAATCAATTATAAGTTTCATTAATTATGTTCTCATTGAGTAAAGGTATATACAGATCATCTGTTTTTTGAAAAAGATTGCAGAGCTGTTGTTTGTACAAAGGGGATGATGGAGTCTTATGATATACTATACAGAAAGTGCTTGGGTTTTCAGAGCCTAGTCAGACGAGTGCCACATATGTTTCAATCGACAAGAAGGTACTTTTGGATACTATGTGTGCTTTGGTGCACAAGGCTGTGAGGATATCATACTTATTTTTTTGGCATCACACTTGTACATGGGCAAGTGTAATTATCTGCTTTTATATGAAAGTCTGGGAAACAGAGTAAACTAAAGCCTCTGTCTTTGAGCTGAAACCTACCTGTACCTGACCCTGTTTGGGTTGTCATTCCCATGGAGCAGTAAATACCCATCAGTGCCTCTGTAATAGGAAGCTCCCAGCCTAATGCCACCTTTTTTTTTTTTTTTTTTTTAAATATTTCACACAACTCCATGCTCTTGCCATTAGATGAAGACCAGCAACCAGAAACATGCAGACTTAGAAATATTTAAAGGCCCAAGCAATGATAGTATGTGGTACATTTAATGTCTGGAATCAAAGCCATTTAAGAGCCTTTGTATCCTAAAATACATCTTTAATTATAAAGGAAATCATACTTGGCCAGCTGACAGGTTTCACAAGTTGCATGCCTTCAGTATTCCGCATTGAGTTGTTTTATTTTTTAAAGAAGCTTTCTGGGATAACTGCCTTCATTCTCTAGGACATCTGTTGACCTTCAGGTATTCTTCTATTAGTAAGAATTACTGAACATCCACCAGGTGCTACTCTACCTCTGAGCTCTGTCATTGGTATTCAGCATAGAGTGCTAAATAAAATGGACAGACTCCTCATTTGGTGAGGAATCTAAACAACCAGCAGCTTTGTGCGTGGAAATGACATAATTACAAAGTGAAGTGGGAATCCTGGTGTTAGATTTGTCATAGACTAATAATGTAGATCTTCACTTTTACCCAATTCTCTGTCCTCCTATCCAAAGTAAAATTTTAGAAGCAAAGAAGTTTTTGATAATATTTGAATATACTTTTAAGAAAATCCTATTTCAATAGGATTAAATACTTGTCAGGCATCTAGAAAACAAATGTAGTGTTATAACCATGTTTTAATAGTATAATCCTATGATAAGATTTTGTTTTGTTTCTTTAAATATAGGAGATACAGCAGCGGCATGGATTAGCCAATTCCATCTCTTCTTACCTTATTAAACCAGTTCAGCGAATAACAAAATATCAGCTCCTTTTGAAAGTATGTATAAAGAGGGCTGGGGATGTTGCTTAGGGGTAGAGCACTTGCCTCGAAAGTGTAAGGCACTGGGTTCAATCCTTAGCACCACTTAATTAATTAATTAATTGTTATTAAAGAGCATTTTAAAAGTATGCATGAAGAATATTTAGGCTGCAAAATTCATGAATTATGATTTAGTGTTTTGCCATCTTTTCTTTGTATGTTACCCTGAATTTTTAAAAATAACATTTTGCAAGTTGATATATTTTATTCATTGACATCTGATTGCTCATTGTAACAGTTACATAAGAGCGTATTCTTTGATTGTGCACCTGAACTGTACTGAATAGCCTTTGTGTCTAACATAAAATGAGATGTGAATGAGAAGCTGTTAGTTCTTGACCCTCAGTTCCCAGTTTCAGCATGCTGGCTGTGGGCCAGGCAGTGTGCTACTTTGCACATACTAACCTACAACAATGCTGGTTTTCAGGTGTGGAGACTGGCTGGGCAGGACCAGGAAGTTGCCCAGAATCATCACTGATACATACAGTTTGTCTTGGCTTTGAACCCAGCTTTTCCACTGAATCCCCTACTTCATGTAGCTCCCTCTCTGTTACTGTTAGTCATTTATCACACACATCTTGTGGAACATATTTGTGCAAATCTCAGGAGTTTGAGTTAAGTTGTCCCCTGCTTTTTGTTGTTGTTGTTGTTATAAATGATTATAACTAAAATCACATTTGGAAAAATTGAGTAATAATTAGTTTCAACAATACAAAAGTAAGGAAAAGTTAGAATTCATAATAAGAGTTATAATAAAATGTGTATTGTATCATCAAGAATAAATTTTCTTAACTTACAACTAATTTTTGGTGACATTTACCATATTCTTTCTTTGTCTGTTAAATCTTATTAAGCATTAGAATGAGACCTATTAACCCCCCATAACAATATTTTATGATCCTCCTACATTACAGTGTAATTTTGCTAGATATGAAAGAAATCCAGAAGATGGAATTATGAATGCCTAAAAGCTCTTACCTTTTTTTTTTTTAAGTAAGAAACATTTAGAAACAACAAAAACTAATTGTGTTCTTTTATGCAAATGATACTATTATGGGACTTTTCTAATGGGAAACTTTCTATAGCTGTGTTTGGTTTGTTTTTGTGTTTCTGCTAAGCAAATGCTTTACTACTGAACTACATCACCAGTTCCTTTTTTGAGTGTACTGTAATATTCAAGTTGTGTTAAGTGATTTTATGGCCATCACTGTAGATGATGTTGGTATGAACATGAAGAAGTTAGGAGGCTAATTTGTTGATAGTCACATTTTCTCTTTACTTTCTCTTTACCCCTTGGCGTCCTCAAGATTTAAGGATTTTGTTTTAAATCTTTGGTTCCACTAAGCTAGTGCTTCAGTTTGTAAACTTTACTTCATTGTGCCCAGAAGTTCTTCCAGGAACTGTTAAAAGCTTCCTCAATCTCCCAGAAAAGGTTTTCTGCCAAAGCAGTAGTCTTGGTATATTTCATTTGTATAGTAGCTTTTGCCAAGTTGCTCAGAATCATAGAAAGATACCATCTGGTCATGAATAAAGGTGTTTTTCAGGTAATTGAGTTACTCTTAACCACCAAGAGTGAGGCCATAATTGACTATAATATCCTATCCCTCTTCTGTGGATTACCAGGACGTGAAAGACTATTGTTACTGAATGGTTTGTAGTCACTAATACCCCAGTAAGAAATAACCCACCAGTATGTGATCTAATGTTCTGCTGTCACTCATTCAATGATGATGTTCCTCTGAGTATCCCTGAAATGTAGTTACGCACAAAGATCTCTCAGGGAGGTGTAGTTCATTCATTAGAGTTCTCTTAAACATTCTGCAGACAGAGGAAAGACATTTGTCATTAGGTGTTTATGCACATTCCTGTTCTTGCTGCAGCGTTCTGGCTGACTGGTTGGGCATTGTCTCAGTGGCACAGGAGTTCAGAATCATGTCAGGGTGATGTAGTCAGCATAACAGTGGAATCTGGTATGTCTGTCAAGTGTAACCAGTAGTCAATGATGCATTATGTATTTCTACATTTTTGAGATTATTGACAGTATATTAGTTTCATTTTGAATGATGACAGTATGTAGTTTACTCTCATGTCCTGATTTGGGCAGGAAAAACCCTACTGTCCATTGAATGAGGCAGTAATTCATTTTAGGTGAAATTATGTGCCAAATTGATCAAGCTCTGTTTTTATCTTGAAAACCATCAGTTCTCATAAATTGCTTCATTTCTGCTAAGATCTTGTTCACAGAGCATTATGGTTGCCTTCTTGAATTCATGGTATTGGTCTTCTACAGGAGCTGCTCACGTGCTGTGAGGAAGGAAAGGGAGAAATTAAAGACGGCCTTGAGGTGATGCTTAGTGTGCCAAAGCGAGCCAACGACGCCATGCACCTCAGCATGCTGGAAGGTAATGGGACTCAACACATGTGCATCCTTATGACCTGCTAATACAGGTTGTAAGTGGATTTCCTTGTCCTGAGCCTGGAAAACAGCTGCTCCACACTTTGAACTCCAGCAGCAGTTGGGTCATTTACCTCAGGCTTTCTGCCAGTGCAGGGGTGGGTAATGGGTGAATGATTTGAGCCCCGAGATTGTATAACCTTGAAAGAGCTATTGCTTCCCCATCTCTATATCCATTGCTACAGCCCTGAATATAGTGGGTACCAGACACCTGCTGATGCATTTGAATTTGGTATGTAATATGGTAAAGAGAAACTAGGTAATTACATTTAAAAATCATTACAGCACTTATAATTTCCATGAATGCTTCTGTTTCATTAAGCTGTTTCTGTGTTGCAGTGCGTGGCTCCAGTTACATGAAATTATTTGTAAGATACAGTCCTACCCCATATGCTTTTGCTAGCCTGTGTCATTTCATTAGTATCATTGAGCAATAAATTAGTTAGGTCATAGGTGCTACCGTATGTAATAAAGTCCCAAAACTCAGAGGCCAAGTAGGGTCATTTTTCTTTCTCTGGCATAAAATGTGGGTCTTGTTGGGCAGCTGTTTGTGATGTCATCAAGGACTTAGGCTATGTTCCAGCTCATTTTTCTCCATCCTTGATATTGTCCTGCTTGATTAGGTACAGTAAGTTTTCAGGACTACATTAACATTCCATCTAGGAGAAAGTGGGGATGGAGGATGGGTAGGGAACCTAGATAGGCAGAGACTACAAGTTGTACATACTCTTCTCACTTGCCCAGAATGGGGACTCCTGGCTGCTCCTAACTGCAGACAAGGCTGGGAAATGAAGTGCCTATTTGCAGTGGCTCTAGAGGGAATTTCTGCTAGGGAGAAGACGACAGTGGAAATGGATGGTAATGAGCAATTTGTGTCCCAGATACTGCTTGGTTAAGCTCTGGTGGCCACTTCTACAATGAGAAGAACAGTAACAAACATCAGTGCCTGGCCAGGGCAAGGCTGGCTCACATGCAGAGTGTTCCAGGCTCACACAGGATGGTGACTGGGGATGTCTTCAAGAGGGAGGACTAGTTAGTGCCTTGAGGAAAGGCAAGTCTAGGTCTGGAGCAGAGTATCTGGGAAGGATGTTCAGCCTGAGGAAACACAGACTGAAGCAATGTGAGCAATGGAGAAGCCATTCTGGGTAGAGAAGAAATGTTGTGAATGAGGGGTGAGGAGCAGAGCAAGTTAAACCAGAGTTCAGGTGATGTGAGTGCCAACCCGAGGGGACAGAACTGAAAGAAGAAAGCTATGAGGAATCACTGAGGTTTATTGTTGTAGTTTGGAACAAAGGAAAATATATGCAAAGTGGTATTTATAAAGAAATGCCCTTTGTAGGATAGAGCAGTGGTGCAGAGACTAGAGTCAGAGAGTCAGATGGGAAATTCTAATCTGAGATTTAATTGATGGGTATCTTATAAGTGTTGAAATAGCAATATTACTTTCTTGTACATCATTTTTCCTTTTTCTTTTAAATTGATTTGCCTACATTTTTCTTGTTGTAGGGTTTGATGAAAACATTGAGTCTCAGGGAGAGCTCATCTTGCAAGAGTCCTTCCAAGTGTGGGACCCAAAAACCTTAATTCGAAAGGGTCGAGAGCGGCATCTCTTTCTTTTTGAAATGTCCTTAGTATTTAGTAAAGAAGTAAAAGATTCCAGTGGGAGAAGCAAGTACCTTTACAAAAGCAAATTATTTGTAAGTATAGACATTCAGAATTATAATTGTACAGGTAACATAATTGCAACCTTTTGTGGGTGGAGAAAAATTACGATTTGTTTCCTTCAACTTAACTTCCCAAACTATTCAAAAATGAGTCTGAATTGTGATAATGTTTTCATCTTCAGTGAAATTCTCCGACACCCCTGAGTCCACTAGGGGGCATACTGGAATTTCATACACAGGAAACCTGCTCTTCCTAAGTCCTATAGCATCTAGCTTGAGGAAAAAGAAAATATTTTACAAATGAATTTAAACTGTTTTTCTCTTGTATTCATTAACTAACCTCTCATATCATGACAATTATCTTTTTGTTCATAAACATGGTTATATATTCAAGCAGCCTTACTTGGTGGTTCAGTATAGATTGTTAATGATGAAGTTCTTTTTAAATATAAATTTATAAAAAGTAAATGTACAAATAAATGTATGACCCTTTATAAAGCAAGGTGTCATCATTAGAAAAAATTTATATAAGCAAAGATAAGTTTGAAAACTCCACAACCCACCTATACAGAGACAGCCTCTTAAGCAGTTGGCAGACTCAGTGATGCATTTCAACTCTTATCTAACCTGTCAGTGTCCTTCTGAGGAGAGAAAATTACCTGGTACCATTTCATTACAATAGCCAACCCAGCCAGCCTCTATGAAAGTACATGTCTACAGAATAGCTTTTTAGCCAAGGAAGTCCTCAGGTCCCCACACATCCAGTTTCCTTAGTGGGCCTTCTCTCAGAGGTCTGACAACATAGAATTGCTGGGCAGAGTCCAGGGGGAGGGTCAGGTCTGGTTGGATAAGACTAAGGAGAAATCACCACCTTTGCTTGAGTTCCTTTATGGCAGATATATATCTGCCATAAAGGAACACACACACATATGTGTGTGTGTGTGTGTGTGTGTATAATGTTAGTAGATATTTGGAATTTGGATAGCTTATATATTATACATTTTATGATATTTGTGTATTAAACTCCTAAAATAATAAATACCCCCAAGTATAAAAATCATCTTAATAATAACCTAGAGTTTGCAAGTTCATACTAATGGTTTGCAAACCAGTTTCTTGGCTGACATCCTGCTTGAGATTATCTTTTGGATCAGAGCTTGCCTTACATCATTTTAGGTCACATTCTGACTAGAAACAAAAAAATGCAGTGTTGCTGGCTAGTAATTTCACTAGCTTACATTAATTTGCCCCTAGAGACCTAGCTAGTCTGCTTTGGAAGCTTACACATCTTCACTTAATTTATCTTTTAAAAGTTTTAAGATTCCCTTAGAGGCCACCTTTGTAGTTCCATTTTGAATCACTTCCTTTTGCTGGGAGAATGCATTAGGGATGAGCTTGATTGTGGGAGAGGGACTAAAGATAATGACCTTCATCTGCATGTTCCATGTTCTGCATATATCACAGAGAAAGATTTTGTTTCTTTGCTGTTTAAATTACTGGTAGAATACTAAAAAGTGAATTCCATGTATAAATAAATTGGAAAATAATTGTTCAAACATCATTGCCTTCTGTGAAGATATGTTACTAATAGTGAAAATTCATGGTGGCAGCCCTTTTAGGATAATGAAAAATGCATTTGTTGTTTATAAGATTGAAAATGGTCATCTCTTGATTTTCTGGATAGAAAAATTTTCACATCTTTTGGCTTCCTTCCTCTGGATGTTCTGTTTAATGACCTGCATTGGTATCTCCAGTGGAAATATTCAGAGAAGGTGAAAAAAGAAACCAATCACCTGTGGCCTAAAAGAAAATTTCCTCATTTTAACTAAAAGGAAGTCTAATGCAGAGAAATTATGTGTTGTAATCTAGCATGTCCACAAGTGACCAAACTGTTTTGTCCCTGTTCTACATCCTACCAGAATTTTACTGTCCTCTAATTATATCATTTTTTTTAATGCAGACCTCAGAGTTGGGCGTCACAGAACATGTTGAAGGGGATCCTTGCAAATTTGCACTGTGGGTAGGGAGGACGCCAACTTCAGATAACAAAATTGTCCTTAAGGTATGTTCATCTAAAGCTGGGGCATGCTATGTGAGGAGTTTCTTGTGGCTTTGTGTAGCTGTGTGCTTTTCTTGTTAAAGCAGATAGGTTTCCATATCATTGTATCTGTTGGGATTGGTGACTACCATAGAAAGAATAGTAGAATAAATGCAATTTGGAATTCTGATGATGAAATAACTTGAGCTAAATTTTGCTAGCCTCGTGAAAGAATAAATGGAGGAAAATCTTTTTAAAACCTATTAATTTAGTCTTATAAAGAAATAATTGTTTCTGCTGGGCATGGTGCCACACACCTGTAACCCCAACAACTCGGGAAGCTGAAACAGGAGGATTGTAAGTTCAAGGCCAGCCCCAGCAACTTAGGCCTTAAACAACTTGGTGAGACCCTGGCTTAAAATAAAAAATAAAGAGGGTTGTGGATGTAGCTGAGTGGTAAATGATCCCGGGATTAGATCCAAGTATCGCCAGGACCACCCCTGCCAAAAAAAAATTAATAGTATTATTAATTAATTAATTCTTTAAGAGATGCAAGAATTTGACGTGTGGGAGGAATGAGATACACACCAGTAACTCTCATTGCATACTCTGGAGTTTCCAGAGGGAAAAAAGTCTGTGACAGGAAGTTGAAACCTAATGGGCCAAGAGTCTTTACAGGATCCTCTTCAGCTTTCTAGTTTGGGGGCAGAATGAAAAGCAGATTAGTTATAAATAATGGAGTTTGATACTATTTAAAATTCAAATCTACAAAGGGTACTTTTGGCTTTATAGCTTTGGGGAGAGGAAAATATCTTTGCATATTTGATTTGAACTCTCCTTTAGTTTTACTAACCTAGGAACAGCAGAGAATCTCTTACGTACACCACCGCCACGACCACCATCACCACCACCACCACCACCACCACACCACCCTTCTGTATTTGAGGAAATACAGATGGAATGGTCTTTCTTAACTGTCTGGAAAAACCATAAGTGACTTCAGAATGTTTTGAGGAAGACATAGCTAATGATTTGTAGAATATTGGAGATGAGCCAAAGTGTAATGGGAACTGGTGCATGAACTTACATGTGAGTTATTGTGTATCTTGCATACCTTTTAAATCTCTCTGGTATTTCCGGCAACCCTGAGTTGTTCATCTGTCCATTGCTCTTTTTTGAGTCTGCCCTTTAATAACTACTGACTGTGGAAGCCATTATGTTGTTCAGGTCTTTATTCAGATGTTAATAATGGATTATTTTTCAGTGAATATATGATTACCAGCCCAGTATGTTCTTCTATAGAGTACACTTTACACTGATAGCTAAATTTTAGATAACTGAATTTTTCTAAGGTGTAAAATTTTTAAAGTATACTCAAGATATTAAAATTTCTGATTTGCATGAACTAGGCACATGAGCTGAAGTGGCAAGTGCCCAAAGTGTGTTTTTAAGAAATGGTGCTAGATATGGACTGTTTTCACTTAGAACTTATTTTAAATGCTCATGATACAATTGAAGAATAAGACTTACTGCAGTCTCTACTATATGAAAAGTTTCCAGGGAATTTTGAGTATTTAACTTTTTCCAGCTTTCAAGGAGGGACTGAAGAAAGTAACGTGTGCTTTAATTTCAGAGATTGCTTTGTGGTGTTGGCAGTGATGGTGGAGGATGTGGTATGATGGTGGTGTAGATAGAAGTGTTGGTGTAGATTTTGATACTGATAGTATAGATTGTAGAAATGTTGGTTTAAACAATGGTATTGGTGGTGATGAAGGTGTCAGTGATGATGCTAGTTGGTAGTGCTAGTGACAACATTTAGCAATTGATGACAGTGTAAATGGCAGTAAAGGTATAGACAGTGGTATACCTGGTGCTGTATATGGTGGTAGGACAGCTGTGGGTGGTAATGGTGAAGGTGTAGATTCTGATGTAGTGACGCTAACATAGATGGTGGTGTGGTGCTGGTGTACAGTGTGGTGCTAATGTAGATGGTGGAGCTGGTGAGAGTGTAAATGTATAGATATAGGTGTGATGGTGCTGGGAGTAGTGATGGGGAGGATAATGGTGGTAATGACTGCAATGGTGATGGCCTAGCAGTTGTAAAACAAAACTTTGGTCTTTTTTTAGTTGTTTAGTCTGCAAAGGAGAATTTTATTTCTAAATCATCAACTTAAAAACAGTTTGAAATTACTCTGAGTATGAAACAAATTATTCTCTTCTCAGCCAAGTGCTGCCTTTTACTTGGTATTTTAGTTGAGTTACTTTTACTGTTTCTGAAAGAGTGGCACAATGTATTTATTGCTGTAATTTTTTTTTAATCTTTTTTGGAACTGGGGGTCAAACCTAGGGCTTTGCTAATGCAAGGCAGATCCTTTGCCACTGAGCTACATCCCAGCCCAATTCCTGTAAATATAATGATTGATTTGCATAAGAATTTTTTTCATACTAAACCATATTAATATTTTTTTTCAGTTGTTTCCAAACTCTGCCAAATGCTCTTTTTCATATACTTCTCTTTGTTTAATCTCCAAATGTTAGTATCAGGCATTTAAATTCCTGATCTGTACTTTTCAAAGTTGTTTTCTTCATTTATTTCCCAGTTTCTACTCTCAGTGACTTTAAAAACATATCCTCCACTTTACATATTTTATATTACAAAGAGGGTTATTAATTTTAATTTCTTTCTCAACATAGCTTTGGTTTTCTGTTTTCAAAAACAAGGTTCTCAGGGAGAAATGTTGGGTGCCTCTCCCTTCATGATCTCATCTATGATCCCACTGACAATCATTTAATCATTTACAAGGAATTATACTTAAATCCTAGGAGGTGGGTGTTTGCCACAAGAAAATTAGAAAACTGTTACTAAGGTTTAGAACATGTAGAAAAGAAAAGAAAAGAAAGAAACAAAAACCTCTTTTAAGGGAGAGCAAATAAAGAAAAAGTGGAAAAAATGATGCCACATGCATTTGTTCAGCAGATGCTTACTGAGCATCTACCTGTGCCATTTCCAGAGAACATTTCCCCAGAGTTGTAGTGGGATTGAAGTTATTTGCAGTTGGTGACTGTGGCCTGAAGCACATTTCTGAATGTATCCTTGTTTGAATTCCTCACTGATAAGGAGGATTATAGAGTGCCCAGGGCATTTGATAGGGAGAGAACAAGGCAGCATTAACTTTCCATTTTTCAAAACTAATTTTTCTGTTGGGCACATTGGCACCCACTTATAAATCCCAGCGGCTCAGGAGGCTGAGTCAGGAGGATCACAAGTTCAAAGCCTGCCTCATCAACTTAACGAGATCCTAAGCAACTTAGTGAGACTCTGTCTCAAAATAAAATATAAAAAGATTGGGGATTGAAGTTATTTGCAGTTGGTGACTGTGGCCTGAAGCACATTTCTGAAGGTATCCTTGTTTGAATTCCTCACTGATAAGGAGGATGATAGAGGCTCTCTGTGGAGTCCCTGTGGGAGTCAGTGGGATACTCCACCTGAGGCACCTGCCTGGCACCTGCCAGCAGCAGCATCCCAGGATCCCAGCAGATGAAGCATCAGGATTGTGGGGTTTGGTCATTTCCCTGCTAACTGTTTGCTGGCCCCTAACCAACACATAATGTCTCTTAAATGGCCTCAGTGATTATTTTGGTTTGGGGTGGTTGTTTTTTCATATTTCTCCATGGCTGCCTGAAAGGTACAGGGACTGGAGGATGATGGATTATTAGAATAGTGAGAGATCTTGAATAATATATGTGCTATGAAATATACACAGTTTAAGTCGTTTATTTGGTGGCAAATTAAACATAAGATGCGATTCTTTTCTGCTGAGAAGTTCTTTTGAAAAATGGGAAACTCAAGGGAAGTCATGGTGTGGTTGGTGCAGGTTGTGACAAGAGCCTGCTTGATTCTGAGCAATTCTGACACCTTACTCAGGCTTCCAGTATCGAGAACAAGCAGGACTGGATAAAGCACATCCGCGAAGTAATACAGGAAAGGACCATCCACCTGAAAGGAGCCCTGAAGGAGCCCATTCACATCCCCAAAACAGCGCCAGCCACGAGACAGAAGGGAAGGAGGTGAGTGCCCAGGGCATTTGATAGGGAGAGAACAAGGCAGCATTAACTTTCCATTTTTCAAAACTAATTTTTCTGTTGGGCACATTGGCACCCACTTATAAATCCCAGCGGCTCAGGAGGCTGAGTCAGGAGGATCACAAGTTCAAAGCCTGCCTCATCAACTTAACGAGGTCCTAAGCAACTTAGTGAGACTCTGTCTCAAAATAAAATATAAAAAGGTTGGGGATGTGTCTTAGAGGTTAGGGGGCCCTGGGTTTATTCCACAATACCTCCCCCCAAATCATTTTTTTCAAACATTTTAAGGTATGTGTTTTAAAATACCATTCTCATATAACATTCTTAGTGCTGAAACTGCTCCATTACTCTAAAGTAAATAAAAGGCTGTGTGCAAACACTCCAACTCCCTTTCCCACCCAGAGCCCTGCTGAGTACACACATATAAATCATGATGTGACCTCTGACAAGTTACAGACATCTGAACATTTTTGCTTTCTCAGTCCTGAAATGGATATAATCCTAACAGACTTTTTTTTTTTAGTATGTTGAGCATTCAATGGAATGATACATGTTAGACACGTAGCACAGCAGTAGCAAAAGGCTTGTGCCCAAGACAGTGAGTTATCATTATTAATATAACACTGGTCCCAGATCATTCTCATATATACTTGAACTTACAGGCACTTCTTTCAGCAAATCTGTTATTTCTCCAGTGACTGTCAGATGATCTTCACCAGTCCAGTCAGGAACTGAAAGTTTCTTTGTACCACCAGGGATGGAGAGGACCTGGACAGCCAAGGGGATGGCAGCAGCCAGCCTGATACAATTTCCATCGCCTCTCGGACGTCTCAGAACACATTGGATAGTGATAAGGTGAGCTGACTCCAGCATTTCTATAGGGAGGCCAGAGTAGATAGTGTCTGTCAAAGCTGCTGCTGCCTGTCTGTATATGACAGTTTGTCATCAACATTTTCAAACACTTGCAGTGTACCAAGAGTGGTACCAGGTAACCACAGCAAGGGACAGAGACTGAGGGCTTATGGTGAAAAGGCTTAGTCCTGAGGATTCAGAATTGCTCAGCTCTTCCCATCCAGACTTGCTTAGTTAATCATATTTGTGTCAAGATATTCGAAGTAAATAAAAGGCTGTGTGCAAACACAGTATTATATTTCTAGAATGCTAGACGTGTGTTCGAGCTTTTTTTATTTTAAGCAAAAGAACCTATTGAAATAAAATCTAACCCAAAACATCAGTATTTAAAAGTGGAGCTGCTCTTGCTGAAGCAGAGGTGGTGGCATCTTCTGTGGTGCCCCTGAGGTGCCCCCTCAGAGCTTGGGGTGCACAGAACACAGAAAATATGCCCTAGAGTTTACAGCAGTAATAATCACTGGAAGGACAAATATGATTTTTATCAAAAAGCATATATGTAGATATGCCTTCTTCAGAAGTAGTCCAGAGCATCCCATGATTTTGTCTTGACAGAATCCAAAAAACCTGCAAAATAAATTGACAGTACAATTTGGAATCCTAGGTTTATGAGACAGACAAAATATCAGAGGAGACCTGTGTCAGAGCTGGTGGGGACATTTATCTTGATGAAGTCTTCTGTTATATTTCTAGAATGCTAGACCAAATTGTTATTTTTTAATTTGACAGTAAATATGGGTTTATTTAAATCATCAGTTCAGAATTCCTGAGTTTCTCACTCTCCAGTACAAGTATTCTTTGTTACGTAAGACAAAGTCATGATCAATGAGCTATAGGTGTCTGCCCTTCTCCAGGGTTCCCAAGCCTACTCATTTATAGCAAGGGGCACTTTCTTGGCCTCAAAGCCTTGGGAAATGACAACTGGAGAGACCAGTCCAGCATTTGGGGGATTACTTCAGGTGGCATGTCTCCAAGTCCCAGATCTTGGTCATTTCTCTCAATTTTGCAGAATTCACGGTCTTGGACATTGTAGTTTCCAGGACAGTACTGGAGAATAAAAAGAATATCTCATTTTATTTTGATCAGAGCCTATTAGTTACATTCAGCAGATAATCATTTCTTCCCAATAGTAATAATAAGAAATCAGATAAATGACATGTTTAGGCATTTGGTGCCCAATAGTATTTCTTGCGAAGGTCTCATCCCATGACCATTTAGTTTAGAAAAATATAGTTAGAACTTGGAAATATTTTGTTAGAGTAATACTGATTACTTTGGTGCTTTGTGAGTTTTGTTTTGTCCTGTTTTTAAATAATCAAGTGACTGAGTTACCTAGTCAGTTTGCATGAGACCACCACCTGGAAGAAAGTCAGATAGTAGTTACTGAATGTAAGGGGAATGGCCACTTCGACTCAGGGTATTTCACAGATTGTTTTTCAGAATCACCATCCATCCCCAAGTTCACATTCTTACAAATTATACTCTCATGGATCTATTTTAGGATTTACCCCAGAATAGAGTTTAAAAGCTTATAATCAAGCAATCATAACAATGAAATTGCCGAAGAGATTCATGTAAAAAATTGTACTTAGAAAGTTAGGTAAGACTTCTGGAATTTGACCCAGGAAATAAGGTGATGTTTCTTTGGGTAGTTCGTGGATGAGTGGCTGTGGGAGTCAAGAAATGCCCCCTCCATCCCAAAGGTACTCTTGAGTCTCCAGCTTATCAGTGGTCCAGAGCCACACCTTGCTCCTTCCAGGTGGAGGACTCACTTGCTAGTACCCACCTCCCTTCCACTCCAGGGCCGCCCTAGTCACCTGAGGTATGTGGCAGCTTGGGATTCGAAGGAAGCTTCCACAGAAACAGGCACTCTTCTGGAATTAGGAATGGTAAAACTAATACTACTTCAAGTCTGTTATAGCATGGTGGGGCTTGTGTGAACTTGGAAGAGGAAGACTAAATCACTAACAGAAAGGGTTTGTAGAAATGAACCATTTTACCCTGGGAGTCCACCTGGGATATTAAAGTTTAAAAGAACCACATTTAAATATTTTATCTGTGAAGATAGTTCGACAGTATGCATTTGCTTCCTTGAATGTGTTTTCTCTGAAGTTCATTCCTGAGCTCTGAAATCTCTGAAGGGCCACCCTGCCGAGCTTCTTCCCAGGGATCCATGCTTGCTCAGCAGCACTCGCCCTCACATTCCCCAGTTCTCCAAGTGACTATATTCTATGTTCTTTCCATAAACATGGCTTACACTTCCTTCATGCTCCTCAATGAGACCACAGGTCCTTCCCAGGCCCTGAAGTATGATAAAGGAATGAAATATCTTCCCACAGCAATAGAACTGGGAGGCTGTGTTCAGTTCCTGGGCCCTGTGTTTGAATTAGCATAAGCACCTTTGAGACTTGGAGTTGGGGACTTTATGAAAAGGAAGGAGTGTGTTTGCTCCCTCCCCCGTGTACCTGCCTTCACAGGTGCTCTCCTCAAAAAAGGCTTTCTTTTAGTCATTGCTCTTTTCATGTTTCTCTGCTGGAACATTTTAGGGTCGGTTGATGATTCAAGGGGATATTGCCTTGAAAATCAGGGAACTACATTCTGTCTTGAGTCACTTGTAAAATACTCATTTTCTTAACCAGCAGCCCTCTTATCTCCAGTGGCAGAAACTGTTCCTGTGTCTCAAGGTTCTCTCCACCCTTCACTTTTCAATTTAAGCAGCCCCTGATTACTCGGGCAGATGGGTCTGGCAAAGGAAGTTACTTAATGACATTCTTTTGCCTGTTTTGCCTAATTTATTATGTCTGTTATGAGTTAGTCCTTATCATGAAATTTGGTTTCATTTCAGAAACTGGGTGGGGGATGTTTTTGGCTCAGCTTCTTGGAGAATTCTGAAGGAATACGTTATCTGTCAGGGCTGTTAGTAATTCTCAGTTGAGGCACAAAAGGTTTAGGACCCAGAGACACGCCCTTTCCAGGGAGCAGTGTCAGCAAAGCTTCCAGGGCTGGTCAGGACACAAGCCACATGCTCTATAAGCATGTGTCCTCTTTTGAGAATATCAGTTTTTAAAATATACAATCTCTTTGTTCCAGAAGTAAGTTTAGTACCGATTCTTGCTGACATTCATGGAACTTAGACTGATAAAGTGATCTTATGAAAATGTAATTCAGGTTCCAAAAATCAAATGCTTTCCAGATTTTTATCTCACCCGTGCTGAGCACATGTCCCTGAGGTAGGGAGGAAAGTTCTGAGCCAACCCTGGGGCATTGAGGAGCCAGGCCCAGATGAGGCTTGCAGAGCCAGAAACAGAATGTGGATTCAATCAGCTGTCATTTCCTAGATCTTATTATTTCATGCTAGAGCTGAATTCAGAACTCAATATTTTTGTAGTTATATTTAAAAAGCAGTTTTTAAACCCTCTCCCCCGTTTTTTATTAGTCTGTAATTTGTATTAGTTAACTAAAATTTATATTATGAGGAAATCAGAAAACATGGGAACCAAACAAAATCACCAAAGCAAGATGAAGCCCCATGGAAAAGCCAGCCCAAGCAGCAGGCCACTCATGAGCTGTCTTTGGGATATAAGGTAATGCAGTTCTTACTTCTAATAAGGAAAAATTAATTTGAGACTAATATTTGCATGAATTCCACCTAAGCTTATAACGTGATTATATGAATCCACATATTTGAAAAAGAAAGTGGTTGCAGTTATTCTTAATGAAGCTGTAGTACTGTGTTGGGGACATATAGTCAACCTTTTCTACCAAGTGACATTCTATACCTCAGAAATTTAGTTAACCTTATATAAATCACAGTCAGGGCAGTGTGAACATTTTAAATATGGCTTAACTCACGTCCTGAGAAAGGAAATAGATCTGTCAAAAAATGCTTGCATCCGGCCTGCTGAGCATATCCTGTGTTCTTACATCCTGCCTCCGTCCACCCTTCCTGGCTCAGAAAGGCACAGAATGCCCTCTGGTGGGAGAGAATGTGCTCTGGGCCTGGCCCTGCTCTCTTACTCAGAGAGAAGGTGCGTGATCTCTTGGTCTATCCAAAGCTTTGAGTTTCCGGGACCTCATATAAGTTTGCCCCTGTCTTAAGGATGAAATTGAGTTGTTAAATTCAGTAGCCTTTCTACAAAACAGGGTGTGGTTTTCATCTTCTCCAACACAGCACTCTAGATCTCATATGCTCTTTCTCTGCTCAGACCATACACAGCAGTAACACAGAGAATGTGACATGCCAAGAGCATATGGTTAAGAACAAAGAAACACTCACCAGCAGGCCTTTAGCCTTGGTGGCTTCCTCGCCACCCAATTTCTCTGTGCTTCAGTTTCCCCATCTATAAATTGGGAAAATAATACTACTGCCCTCATGGTTGTGAGCATTGGGAATGTGGACATTTCCAGTGGGCATTTAGAACAGTACCTAGCTAATATCCCTGCAGGGCCTCATACATGCTATCTTGTGTCTTTATGATAAAAATGTCTTCGTGATCCATCACTGTTGGGTCATTGACTTTGCTGCTGCTGTTGCAGATTACCGTCTGCATTGGCCTCACTTTCCTCTATGTGGACACTCATGATCACAGTAGTTTTAGAAGCTACTTGTGCTCATTAGGAGCTGGAAGTCGCTGAGCTCTTGTGCCTGGGCTGTGCTCTTTGGTTGTTTATTAGTAGCACACCAACTATGTACTGGATGGGCACAGATACTGCAGAGGAGACTCTTTCTTAACACATTTGCCTAGCATTGTGGCCCACGCATGTGCAGTAATCTCAGAAAGTTCACAGAGTAGGCTCATGCATTTAAATACTTAGTGATGATCACCATGTAAGCCTTACTTATGGTAGGTACAGTGATAGGGTCCATGTAGTGTTTGTTTCCTTCTTTTACTAATCTTTGTTCTCTATTTTTCTAAATGACTGTGGTGGCTTTTCTTAGTATTTCTTAGATGACTTTAAATACTAGGGTAAAACCACAAAATTAATGTAGTCTTTGATTACTTTACCCAATCAGAAAAACAAATCCCCCCCGGCTTAAGTAGGAAGCCTCAGTTCTGAGAAAGGGCTTTTTCTGTTAAGTAAAGTTTGATTAGAAATACTAAAAATGTTTTTAAATGTAAAATGTAAAAGTGTTTTTATATGACATGATCAAACATCCTATTAAAGTTGATGATAAACTCTTGATTCAGACTTGAGGCTCTTCCCTCCTGGTGAGGGCCACAGTTAGCTCGGTGATATTAGCTGGTTAATGTCAGTTCTTCAAATTGGTGGTCCCTCCTTAAAGATAAAAGGAAATACAACAAACAGATTTCTTTGGGTAAATTGTCCAAAGAGAAGTTTCTTATTTTCTAGAGCCTAGAGGTGCTGTTGGTTTCCAGTTGCCCACTTCTTCCCAGCTCCTCTTTTTCTGCTTCATAGGCAGCAGAACTTTTAATTAGAATGTTCCCAAATCCTCTGTGGGAGGTGTCAGCCGCTCTTGGTGTTATTATACCCGTGAGGTGGATGCCACATTGGTCATCCTCTGCCTGGGCAAGCCCCTCAACCTGTGGCCTGTGGTTCTCCCTTGCTCTGATTGCCTTTGGATGGTAAAGTTGGCCTTTTTGGCTGCTTCTTTTAAATTCAGCCTTTTTACATCTAATATTTCATTCTAACTCATGTTTGTAACCCACTCAAGGAACCCTTCCAAGACTTCTTTCACATAAGAAAATCAGTGTGGAGGCTGGAGGCGTATCTCAGTGGTTGTGCACTTTCCTGGCATATACCATTCCTGTACTGGAAAAAAAAAAAGAATGAAAAGCGGTGGTGGTCCTGTTAGTGAAGAGCAGAGGGAGTGACATCCCTAAATACTGCACTCACTAATTCTTTTATGGATAAAATGTTGAGTATATTAAATTGCGGGTTTCAAAAAAGATTTTATATCTAGATTATATAGATTTCTTTTTTCTTTTTTTTTTTTTTTTTGGTTTTTCATTGTGGTAAAAAGAGCCATAGTATTAAATTTGTCATCTTCACCATTTCTAAGTTCTTGCAGATTTCTTCGTGTATTGCCGGTGTATAAAGGTTATCACAGTAGTCATCTTTCAGACTCTTAAACAGCAGAATTGACTGAACGAGTCTCCTTGGATTTGGCCGTCTGTAAACTAGCCTGGGCGTTGGTGTGAGCACAGGAGCCCTGCTGTCAGAATGGAAGCGGATGGGATCCTGGGGCAAGATAGCATTTATCAGGGGGATTGTTCAGGTTGCCTGGGGTTGCCTATTCTTTAACCATTGCCAGTAATGGAGCTATACTCTTTAATCCCCTTTAACCAAACAATTGCTTTTTGTGTGTGTGAAACCTTTACAAAACTGCAAGACTCTTTTGTGAGGTTTCTGAATGACTAAATATAGCTGGGCTTTAGGGTCTGACTGTTCTCAAAAGTTGATACACTTTGTTCTTTTGGGGAGAATGGTTTTCATTAGACCACATTCCCCCTTTCCTTTTGAATTGCTTTCAGAAAACTGGCCAGGTGTCCTCCTGCAGTCTATCTTTACCACATTAGGACTTTGGTTCTTGAAACACAATCATTTGCAGGAGGGCTGTGTTGCCCACCATCCCATTCTTAAAGAGCCTCCTCCTTGGGAAGGAGAACTCATCTTGGCTCAGTGATTCAAACCAGGTGTTTGCTGTTGTCTATTGAGAAATCTATGTTCTTGTAACCTAAAACTGCCTCCTTATGTGGGGGTGCTATGAGGTGTGGAGAAGGCCATGACCATGGGGGAAATCCCCAGCCATGCGCTATGTTGGCACACATTATTAACAGACTCAGGCAAGGCCACCTATGACATGCTTTCTTGGGACAGCATAGAAAATATAACTCTTTGTGTAGTGATTATTGAGGGTTTGTAAGCCTGCAATCAGAGATGAATATTTCATTCTTTCATATGAAACACATAAACGGCATTTGTAGTCGTTCTGGAGAGAATTCAGGCAAAGGAGCCCTGGTTTGATTTTGCAAGTTACACATGTATTTGGGTTGATGGCACTCCCCTATCACCCCTCTCAGAGGGCAGTGGTGTGGTCTTTGGAAGAGGCACATCATTGGTGGTGTCTGTGGCCTATGGTTAAATTTCAGGATCATTATTGTCATGCTCATTGGTAACCACATTAATATTTTAAAGGTGAAAATCTTAAATGTTTTTTAAAGTTCATCTTCTGATGTGAGCTTCACAAGTGTTAATGTGAGCTATGGAATAAATGCATTTCTGAACCAAATGCTTATAGTCAGGAGCCCATGATCAAAGTCTATAACAATACAAAAGGGAAAAAGATACTATGAAAGCTTTCATATGTTTGAAAAAGAAAAGTGAAATTTCAAATAGTTCAATGAAATGGTATTGGTATTGGTCAGCATTGTAATGAAATTCAGTCACTGGGGGTAGAAATGTCCCTGGGAGCAAGGATGACATACTTAGTGATGTACAATATATTTTCTAAACTTCTTCTACTTACGAATGTGACTCTTGAAAATCAGTACTGTTGCCAGGCGTGGTAGTATATGCCCATAATCCCAGTATCTGAGGTCTGAGGCATGAGGATCACAAGTTTGAGGCCAACCTCAGCAACTTATCAAGGCCCTAAGCAACTTAGTGAGACCCTGTCTCCAAATAAAAACTAAAAAGGGCCAGGGATGTGTCTTAGTGGTTAAGCACCCCTGGTTCAATTTCCAGTACCAAAAACATATGTAAGCAAAAAAGAAGAAGTTCTTAATTTTTAATTAACAAACCTGTTCTTAAAGAGATGCTTTTTGTAGCAAGAGGTTTAACATATTTAAATGTGAACATTAAGAAAAGAATATATAGAACAGCTCTTTCCTGGGGAAAACATCCATTTAAAACTTCCCTTAATTAAATCATTCTTATCTGTTATTACTGATAAAGCCAGTTGACTGAGAGAGATGAAGATATTTTTAAGTGATAATTTTGGTACTCTGAAATATTCTGGTACTGGATTTTCTTAACAAATTCTGGAAAGCCTTTAAAAAATTTTTAACTTATTGTGTGATTCATTGTCAGAACAGGCTCAATTTTTATTTCTTATATTGTGTCAAGTACACAGATGTTTCTAATCATTTTGGTAACTCTGTAAGGGACTAAAAAAAATTCGTGTCAGAAATAAAGTCTAACTTGATTCTCCTTCCTGGGCAGCCCCCCTCTCCCTTTCCCACCCTTCCCCCACAAAACCCATCCTCAGCTCTGAGTGGTCTGAAAAGTTAATAAGACTCTGGAGAAGGAACAGGCAAAGGGCTGGATGAGGTAGTGTCCTTCCCAGGGGCAGCAGTGGGGCTGCTGGAGGAAAGTCAGGGAAGCCAGGAGGGCTTCTGCCAGCACCAGTTCAGTAAAGGAGCAGTCGGCCAATGGTCATAGGGGAGCCCTGGCAGGGCCACCATGTCCTAGGAAGGAAGGTCCTGGGGCTGTGGCAAGGTGGACTGTGTGGAGGCTGGTTCATCACTGGTACTGGGTACATCACTGGTACTAGGTACTCATTCCCTCTGGGATGGGAAGCATCACTGCTCCTTTTTATAAGGATTAACTATTTCTAGAATATGAGGCTCTAAGAAAATTTTTTTCCAGACTGGGCCTCTACCCTTGACTTTTTAACATTAGCATCTTTGACTGATCAGAAACTTGTGAAAATTAGCGTAGTTTTCCCAGAGATATTTGTAAAATTTAAGAGGAAATTAAACATTTGTGAACATTTTCTGTGTGGCCTAGCAAAGATGACTCATTTTTGTCTATAATGGTTCTTCATCATGGGAGAGTTTTGTTTTGTTTTGCTCTTTGTGGTTGTCTAAAGGATATATTTTTCTTATTGTAAATCTCTAAACCTTCTCTTAAGAAATAGTCTGTTAGAACAGAAGGGTAGTCAACAGCACAGAGCACGACAGGGCAGCCAGTGGTCCTCAGCATGGACAGGTGGCCCAGGAAACAGTTCAGGAACATGAGCCATTGAAGAATTCACAAATTCCCTATTCTCCGGTGTACACTTTGTCCAGAGGACTCTCAGGATGGTAGTAACACGGATGATTCCCAGCATGAGGCTGAGCCGCTCCTTTCACTCACTCCTCAGAGACACGTCCTATTCCTTGCCATAGCCCTTGTGATCTGTCTGCTAATGCCCTTTGGGTGACCAAAGGTCTAGGCATTCTAAAGTTGAAACATGGCACTGTTGGCTCATGAAGTTACAGAGGAAAAGCAGTATCATGTCTGTTTTCCAAAGGCACTACCTTCATCATCAGAGCAAAATTTAATAAGCATTTGGTTATGGTGTGCAAACACATACAGAGTAACAGGCAAACTTTAGGAGTTGCTAGCTATTCAATAGTGGGTCTGTGCAAGCCTTGTGCCTGCCATCACTGGTACTGGGTACTCAGTGGTGACCAAGACTAGCTTTGTCTCTGCCCTTATAGACAGGTATGGAAGGTTCATGGGAGAGTGACCCATTGCTGCTTTCTGGTGATGAGGGCACACACAGACATGGCTCATTTTAGAATTGAAGTATAAGCTGTTGCAGAACCAACTGCTAAGGGTGGCATATATGGGAGAAACTTCCGAGGGTGCTTTGGTGGGAGGCTTTGATAGACAAAGTAGGGTCATGGGGCTCTGAGCAATGTAGACCAAGTATATGCAGGAGCCATCTTAGAAGTAACAGATAGGCACTTCTGGTTGTGGAGCACATGAGCCTGGCCATGTGGCTTAGGACCTGCTTGTGGGCACTTGAATCCTGTGTCAAGGAGTTTGTGTCTAGGTTTTTGAATATGAGGATCCACATTTTGAAAAGGTCATTGACAGCATTGTTCAGATGGCCACTCAGGAGGTCACTGCAAAAACCCAAATGCAGTGATTGGTGTGGGTATTCAGAGAAAGTAGGTAATCAAAAGCCACGCTGGAATCTGTTGACAGCACGGGGGGTGCACATAGAAAATGAGATTCATTGAGCTTAAGTGACTTGCTGCTGATTCCATCACTAAAGAGGCAACACCAGAAGAGAAACAGATGGAAGTGGGGGCATAATGAGTTTTGTCCTAGCTTCACTGTGGGAGGGAAAGAGCATGCCAAGTTGTCCAGCAGAATGAGAAGCATGGGGCTGCCGGCTGGCGCATCCTTGGACTGACAGCTGAGGGTATGGTTGAAAAGCCCACACAGGGACAGTGGAGACACAGGAGAGATGGAACCTGGGCACAAGGAACTAGTCACAAGATTTGTGCATAGGAGAAACATTAGTGAACGTATGAGCCCTGTCTCCAAGGAGCTTATAGGTTGAAGGACTAGCACAAGCAGACATGGAGAGGCCAGAAGATGGCTCTGGGTTCTGAGGGTGAGGACCAGGAGTGGCAGACCAAGGAGAGCCACTCTTGGAGGGTCAGATGTGTTTTCAGAGCTTCTTTGTACTGAAACATTGTCTCCCTCTTCAAAAAGTGCTGTATGCTAATTTTAAAACTTAAAGCAAACTAATAAAAACTGCTTCAAGACTACTTAGGGGATTATTTTGAAATATGAGGACAAAATGGGGGGAAATGGAGGAATGGGAAGGGAGCTCTCAGAGCACCCTGAGCAAGACATTCCAGAATCACAGGCCCATTGTCTTTTCAGCCTCCCCGTCTTTGTGGAGGCTTCTTTCCTATCTATTTGATGCCTAAAGAGCCTGCATGCTCCAAAGTAAGCGATGCTCCCTCACCTGCAGAGTAAAATCTGGAATAGAACTTTATCCCATTTTATCATCATATTTCACTATAATTCCCTATGTACCTCTTAAGTAGTTTGTGCTTGCTACAAGTTTTTAAATTAGTATATAGTACTTTTTGAGAAGGGAGATGTCTCAGGTACAAGGAGATTTGGATGCTCATGAAAAATCACATCCATTTCTGTGAACCCCTTCGAAAATTATGACCAGAGGTGAGAACATGAAATTTACATTGCTATCTCATGGTTCCAAAGCGAAGCATAAGGTAGTGCAGCCACAGAGCTCCCCCCTGGAAACTGGCCATGCCTTTGACCTGTTGCAGAATGGAAGGTGAAAATCCTAGCTGAGTTCACAGCCCTGCCCGTGAAGGATCAGTGGCTTGTGCTGCTGACCTGTCCCTCTTCCTCTGTCCCTCCCCAGCTCTCAGGTGGCTGTGAGCTGACGGTGGTGATTCACGACTTCACGGCCTGCAACAGTAACGAGCTCACCATCCGGCGCGGCCAAACAGTGGAGGTTTTGGAGCGGCCACATGACAAGCCTGACTGGTGCCTGGTGCGCACCACGGACCGGTCCCCCGCAGCAGAAGGCCTGGTGCCCTGCGGCTCTCTGTGCATTGCCCACTCCAGAAGTAGCATGGAGATGGAGGGCATCTTCAATCACAAAGGTAGGAATCAGGAGGCCAAGGGAAAGGACGCTGGAGCCTTTGTCTGCCATTCTTGCTGCCTGCTCGTATGTGTACTCCTGGTCAGTCATGCCGTCAATAGTTATCAGTCTGCCTGGGTAATTCTGAACCATCAGGAGTGAGAATAGAAGTGAGGATTTTACCTGTTAACTCAGGAATTAGAAGTGATCTCATTTCCCAAGGTGTTGTAATAAGATTAGGCATCAGCTTAGAGGAGAAAGTGGTACTGCTCTTTGGGGGCCAGTGTCATTCATAAATGAAGAAAGAAGAGAAGAAGGCAGTGCTCTCCTTTAGGTGTGCTAAAGTCACCTGCTTCTACCTAATTAAAATTACTTAATTTGTTTACTTTTTAAAGCATGGCTACTGGGACATTTTGGTATGGAAATAATAGGTAAGAAAGGTGAGACCATACTCAACCTCTCCTTAATTAGGATTTCACGACATGGATATTTTTTTAATTTTTTAAAATTTATTTATTTTTTGCATTAAATTCTAGGAGATCAAACATGCAGCCCTGAGAGCTTAACCAGTCCATTATCTCAGGACATCCCAGATTCCCCAGCTGCCTTCATGGAGAGGGAATGGAGCTGGGTCCTGTGAGGCAAGACCTCACTAGATATCTCTCATGCAGAGCTTTACTACTGACAGGAGAGGCAACTTTTGGAGGACATGCTTTTAATCTGGAGTACGAGGGCATATGAACAAAAGCAGCATTTGGCATGTTATAGTATTCCCTTAGAGTACTATAATTGGAACAGGACTGCTCCTCTGTGTGTATCTATATGGATCTATGACAGGTTCTGATTGATAGTATAAGAATTTTTATTCCAAATGCCCACTGTGGCAGGTGCGAGACAGATATGGTTGCTAAGCCCTTGAAATGTGGCTGGATTGAGCTATAAAGTACACTGCAGGTATAAAGTATGCTGGATTTTTGTGCAAAAAAAATATCATTTTACAGTCATTACACATGAAAATAATGTATTTCAGAGTGGGTTAAATAAGATTTATTAGTAAAATTATCTACTACTTCTACTTTTTAAAGCATGGCTACTAGAACATTTTGGTTCACATATTCAGGTTGTAGTATATTTCTGTTGGATGGTGCTCATTGACTGTTTTTATTATAGTGAAAGCAACCAGTACTTCAGCCCTTTGAAGAAACTGTAACATCTACAAAAGTACAGAGTAGATAATGTCATACACTTGAACCACACTATGTCCTCGTCATTTTTCTGCAGTACTGGTGAATGGACGTTTCTCCCAGATTCAGGGTATCTGTGGTTTGTTTTCCCTTCCTGAGAGAGCATCACTATACTCTTGCATATTTGTTTTCTGTTAATTTTAGGACATTCCAGTGGCTCCCTTCACTTCCTCTGTGCCCTTCTCACATCCATCAGGACAAGGTCTGGGCTACTCTCCAGCCGCCACGAGTGTAATCTCATTCCCTTGAGCTAAATGAAGCTGCATAAGATGCCACTACCCACTAACTCACCTCATGAATGATAGGCCAGCTGTGATCTGGACTCCCTACAGCCGAATATGAACTTATTGTCACCTTAGTAAAATACAACAATAAGCCTATTATTTCTCCTGGGATGTGGAGAAAAAGGCAGAGAATTTTCAGATTTTGGCTAAAAGTCGTGGTTCCGATTTCCTTTCTGGCAAAATTGCTATGTGTAGTGCATGTTGGGCTTCACAACAGGGCGCTTGAGTTCAGATGGAGGTCTGTGCTACACTGTGTCTCTCAGCCCACTGCCAGGGTGTCTAAACTTGCATAACATATTAAGTCCATGAGTTTGAGTTGGAAAAAAAAGCACAGCTTTTTTCCTTAAATTAATCTATCTCCCCGAGGAGCCTGGTGAACTTGAGCATGCTACAAATAGACTTGTTCTGAAGATTCCTTTTTATATGTGCCTTTCCCGTAGCGTGTTCCTTGCTTCCTGGTGTTCTCAATTGCAAGCTAGCTGAGGAGAAGGAACTAAGTGTTTACCATACTTGACTTTGTCCTGAAAACTGATGGAGGTTGGTTATTGCTTGTTCTTAAGTTGCAGTGCCATGTCGCTTTTTTCTCTGACATTCTGTGATGTTCTAACAAACACCTAAAAAATTACTTCTTTCCCTCACAAACCTGATCCTTACCAAGAAGGGGTTTCTTCAGGACTTAAGACTGTTATGAACAACAGTCTGCATTTAAGGGCTCAGGTATTCATTTCCTTTTGCTTCTTTATTTTCCCCCTATAATGTAAGGAAACATGGAATAATCTATTCTCTTCAGTGTTAGGACTTGGGCAGTGACAAGACAGTAAGTCAAGAGAGGGAAAATCAACCTTCAGCCTTTTTGACGAACACTGTGGCAGAGAATCCTCTCCAGTTTCAAGCCCAGGAATCAGACATCCTTGGCCAGTGTCGCTGTCTAGGATTCTAGAGTCCTTCATCAAAGAGTCAGGGCAACAAGGAATAAAGATATAGGAATGAAATCAAAAAGGACAAAGAGATTCACCTGAGGCCTCTGCCACCTTGGGAAGCAGGAGGCCTTGATTTGTTTCCACTCCACCATAGCCCATCCCCTCTGCTTCTTCCTGTTCTGTACCTGCCACTGTGATTGGCAGTGTATTGGTGTGTGCTGAGCTGTTGACACCTGCTGCCCTTATGCATCTGCTCACCTGATACCTCATTTGGATTCCCCTTTCATTGAAAGAACTGTTATGGGCTTGCAGGATATGACAGTGAGCAAGGAAAATACTTCCCCTTCTTTCATAAAACTCAGTCTGCATTATTCTTGGGACTGAGTCAGACCCTTGGCAGTGTTAGATCAGCAAATGGTCTTGCATTTCGTATACCTTAATATTTCTGACATGAAGATATGGTCATTACATATCTGTTTATCATCACTCTTAATCTCTAAAAATAGTTTCATTAATGTCTCTAATTCTTACTGCTCTGACTTTGTGATAAGGAAGAAGGAACACATTCCCAATCTCTAGTTCCAAAATTTTCTCAGCTTTCATGCCTTAGTCAGTTTTTCATAACTTTCTTGTCAAACAACTTAGTTCCATAAATTTTAATTGCAAAAACCATACCTGTTAAGGTCAAATATCTCTTTGCTTGTGAATAATAAGCTATTTAAAGAATTACAATAATTATAAATTTTCATATCACCCAAGAAAGGCCCAGTAGACACAGTGAGTGGTACCCAGGTTCCCCTGGTGATTCTGAAGCCTGGCTAGACCTGGAAGTCTGTTAGGCAGTGAGAATGTTCAGGATTCATGATGACCGGGTGTTTTTTATTTTGTCATACCTAGATCCCTTAAGGTGATTTGGGTGGAGAATAAAAACACAGGTTACTTAAAATTAAAAAATTTAATTACACAGTTTGTTTTTTAGGAAAATGTATTTGTGTCTGAAAGTAGACTCCATCCTGAATATTATTCCATTAAGAAAGCCTTTCCATTTGGTGGAAATGGAAAGATTATTTTGGCAGGTTGCTCTTCAAGCATTCTGTGTAAACAGTCAATGGCGTTTGATAGTCCCTCTGGCCTCGCTCTGACTGCCCTTCTTTCTCACAGTATCTTAGTCTCAAGTTCAGCAGGTGAATTTGGATCTGATGGACCTTTTAGGATATCAAATAAAGGTCCCAACTCTCCTGTTAAGGAGATAAGGCCTTATCCAATTTATGTCTCCTAGATAAGGCCTTATCCAATTTATGTCTCCTAATAACTTTTGAAAGTCATTAAGTGATTTGAGTTGATCTACTCGTATTTGAATTTTTGGTGGACGGACCATGGTTGAGGATAATAGAACTCCNTTCTTGGCCTGGCATCTAAAGCCTGTTTTACTGCAGCTGCCACAATTTGCCCTTGTTCATTAATGTCTCTGGCATCTAAAGCCTGTTTTACTGCAGCTGCCACTACTTGCTCTTGTTCATTAATGTCTCTACATAATTTAATATATGTGTTTAAATCTTCATGTTTCCATGGTCTAATGATATCTCTGCACCAACGATTCGCTTGGTCATAAGCCAGTTGTTTTATTAATGGCATTGCCACTTGTCAAAAGAAACGAACTTTATTTTTAGAACCACACACGCCAAACAAAAAAGCTCCTCAGGAAAACCTTCAGAGCCCAACTGCCACCACCGGCTTCCCACAAGCCTCCCCACCTCCCCCACTCCTCCTGCTCTTGAGGCCTATTGGCTGGGTCACGTGGGCAGAGCCAAAAAAAGTCCCCCAGTGAGCAGCTCCGTGGTCTGAAAGGGCAGGGAAACAGCCCAATGAGCATCACCGCAGAGGAGCCAATCAGTTGGCAGCTAGAAGTTGCTGGGGCTGCTGTGAGCCAATCATCAGCTGGCAGCTGGAAGTTTGCTGGCAGCTGGAAGTTTGCTGGGGCCCCTTCAGCTGTGGCTCTCAACATCTAATCTCAGTTATTCCTACTGATTTTTCCCTTCCATTGTCTCAACTTGTGGAATTTTTATCCATTTTCTATTCTTGGTCACAAAAAGTAAACAGGAATATCAGAAATGTTTCTATTTCTGATGAGGCCAATTCAGAGCACCCCTTTGCTTTATACCACCCAAGTCTGAGTTGTTGATTCTTTGGCTTCACAGCCAAGAATTGTCATGCACAATAGTCCCTGAGTGTCCAGCTCTAGGGAAACATTGCAGGAGCAGGGCAGAGGCACTCCTAGAGGTGGTGGGTCAGAACTGAAAGCAATATAGAATTGTTGCTATCATTGACCTGGCCAAGTAGTGACAGCAACATTTTGCAGGGTGAGTGGTAAAGCAGAGCATGAATCTTTTTTTCCCTGTTGCAGTTTTTTTAATGAAATGTGCATCAGTCCTAGGAGGTCCATATGCTGTACTCACTGGCTTTTTGCATCTGAAAAACTGCTGGATGCCTGTGTACATACACTGCCTGCTTATGTCTTGCCTGCTTCACGGTGTGGTATGTTGGGTCACTCTCCAGCCCCGACACTTTGCGAAAATGCAGCTTTAAGAAAAGACCTTTCTATGGTAAGGATGGCATTTATGATTGAAGCCTTTCGAAGGATCTTTCTGAGCTTGTCACCTTGCTCTTGGCCTGAGTTTTGATCCTACCTCTCTGACTTTGGTGACATCCCTGGGCTGGGATAGAGTTAAGGCCCTTGCCAACTCTGACATTCTACATTTACATTTCTTAGAAAGTTTTTTTTGAATAAAAATTCACATTCAAAACTTCCACTTTTACCTATTGCCAACCCACAACGAGGTAGCAGATGCTGTTTTAGCCAGTGCTTTGATATATCTGGAAGGAGATGCCTACTTACAAAAATCAGCCTTCACCTCTCTAAAAGCTATTTATAATCATAAAGTTTTTTTCCCCTTTGGATAGTATGAGCTTCAGTACCTGCATATCATTTTGAAGGAGGTAAAAGAATGATTTATTTACAGCAAACAGGAAAAACAAGGAATACAAGCATGAGAAATAAAGCCTCGCCTTCTGGTGACTTGAACCTTGAAATCCAGGAACTATAACTCAGCACCCTATATTTTACTGTGGTAAAATGTATCCCCAAAACAGTTTCAGGGTTTTTGCCTTGCTGTATGTAACTCCTACACATCTAAATCAGGTCTCAGGCATGCCCATGTTGGCTTCAGTCACTGGAGAGCAGACACAGAGATTACACTTGTAAATGCAGTGATACATGATTTTTTTTTCAATTAAATGAGGCATGTTCTTTAATCCACGTTTTTTAAAAAAAAGAGATTTTCATTTGAAACTATCTGAAATGTGCATTGTTCTCTGTGCTCTGGGCCGCCTTCTTGACTCTCCACAAGCGCTCTCCCAGGAATTTCTTGCCCATCCTGTTCGCCTGACCTCCCGCACTCACTTGCCCTCTCTCAGCACACCTAAAACATTAAACCCCATCATAGGACTCTTACTGAGATTTCTTCAATAACTTTCCAGTTTCCTAGCATGTCTTACCAGGCCTTGTATCTCACATGTGTGTGCACACACTCATGTACATGCATGACCCATATGCACACAGTCTCTCCCCTTGTCCTGTGCAGCAGGTAGCTGAAGAGGGTTGTTTTCCACTCACTGCCCCCTCCTTAGTGTCCTTATGCCATCTCACCAAAAAACAAAATATGAAGGAGAAAAAGTAATTTATCCAGTGAGTCTGTTGAGGTGAGGAGAGAACAGAATAAATTTTTGCCTAGTTAACAAGTATCTCAACATAAACACTAGCATCAGGGTAACCTAAAAAGGACAGTCTTGGTTAAGTGGGAGCTCCAGTGACGATTGAGGACCTACAAGGAAAACTCATTGAAAGTACTTGAATAGATTTTAACAGGTATGGTGGCTGCAGATATATATGTAGTGCTAAACTTATAATATGATGGAGGAACTACAGAGAAGCACTAAGATTATAGAACCCATTAAATACAGCACTGAAACCTCAGTACACTGAAGAAATGGACCTAGGCCTAGTGAGTCATTGGAGGCCCCTGTCATTGGAGGGAGCACTGTCTCAGCAGAGGTATTGATGGCGCAAAGCAGAGCAGTCTGTACTCTATCAAGTTCTCTGTGTGTTTGTTCTTTTTGCTTTTACTTTAAACTTTTATACTCTTTGTTGATGTATTTACTGTGGCCATTACTTATAAAGTTAAGAAATAGCAACACTATTTATGCCAGGGACTACTCCTTAGACTCACTCATAATTTCTTAAAGGAATGAATGACCTCAGGCCCTATTCCTGGAGGCTATCAGACCTGCATCTCATTCTAATAGGCAAACTACTTAGTGTGACCACTGTGTGAATATAAACTAAGGGTATGTGCTATTAAGGCCCAAATCTGAGCCCCGTTGTCCCACTCCAGGGACATTTTCCTCATCTGACCGCTCCCCATAACTCCCTGACTAAAGTCTGGTCCTGTAAGAGCTCTGCCTGCTTGCTTGTGTACCCCCCTCCACCCCTCCCTGATGTAGGATGATGTCAGATCATCCCTTAGCTCCTATACTCCTTCATCCCCATGTTGTACAGTTGAGAGCAGGTGATAGGACTTTTGGTTTGCAGATGATAGACAGAACTTAGAAGGTCACCAGATAAGTCCCACCTCAAGAGGCTGCACCCAGGCCTTACCTCCTGCACTCACAGCTACATCCCAGCATGGAAGATGCACAAAAGGCTGTTTTCCCCTCAGAATACAAGTAGTTACCAAAGACTGCCCTGCTCTCATCCACACCCCTTTATCAGTTCTCCAGACAGCATCAGCCCTTCATCAGCACAGTGCAGTTGACAGCAAAGCACCTATCCTTGGAGTAGAAGCCTCGCCCCTTCTTGCAGGCCTGTGGCCTCATCCTCTGCTCTTCCCTAGTCAGACGTCAGGATAGAGATGTCCAGCATCAGTGACTTCTCAGAGTTAGGTTTATTGAGTCTGAAGTGACACACAGTAGATCCAGACTGAGCCATGGACAATAGGCTCATGTCCCCTTTTGGAGCTTTTTTTTACGTGAGGCAGATCCATGCCACACACCCAGATTCCCAGGCTTCCATATCCTGGGAAAACCGTTTAAACAAGGATAGCACATGGGCCACCAGCACTCATTCCCCTACCACCCAAAAAAAGCACCAGCTTTGCAGAGACCACGGTGTTTCTCTACCTCTTTAAAAGTCTGGCCAAACCTGGAGTTCCCCAACCCAAGGCCTCCAGCATATCACCAAACATATTGCACATTTCAGATGACGTGGCTTTTTATTTGTTCACTTCAAATGTGGTCTTTCCTAGATCATGAAATGGTCAGCCCAAAAAGTGAATCTTAAGTTTCTGATTTCAAATGAGATGTGAAACTGCTTATGGCTTTTAATTGACCTAATAATTCTTCAGAAAATGTAGGGTATTAAAAGGGCTATAATGACATTTAAAAGTTTAGTTGAATATATTGTGATTCAGTTGTATTTAGACATTTGCTTCAAGCCAAACTGCCACACACCCCAGGCACAATAAAGCACAGTCATTTCAAACATATCTGCCCACGTATTCTTAAAATATATATATAAAATGGAAGGTCCACATACAGTTTTTTAAATTAGCTTGGAGAAGAGCAATTTTATTCTGTTTGAACAGCTGCTAATGTAAATCCCTGTGGGAAGAAAATCTGAGAAACATGGAATCTCACTAGGAATTAAAAACAAAAGCATTGTCCCTCTCCTGAGCACTGTGTATCCAAGACTCAGCAATCAGCCCCACACCTGTGATTAAGGAGCGTTTTCTGTGGAGCATGTAATTATGGAGCCACACAAGTGGCTCCATTATTCTGTTGAATACTTCATGTTTGAGGTATTTTCACATTCCAACTTACTTTAAACTATTTATTAAAACAGGAAAAAAACATGAACAGGTATTGACTATCCATATTAGATCATCACAAAATTATATATACGACAAAGTCATAAACAATGAGAAAGTGTCTTCACACACTTGCTTCAAATGGCTTGGAGTGACTTAGGGAAAGCAGTGGGATTGGCAGAGGAGCTGGATGGGGACCATGGAGCCTGCCAGTGCAGGTGCAGGACCAGGGGCCTGTTCTCTCTCTCTGGAAGCTGAACTCTGTAAACAGCTCATTGCTGACATTGGTAGATATCAGACTGTGCTATGTGTTAGACAAAACTAAAGAATCCCCTTTACATTTATTCTCTCTAATTAGCATTTACAGAGCTGTGAAAAAGTTATAGAGAGATGATGTACTTGGTTCACAAGTTCATTGTGCTGTTTTTCATTAAGAATTTGAAGTGAGGGTTGGGGATGTGGCTCAGTGATAGAGAACTTGTCTAGAATGCACAGGGCCCTAGGCTCAATCCCCAGTACTGCAAAAAGAAATAAAGAATTTGATGTAAATTTATGGAGAGAAACAATTGTACTTTCTATCCAAGAAGGTTTGTACTTGGTTCTTGATGGAGTTTAATAGACATGGCTCTGAGGGCTTTTGATAAAACAGCAGCCACACATACCCATTGAGAAGTATGCGCCAGCTTGGCTTGGCTTCTGTGTTCCTCTAGATTTTGTGTTCCTAGAGCTTACTCTTTCCAATAATCAGAATTTTGATAGATTTGGCTGTGGGTCCAGATAGTTGAACTTAAATGGCCAAAGTAGGGAAAGGACTGTTTAGTCAGCTTTTTGCTACTGTGACTAGAAGACCTGACAAGAACACTATTTATAGAGGAGGAAAAGTTACTTGAAGGCTCACAGTTTGAGAGGTCTTAGTCCAAAGACAGCTGGCTTCTTTCCTCTGGGGTCCAGGTGCAACAAGACATCATGGCAGAAGAGCCTGATCAAGAAACAGAGAGAGTACCCCTTACCAAGACAAAATGTTAACCCCAAAGGCACACCCCCAGGGACCCACTCCTCCAGTTCACACCCCACCTGCTTACATTTACCACCAAGTTAATCCGTATCAGAGGATTCATGCACTAATTTGGTTGAATCTCTTATAACCCAATCGTTTCATCTCTAAACATGTGAGCTTTTAGGGGAGACTTCATAGCTAAACCATAACAGGACCTTAGAGATTCTGGCTAATTCTGAAGCAGTGGGATCTGCAAGGCTTGAGTCACGTGTCCTTGAACAAATCTGAGGTGAGCTCTGGGATCTATTACCACAGCATTGTACATAGATACAAAATTTTTATGTTTAGTTTCAGAGACCCCACTCACATTCAGAATTTTTTCTCTTAAAGAGGAGAAAAACCAAATTTTAAGTCTTATAACTTATTTTGAGGTATTTCACATGGTTCAAAAGAAAACATGAAGAGGTATAATCTGAGAAGTTCACTTTCCACAGTCCCATTTGCTATGTGTAGATAAGCCTTTTTATTTCTAACTTATCTTTCCAGTCTTTTATTAAGCAAATACTAACAAGTGAATATGTATTCATTTCTCCCCCTTCTTTGCCCCTGACTTTTATCATTTGACTCATTCGTACAGGGACTTGCCTCATTCTTCTTTATGGATATACCAAACTCCTTGTGTGCACAGATCGTAGTTCATTAAGTACTGCTCTGCACAGGGACACTTACTGTTTCCAGTCTGTTAACTGTTAAAAACAGTGCTACTTTGTATTTGTATCATTTGGTTAAGGTGCAGATATAGCTATGAGATGGAATTATAGAAGAAGAATTGATGGATTAAAAGGAAAAAAAAAAACTCTTGGGATAAAAAGTCATCTGAATCATAAATTAATTGGACCAGTAAAAATCACAACAAAACATAACATTTACTTTAATATATATTTTTAATTCAAAAAGAGCCATGGCATTTGAGTTGTACTGAATCCCTGTGTTCTCTAACTTTATTTTCCCCACATAGAAAAAATATATTATCCCCTGTGAATGGATCACTATTTAAAATCATTCATTATGTATGTATAAAATCATGAGTGTGACTCCTGTGAGGCAAGCTTTTGATGAACATTTTCCTACAGAACAGGAGCATGTAGTAAAATATTTATTTTAATAATATTTCTCAAAAATTTTTGTATTTTCATTGTAGATTTAGTCTAAGGAGGTGCAAAATGGAAACTCTCCACAAAAAGTAACTGGTGAGAAGTATCCTCCTCTTCTTCCACATGTATGTAAAAATAGCTTGTGAGACTGGGGATCTGGCCAACTGGGAGGGCATTTGTCTAGCCAACACCTGGCCCTGGTTTCAGTCCTTAGCACCACAAATACATACATACGTAGATACATGCATGCAGCTTTTGTGGTACCATTGTTTGGCCTTCCATCCATACAAAGTTGCTTGTACATCCAGCTACATCATTGCCTGCAGGAAATACATTCATAAGACAGTGCCATCTGTGGCTCTTTCATTCCTTCTGTACCGACACTATTGAAGGATTTAAGTGGGCTCCAAAACGGATGTGGAGGATGGGCTGGCAGTGAGTACAAGTGGCAAGAAGGCTGACCCCTGAGTTCTCTTGCTCCACTTCTGCTGTTTGTTCAGATTCAGGCAGAACTGCCTTGGAGTCTTCAGAGGTCCTTCAGGGTCTGAACTGTGACCTGACCAATAGTGCCTAGAAAACTATGAGCAGCTTGGTCCTTCAACATTGCTGACTATTCAAGTGGCCATCATTTTCCAAAACTTTTCTAGACGAGCATAGGACAGGGGATGGAGTGTGTTTTATTATTTGAAGGGCCCTTCAAAACATTTAAAAGGACAGTAAACAGGTTCATTTCTTGCCTGCATTGCAAGATAGTTCTGGAATACTTTATTACTTTAAGTTGTCAAGAAATGTAGACTTCTGTATTTGCCTTCATCCTTTCCCCCACTCTTTTTTTTTTTATTTTTTATTTAATGAGCTTGTAGAACTTTATACTGGAAAGAAAAAATATAAAAAGCTATTTTCTTAGATGGCTTAAAAATAATTAGACCATTTCAGTCCTGGATTATGGAGCAAATTGGTATCAGATGGATAGGAGGAGGGTATATAAGTTTGCCACAAGCAGGATGGCTCAAACCACAGAATTTTATTCTCCCATAATTCTGGATTCCAGAAGTGTAAGATCAAGGGGTCAGAAAGGTCAATTACTTATGAGACCCCAGGCCTTGGATTGCAAATAATCACCCTCTTCCTGTCCCCTCATGTAATCATTCCTGGTGTCTATGTGTCCAAATTTCTCTTCTTGTGGGGACACCTGTCATATTGGATGCGTCCTAAGAGTCTTGTTTTAAATCACTTCTTGAAGACTTTATCTCCAAATATAGTAACTTTTTGAGGTCCTAAGGTCACAACTTTAGTATAGAATTTGAAAAGACCTTTTAAGCCCATACAAGGGATTGTTTGAGCCTTAGAAAAGGAATAGTAATAACAGGTAGAATGTGCTGAGATCTGTCTTACTGTGCCAAGCACTGTGCTGCTTTCTCTACATTTCATCTTCAGGCTCACCCCTGTGGAAGTGTGTATGCCTCAGTCTTTATAAGAAGATGGAAGCGCAGAGAAATTTAGTAACTTAGCCAAGCTTATTAAGTGATATGAAATGAAACTTTACAAAGAGCAGGTACTACCCTTGTGCATCTTGCTCTGAACCAGTAGGAAAGAACCTTTGGTCTAAAAAGGCAGCTAAAACCTCTTTCCTCAGGCAACAAACCTAGTTGCCTGAGGCCAGATGTCATTTGTGGAAGAGCTGATTGCAGAAGCTGGTATCTGAGGCCCTCTGCTCCAAGATTGTTGGCCTCCCTATAGCTTTATACATCCCTGAGAGCCACAGTCCCTCAGCTATCCATCTCCATGAAAAGGATCCGTTTTTAGCTTTCTGATTCGAATTATGATAGGATAATTCCAAATGCCTTCTATTGCCCAGAGATGTTTTCTTATGGAAATCTGTCTTTTTCTTCTCTTTGGGCCGCTTCTTTCCTCCAATTAGTCACAGAAGTTTACTGTCTATGGGCTTGTTTTGAGTACGTGAGTGCAAGAACCCATCACAAGTAAAAACCATTTTTTATTTCTCAGTTTGTAACTTTTTTGCAAGAATAAAAGGGTTTTGCTTCAGAGCCCTTATCTGCCCTTTTTGCTGAAATCAAAACCAGCTGCTTGATCTCCCTAGCTCTTTCTTGAAAGAGCTGGAGAATTAAACATCCTGTTAATCCCTGTCCCATCCCCCATGAATATGTGATTGCATTGCTCACTCTGAAGTTTTAATAGAATTGAGACTTCAGATGCACAGATTGACTGTCAAGGGTTGACTACATTGCTCTAATTTTTTGAACCTAGTTTTTTTTTTTACTTTTTTAGACAACAAAATCTGTGAGATTACCCTCTCATATTACAATTCTGCAAATATTGCACAATGCAGATGCAAACAGAGAATGTCAAAGTGAGTTAAAGTAAAATGGAAAAAGAGTATTTGAATGTTTGTTTTGTTGAAGAAAGAAAAACTCGGAGTTTGTGAAAAGATAGTAAATAAAGCCATGAAAAGGAGCCTATCAGATTTTTGGCACCCAAATGGAGCATTTGAATGCCTCGATAAAGGTGCTTTTGTGGACTGATAACTGTACGAAAGCAGCAGGAACTCGTGTGCTGAATGGAGCCCTAAGAAGCAGGGGTTCATCATCTGGGTCCCTCCAGAGCAGGACATATTATCTGTGGGGTAAAGAAACCAGAGAAAACTTCCTTGGGACAGGAGTATCTTTGTATGTGGAACCTGAGAGACTCCATCATAGGCCACAGCTGTGCTTAAGGCCAGCACTGTAGGCATATTGTGCAGAGCGGAAATGTACAGGGGAGAAAATGAGGGCCACGGAGGTGGTGCAAGGAGAACAGTCCAAAATTGCTACTTGAATAAAGTGGTGTGGCATTTCAAAACCTCAGCCCCCTCAGTTGTAGGACTGTGTTGCTCCTTTTCATAAGTGGGGCTTGAGGACTGACTTGAAAATAAAGCAATGCTATTAATAAGGTCTTCAACTCTCAAGAAAGTACTATGAACTTTTTAGAGGAATTGTAAATAAAATGCCTAATATTTATGCCACTTATGTTCTAATCTCAGAATTTAGTTGGTATATGTGTCTTATCTTTAATTTTTGATTTTGGAAATCATTTTATCCTACATTAACTTCTAATTAAGAATGTGTTTTATATTAATAGAAAGGCTTCAGATCCATTGGCTGATCTTAATTGTAGTTTTCTTTAAGTATATTTCTAGTCTTCCTCACAAAAACACTATTTCTAAATTGATCTATTTCCTACTTTTCTTTTAAGACCTTTTTCAACAGCAATGAATGATGTTATATTTTCAGGCATATTAATTATAGATACTTGGGTATTGAAGTCCTAACTTTTTTAAGGATTTGAGGAACACTTATCACAAAAAGGGTTTTATGAAAAGTGATTTTTTCTTCTTGGTATTAACTTTAACCATGACCATAAGAACTTCTTTTTGACCAATCTAAATGAAAATACCTTTATGTTCATGAGAATGAGATTGGCTATTGTAATTTTACCCCCCACTTTCACCTCATGAATGTGTAGAAAAATAAATATAGTGTGTTCCTTCAGCCTATTTTTTTCAATGAGTTATAAATCCCTTTATTCATGGATCCTTAATTTGACTAAAAAGTTTCTACTTCTATAAAACCTTTTCTGACTTTACCTACTGTTTCGGTTTTTTAAAAACTCAATTTCTTGAGCAATTTGCATTTATTTTTTTTTAAGAGAGAGAGAGAATTTTTCAATATTTATTTTTTAGTTTTTGGCAGACACAACATCTTTGTTTGAATGTGGTGCTGAGGATCGAACCTGGGCTGCACGCATGCCAGGCGAGCGCGCTACCGCTTGAGCCACATCCCCAGCCCGCAATTTGCATTTAAATAACATTGTTTTTTAACAACTTATTATTTTGAAATAATTTTGGACTTATAGAAAAGTTGTGGAAATAGTAGAGAACTCCTATACACTCTGTCCCTCACTTCTTCAGTAGTAGCATTTCACGTGACCCTGGCAAGATGATCAAAATAGGGCACAAACTGCAACATGTTATTGCTAGCTAAGCCCCATGCTTACCACAGCTTTGCCTCATGTCCTCTTCCTAGCTTAGTTTGCAGTCCAGGATCCACATAAGATTTCATTTTCTCCAGCCTGTTGTAGTTCCTTAGTCTTTTGCCTTTCTTGGTCTTTTTTATCTTTCATAATCTTGATTCTTTCAAGCCATCTCATCCTTCATGTTATAGGATGACCCCAATGTGAACTTATCTGATATTTTTTCATAATTAAGTTTATTACCTGCATCTTTGGCAAGGACACCATTGATGCAACTGTGCCTTTTTGGTGCATCTAGTCAAGGGCACAGAAGGGTCCTGGTATGACCCCTATTGGTGTGCTGACTTTCATCACTCAGTTGTCATGACTGCAGTATTTCCACACTGTAAGTTACTGTTTTTCTCTTTGTAATTAATAAATGACTTGTGAGGAATTACTTTTTATAAACTACATACTCTGTTTCTCATCCTGCTTTTCCCCATTAATTTTGGCATCTATCAGTAGTTCTTGCCTACATCAGTTATTACTGTACTGTTGGCCTAATAGTACTTTCTGTTTTCCTCATTTCTTCTAAATTCATCAGTTAGAATTCTTCTATAAGGAAAAGCTGTCCCTGTACCCTATCTATCTATCTATCTATCTATCTATATCAGTTGGAATCATGGGTATTTATTTTCTTCTGTGGGTGATAATCTAGCACCATCTCCCCTTACCCCAGATTATTTCCAGCTTTGGCCATTGGGAGCGCCTTCTGTGAACTTTTGACATGTTCCTATCATTTTATGAATATAGCCTTACTTTCTGGACTGCAAGACCAGACTTGTCATGTCCTTGTACTACCACAATTCTGGAATCTTCCATTTCTTCAAGAAGCCCTCATGATTCATTTTACTGTAGAAAGGATTTGGAAACTAAGATGGATGCTGGATGTGCCAAGTGCTAGGTGATGCTGTGATTTTAGGCCCCCTCAGAAGACTTGTGTGTGTGCAGCCTGAGTGTACAAACATCTAGATTGATATTCTCTCTGTCTGCCACTTTCCCTCCCTGTCTCTTTCTCTCTCATTCCCTCGTGTGTGTGTGTGTGTGTTTTCACACCACACTGAAACCTCTAACACTAGTCCCCCAACAAAGGGTTCATTCTAATCTCCCTCTTTTCCCCATGCAACCCCTTTCTTTGGCAGTACAATACCTTGATCTCATTGTCCAAAATGTTCAAAATATTTTGAATTTATTTGTTCAAAAATTCTCTTCTAAAAGTTCTTTTCCTTCCCTATTTGAATGTTTTCTTGGCTAATTCTGACTTCATTTTAGAAGACTCAGTTCCACCTATTCTCACTGTACTACTTTCCAAATTGCTAACCATACTCTTATGAAAAACAAATTTACAATCCCTTTGTCTTTGATACATGGTATACAATCAGAATGCCCCTTTCCAAGTCCCTTTGGGGAGTTCTTTTCTTTCCCACTCACTTCAGTGTGATCATGGCTTTTGGCTGGGTCCCTGTTTATATTGTATATTTCATTTTGAAAAGCTCATGTGCACACACCTCCCCTCTCCTGTTAGCTAGGACTGCCATAACTCAGTACCACACACTGGCTGATTCAAACAATAGAAATTTATTTTCTCACAGAAAAATTATTTTCTGGAGACTGAAAGTTCAAGACCAAGGTATGGACAAGGTTTGTTTCTTTTAAGACCTTTCCTTGGATTTTGTATGTGGTTATCTTCTCCTGTTCTGATCTCTTTCTATAAGGACACAGTTATATAGGATTAGAACTCACCCTAATGACTTAATTTTAACTTAATTACTTCTTTAAAGACCCTGACTAAAAATACAGTCACTTTCTGAGGTGCTATAGGTTAGGACTTTAGCATGCAAATTTGGGGAAAAACAAATCAGCCTACAACTCCTGATTGATTTTAATTATTTATTTTGGGGTAGATGAAAAATAGCCATGATTCCTGAAGACAACACTTAATTTTTTGTGTGTGACATTTTTAATTATACACCCTGCCATCAAATTAAAATGTCAGAACGTATCAAAAATTCCAAAAAAAACCAATTTCTTGTTTTTCTTCACAAACTTCACTTTTTGATTTCTACATTGTCTATCTCCTGTCAGGTGCCTAAAATGTTTATCATTAACCACCTCAATTAGTCAGTTTTTATATCTATCTTCGCAGAATTCATCCTTCCTAAACTGGTATCATTCTATTCCTTTTCTAGGTCCTGGTCATTTAACATGCAGACTGTTCCATTATTTCCTGACCCCCATTCCTGGCTTGATAGTGCTCTCATGCTGCAGATAGACTCATTAAAAGCATAGAAAGCAATTGGACTCAAAGCTTTCCTATCAGCTCTCCCCCTGGAGATGGCCCACATTCTCCTTACTTTATACCCCAAAGACATCTCGTTTTTGAGATGGCCTGCATTCTCCCTTAAATATATATTTGCTTTCCTAAATAAATCTGTGTCTCTGGAAAATGAAAAACAAGATACTTTACCCTCCTACCCTTGATCAAGCTTCTCAGGAGCTTCCAGTTTCCTTTCTCATCATCTCACGTTGTCACTTCTGAAACTTGCTCCCAGTCACCTGAAGTCACCCACCTCTGTTCTCACCCCTTCCCTTTTCCCTTCCCACCCCCACAGCCACAGTCTCCACATAGCTTTTCTGGTACTCACTTCTCAGTCCTGTACTGAATGTCTGAAAACGCTTAGAACAGCTCCAGGTCGTACCATGAATCTGAATGTGTAAGCCTGGGTGTCCAAGACTTGTTTCCGGGTAGCTTTTGCCAGTTGGTTGGACTCTCCTTTTCTTGAGTTCCTTACCCATCCCTCTTGTTTGCCAACCTTCACGTTTCTGCTGGTCCCTCATTTCTCCATCCAGTGGATTAGATGGCTACCCTTCAAGGTGGGATCATTTACACCCCATGTTATATTTTATGTTCACTCTCTGTATAAACAGCCGGTTACATGGGCAACATTCTGCAATCCCGTGCTTCCTTTAACAGAAGGAAGACAGGGTGAGAGAAGCTCCCTGCTTCCGTGCCCCTTACTTCTGCCGTGCTGCATCTTTCTGACAGATATGAGCTTCAGTTTGGAGGGAACAGTCACTGGGGAAACTTCCCACGTATCTTAACCAAAATTACTATATTCATTTTTAAGCTAAGTCTCTTCCCTTTTCATAGTGAACTTGTATTACACATATGGCGATTCATTTCCCTGACAGCTCTTTTTCTATTTTTTAATTAATTGCCCTTGCTTGCAGTCAGTATTTTTGGAAAGGGACTATGTAAAGTATTTAACAAAGGTTGTAGTAAATAAAATTTTAGAATATCAATTAATTAATGTTCTGTGGGTTGTCATTTTTGGTGCTTTTTTTGCCAACAAAAGAGGAGGTCCTCTATTTGGTAATAAAGTTTTCTTTTCCTACACAGAAAGCACTCTGTGCATATTTCTGCCTTTTGATTTGTTGTTCCTGGTTTAAATGCCCCATCTGAATCTCTCATAAGGCCATTTTATAGGGAAGCAACCTTGTGCTTTGCTTTTGGTCTTTTAAGAAGAACATGAGGCCTATGTGGGCCTGTAAATACCAAAATTCCATTTTGTGGTGTTTTGTGTTAGAGAGGCATTACAGTTTCTGAAGCCATTTCCTTTGAGTGCCGTGGGCATATCAAGTCATTTTTTTATAGTTGTCTTAAACTCATAAAGAAACTAGAGGTCTATGTTGTTTTTGCAGTATTTTTTCCTTTAGAATTTAAAAAATTTACTTTGTGGCAGAGCCTAGCACGTGTGAGGCACTGGGTTCTATCCTTAGCACTGCATAAAAAAACTAAACAAATAAAGACATGCTGTCTATCTACAACTATTAAAAAAAATTGTTGTTGTAAATGGACAGCATGCCTTTATTTCATTTGTTTATGAAGGATCGAACCCAGTGCCTCACACATGCTAGGCAAGTACTCTGCCAGTGAGCTACAGCCCCAGCCCCTACAAAAAGAAAATTAATGCAGGGAGGTAGGGATTACTGAGAAAGTAAAAACATCAACAATCCTCTTAGTAAAGCATTAAAACAACACAATGTCATAACATACGTGAATGTAGAGAATATTTCAGGTGACTCCAAAGCAAGATATGGTCCCTCAGTCTAGTTTGGAGAGCACACACTTCTGTGTGAATCTGTGAGAAGCAGAAGGACACAGACATGTGCCATGGCAGTAGAAGAGGCACACTCCAATCTTCACAGTGGATATTCTCCTTCAGAACCATCATGCAGTGTGAAACAAGAGGGAGAACATATGGAAGCTTTAAAACAGAGATTTAGAGTTTGTGTAGGCTAAGGAAACTATCCAGTTGCTGAAGAAAGACAGGAATGAGCTTTTAAGATATGCTTTACTAAAAATGCCTCTGCAAATCTCATGTAAGAATGTTTATTTTCACTTATGGCTGCTTCCTGGAAGAAGAAATGAAGACATGTTTTTAATATGTAGGGAGTGGCATTGTAGCACAGTGATGTAACCAGTTGGCTCTCAGACCACATTACATTTCTTTTCTCTATCAAGTCACATCAGGAGGCACTGTTTGTTGTATGTCTCAGAGAAGACCTCCCTCCAGATGTACACAAAGCCCAAGTTAGTGAGGCTGTCCAGAAATCCAGGCATGGGGAGGGCATCTGTCACTTCGCATTTCACGGAGTAAGGAAATTGCAGCCCTGCCTCACACAGGAGAGGCGAGACATCTGGTTTCCAGGGTACTGCAAGAATTTCCTTGAGCTCCAATTAGAGTCAGTGTGGTAGAATGTGCTTCACTACAGCTGGATATCCCACGTGGGAGATTCAACTGCAAGGCAGCACTCAGAAGCCAGCAGAGCTAGAAGAGAGGAGCCACACTCCATCTGGGCCGTGGGTTGGCACCATCAGAGCTACACAGTCCCTGTCTGTGTGTCTGTCCCTGTTGTTTCCCCCAGCTGCGTCTGAGTTATCTGTTGAACTGTTCTTTGATTTTGCTGCTGAGTGAATTGCTCAGCTGCCGTGTAAAGAGAGGTAGGGCCGGGGTTCTGGACTGTTAGCCTCAAATCCATTCTTCATTCGCCATGCCAAACGGAATTAAGCCAGTGGACACGCTGGACTCGCTTTCTCCTGTCAGCTCAGCCTACTGCAGTGGCGGGCAACCGGGCACCTGCAAGTACTGGATCCTCGACCTAGGTACACAAGCTTTCTGGCTATCAACCTGCTCTTATTTCTCTGCCTGTTTCTTTTCAGGTGGCCATTCAAGTGATTGACATGTGCTTTGAAACAGAAATGTTTCATCCTCTGACACTGAATTATGTTCCTGCTGACTACCTTGTGAAGGGGCTGAATGGGGATGGCTCGTGAGGGCCCCTAGAAATGTGATTAGAAACTGAGAACAGTGCGCTGCTCAGCCATTAGACCTTGCAAGGCATTTTTAATATCTGGGCACTACTTTTGATTATCTTTTATTCTTGTAAATTGCATGTAAACACTCTAATCTGTGCTACAAATTGCCTTCGTATGACTTTAGTTGGTTTTATCTCTGTTTCAGGTTGTATTTTATGTGGGTTGTTTGAGACTATATACGAAAACAGCAGTGTCCTGGTGTTGGTATTTAGATTATGTGGTTCTTTCTCATAAGAACTGCAGCCATATGATAAGATAATAAAAAGTTAGGGGAGAGGAATTCTCACAATACCACATTATATTTCAGGGGAGAATGTATGCTAGTTTTTGGCTTTGTCTACACAACTAAAGAAAGGAAAGGAATACATGATTCCTCCAAAGGTCACTTGAGAAGTAGATAAGCTTCACTTTGAAGAAAAGTCAGGAGAATACAAAGGAACCTACCTGGAAGAAGAATTAAGTGTGGATCCCCACAAAATTCTGCCCTACAATGCCTGGAGACAGCCAGCTTTCCATCAATGACCTCTGAATTCTACCCAGACCTTGTAACGAACAAAATAAGCTTCTCACAGACCATCACGTCCATATCAGTAGAGATGGTCTCTGCCAGAATTTCACTCATGGCCTAGTTCATTTTTAATATTTGCATTCACTTTCATGCCAGCAGCTATTCACAGGTACATTTTAGAAACGGGCAGCAGGATACAGAGAGCTAAGGGAAGCTGATGAGACTTTCTGGGCTCCTCCAACTCATTGTGACCACAGTAGAGAAAAAGGGGATTATTCAGGGCAGAGGGGAGACCCACCAGAGAAGGGAGCACATCAGAGTGGAAGGGGTCACAGAAATTGTGTGTTCAGCAACTGAAGGGGAAGTGACACTGCTTACCTCCATGTGAGATTTCATGGAATGCCAGAGAAAAATAACAAAATTATCTTTTAAGTTGTGGACTCTTCAGGAGGTAAGAATTGGCTCTGTGGGTATTGAATTTGTTGCTATGAATATATAGTTTCAATTATATTCTTGTTTTTCTGTTCACAAAACTATCAAGATATTTTTAAAAAGTCACTGATGGTAGTATTTTATCTAGTTATGTTAATTAATTACATTGTTCCAGAATGGTCTATACTGAGAGACGGTGACCTTGCTACCTGCAGGCCTATGAACTGGGCAGGTCCATCAGAGACACTAGGAACTCCTGTGATGGATAGATGAAAGTAGATGATGAATACGCTTCCTTAGTTGAAAATTATAACCAATATGCAGTGAAAAGAACAATCGGTTTTGTCAAAAGTCTGATGGAAAGACTCAGGCACTGATGAGCTCTGGATCTCCTCTAAATTACCTTCTCTTGATGAACTTCATCACATTTGTTTGCAAAATGGAAATAACAATAGCACATTCCCCCTTGAGGTATCATAAATATTCCCAAAGTTTAGACCACTTTGGCAAGTTGAGCAATTTATTGAAGAAGTGGTGGATCTTAAGATATGGCATGCTATCTATAGAGGGAATTTTGAATCCTAACAGTATTATAGTTCCTTCAGAAGTCCTATGGGGGGATATTATTAAATATGCTTTCTAAAATACTGGAGGATAATTGTGCTATTATGTTTTTTGGTTCCCTAGATACATTTATATTCTGATATTAGGAAACTCCATATGGTATTCTCCAAGTTCTCACTACAGAATTTTTAAGCTAACAGGTTTCAAAAGAAATAGATGACCTTTGGAATTTCCTATAGGGAAAAAAAATATATCACTTCATAGTAAAAAGATAGATGAGAGAAAACAAAACTATAGTTTGCCCCCATACCCCACCCTGAGGAAAGGGACTGCCTATCCTTTTCCAAACCCTATAGTAATTCCAAGGCAATTTTCAAATACTGTTATCAGAGTGATATTTTAATACATTCTGATTCTACCTATTAAATTGGTATGGACAGATATATATGCATCAGATTTGAAAAGGAAAAATGATTCTGGAAAGTATCCAAAAATAAATCCCAGAGTAATTTTGTAATGCCCATCAAATCATACAGAGTGATTGCAAAGCTTCCTACACCTGCAAATGATTCCAGGCTTCGCTGTTGGAAGATTCAGGGAAAGACCTTTTTCTGCTTCCTATGAGACATTCTCCTGTCCAAAAGTGAACCAGTTTTGCTTGGAGCAAACTGCACAGAAGCCTGTTTTATTTGCTGATGTTGCCATTGCCAATAACAACACAGCCATAAGGCAGAAGAGTTTAAGCAATTGTTACAAAAAGAAGCTAAGAGAAGGTAAAGTCAAGAAAACCTGTAAATTTTCTTTTAGGAGGTTTCCCATGGGAGAGCCATGGGAATGATAAGATAATAAGATAATGGAACAATTGAGTTGGTTCTCATTCTGAGATAACTGTACCCTTTTCTAGGTCAGGTAGATTCTGTTCCAGTACTGAAGAGGTTCTCTGACTGCAGCTAAAGAAATACTTAATGTAGTGACCCTCCCTCCCTAGCAGTGAACAGGTCACATACTAGTGTACTGTATGCTTTACAATTCTTGAATTCTCTTAAAGTTCTTTTTTTTTTTTTTTTTTTTTTTTTGTAATATGATTTGGTAGTACAGATTCTCACCAATGCATTTTCTGTTTTTATAAATTTAAGCACAACATTACATAGAGTAATTATGAGATCATGAAATTTCTTTGCTGAAACATATAATATGAACCTGTTCTGTGAAGGTATCCAGGTACCTTAATAGCACTGCCTTGTTCAAATTAATGATGCCTATGCATAGGATATTTACTTTCTTGTGAACAAACAAAAACCATAGAAGAACTTCTTATGGTATTACGTTGTTTCAGCTATGAAGACTGTTTCTGGCAAGTTACTATGCAAACTATATTCTGTCTCAAATCTCCCCCCACCCTTTATTTAAGATAGGATGTGTAATATTACATAGTGGGAATAGTATATACTGTGGAAACTGGAACACCAGTGTTTTTGTCAATACTCACCCCCTCCCATGTGACCTTGGATAAGTCCTTTTTAGTCACTCAGAACTGCAGTTTCCTCATTTGCCCTCCCTGCATTTTTTAAATATATCTGTTTACTCACTTTTATAGAAAAGAGTTACATACTGAATGTGTATATGTTGCTAGCCAAAAAGCTAAGAAAGTTTATTTAGTGTTATATCTTATTTTAGAGTGAATATAGAAATTTGCAATACTAAAACTTTCTTCAGTCTATACTAAAAATCAACTGAAAGCTTCCCACAAAGTTTCCTAGAATCCCAAAGTTTCCAAGGTTGAGAGCTGTTGAACAAAATGACCTTGCTTAGTTCTGGAATTTTGTCCTCTCTCTAGACAAGGAGCAGACTTCCTCCTCTTGAGCTACAGTCTCTCTTTGGTATGTACTTTCTCTGAGTATATCTCTTCAGCTGTATTTCAGGGGAAACACAAATTTATGGCTTTTCATTTTGAAGAATTTCCTCCAGGTGCTCAAAGTTGGCCTCTGGGGTGAGTGAGCAAGTCTATAAACACAGCCGAGTCTGTGGGGAGTATGGAGTAATGAGCCATGGAATCAATCCAGGGAGACAGCCCTGATTTCCTCTTCCTGTCTGGCAAGAATAGTGGTGGGGGCCTGGCAGCCAGAGCCCAGATGCTTCAGTTAACATTTTGCAGTTCTCACATAAAATATTACAAACATGAACAAAGCATATCATGCTCAAGGTATCTAATTTCTCTGAAACTGTATGTGCTATGTGTAACAACTAGAAAAGTCACAGATGTGGAGCAGCAGAAGGGAAAATAGCATCCATAGGCAACCACTGATAATGTTTGAACACATTTTCTTCTAAATCTTTTTATGTAAAATGATACCTTCTTCTATTGATATTTTTAATATTTAACAATAAGAACTAATCTCAATTATATCCATTGTCCAATTTTTTAGACAGGCAGTTGGAAAATGTTTCAATCATTACATCTTCTTGAAATTAATTGTTTATACTGTAGGGAAAACGGACCCATACCAATCAGCATAAAAACACTAGTTATTCTTATGTCTAAGGATACAGCCATTGAAAAACTTCTGAGATAAAGTATATTAGCCCTGAGGCTAATTCCCTTTCCTCTTGTAAGTCTTAAAGCTAATGGATTATTGTAAGAAGTGGCCCAAGGGCCCAGAGGCACGTGAAGTTGAATAAGAGACTCTAATAACAAGAAGGATATGTGCTGTGCTTATTATGATGAAGCAAAAATTGAATGTTTTTCCCTTTGTCTCTCTCCAACTAAAAGGAAAGACAGGGTACAGTGCCCGCCCCAGTCATTCCCACCCCTTTCCCCAAGCAGAGGCTGTTGTTACTTCCTGCTCGCTTGCCTCCCAGTCCCTGGCAGTGCCTCTTTATCACATGGAGCACTAATTAAAGCCAAGGACAGGGTTGAGCATTAATTGGGGTTCTCGCTGAGGCCTTCTCTTCATCCGCTTTGTTCCCAAGTCTGCTTTGTTTCTGCCTGGAACAACTCCAGGCCTCCCTCCCTCCTTCCCTTCTCCCTGGCTATGGAGGGGCTTGAGTAATATCAGGGAGCATGGATAGCTTCTCCACAGGATGGCTTACTGACGGGAGGTGTGGGTGATTCTTAGAAAGCTGCCTCTTCCTGAGACAGGGCATGGTATGCAGATAGAGCTGTCAGCCCCCAGGGGGGATACAAACTCCAGAAGCAGGGTTCAAACCCTCTTCTTTTTGTCCTCTGGCTTTTGTTGTTGTTTTAGTATATGAAATCTGTAAAAGTGGGGGCAGTCCTCAAGAAACTACAAAATGGTGATTTAAAAAATAAAATCCAGTGCCATTCAGAACTCAGAGGGTAGAGGTGGGGGCATGATGTCTTAAAATCAAACTAGATAAAGTTATAGAATTGCAGCCCTTAATACTTTGTGTGTTGGGAGTAGATTGTGATATTGGGCATTTTACCTCTTGGAATCTGTGATTGACATTTTAATGCTGTTTTTTTTCATGAGCTCATTATGCTTTAGTTGGAGCAACATTTTGCTTTTCTTAAATCATTACTAAAATCTGATGGTAAAAGGAATTCCCAATTGGTTTGGGCTTTTTTGTTTCTTGGTTTTTGAAATAAACAACCAGGGACTCTAAAATATAATGTACCTAGATATTTGCTTTGTGGTTTGGGATAATCATCTGGTTCCTCATTCTACACAGCTGTAACTCTTTCTAAATTAATATTCCATCCCTAGAGACTCTGAAACTGTAGCTAACCTGCCCTGCCCCGTGGAGAACGTGGAGAGTGATAGAGCTTGGCAGGCTTGTTGCAGAACATTCCAGGGCCATTTTGTTCCTTTCTTAAAGCTGTATAAAAATGAGTATATTGTTATGTGGCTCTGTGACAACATTTATGAGTTTTCAAGGCTCATAGCATGTTTTGGTTATGTGTGTCCTTACATAATTCATAAAGAATGATAATAAATTTATATATGAATGAAGTCCATTACCACCTGAAATAAATCAATCACATAGTTTAAACCACTAACTGCACAATATTCTTTTAAACCATTTGGTACCAGAAGGTCTTTGCATGTCCCTGGCTTCACTCTACGGATAGCCCCACAAAACATTGTTATTTTCCTCTTTAATAAGGCAGCCTGAGTGATTTCATTTTTCATCAAGAAAGACCTGAAAGCATAAATGTCCATTGTGAAGAATACAGTTGCTAGTGTAAACCTTCAGTTTAGATTAGATCTTTCAGTTCTAACACTTTGTGTTGAATATCAGGAACTATTATGCCAATGAGTGAAATATTTATGGTCTTGACAGTGTTGTTAGGACCTCTGAAAGACATATCAGATGAATAGAATGATTTGTGAATGCCATGTGATTGCCTGTCTTCCCCCCAGCCCTGCCCCGAAATTAACTTTTTGTTCTTATAAATGATGGTTGTCTATTCAGGTTCATGATAAATACTGCATTGCAATGGGGATAACTTCCCAAACAGAGAGGTTGGGAATCAAGGACCCATTATTTTATAACAGCACCTCATTATCCTAAGTCAGCAGTATACTGAATACTAAATAATCTGTTAAACACACTGAGTTTAAAAAAAAAAAAATCTTCATTATGTAAGTAATATTAATCTTAAGTAAATTTCTGAAAACAACAGCCATTTGACTTTTTGGGAACACAGAAGATCTCAACATCAGAAAAAGCCAAATAAATAGAGGAGCATTCAGAAGCATTCCTGGTTTCAGAGCACAGACTTGGTGCTGCAGGATATTGCACTGGAGGATGTCACTCACTGCCTGTGTGGCAGTGCCTGGGTGGACATGGGGTTCATTCCACATAGTGACCTCGCCTGCAGAGCCTCCCCAGAAAGGCTCTTGCCCCAACCCCGGCAGAGCAGCCCAGGCATGGTGCCATCACAGGCCTCTGCTTTCAGTGAAGCCAGCCTGATTGCAGTGTCAGAAGTAGAGCCCCTGGGTTTTCCGAGTGGCCAAAGGGGCTCACCTGCTGTTTCAGAGACACTTTTCATCCTCCCAGTTCACCGCCCCAGTGCTAATGACCATGCAGATTGCACAGAGGAGTGTGGACCAGGTTGAGCGGGCTGGCAAAAGTTGTTAGAAATTACTTCAGTGTGCAGGATTTGTCTCTTTCTGGTCTCATTTTTATAGGGGGAAAATGGTGAAAAGGAGCATCTTTCTTTCACTCATCCAACAAGGCTATCTTGAATTGTCTGCTTTTTGTCCTTGCATAAAAGTTAGGAAAGAGTCCAGACCCCTTCCCATTGATTGCTGGCAAGATAGTTCCTTGGATTTTTTTCCCTTTGTGATAACTCAGATTCTTGGTTGCAACAAAGGCCTGCTGTTCATCCTCCACCATATATATATATATATATATATATATATATATATATATATATATATATTTGTCCAGAGTAGGAAAGGATTGCATTAAAAAATGAGGCCGATATAAAAGTAGGATTTAAAAAGAAGAAAACTTTTTACAACTTGGTTGTTCTTAGAACAGTGTGATTTTGAACAATGTTTGGATATCTGCTAGGCAAACCATGAGCCCATGGGTCACCCTGTCCCACCTTTGGAAGGAGCTCTGAGAGTGGCAGCAGGACAGATGCTTTACCAGCCCTATGAGGAAGGCATCATGTCAGCCTTCCATCTCTGCCAGGGGCCAGTGGACATAGGAGCCCAAGAGTCTGGAGGAGGCACAGATGCTTCCCTTAGACTCTGATGTTTGTTTTGGCCTCTTGTCACTGCAGCTGCCTTCTCAAGCTCATCATTCCCTGGAAGCCAACAGCCTGGTCCTAAGCTGTGTACTGACTGCAGATCCTCTGGTACCTGGGGATTTCCGATCCATGCATTCATCAGATTCTGAGGTGTTTTTAAATTTTGGCTTTGGCAATATGTGAGATCCTGTTCATATGACTTGCCAAACAGAGGATTATGCCATCTGCTTAATTTTTATTTAATTTCCTCATGTTTCTTTATTGGAAATTTTGGTGGTAAAAAATAAAGACCTGAAAAATGAAATGGTCTCCTGACTAGAAATGCTGATAGTTAACATCCCCCTTACAGCGTTGCATTTGTTGCCATAGCAGACTATTCCAGTGCTTATATGTTTTAAGTGTTTTCAGAAAGGACACATTTGGAGGTCCGTAAGAGTCCGCAGAGCACATATGCATGTGCCTTCCATTGCACATTGTTGGGTCGGTGGACACGAGGCACCTTGGATCTCTAGCACTCCTGGTGTTCGATGTGGATGTGACTTGGTTTAGTAAGACCAGAGTGCACACTGTGATGAGTGTGCCTGCCTGTGTTCTTATGCATTCTTGCTTTTAGTCTTTTAGACAGAGCAGTTGTTTTCCACTGAGTTAGTTTTCATTGATGCCATTGACTATGTTGGGTTCTGGCATTCAGGACCACCCCTGGGGTGGCTGCTGGTGACCCCTCCCATGTGACTGTGTGGGAGGGGGCTACCCAGGGAACAGTGAATGTGTTGGTCATTTATGTGCATTTTCTCAGGCAACAGAGACCATGTGTTCTTCATTATAGCATAAGTCTGGCAATGCTGTGCTGGGCCTCTGGTTGAATCTAAGGATTATTTTTTAAAAAACTTTGGGAATTTGCCTTTTTCCTCTGTGTTTTCTGTTTTTGCTTCACATTGGAAAGTGGATACTTTTTTTTTTTTTTTTTTGCATTAAGGTCCCACTCCCATCTAAACTGAAATATGTAAAATTTGCTTTTAAAAACTTTTCTTGCCACACTTTTAGTTATTACTGTTCCCCAGACTTGTGCTCAGTGCCTCTGCACAGCTTTGGGCATTTTGAGAGATTATTTCCTGTGCTGACAGAAAAACAGTATGACACTTGCAGCCCAGACTAAAGCCCAGGAACCTGGGAGTGTACAAAGAGGCAAGGGACTCATTGGGCACTCAGGGTCTGTCTGTGTCTGCCATCTCTAGCCTGATGGACCCTCACTGCTGGGGGACAAATTAAGACTTCGTAGTGTTCACAGAGAAGGAGTGAGATGTAAGGGCTCAGGAAAATAGAGGACAATCGAAGTTTTCAGATCCTTACTCACAAATAGAGCATAGATTTTACTTTGGAGAAATATCATAAAAATACTTGCTTCTATTTTCTGAACTACCAGAAGTATAACGGCATTACTGACCAAGTCAGTTTCTTCTTCATTACTGTTTCCCTCATAATCATAAATTAATATTCATGGTCTGAGACAGCTATAATCATTATGTAAAATGAAGACAAGACATCCTCCCTGAAAGATGCATCTGGAAGACTGACTTACCGATTATATCACTTTTTAACATGATCTGCAAAAATTCCTATAGTGCCCATTCTTTTTTTATTGGGGGAAAAAAAAGTTTCTTGATTCCAAAAACAGGAATTAAAATCCAGTTTGAAAAGTAGAGAGATGACAGCCCTTTACTCAGAAATTTTGCTCTATTCAGTCACAAGCTAACAACTTATTTGTTCTTCTCTTCCTAAGTAATTTCCAGCCTAGTTTCCCTGTATACATTACTACCTCCCTGGTATGGAAGAACAACTTCCTGAATGAAAACTGGATTTGCTTAATTGAATTCTTGGTAAGACAGAGGTTTGAGAAACTGCTGCTGAACAGCTACACCTGATGAAACTCTACCCAGCCTGTTCTCAGATACTCTGATATAATCATTTTTAGGCTCCAGAAGCAGTTGACCCAAAGTGTACATGAATTATCTTTCTTGAGCACATAGAGCAGTAACTGCTAAACATTTCTTTTGGTCTTGCATCTAGAATTGGAAATTTAGCCCTTTGCTTTGGGAATTTGCCTCTGAGTCATGCTTATCTTGGCTGGAGTTTTTATCAAGACATCATTTGCATTGTTCATTTGGCACATATATTTGAACACTCAAAATGGACACAAAGATGGGAATAACTTGAAGACTCACTAACATAATTTGGGGGAACTGTGTGGAGGAGAACTTGAAAAGTGAGACACTTGTTTACTGGAAAGTCTCCCAGTGTCAAAAGGCATATGTCTGTGTGCTGGCACTGCCTCATCAGACACCATGCGACTGTCAGCACCAGTGCTGTGTGTGTGCTCCTGCCTGACATCCCGTGAGTGAGGGATGCCTGTCATAGCAGATGCACAGGACCCCAGTGAAGCTTCTAACACCAGCCATACAAAGATTCAGGCCTTTGAGTCCCAGCTGTTCTTGCCTTCCACTCTGGACTGGTGGGTACTAGTATTCCTTAGGGATCTTCCTACCATTCTTCCTTGTCTCACTCTTCCTTGCTGGTTAAAACTTTTTTATGAAAAAAAAAAGTATTATTTCATATCTGCATTAGACTATAGGTTTACCGAAGACTATTTCATGCCTTCCCTGCTCCCCAGCCTCCTGATTAAGCCAGGGAATCACTATCATTGTACACATGAAGAAACTAAAGCAAAAGAAGGCCATTGACTTTCAAGATACCTGTATGCAGCAGGTCCAGGGTGGGACTGGAACCCCAGGGCTTGCCTGCTGTTCATCTGTGAAGTGCCCTTAGCAAGTACTTGTAGAATTCCTGCGTATACCAGTCAGGCCTCAATCCCAGATACACTGTATGAGCAAAGCTGCACAAGTCTCTACCCTCCTAGAGCACGTGTGCTATCAAGACAGTGAAACCAAAGAAATGCAGATTTGGGTGAAACATTTTCAAATTCAAGGGCTGGAGTCTTTAACTGTTTAACAGTGCACTTAGCCACACAGATTACTCTAGAACATTTTGGGGCATCTTTAGGACTATCTACCATTGTGAAAATGAAAGGGTTAAATGAAACGTGATCCTCCTTAGCCTGCAACTAGCAGGATATGGTCCTTTTTTCTTTTTTTTTTTTTCTTAAATTTAAAAAAAAAAAAATAAGTGCTTTTATTAATCACAGATGTCCAGACTTACAGACTGGGAGTAGAAAGAGATTTCTCTTCTCCCAATAGTTCTGGCACTGTGTGTGTTCACATGGCGAAATCCTTTCCTGTGTGGGGCTTGGGGTCAGCACTCTGCTTCTCCCCATTTCTTTAGCTTTTTTCCTTTTTTTAAAGAAGAAAATCTGGCATGGACTTTGCATGAACTCTGACTTCAGTAAAGAAGCTGTCCATGTGAGGATTTTTCCTCTGAATATCAGAAGAGAAAAACTTTAATTAATTAACTCTCCTGGGGCTCCATGATTTTTTCAGTGCACACCTGACCATTTTTTAGGCAGATAGTATCTCTTTATGCTGAAGTCTGCTTTGTTCTCTTAATATGGGACGAATTATCTTTAAAATGAAATGAAGTAATTTAAGTTGTTTCATTCATCCATTTTTAGTATTTCCCAGACACCATGCCAGGCCTGTGATTACAAACCTGATTCCTATAGACAGGGAACTCTGATTTATATACAGGCAGTGTTCCCAGGTTCTACACAATCACCAGCAAGGTTGGGTACCTCAGCCATCCCTCATTTGTAAATAACACATTACCACTTATAATAAAGCCAGTCCATTCCCGTTGTTTCCTCTAGTCCAGTTACAACCTCATGAGGTGGGAAAACAGGAGTGCCACGGCATCAGCTGGGTTCACAGCTGTCCATTACAAGAGCCTGGCTCAGACGCAGGCCCCCTGCAGAGCACAGGGTCCTTTGTGACAGCCCTCATTCTCCTTTGGATGCTGAGTCCATGGGTTCAAAAGCCCACTCTCAAACCATGTGTGGCATGGGCTGAAGGCCTTCTCTGCAGACAAGAAAGCTCATGATGGGTAGGAAAGCAGAATTTGAGCGTTGACTTTCTCCTGCAGAGGTTGACCTTGATGGGAAGGCCAAAGTCAAGCGAATAAGAGTGGGAAATGAACAAATGGATGAGTCTCCCATGGTGACTCCTCCGCCCCTGCACAACGCCTCCCTGATGGGTACTGTTGATGTGCGCCTAGCCTGGGCTCTGCCGTGTGAGAGAGCATTACAAAGCATGCAAGGGTGAGCGCCAGGCTCTGGAGGGTAGCCTTGGTCTGCTCTGATTGTCATCTGAGAAGTCAATAACTCACAAACTCAGGAACTGGATTAAAATTAGGTGCCTTTTATAGTTCATCACAAAACTGATCAGGATATACCACTAACTCAAGACATCATTGTTCAGAGTGATCGACTGACATTGTCAAGATGGTATGCTTGGGCTGGATAAAGAGAAACAGTCAAACAGCCTGTAGCTGATTCATTTGTCCGTCCCTCCCCCCATTTGTCATCAGGGGTATGCAAGGCAGTCTGCTGGCAGCTTAGCATGTAGCTGTTAAACAGACCAGACATGGCACCCACCCACACAAGCCTGGAGTCTGTTCTTGGTCCACCTCCCATCCTGACAGTTACTCAGCTAGACAAAAAGTGTCACAAGCTGGTAATATAAGGTTCTGATCATAGGATTCTTCTCCTGAGGATCACTCTTGACCTGCCTGTCCACAATTGGATCTTGAGCAGATAGGAGGAAGGGAGTACACGCCTCAGTGTTTACCAGGCAGCGGACACTTGGGCCCCCATACACACAGCATTGGAACCTCTTCTGAGAAAGACAACTGTGTGCAATCAGTAACTTAAGACATTTTCAAGGAGACTGAGAACTTAAAACTCTAGGGTTTTTGTGAGATTTATGCTTATCTTGTGTCCAGTAACATTGGAGACTTTTATATCCACTAGAGATATCATTAGGGCATGTGATTTAATTCAAAATTTGCAATAGTGAAGTTGATCTGGTGGGCAAAGTCTGTTCTTCAAGTAACTAAAATTAATAGCAGATACTTTTTTCATTCTATTAATGATTCTTTTGTTTAAATAATTGTTAAGCCTTTAAGCTTAATATTTATGCCAGTGAAGAGCAGATACTTAGGCTGTTATAGTCCACTGATTTAGGCAAAAGGAATTTCTATAATGAAAAGAAAAACAATTTATTGGTTTACCAGTATCCAGAAGGACAAAGAATTGAACATTATTGTTATAGAGAGAGCAGTTGTTATTTGTCTATTTACAGTTATTTTGGAGGGTTTTTTTTTTTTCCATTACTGATCACCAAAATGATGACTAATATATCAGGGTTACAGAGAATATCTGCTAATCTTAGAAGTGAAGACATTTTCTCTCTACATTTTCAGACTTCTGTAACAAAATGGTTTTCAAAGTGAAATTTGAAAAGTAACAAAATTTCTTTGATCATAATGGCTGCTAGCACTGCCAGCATTTTTCTAAACCCTGTGCATACCAGTGAAATGAAATGGTGTCATTTTGGCAAGACTTGGTAAAGAGAGGGCTGTTTATTCCCCTCACCCAGTGGTGTTCGCCCCATTGCATCCATCTGTGGCACTGATGAGTTGGACAGTGTTGGTCCACTGGCTATAGGATGGACTGTTCAGGCCACAGCCAGGAAAGCAGGAACCTGCTGCCCAAGGAGCAAAGAATCAAGCCTGTGCAGCTGAGCCCAACAGAGACACTGGGAAATGATGTATCTAATTTCTTTCTGGTTTTGAACCAGCCACTTTCCCAGGCAAGGCAAAAATGCCCTGAGAATGATCCTTGTAAACCCATCTGGGTTCCACACAGCATTATTAATTGATTGCAGTTGATCCCGGCATGGTGCAGAGGCCCACAGGACCCGCTGGGGAGTAGAGACGTCTGCATCCCTGCCTAACCACACACTCTCTTCCAAAACCTCTCTGTCACTTCTTTGTAACCCTGCAAACCCAGGTGGACAAAGCGGTCTGGTCAGAATTCCTGGTAGGCATCTTCTTTTTACTTGGGGTTCATAATACGTGCAGTATTACTCCCATGCCAAGCCCGCCAAATTTTCATGTTTAGGCTCAAAAGAATCTGTGAACTTGATTTTCTGGGTTAGGTGGATTCTTCATTATTTCTGATAAGCAAGAATTCTCCTTCTGAACATGAAGACCCACCTTTGACTTAGTTTTATTAAAGTGGGCCTTGGTCTTTTTTTGTCCCTCCCCCAGTTCATCTCAGGCACAGTGGGGATTCCTCCTCATCTGTTTCAGCCCATCTAGGATGTCTCCCAGCCTCTGCCTGTGTGTCACCTTCATAGTTTGTCTTGTGCAGTTGTTCAGCTTAGAGGGTACCTGTCAAAGAAGTTACTGTCCTGAAGATATGAGCCATGGACCAGCTCACTGTTTGTGCAGGCTGGTGACTCCTGCACAACGTATCTTCTGGCATGTGGCTTTTCCAGAAACCCCCCTTTCTTTGTCCTTCCTGTTGTCACTACACGATGTGCCAGGCATTGTGTGAGTCCCTGGGTAGACACCAGGTAACAGGACAGACGAGGACGCTGCCCTTGTAGAACTTACTGTCTGACCTCACTGAGTGCCTCTGGCCCAGCTTTGTCAGATGCCCCTCCCCCACGGGGCCTTCCTTGATTCCTCCTCCTGGTATTGATGGGGTTTGCAACTGGCCTAGAGCACTTAATAATTACACGATCCAGAAAACACTATGCGGCAGGGTCCTTAGCTAAAGAAACTCCAACCAAGGCCGAGCTAAGGCCTCGGTTCTGAAATCTGTTATCTACCCCAGGTCAGCACAGTGTCAGTGCTTTAAAAAATGTTCGTTGAATAATGTATCTTCTGGCATGTGGCTTTTCCAGAAACCCCCCTTTCTTTGTCCTTCCTGTTGTCACTACACCTAGAGCCCTGAGCTGGGGGCTGTGTTGGCCTCCTTTGCCCTTTGTTCTAAGTAAATACCTGAGCAGGTGCTGAGGAAGGTTTGGCTTCATGGTATTATCCCTCCTGCCTTTCCAGACCCTACCAAAGGAAAATGGTCTAATGTGGAAATGTTTTAATAACTGTCATTAAAAATGTTAAATATGCATGAAAAATACACACATCGTGTGTGTGTGTGTGTGTGTGTGTGTGCATGTGCATAGGCAGGGGAGAATATTATTACTTCTTAACAGATATTGATTAGTTTTGAAACAAAATCTGCCTTGAAGAAAAATCTAGCTTTTTAAGAATGAGTGATTTTGCTTCAAATGCATCACCTGTTTATGGAAGATTATAACCTATACCAGCCTGTGTCTTGGGCCAGGGTAGAACAGGACAGCAATTAGACAGGCATTGGCTGTCTAGGCAAGTGTCTGGGGTTCTTAGTGGGAAGCGCTCTTGACTCTACATGTAATCGCAGTGTTGGCAGGGATTAGTTCTCTTGCTTTTAACTACAGCAAGTAATGGTCTCTACCTCAGAGGTGAAGACGGCTAATATAGGTGTATGTATAAAAGAATATTTTCAAAGATTAGCTTTAATATGCTTTTAAGACTTCAAAAGATTTAGGAAAATAACAAACACAGTGAGCTATGGCCATGCTTACCATTCCATTTCCTGAAGTGAAGCATTTTATTCCACATCACTGTTGCTCAGGAAGAGGCTGCAAGGTGTTCACTGTCCCTGGTTTTCAAGTTGAAAAGTAATGCCTAACTTCATGGACTCGCTGAATGTCTGCTGTTACCCAAATCTTTTTTTTTTTCGATTTGAAAACTCATCAACCCAAAGTTGGCTATGTTTAATTTTTTAGTTCCAGTGAAAAGCTTAACTTGGATATATTTTCTATAGAGTTTTGGTTAGCCGAGGGGGCTTCTCCTTCCTCCATTCAACTTTCAGATGTGTTGCTGTTTTGTTGATATTTGCCAGTATTCACCCAAACACATGAGATAACTTTTGTGGAGGCAGCTGGTGAAGACACCCACCGGTGTGGTCTGTCTCTGAGCCAGAGGCCCTGGGCTGGCTCTTTAGGAAACTGACCTGCTGTTTCTTTGCCATAGTCACCAAATTTAACCTCAACACAGGCCTATTTAGATGTGTGCTGCTTGTCAGTCTGACCAGAGCAAAACTCTATAATCATATGATATACTGTAATCATATATGTATATACTTTTATTCACTGGCAGTAAGACCAACTATTACATTTCTTTGACAGAATGAGTTTACAGTTAGTAAGTTAGTAATTATGTAGCTAAAAACTTTTTTAAAATTTTTTTTGTATCTTTTTTCTTGGATTTTGTTAATCAAGAAAATAGATGAAAATCCTTCTTAAAGTCTGCCCAGCAGTGTATGTGATATTTTACCCAATTGATTTTTCTTGTTGTTGTTGAGACCAACAGCACTCTACTGCTGAGCCACATCCCCAGACCTTTTAATTTTCTTTATTTTGAGACAGAGTCTCACTAAGCTGCCAAGGCTGTTCTCAAACTTGAAATCCTCCCACCTTTACCTCCCGAGTTCCTGGGATTACAGGCATGTGTCACCAGGCCCTGCAATTAATGACATTTAAATCTGTGCACTAATGATACTCATCTTCAGGATTAGTGATTTGTATTATTTTTAGAGGGGGCAAAGCAACCTGCAAAAAATCATTTCTAGCAAAACTCAAGTTTGATAAATGTGAGTGGGAACATTCAGCCCTCTAGTCTTAGTTTACCCTGGAGGTAAAGCCAGTAGTTAGCTCCCAACAGTCCACCTGAGCTCTGTGCAGCTAGGGGGACAAAAGCATGTGAGCTGAATGGCACAGACTTCAGCCCCAAGGGGATTTGTGCCATGTTCAGTAAAACTCCTTCTCATTCTCTCATCCCATCAGACTCCCTCTCTGTCTCCAGTAACGATGCCAGTCCACCTGCCTCTGTAGCTTCCCTTCAGCCCCACATGATCGGGGCCCAGAGCTCTCCGGGTCCCAAGCGGCCAGGCAACACCTTGCGCAAGTGGCTTACCAGTCCAGTGCGGCGGCTGAGCAGTGGCAAGGCTGATGGGCACGTGAAGAAGCTCGCCCACAAGCACAAAAAGAGCAGGGAGGTCCGCAAGAGCACAGACGCTGGCTCGCAGAAGGACTCAGATGACAGTGCAGCCACTCCTCAGGACGAGACTGCTGAAGAGGTAGGTGTGTGTAGTGGCCACAAATTGTGGGAGGCTAGAAACCTTCTTACAGTCTCTCTTAAATTGTATTTGCTTGTCTTGTGAATAGACTGTTTGGTTTAATTAGAAATCACCAGCATCACATATCCCTACTAGTGTCTCTGTTTAGTGGACCATCAGACTCTAGGGGACAGCTTGAAAGATGACTGAACAGCTACTGCCTGTAAGCATAGTCAGACCACACACAGCTTCTGAGAAAGAAACCCTCAAGGCCGTCAGCCGCCAAGGTCCATGCCTTTAGGCAGGGGTCCTGTGGGACCTCAGCCTTCTCCTCACTCAGTCCCCCCACAGTGTCTACAGAGGATGTCAGCAGTCCCTGAGGTTAAGCACTAAACACCCTTGCAGCTTTTTGTAAGGAAAGCTCTAATTTTAGATCTGTAAGGGCTTGTGGAGTGTCAGCATCGTCCAGTTATTATTTGTACCTTACATCTTGTCCTGAGTTGAAAATATCCAGTCAGTTTCCTTTACTGACTGAGTAGTAAACACTGCATTATTCCCATGTCACCAAATGTAAGAGGGTGTAGGTCAGACAGGACTGTTTTTGTTTTGTCCAGGGACCTTTAAATTACATGGAAAGAAACAATTCCTTCATGCTGGGGCTGTAGCTCAGTGACAGAGCACTTGCCTAGCATGTGAGAGCCCCTGGGTTCAATCCTCAACACCACTTAAAAATAAGTAAATGAAATAAAGGTATTGTGTCCATCTACAACTAAAATATAAACATACATATATATATATATATATATATTTATTTATTTATTTAAAAAAAGAAACAATTTCTTCACAATCCCTGAGATAGTCTTCAGTGCTGGATATGACAGTAAGGCTCCCACAAAGTTGTTAACTTGACCTTCCCCAAATTTCACACAGGCTTAAAAAAAAAGAAAAGGCAGAAAGAAATAGACTCAGAGTTGTATATTTCATTGATTGGCAAACATGTGTTCTCTGCCATTACTGCTGTTTTTTTCCTGGGTGTATTTTTGCCACTGGTTTTTACTGGAGTAGGTGGATCATTATGAACTTATATATCTTGTTTTATAAATCTGTGTCCTCATAGTAGAGCTAAAATGGAATGTTTTTTATAAGCAAGAATAGAAGGAAATGTGATTCATATTCTTAAAAAGCACCTTGGATTATATTTCTTATGCCCTTATTATTTCTGTGAATTTTATTCTAACAAGTTACCAAAAATGAAAAAACCTGGGCCAAAAAAATTCAATCAACATGAGGGTTGTGGTTTAGACTTTCATTTTTTTATTTATTTGGCTTCTTGGAGTTGGGGTGAGTTTTGAGCCTAAAAAGATATGCTGGCAATCCCTTCAGATAACATGGGTGTGGCTCTTCTGTCATCCTAATCAGCAAACAAAATAGTAGATTGCAGCAAAGGAATACAAATTAAAGTCAGAAAGAGCCTGTTCCTGATTTCTGCCACCCCACTTTCTGTCCTCACTGTGCTCTTCCAGTTCACCACGCAGGTCCCAGCATCTGAACACTGGAAGTCACAGTTTAGAATGTAACAAGCAAATATTGGTTTGATTTCAGAGAGGCCGGAATGAGGGCCTCAGCAGCGGCACGCTCTCTAAATCCTCTTCGTCAGGCATGCAGAGCTGTGGAGAAGAAGAAGGGGAGGAGGGGGCCGATGCTGTGCCACTCCCCCCACCCATGGCTATCCAGCAGCACAGCCTCCTTCAGCCGGACTCGCAGGATGACAAGGTAAAGGGCCAACCCAGGACATCTGTGCCAGGGGCAGGGGCCCTTTCAGTAGCCGCTCCACACAGTTCAATTTCAGGAGCTGAGGCAGCCTGGAACTTTCCCAGGTACAGTCAGCCTGCTGGTGCCCAAGAGTATGATAAGCAAATCCATGTAGAATAAGCACTAGGCCAAAATATGAGTTTCTAATGCCCATATGAATATATAAATATGTTCAGTGCATTTTAATGATGCTTTAGTAATTGCTGCCTTTAATTTTTAAATTTCTTAATGTATTGATAAGAGCCTCTGAGAGAACAATCCAAAGTTCCATGCAATCTGCCTTTTTACAGCATCAAGGGAATAATAGGCTACTGGGAGGTATTTTTTCACAGAGGTTTCTGTTTAAAATAAGATTGGGTGGTTGTCCATTTAGTTTTCCAACATGCCAATCATGTTCATAGGATCATTGTAGTTGGGTGTGGGCATGGTTATCAAAGAGTGGGAATCAGCTGAGAGCCGTGAGTCTCCTCTTTGGAGCCCCCTGCACATTTAGTGACTAGGCATGTGAATCGTTTTTTCCCTGAGTTCTTTCTTAATCTTGTTTTGTCCATCCCAGTTGTAGAACCCTAAAAATAAAATGTCAAAAAGAAAACCTGATAAGTCTAGCTTGCTCATCCTCTCCAGACTGCTAACCCCAGTGTGCCCCTTGCAGTTATCAGGTTTTGAAAATCATGCTGTAAAGCCATTCCCTTGTTTTAATTTTAGCAATTTGCTGGGTTTTAATTTTGACAGTTTCTGAGTAAAAAAATGTATTGTCAACATTTTATGCCTCCTATTCTTTCCCTCTCTTCTTCCTTACCTTTGTTGTCAGTATTGGCACAGTTGCTTGCTGGATCATCCTGTATTTGATGACCTAGGATCTAACACAGCCCATGATTGGCAGTTGTGAGGCTGCATCCAATCACGTAGTCTTAGCCCAAGGCAGACATTTCCACAGCCCATTCTCGAAGGACTTTACACCCTCCTCCTTTTTTAGCACACAGTCCATGCCAGGCACAATAAGAGTGCCGCGGGTCTGGAGCAGTAGTTGTGAACTGCAGATCTGAACCTGGGCTGGGTCCCTGGAGTTTTACATATAGGCCCCGAGCTGTGCAGCAGAGGAAGGGGAGGAGGGCCTGAAGTGAGAGAGGCCTCAGCCCCTGCACGTTCAGTAGCTAGCCTGGAAATGGGGCTGTGGGACAGTTTTCTCACAGTGCCTAAGCTGCTTTTTAACACTCTAAACTATACCTTTTTTAAAAAGTAGAAAACTAAAATTTCTTGAATTTGGGTGGTTATCCAAACAATGAGGGAACCAGACTTTGTTGATTTATTCACCAACTATGGGAGTGGTTTTTTTCTGTGTAAAGAGCCAATTGCACTATATTCTCGTTGGCTAGAATCATTTATTGGCTCCTGTGTTACCTCATTGGGTATTATCAGTAGCAGTTTTCATTTACAGAAATCTGTAGTGATGTTCCCAGTTTATTATCTTGTGACTAATTTTTTGTTTTGTTCTGTTTTCTCTTTTTGTGAACTTTCACGGCAGCATTATGTTGATTTGTGTTCTGTGTCTGTTTTGGCTCAGTTTCCTTACCTTTCCATTTGAATTTTTTCTTTGTTTTCTTCACCCCATATTCCAAATTTCATTAGACCAAACCAACATTTGTTTTGTAAAGTGCATATTTTGATCCACATATGTAACAGCCTCTTGTAAACGTATAAATCTGTATCTGTCTACCGTGAGAAATGCATCGCTAGGACAGCTAGCCATGTGTCGCATGCATCTCTGCTGTCCTTAATATGAAGCAAGGTTCATATTACTTATGCCCCTCTTCTAGTTCCCAGCTAATCAACGGTGCAAGTAATCTGCAAACACAGCGTGTTTGCCAATTACTGAGACTCGAACTTAGTAGCCCCTCCCTCAGATTTCCTTACTGTCAACCCCGTTACACCCTCGATTCTAGCCATAAGTGGCATCTGATAGCTTGTGAGGCCTCAGCTCTCCTGTACTCTGCACTAATCATTGGGGATATGGATGGCACAGAAAATGGTGAGCTTGTCCCCCTCTCTTCCCTGTCTGGTCACCGCACCCTGGCTCCTCTTTTCTTGTTTTTGTTTTATTTTTCTCAGTCCCTAAACATAGTAAAGCCATTGTTGGTATTCCTGAGTAGACCTTAAGCCTCTCACTTCTCCATTGGCCAGATTCTATTTCCTTCTCCTTATCCCAAAGCTCAGCCAGCAGTGTGGACATTACAGTTAGGGTACTCCCATGCCCAGTCACCTTTCTGAAAAGCATTATGATGTTACATGACTGCAGATTAAAAACAGACATTGTCAGCTTTCCACATGTATCCCAGACAGGTTTTATTTAATGTCTCATGTCAGAATATTGTAAATTTTAAAGGATAACTCTAAATAAATGCAAACAAAGACAAACTTGTGGTCTTTTTGTCTGGAATTACTTTTAATAGAGAGATGGAGCTTGCAGGGGAATTCACCATCTGTCCAGTTACTAATGTGAGACTACCCCTCCCCCTTTTCTTTTTCTTAACTTTTATAGGCCTCTTCTCGGTTACTAGTCCGCCCCACCAGCTCCGAAACTCCAAGCGCAGCCGAACTTGTCAGTGCAATCGAGGAACTCGTGAAGAGCAAGATGGTAAGGCTTCCAGGAAAGTCAGATTTGGAAGCTGCTTTCAGTCCTATGTGCAGATGGGTTTACCTTCACCCAGGTATTGCTCTGGTCTGCAGAATATGTCTGTGCCCCAAGACCACCCTCACTTCTGACCGAAAGCAAGTTTAGAGATTCCCACAGCCACCCTCATGTTCACCAGTATCTTTGAAGGACTCACAGAACTCTAGAAAGCCAGTATTTCCACAGATGCAGTTTAACGTGTGAAAGAACACAGAATAGAATCAGCCCACAGGTGACCATGTAGTCCAGGAGAGTGTTGGGTCCAAGCATCCTGGGAGGTTCTGTGGCAGAACTGAGTTCTCCAGCAGCCATGCAAGGTGATGCACAGTGTTGCCAGCTGCAGCTTCTCCCCTGAGCCTCAAGTGTTCACGCTTTCTCACTGGGCTCAGTCACATACACATGGTCAACTGCTCAAATGGCTGGCCTTAGCTTCCTGCCTTTCCAGAGTCTGAGACACCGTGTGATCCAGAATCCCCACCAAAAGTCATGTTGTTAGCACAGACTGTCGGCCTTGACCCAAGCCCCACCCCCCAGCAGAGCCCTTCTTATCAGCTCAGCACACCTCCTTTGGGGCAAGGCTAATCCCTCACTGCTCACACCTTCACCGCAGTGGTAGCAAGAGTGGACAGCTCTGTCCTGTCTGAAGATGCACCCAGAGTCAGTGGCACCCTAGATTTGTTCACAGCCTTCTTTGGCAGGCGCCGATATTCTTTTGGGGAGTTTCAATCCCTAAGAGAAAAGTATTTACAGTATTCCTTAAGGGATTTATTAGTGACCTCTGTGTTTTCAGTTGATCCCTCTAAATTCATTTGCTAAAAACCCCAAATTAAATTGATTCTTTGAAATTAGACCAGGCACATGTTGCTTCTGATTCAAATTCATTAGTTTCTCTTTCTTTAATTTCTTAATGATGAAATGGGAAAGCTACCAGTGATAACAACTTTTTTACATCAGTGTATTCTACTATCCCTGTCAAGATTTTTAACATCTTCTGAAAGCCATCCCTCCCAAAGTTGAAAATCTTCAACCTCTCCCACAAGTTCATTCTCCAGAGGTGACCACTATGCAGTTTGACTTGTTTCCCTCTAGATATTTTTCTTGTGAGTACATGCAAATACCCTCTTCCCTTTGATAACTGTATACTATTCCATTTCATGAATGCCATGGTGGTAATACCACTGAAGGCTTACTGTAAACCAGTTACTATTCTAAGCGCAAGTACATATTAATTTGTACAATCTTCACAACAACCCTATGAGATAAGCATGCACTACTGTTATCCCATTTTACAGGTGAGGAAACTGGGGCATTCAGAATGCTTGAAACTCTTATCAACTATAAGGGTCAGAGAAATAATCGCTATAATTTACTTAAATTCCTAATATGTGTTTGTCTCCATTTTTTCACTACTATGAACATCCACATTCGTCACTACACTACAAACATCCTTGTCATGTATGATTATATCTGTAGGCTAAATTTCCATTATCAGAATTGCTAGATCAAAGAGAGTACCTCTTCAATTTAGCAAGTTAACTTCCTGCATTTGGGTGTTAACTATGTACCAGATATGTCATTACCATTTCTTCTCCCACCCCTAAACAGCCTCTAATGAAACTGGCTTGACATGGTCAGATGGGAATTATATATAAGACACATTTTAAACCCCTGCCATCACAGTGAGAAAGACACACTGAGCTTTGAAATTAGACAGGAAATTGGTAGGACTTGGGAGATAACTCAAGAATTTGGACTTCAGTGGTGAGGAATTTAGAATCATGCCAATATAAATTGAATTACCACCACCTACTTGCTTTAGAGACAAGTTGATTAATGGTCTAAATGAAGGGTGCTTAAATTATATCCAGTGAGTCTTCAGGCATCCTTAACATTTTTTAAAAGGCCATTTATATCCATCAATTATATAACCATTAGAATCATTCTTATCTAATAATAGAAAAGGTTTCTCAGGGAATGCTGTGAGGCAGCACTTGCCTGCCTGCTAGTCATTATTCTGCAAGTGTAATTCCATGTGCAGTGCTGTGTTTTATTGTAATTCATTTGGGTGGACCTCCAAATGGAGAGATGGTCCCGTGATTAGTCCTTTTGACTTCCTTTTGTGTTCTCTTTTTTCATTTCGGAGGAACTCAACATTTTCTGTTTACCCAGATGAAACAAGTTGTTTCTTCTCACTTATGTTCCCTCTTAACAGGCATAAAGCTATTGGCATAGTGAAGAGGGCATAGGTTTTGGAGGCAGATGGACTTGGGTTCAAAGTTTCCTTCTAAGAGTTGGGTTCCACCAGGCAAGTGCCTCAGCCTCTCTGAGCCTGTATCTTTCCCCTGTAAATTGGGGAGGGGTCATCAACAGGGGGGTGCTGTTTGCTAAGCTTTTCACAGTGTTCCACAGGGTGTGTATGGATGCCTTCCCTTCTTTATTACGTCATGAAATCTAGATTCTTCCCTCTTTTCTGGTTCAAAGGAAACAATTCTTCAAGGATTGCCAGTCACTGATCCCCTGATGCCAAATGGAAGCTACTTATTGTCAATAAAAATTCTGGCCAATCATTTTAATATCCTTCAAACTTGTCCTGCACCCTGTGACTCTGCAGATTCTTGGCCATCATGTCTGTCATTGTGTGGGTGATATTTAAGGCTGTATCACCTCATGATTATATTTGAACACTGAATTATTTGTCCATCAAAAGCTATATATTAATTTATTGGATTGCAGAGACGATATTCAACTGTTATATGATGTCCAAGAAATGAACCTTCCTAAACCTAAAACCTGAAAGGTCTATATGAAAAATAAAAAAGCCACTCTAAAAAAAAATGTTCCTTGTGTCCTGAGACCTACTCAGGACACAACTGGAATGCAACTTAATTAATTGCAGAATAAGAACTAGCCAGCTGACCAAGGATTGCCTCATAGCACTTCTGGGAAAATAAATTACTTTAACTGTTCATCTGTAGCCTGTTGTCAGAGTGACTATTTTAATTAACTATGTGGTTTTCTTCTCTACACTGGCCAAAATATAAAGGGAGACAGAAGAATGAAAATAAGTCAAATAACATCTAAAACTCAGGATGTTAGATGAACAATAAAGCAAAGGAAATCAGATGAATTCATAGAGATAAAAGCAGAAAATAATGAATCAGAAAACAGTAGAATTATATGTAAAACCAAAATGTTTTTAAGTAAACAGACATATAATAACCTTCTTTTAAAAATAGAAAGCAGGGCTGGGGTTGTAGCTCAGTGGTAGAACGCTTGCCTCGCACATGTGAGGCCCTGGATTCGATCCTCAGCACCACATAAAAATAAATTAATTAAAATAAGATAGTGTGTCCATCTACAATTTAAAAAAAATTAAGTAGAAAGCACAAATGTACAAAATTAAGAAGTTATAAGGGAAGAATAAACTCAGGAAATTCAAACAATCAGAAAGATGTAACTTTATTCAAGTCTTTGAAAGTAAACTTGAAATGAAACCTTAGATGAAATGGGCAGTTTCCTAAGAAAATATTTTGTCAAAACTGCAGTGGTGTATGACTGTAATCCCAGCAGCTCAGGAGGCTAAAGTAGGAGGATCACAAGTTCAAAGCCAGCCTCAGCAATTTAGCAAGGCTCTGAGTAACTCAGTGAGACCCTGTCTCTAAAATTTAAAAAAGAGCTAGGGATGTGGCTCGGTGGTTAAGTGCCCCTGGGTTCAATCCCCAGAACCAAAAAAAAAAAAACTAATTTCAGAAAAGCTTGAATGTCTATGCAGACATATCTCCATATAAGAAACAGAGAAAGTTGACAAGGGCCCACCCACAAAACCAAGAGGATTCCACAAACACTTCATTCAAAAACCAAAAAAAAAAAAAAAGTCCCATGTTGCAGATACGAGACAGCGTTGTGCTGATAGTAACTTGTCACACATTTGTGTAAGAGGCACACGGGCGGCACGGAAGCAGTGACCATCACAGATGTGACAAGAACATATAACTAAACCTACTTTCTCCTCAGGTCCCTGAGACCTGTTGCGTCAGTCCTGACAGCTGTTCCAGGTTATAAAGACAGGTCCCCATGGACACCAGTGAAGTCCACGACTACGTCTGTGCTCTCTCGGAACTTCTGCCTTTCTCTTTCTTTTTTCTTTCTCACTATTCACGTGAACAGAATTCAACCTAATGAGCTTCAGCTGTCTAGTCAGAACACAGAACAGAAGGTCCTCCCTTTGGTCCCCAGACTTAGGCCTTCTGTCAAAGACCAAGTTGATCTGATGAGCATGAAGCAAGCTCTGGTACTTACAGCACAAGGTTTGCTCCAGTAAAGGTCAACAGCTGTTTATTTAAAAGAACATAATTTTTGGATCAAACTCTTGTTTTTTATTATTAACTAACTTAGTACTCTATTTTTCATATATAAGAGTAGTAGTTGTGTGTGTTTGTTGTTGTTGTTGTTTTTTACAGCTCTATAGATGTGTTTAACAAAATTGCATGTACAGACTTTGTGTCCTAAAAACTCTGCTCACCAACCAAGTCAGATTCAGTCTGTTACTGTTAAGGGAAGAAAACAGACAAGTATTAGCAATTTTAGTTTACTGATATCAAAATCAGCTATTAAATGAAGTCTTGTGTTCTTTGACTTTTGCTGTTTGTCCAGAGATAAGTTAATCACATTTTTCTAGTTAAATCATTTCAATATATCTATCTGACTGGGTTTTTTGGAAAATTTAAGAGAACTATAATCCCTATGAGCTTTGAGAATCAGGTAAAGAAATGGAATTAACATGTACCATCAATTGCTAAGTAAGCATTGTCACATTAATCCAGGGACAGATGTCTTCAGAATTCAATTCATAGATTTATTGAACACCTGCAAAGCTCTGTGTGAGGTTCTGCAAAGAGTATAAAACAATGAAAACAATCACCAGCAGTGACTATAAACCAATAGGGGAATATGTTAGCAGCTTTCCATTACTGTAACAAAATACCTGAGATAAGTTTAAAAAAGATGAAAAGTTTATTTTGGCTCATAGTTCTGGAGGTTTCAGTCCATGGTCAGTTGGCCCCATTGCTTTTCCATCTCCAACAAAGCAGCACATTATGGCAGGAACACGTGGAGGAATGCTGTTCATCTCATGGCTGTGAGAAAAAAAGAGAAGGAGGTAAGAAGAGACAGGATCCTTCAGTTCTTTAAAGGGCATGCCCCCAGTGATCTGTGACCTGCCACCAGACCACACCTCTTAAAGTCTCTACTGCCTCTCAGTAACACTATGGACTCTGGGGGAGGGGGGGGCTTTGAGGGAGGTCGCAGCAGGGAGAGTGTTTTGGAGAAGTGACTTGAGTACTGCTTCCTGGAGAAGGGATAGGAAGGATTACTCATTGACTTTGTCTGAGTTGCCTGTATGCATTGAAATACGAGTAAGGCTGCATGAATACTCAAGAAACAAGCCAAGTTTGTTTAAGCCGGAGATTGCTGACGTTGCTCCAAGCCTACCAACAGTGTGCATGGGCGCAGCGTCTAGGGGCCAAACTGACCTCTTCACACCCATCTGAAAGGCCTGTGCTTGCTTTCAATTGGCAGAAATATAGCCAAAAATAAAATGGCAAAATCTGAAATAAGTAATACATCCAGGAAGAAGCATAGTACTTCGGTGTATGAAAGTCTGTACTTTCTCATTATTTGGTAACAAAGAATAAAATGTATAACTTCATTATTCTTTTCACTCTAACTTGCCTTTCTTGTCCAGCTTCCCTGATTGAATTCTTTTATTAATAGTATAGCTTTATTTGATATTAAATAATGTGTAATTTCATAAAAATATACATTTTTATGGTTTTACAAAAACACATCTTCTGTATTTAAGATTTTCTTACCCTAATTTCAGCCTGTCATGGACTGTAGGCACTAACGGTTGTTGGTTATCTACATTTCTTCCAGGCACTGGAGGATCGTCCTAGCTCCCTCCTCGTTGACCAGGGAGACAGCAGCAGCCCCTCCTTCAACCCATCAGACAATTCCCTTCTCTCTTCCTCCTCGCCCATTGATGAGATGGAAGAAAGGAAATCCAGCTCTTTAAAGAGAAGGCAGTAAGACAGAAATGTTTTCATTCTCATTATTTTCCAAGTTCCCTCCTGACTTTGTCTTGGTGTCACCTTCAAAAATGAGACTGGAATCGGTCTCTAAATTAACAAAAAGGAGTTTTGGGGTCTCTTGTTGAGTACTGTACAGTTATATGTGTGAGAGAGAGAAGCACTCAGAGCCTCAGGGGTGCAGTAAGCCAGATTTTTGTTTTCTACTTGTTTGTCTATTAAACATTATAAGTAAAAAATGATGCAAGACAAGAACATCTTCTGTCACTCGTGGCCTGAAACTCCTCTGCCTTCTCTTGTATAGTAGTTGTGAAAGAAGAAAGCAACATAAAATTAGAACTAGTCCCAAAAGCTTGAATATTTTTCACGAATAATGTGGTGGCACTGTTTCTCAGTTCCAGCAAAGCCGCTTATGCTGAAAAGAGTCCTGAAAAATATTACAAGAGGTTTAAACTTGCCCTTGGAAAAGACGAACTAGGCTGCATGAGGGCAGAGACTTGGTTTACTTGGTAGCCTTGAATGGCATAGGGCACATGGAAGGTGGCAGGTGTGTGTTAGTTGAATTAATGAATGAGTGAGCAAATTAACAGACAAGTAAACAATGAGCAAACACATGAATCTTTTCAGGCCACTTGAGATTGTTTGCTATACTTATCAAGTGGTTGGCCTCTATCACCTGAGTGCTCCTACTTACTGAAATTTTCAAATACTAATACTGCCAAATGATGTGTTCAGACCCAAGACTTTAAACATTTGAGTTAAATTTTTTTTCCTCATGTCCATTGAAGCTTAAAACCACCTTTTAAAGAAAGATTCCCTTAATGTCATACCTTTAAAACAAAGTTGTATCTAAACTTCTCTTTTTTGTTCTATATATGCAGTCAGAATCCAGTAGGGTGCATTCACCCTGATTGCCCCCATGCACATGTGTCTGAGTGTCTTTTGACCTTCAGAGCTCTTGTGGGTCACTCACCTGAACGTATAAGTGATTTAGGACACTTAAGAATTTAAGACCTAGTTGTGTAAATCTGATATATTACCATATAATTCTGACAAAAGCAAAAGTGTAGACAAATTCATTTAGAAAACAAAACGTTTTGATTGTAAATCCCATTTTTCTCACTATTTTTCTAGCTACGTCTTGCAAGAATTAGTGGAGACAGAGCGTGACTATGTACGAGACCTTGGCTACGTGGTTGAAGTATGTACTTTCAAATATTTAGCAACCTGTATCAATCCCAAGAGCTGTTCAGAGAAGTATCACTTGAGACAGTTTAATAATTTTATCTTCTCAAAAGCTTTAAAAACATTTTTCACACAAACAGGAGCCAGCAGATTTTACCAAGAGTTAAAATTTAGCCAGTTATCTTTACAAGCAAATCTATATTCAATGTAATGATTGCCCAAGAAAATCAAATTTGGTCCCAGTACACATACAACTGAATCTATATTCAATTGAAAAGCCCTTTTTTTTTTTTTTTTTTTTTTTGCTTAGTACATCTTAGTGTGTTTTTCTGGTGTTTTGGGTTTGGGGAGTGGGAGGTACTAGGGATTGAACTCTAGGACACTGGACTACTAAGCCACATTCCTAGCCCTATTTTTTATTGATTTAGAGACAGGGTCTCACTGAGTTGCTTAGTGCCTCATTTTTGCTGAGGCTGGCTTTGAACTTGCCTCAGTCTCCAGAGCTGCTGGGATTATGGGCATGTGCCACCACACCCAGCTGGTATGATTTTTTCTTTTTTTAAGTAAGTTTTTAAATTACATCCAACCATTTTTGTAGTTACGTATGAAAATCTTGAATTTATGGATATCATCACAGAAATGACTTTAGTAGTTGAAGAACTTCATATGGCCCAGATACGGATTCAGTTTTACCCAGAATCCATATATGTTCAGAGTTGCCAGTTTCATTGGCCAGAAGGTGCTGAAGACTTAACCATAGCACAACCAAGCTTTTTATACTAGTAAGTTAAGGGCATAATCATATTAATAAACTTAATTCATCAAAAAGCTGCTTTTCCAGTAAATAATAGTATCATTTATTCTTTCAGTATTGCAGTACAAGTTACAGTTTATAGTTAATACACTTTACAGTTAATGGTGTAACAAAAGATTCAACATGCTTGAATTCTCTGCAGTCGTTTTTAACTGTGAGGCAAGTAACTTGAATACTGAAGAGGTTCTTGTACAGACTGAATCCCACTTGAGTTAAATGGAAGTTTTAAAGCAAGTTTAATAGCATGTTTCATCCACTGTGGTTAAAAAAATCAATTTATGAAAAGAATATTGTTTAATTCTTCACAGAGTATATAATCATCCAAAAAATGAAAATCTTTGTTATCAAATATTTGTCTTTGAGATAAATAAGAAAATGTATTTCTAATCAAATATTTAATATCCAATCAGATTGTTTTATGAAATAATTTTATCTTTATTTAAACTATTTCAGTTCCTTAGAAGAATTTTGATCTATGAATGCTAAATAGTTCCAGAAGAGAAAATTACAGCAATGACTGTTAGAGTATATTTCAAATAACAGTTAAGGACACTTTTTATGTACAGTTTTTTGTTTGTTTTTAAATTAAGACAATGCATATTGTCTGACTTGTTCTTTGGAACTATTAATTGATAATCCATTACTTGGTTCAAACATTCCATAAATAATCTCATGCTGCCATCTTCCGTTACAGGGCTACATGGCACTTATGAAAGAAGATGGTGTTCCTGATGACATGAAGGGAAAAGACAAGATTGTGTTTGGCAACATCCATCAGATTTATGACTGGCACAGAGAGTATGTAGAGCACATATCATGCTTGACAGTATGCAAAGCATCCACACTTGCTCACCTTGTCGGGTCAGCCCAGTGGTGAAGGAGATCACAGATACATCTCATTTTATTACCCAGGTAGCCTCACGGAGGAAGCTGGCACAAAGGACATATTGATGCACCAAGGTGTTTTGTAGTCGCATTCATGTGTGGGCAGGAGTCTTATGTTTTTCATGCTGGTCCACACTCTAATTTTAGGTCAGGGAGTAGCCAGAAGCACCTCACAGAGGCCACCTGCAATGGGGCCATGGCCAAGTCACAACCTTAAACCATTTGCTTCACATCCTGTTTCTGTTTCATCTACACCACCCCATGGGATTTATGAAGACATACTGGGTTGATACTTGAAAAGCATTTAGAACAGCATCTTCTTATAAGTAGAAGTACAGCTATCTTTTATCTAAATACAAATTATTTTTAGAGGCTTTTGAATACATTCATTTATCCAACTCAGTTTAATGATTGCCCAAGAAAATCAAATTTGGTTCCAGTACACATCTGTCCTAACTAGAAGGAGAGCCACATGGCAGCTGGTGCTACCATAGTGTCCCTTGGCCTGCTGGAGCTTTCCATCACACACCTGTCCCTTCAGGTCACTTTTCTTATAATTTTAAAAATCCTTAATCATCTGGGGATTGCTTAGTGCTAGCCGCTGATAATTCTGTGGGACATTCAAGCTGCACTCACCTGGTCAGGCCTCCTGCTGTCCCATCTTTACATGCCAGAGCTGCATTCACAGACAGAGCCTTCCTTTCTCTCCAGAGCTGAGGCTGGGGTGTTGTTCTCATTAGGCCTGCACATCCCAACCAGGTGTGTTCTCTTGTACGCAGAAAGCAGACACAGTTGTGCCCTTTAGACTAAAATATTGTACAGATATAAAGAGGGATTGCAGTGGTGTACATCAAGAACGATTTTGTGAATTCTCTTCTTGTCCCTCCTAATGGAATATAAAACCTTTGAATCCAGGTATGGGTGTTCCCTTTTTTTTAATATTACCAGTAATATTAAATATTAGCAATATTTAATATTAGTAATATTTAATACTAAAATTAGTAATTAAAAAAATTAGTAATTAAAAAATGCCTAATTCATTGTTACTCATAAACAAATTGTAACTCATAAACAACTTTAAAAATAACACTCCAATATGTATGTAACTCTAATATATAAACTATATAGACTTACCAAAAGCCCAGTGAAACCAATTTAAAAGGAATATTCAATCTTGTTATTTAGTCTTCTACTCCCAAGGCTAAGACTGTGATGGGAAATGGGGAGGCAACCCATTTGTTCCTGAAATGATCAAAGAACTTTCTTCCAGAGATACTGCCTGCCATAGCATTTACAGAGCTGGGAGGATATTAAAACTGCAAGTGCTACAGAATTCACATTGCCATGCTGGTTTGTAGCTAACAAATACCAAGTATAAATATAAACATGCAAGTGGTAGTTTAGGTGAATATACATATTAAAAGAAGAAATCCTACTAGTATTTTGTACTGATTATATCTAATTTAATCTTAATGAGAGCTAGTATTTATAACCTACTACTTGATTTTGATGGTGTTTGACAAAACTTCAGCAAGCTGACACAGGTAACATAGTCAGTATTTTATATCTGTTATCCGATCTGAGCCTCTAAAACTTAATATAGAGTTAACGTAAAATTCACAGGTGTGAAGACCAATTTTTCAGAAGTGAAATGAATTCATTGCTTTGAAACATTTATTTTTCACTCAGTATTTAGTCAAAAATCTTAAGTGTTTATGTCCTTGAAGAAAGTGAGACAAGAAATGTTCAGACAAGAAAAGGAAGTTTGCCAGTGGAGGAGCGCCTGATTCTGCCTTGTCTTTTACAGCTGCGTCTCTTCTTGCTTTATGTTCCTACAAATATTTTCTGTGTGGTTTATGTTAGTTTAAGTATAAATTTTGCTCTTATCAACTGCCTGTGTCTGAAAAGACTGTTTTGAAAATGTAAACCTTAATCCAAACTTAGAAAGCCAAGGAAACGGCTTTAATATATTCCCCTGTTTTCAGCTTTTTTTTAGGAGAGTTAGAGAAGTGCCTCGAAGATCCAGAAAAACTAGGATCACTCTTTGTGAAACACGTAAGTTCAAAGGCATTATTTACATTCCAGTCTGATGTTGTATTTAGCCAACAGATTAAAGAAGAAATCACTCATAGTTTATAAGAATGCATATGTTAAGAATAAAATTAAACTATACAGTGTCGATGAGTGAGCTATCTGCTTTTCTGGTCCTGCCCCAGCTGGCTGTTTGGCTGATAACAGTACTGGTTGGTCATGGGACAGAGCCAGGCCTAAAGAAGGAAACTTTTGACATGTCTGCAGGTAGACAAGTATTTGGGGAAGATGCATAGAGGACTTAGCAGAGTAGCGAATATATCGAAAATAGGAGAATTAGCATTGAGGTTTTATTTGAGGAAAGATCACTATATTTTTTTAAAAAGTTAATGACAAGCATTTATGCATTTTTGCAAATATCTTTACTGTCAGGCTTAATAGAAGTAGATTTTCATGTCTGCTTCTGCATTCAACCTATTGCTGTATGTTTTATGGTTAAAGTATATGAAAAGAATCCACACTCACACAGGTGTTAATCAGAAACAGGTGAGTATCTTAATAGCCTCTGCAGGTAATTTTCTTAGGTACTATACCAAAATATGACTAGTAATCATTTCTTAATGGTTAATTGCAGCATGTAATATAAAAACCTGCTGGTGAACTTTTCCCTGGAAGTTACATTAAATCTGTTGGACTTTCTTTCACTTCAGGGCTCTTGTCCTAGGCTAGGTCTTGTGACATCCTGCCTCGGGCATTAGGAGACTGACTTGGGCAAACCTTTCAGGTGTTAATCATTTTATCCCCAAAATCACATTTTTAACATTGCTACCTGTGTTTTAGAAGTCTTTTAAGTATTATCAAGTTTTTTGTGGCAGATGTGTTTCCAAAATTCTAATTTTTTGCTTTAAGCTGGAATTTTCATTATTCACACACACTGCCAGTTTTTCACCTTGAAATGACAGGCTTATTTTATCCATGTTCAATAAAATGTCTACTAGATATCGAAGCTTAAAGAATTGTAGCTTATGTCCAACACTCTTTCAAGTAAAATTGGTGGCCTATAAAAAAAAGCAGTTGGTTCAAAGTACATGTATAAAGGCATGAATTGGCGTGAACATACTTTTATACGTGAAAAATTGTGCTCTATACATGTAATAAGAATTGTAATGCATTCCACTGCTCTATACATGTAATAAGATGTGAAAAATTGTGCTCTATACGTGTAATAAGAATTGTAATGCATTCCACTGCTGTCGTGTATTTAAAAAAATAAAATAAATAAATGATTTTTTTTTAAAAAAAAAAAAGGCAGTTGGTTCAGCCTGCAACTCGACCCCCTCAGGTGATTTCCCTCAAAGCAGTTATATAAGCAGAAGCACTATGCAGACTTCTGTCTTGTCACAAGAATGTTAAAAACTTGTATACTTCTGGTGGAGTTTTAATAAAATGAGTAACTTCTTATTCATCCAGGATATTCTGAAGATAAGCTATCTATTTTTTTTGCTGTAAATTTGTAGCAGTGAGGAACATTTGCCACGGTGCCACTGTTGGTTCTGCATATCAGTGCAGATGTCAACATGGTGACAAAGGCGAAGGACATCTTAATGCTGTTTTGAAAAGAATCTTGACCTGATGGAACTACTGAAAGCCTCAGGGACCGCCAGGGCTGCACACCACACTCTGAGGGTCGCTGCAGTAAGGGAGGCTCACTGTCCACATTTTTTCCTGTCTTTCGGACTTGAGATTAAAGAGAATTTTCTAGCTGTGTGCAGCATTGCACATTGTAATCCCAGCCACTCCAGACTGAGGCAGGAGGATGGCAAGTTGGAGGACAGTCTGGGCAACTTTTCTCAAGACCTTGTCTCCATATGGAATTCTTAAAAATGGGTAGGGATGTAGTTCAGTGGTAGAGCACTTTAGAGTGTGTGAAGCCTTAGGTTCAACCCCCAGTATTACCCAAAATAAGGAGCTTTTTCTTGTCTGCTAGGAATAGCTAGGCTTAACAGGACTATTGGCAGGACTTGGAGGGATGGGAATAATTCTTAGTTTAATATTAAGAAGTGTGTTCTTTTGCTGGCAGTGGTGTTTACTGATACTGTAAAGGATGTGGTCTGTGTGGGGGAACAATCATGAAGGTCTGTTTTCAGAGCCACCAACAGAACACTAGCCCGTGTCATGAGTCTGGAATGTGCTCCTGAGCCGGACTGGGGATGTAGCTCAAGCGGTAGCGCGCTCACCTGGCATGCATGCGGCCCAGGTTCAATCCTCAGCACCACATACAAACAAAGATGTTGTGTCCGTGGAATGTGCTCCTGAGAGCCTCGGCCATGCAGCTTTGTTTTAAGAAGTTTCCTTTATGAATGTGCTGAAATATGCATGTGTTCTTATATTCTGATTGAGTTTTCAGTTGTTATTGTTCTAACCCATCTGTTTGCCTTTTTCATTCCTAGGAGAGAAGGTTGCACATGTACATAGTTTATTGTCAAAATAAACCAAAGTCTGAGCACATTGTCTCAGAATACATTGATACCTTTTTTGAGGTAAGACCCAAGATAGGAACAGAAACTATTTCTGAATTTTTTGTTACATTTTGAGTTCTAAAAATTTAAGTATCATTGGTTTCACAGGAAACAAAGCAGTCTTCAGAAAACTGGCCTGAGCAATAAGAATTCTGAAGCTACATTTCTATCCTCTACGTCAGAGGAATGAGTATGAATTCAAGTCTATGGTCATGTCCCCTGCCATTCAGGGGATATCATCTTTAAAAATAAGTGTTTTTATTGGCATAAACTTAAAGCTCATTACAAATTCAGAATAATTCATGAGCAAAACTTTTGCCTAAAAATTTAAAAACAACAAATACATTTGTATGAACAAAAGAAAGCCATTGAAAACGGTCTTTTAACAAATGTAAAAAACTTCTTTGAAAAACTGCTCACAAAGGTCAAAGTGTAAAACTCAGAAATCCTTAGAAATGGCTATTTTTCTTACTGTTTTTATCAGCAGTATTGTTGTCAGCCCTTTTGACAATTACAAGGAATGAAAAATTGCTTTTTAATGAACAACACTTAAGACAGTTTATTCTCATTTAAATCTACAGGACTTAAAGCAACGCCTTGGCCACAGACTGCAGCTCACAGATTTGTTAATCAAACCTGTGCAGAGAATTATGAAGTACCAGCTGTTGCTGAAGGTGAGGGGCTACAGGGAATAAGCCCTGGGCTGGGGAGTAAGATTGGTGAAAGAACAAGTCTCCATGGGGCGGGGAAGGCCGGGATTGGAAAGTGAGGAATGTGGTTTGTTTCTGCAAGAAATATGAAGCTGCCTCATTTCCTCTAATTTTAAATATTTCAAAGTTAATTTTTAAAACTTTAATAAGACACGTTACACTGCCATCTCAGTTTTTCATGTACCTCAATTTGTGAATCAAAATGTCAGTAAACACAAGTTTGTTTCCTTGGAAGGATAATGATTTTTCTTCAGCTCTGTCGACTTTGAATGTTTCTTAGTCTTCTTAGAGCCTTGGATGAAGTTACATTTTTATTCCCTATGTATCCCACTCTGTTTTATTTATTTTATTCCCTGGGTATCCCACTTAGTGATAACCCTGAATTGATTTAAATTACTAAACACAACTAAAGGCGGCACCACATGAAACTTAGGACCTGGACATCAAGAGGGACAAGCTCCCATCTTAGAGTAGAGCAGGAGCCATCAGATTTGGAGTGGCTTTGCCATCAGGATGCCTTTTAGTTGTGCTTCTGAGAATTGAATGAGAAAATAGAACTACAGCCCTGAGCCCAGTGCCTTGTATGACACACTGTGGTCCTCGCCTCTCTTACCATGTCCTTCTCTCCACTTTCCTTGCAGGACTTCCTTAAGTACTCCAAAAAAGCTAGTCTGGACACATCAGAATTAGAGGTACTTTGCGTCCTGGCTGTATCCATGCAGACCTCCCCTTAGCTCTTCCCCGAGTATCCCCAGCATGGGAGTCTGGCCTGCCCTGGGGACTCATCAGAGGATGGGGAGGGAGAGGAACTGAACTTGGTGCAGTGGAGGGGCAGCCCTCAGATTTTTCCCAAGGAACTTGAACTTGTGTTCTGCTTTCTCTGCACCCACAGAAAGCCGTGGAAGTCATGTGCATAGTCCCAAAGCGGTGCAACGACATGATGAACGTGGGGAGGCTGCAAGGATTCGACGTAATGCAGCTGTTGTTCTTTGAAAGGGCTCCTCTGCCTTCTGTCCCTTTCTTTTGTTCTGCATTATTTCTTTCCACGTTTAGAGAGTGGATCCTTTTTGATTAGTCTTCTGTCTTCTCCTACTTTACTCAACCTGATTGATATTTTCTTTCTACCTCTTTTTAGGCCCTCTACCTCTACCATCATAAGAATTGAGTTTCCTTTCCCTGCATTTAATGCTGTGGTAGCTAGGGATGCAGTAGGACCCAGGTGGCCCCTACCCTTCAGCATCCCTGAGAGCTTGACTTTGGGTCACTGCTTTCCTCGTCAACCTAACAGACTTCCTATGGCTTACCAGACTCATATTACTCATTACATATCGTGAAGATAAGCTCAGAGCAGAATCCTTATTTTCTGGCTCTTGAGTAAGGAGATGGGATTTTTTTTACTTGCCTTGTCCCTGTTTTGCCAGAGAATTAGGTTTAAAGTTTGGGTACTGTGGTTCTCAGATTTAGCATGTACAAGCTTCCCTGGAGGGCTTCTGAAGACACAGACTCTGAGTATGTGTATGATTGTTCCTGCTGCTGGTTCAGGATTGCTCAGAGAGAGCAACGGTTCTAGGCTGGAAAAGACTTTCAGACTCCACTCCTACTCTTCAGTTTTAAGTGAGGCCAGTGGTTATGCAGAAGCTGGCAAGACTTTTATTTATATAATCGTTCTGTTTGAGGCTAAGAGTTCATCACTATAAAAGAAAGAAAAAAAGAAAAGTATAGTATTCTGTGAGAGGAAATCTAAAGAAAACAGAACATTAGATAACTTTGAATGAAATGTTTTCTTTTCCCCTTCCTTTGCCCCATTTTTATTCTTTCAGGGTAAAATCGTCGCCCAGGGTAAACTGCTCTTGCAGGACACATTTTTGGTCACAGACCAAGATGCAGGACTTCTGCCTCGCTGCAAAGAGAGGCGAGTTTTCCTCTTTGAACAGATCGTCATATTCAGTGAACCACTAGACAAAAAAAAGGGCTTCTCCATGCCAGGATTCCTGTTTAAGAACAGTATCAAGGTAATGTGTGTCTGTGGAAGTTTTTTCATGTGCCAACATGAAATATGTACCCATCTTACTTTCCTTTTTATGACAACATATTCTGGCTTATTAAATATCTAGAGAATCTTCTAGGACCCCCTTTTCCACTCTCTGTATTCAGGAACTGCTCATGTATTGCACATACCTGTGTCTGACTGTAACCATTCACTGGGTAGTATTTGTGTGCCACCTCTCTATGACCATGTAAAACCTTGATTTAAATTCAGAAGCACAGCTTTGGAGTATCACTCTTTGACCAGAGAAAATAGCTGCTCTGTGTCTTATTCTTTTCCTCCATTCAGCAAGGAAGTACCGAGCACTCAGCATTAGGCATGGAATTCCAGAGATGGACCAGTCAGCTACCCTCCAGGCTCTCATGTAGCATGCTCTCTAATGGAAGAGAAGGACAAATAAATGGACAAAGAAAATTACTGCAAATAGCCCGAAATCTGTAAATTGAGGGTGAGACAGAGAAGAGCAGAAGAGGGCTGAGTCCTAGCAAATAGGCCCTAGGAGATGCAAGTATCTCCCCCAGTTTCCTTCCCTCCTATTTAGCAATGCAGCCTGGGGTCAGAAGGGAGATAAGTTTCCCTTTGTTAGTGTCTCCTACACTAAGCCACTTGGGTCCCTACAGACCTCTCAGCACACCAGTAACATTATAGCCTCCATGTGCCTGAACCTGGAGCAGATCTGTCCAGGGTTCAGCCTTTGGGCTTTAGGGACTTCTACCCATAATACCTTGCAGAGGCTTCAGGGCCAAGAAGCTGAAGGAGGTGGTTGCCTTCACCAGGAGATGAATTACAGTCCTGTATCTGTATCTCATGCCACCTCTAAGACCCCAGCCCCAGCCTTTGGAGACCTCTACCTCTGAGGTTCTGGGAGCATGATCTCCCCTGTGCATGATGACCCACCACCCCGCATCAGAACTCCCACCTGTTCTTTTCACAAGTCACTAGACAGAAAATTGCTCCAGCACTTTAGAAATTCTCTCATTGTTATTTTATGTATTCTGCTTCTTCTATAATTATTTTCTGTATTTTAATCATGATAGCACATATACTTTCCTATGTTTTATTGATATTTAAATTTTTTTAAGTGGTATCTTCTTTTATTCCTGGGAAAGCAAGTAAGGAATAAACACTGGTCATTGCAGAGGGATTTTTTTTTTTTTTTTAGCAGTCCAAGGTCCACATTTCTAGTAAATTGTTTAAGCTATTAATCAAAACATTCATCTCCTGATGATCTCCATGTAACTGAGTGAGACATTGAAAAGCTTCATGATATAGGTTGAATATCCCTTATCTGAAATGCCTGGGACCAGAAGTGTTTCAGATTTTAGGGAGTTTTGTTTGTTTGTTTGTTTGGTTTTTAGGATATTTGCATATTCTGGTTTTGATATTACAATAAAATATCTTGGGGATGGGATCTGAGTCTAAATACAAAATTCACTTACTTTCACACACACTTTAAACACAGCCTGAAGGTAGTGCTATGCCATGTATTGAGTGTGCCTGCATTTTGACGTAACACATCAAATGAGGTCAGGTGTGTAGTTTTCCATTTGTGATGTAATGTCAGTGCTCAAAAAGTTTCAAATTTCGTTTTAAGGGAACTCAACCTACAATAGTTTCTGAGGCAGTAAAAATGGCAGCTCAACCAAAAAAATAGTTGTTTATGTTTTGAAAGGATGAAATTCATTTTGCACTTGGCCACTGGGGATAAATGTGCTTTGATTTTTGTATTGGGGTAAAGTTCATGTAATATAATTTATCTTCTTACCCATTTTTAAGCATATAGCACAGTGATATTAAAAGTGTATTTACATTGTTGTACCATCACCACTTTCAGTCTGCAGGACTCTTTTCTTCTTACAGAACTGAAACTTTGTAGCCATTAGACACTAAATCTCCACTGTCCCCTTACCCCAGCCCTGGGCAGCCCCATTCTACTCTCTGTCTCCATGGAGTCGACTATTCTGGGACCTCATATAAATGTCTTTTTGTGTCTGGCTTCTTGTACTTTAGTTTGTCAGCAGAAAGTTTCCAGAGTTAACCTGTGTTCATTGCATGGGAAGGCTATGCACGTGAGCCTTTGTTTCTGTCAAGGCTGAATAGTACTTCACTGCACACATACACCACATTTTATCTGTTCATTGGTGGATGGGTACTTGGATTGCTCTTACATCTTAGCTATTGTGAACAATGCTTTGATTTTTTTTTAAGGTGAGTTGCCTTTGCCTGGAGGAAAATGTGGAAAATGATCCATGTAAATTTGCTCTGACATCAAGGACAGGTGACGTGGTAGAGACCTTCATTTTGCATTCGTCAAATCCAAGTGTCCGGCAAACATGGATCCATGAAATCAACCAAATTTTAGAAAACCAGCGCAATTTTTTAAATGGTAATGTGTGTTCTGTGACTGTGTGTGTGTGTGTATGTTTGCCGGGTTTTGTTCATGACTAAGAGACTCAGGGGTCACTCCAGGTGAACTGGGCTGACTGGGCTTCGCGAAATAACCACACAAGAGACAGAAAATACCTTTTTCTTTGGGGTCGCTGTGACGGCTCCTCTGACCTTAAGGGTCCACAGGAAGAGAGAAAGAGAGAGCACGTGCTGACCCCTTTTATTGAGGAGAAGCCATTCAAATGAGGCAAGGGGTCAAGTTTCAGGGGGCTGAGTCTAGCTTCATGATGTCTGCTGTCAGCAGGTTGACTGACATCTAGGTAGGTCACACCCAAGGGCACAATAAAATGAGGGGACACACAAAAGGTATTTCCATGGAACATTCTATCCCAAACAGGGCAAGGGGTTATATTACAAAGGAACAGGTAAGCATAGCTCCACCCATGGGCTGTAGCAAGACACGCCCATGCACGAGACACAACACCGTCCCTCGAACCTAAGAAGAGTGGGGAAGTCCTGCTGCATTTCTGCTACTTGGACACCTCAAAACACCCAGCCAGAGAGTGTGACTCAGTCACATGAAAGGTTGGTCTTCCACATATGTTCTTTCCCTAGTGTACATGTTTATGTTTCTCATCTGTCTCCCATTCATGTTAAAAATAATGACTGAACTTAACATACATTTTTCTGTGGCAAATACTATTATTGTGTCCAATTTACATATGAGGAAATTGAGACACAAAGTGGATTAATAGTCTGCCCAGAGTCCCTACGGTTGTTGGTGGCAGTCAGGATTGGAGCAGCCATCAAGCGCCCTCACAGCTGTGCTGTTCCATTCTGTTTAGTACAGAATATGTACTGCCCTGTCCCTGGAAGCAGGATGCACAAAGATGTAAAATGGAGCTTGCCAAGGTTGTTGGAGATGTTGGCAAGTGTATTGCACACCCAAACCTCCCTTCCTCATTCAAAACAAGGCACAGTTTTACCCTTCCCAGTTTCCATGACTCAAGTGATCATAGAGGAGCTGCAAAACAAAAATGGACAGGATGCGCTAGTTACCCCTTCATACATGGTCATCTCCTTGTGACTCTTGGCTTGAATTTGGTGATCAGTGGAAAGCTTGGAGAATTTAGTCAGCATCTGTATGCTTGTTAATTCTCTTTTCTGTGTCCTTTTCTTAGCTTCCATGCTCCATACTTGTGCCCCAATCCAGGAGGGTATGGTAATGTCTCTGTCCTAAGAAAACCACTTCTACACCTTGCATGACATTCTAAAGCCAGGAACAGAAGCACTCAGGGAATCTAAAGTCATGTGGCCCTTTTAGCCCAGTGGGACCGCTGCCTGGGTATCCACTCCAGTCTTCTGTCCAGTTCTGGCTAATAATTGTTTTCATTTGCCATAGAATTGGATCCTCTGGCTGTGAGTGAATACAGGTCTTCTAAACATTGTTCCTAAGTGTTGCATTAAACACCAGTTCATCACAGAGGATTGGGAAATTGCCGGGCTTCTGTAATTATCTTTAAAATAGAATAAACTGCCCCATACTGCAAGCATGATTAGGCTATGATGTTGAAGGTTACTGATGCCGTGCAATGTAGGTGATGATGATAATAATAAAGATCCTGAATGGGGCAGGGGCTGTGGAAACGTTAGCCTCCTCCTCGCTCTCTGCCTACTCCTCTGAGAGGCTGGGGCCTGCACAGTTGTGAAGGGCCTCTGGTGCCAAGATGCCTCTTAACATTTGCCATTGAGTCCCAGGCGGGGACACTGCATCTAACTGTAATAATCCACAAAGGTTTGAACACCTTAAGAATTTGGGTTAGGGTTTTCATGTATATCTTATTTGGCATGATTCCTGTGTTCTCCTACAGATGACTCTGTGATACAACAAAATCACTGAAGCTGAGAGAGAGCTTCCTGACCATCAAGGGCCTAGTGGAGCTCTTTACTCCCCTTGTCTAGTTTGTCCAGCCTGCAAAACAGAGGTGGTTCATACAGTCACCACCACGTGGGGTAATTGAGAGGTTATTTCACCCTCTGCCAGTTTCTTCTTTTGTCTACCTACTCTCTGGCTTAAAGAGGACCTTTATAAAAAGTTGCACTAACCTTTCCCACTGCGGAGTTCTAGTCGGCTCTATCTCAACAACATGCTGGGCTTCCCATTGCCAGTAGCCACTGCCCAGAGGCTCTACTTGCCTCCTCTGGGAAACTGAAGTCTCACAATCTGGTTCTCTCTCCTACTGCCTTCTCTTGCCACCCACCACGGTTCCCTCCATAGAGTCATTTTAACTCTTCAAGGAACAGAGTGCACTGAGGCCGTGTCTCCCCTTCACTGCTGGTGGTGTGGGCCTGCAGTTGCAGGAAGTGTGGATGTTTGCAGGCCATGGTGACTAGGTGACTACAGGTTGCCCAGCACTTCCTTCTGGTTGGATGACGTTCTTTTTCCTCTGCCCTGTGGTTTGCTTTTTCTTGTGCCCTGACTGAGTCTCTTCTGCTGTGTCTTGCTTGGTTACAGCCTTGACATCACCCATCGAGTACCAGAGGAACCACAGCGGGGGCGGCGGCAGTGGCAGCGGGGGCAGCAGCAGCGGGGGAGGGGCAGCAGCGGCGGGCCTCCGGTGGTGGTGGCAGCAGCCATGGCAGTGGTCCCAGCAGCTGCAGCAGTGGCCCCAGCTCAAGCAGAAGCAGGCCCTCCCGGATCCCACAGCCTGTCAGACACCACCCCCCTGTGCTGGTCTCCTCTGCAGCCTCGAGCCAGGCAGAGGCAGACAAGATGTCAGGTATGTCTGCTCCCAGCCCCTCACTGCCTCCTCCCAGCAGCAGCCTGGCCTTTGAGGCCAGCCTCGGCCAACCCAGCAGGCTCCCCTTGAGCGGAGACTCAGAAGGTCCTGAGCGAGAAACAGAACCCATCCCCAAGATGAAGGTGATGGACAGCCCCAGGAAAACCTCCGGGAACACTTCTGGTGCAAATCAAGATGGAAATGCCAAGGACGCTCGGGGGAACCTGGGCCCTCTGCCCCTGGGCAAGCCCAGACCTGGGGCCATCTCGCCTCTGAACTCTCCTCTCTCTACCACAGTCCCTTCTTCTTTTGGAAAGGAGCCCTTTCCCCCCAGCAGCCCCCTACAGAAGGGGGGCTCCTTCTGGAGCTCCATCCCCTCCTCCCCAGCAAGCCGGCCGGGCTCCTTCACTTTCCCGGGGGACAGCGACTCCCTCCAGCGGCAGACACATCGCCACACAGCCCCCAGCAAGGACACGGACCGCATGAGCACGTGCTCCTCAGCCAGCGAGCAGTCCGTGCAGTCCACCCAGAGCAACGGGGTAAGAACACCAGGGAGCCTGCGCCCGCCTGCCCCGCCGCCTCTGTCCCGCCAGCTCTTCTAAACCTGTGTCGCCGTGGCTCTCCACTCTGCTCCGTACTAACTCCAGCTCTCCAGTGCTGTGTGGCAGTGATCACCTTCTCCAGTACTCCCGTGCACTGCCCAAGTAGACACCTCTGTGGCTTCTCTGTGTGTGCAGTGTGTGTCCGTGCCCCAGGGGCCTGGACGGAGGCACACAGGCACCAAGTGAACGCAGACACTTCTAACCCTTCCTGGGACCGTGGACAGCACCCGCTTTCATCTCTACTAACTTGCTCCTTGCTTTGTTCGTGTCTCCTTCGTAAGAGAAAGCATATTATTAACCTTCTGAATGCAGCACCTATCAGTCTCTTTAGTTTTCCAGCCAGCAGAGTATCTTGGAACTTCCTTTTTAGCCGCTGCCTTCTGTGCACACTTTTTTAAGGAGTCCTTTTTCCTGCTTTCTACCTCCTACTTAAATGAAATCTGTACACTTTAAGCTTTTGCTCATCGCTTGATTTTGCTCTTTTATGCCTTAAATTATCTTTGCAGCATTTTTGGCTCATCCAATGAAAAAAAAAATTCCCTCAAGAAAAATTCCAACAGCAACTGAAAGCAAATTAAGATGGCAAAATGGGGGGAAGGAATCTGCCCAGTGGGAATACTTCTCCAGCCCAAGTATCACTCTGGAGAAGAGACACTGGCCCCTGGGCCCCTGGAGACCTGCTCCTGCACAGGCTGCCAGAGTGCCTGGTGTCTGTCCAGCAGAGGGCGCAGCGGGCAGGCAGGAGGTTCTGCGGAGGGGTGTTGTGGCTCATTTTGCTGTCACTCACGTTGTGTTCTCAAGCATAGGGTGGCTGTGCTGGGTTTTCCCCCCATTCTGTGGCTTCCTCACTGTCCTCCAGTGTTTCCCACACAGCAGACGGCCTGGCCCATAACACTTTCCTGAAGGCATGCGTGAGTGAATAGAACTGTTCTAATGAGTGTATGTTTGATTGCTTTATAAATTTTTAAATACATTTCCCTAAAAGGGTCTGTGTCTCTCTTTGTGTATGTATGTGTATATGTATATATATATATATATATATATATATATATAAAATCTAGCTTCCGCATGTCTCGCCCTTTCCTCTGGACTTCTATTAATTACATAGTTGGGTTGATTTGATCTTATTCTTTTGTACTACTTTTTGTTACTTATTTTGCTAAACTGTATTTACTTGAGGAATAATTTAAGATATGGGTCTTGATACACTTATTTACACTCAAATTTTACTCTCAAAAATGGTTGGGCAGGGGTCATCTAGTGGACGCCCCAGCAGCCTCACTGTCCCCCAGAGCTAGGAAGCCTCCCAGCTAGATTGAAAATGCCAGGTGGCAGTGAGCATCTGAACAGACTTCAGTCAGAAAGAAGGTGCAGACAACCTACTAGCAGCTCAGTGTCTACTCGGTGTGCTGGCATGGCTTACAGCTGTGACCCTTACAGAATCAGCGAATTGACATCTTTTGAATTCATCCTAACCCAAACACTTGGCAGTAAGCACAAGAGGAAACTTCAGAGTCTCTGTCAGACTACTGTCCCAGTGCAGGAGCCAGTGCTGGCCATCTCTGGACACTCCTGAGTAGATCTGGATAAAGAGGTCTCAATCAGCTCCGCCCCAAGACATTCACCTAAGACAAGGCACAGTCAATGGGTAGCACCTGGTGCAGAGTTTGGGGTTTGCTTTCTGCCTCATACTTTTTTTTTTTTTTTTTTGGTGGTGGTGGTGGTGGTGGTGGTGGTAGGTAACCAGGAAAGAGAAATTACAGAGAGTGTTTTAGATAGTCAAAATGCCTTACAGAAATGGCCGGGAAGCCTAGGAAAAACTCGAGAGGCCCAAAGCAGGGATTTGAAAATGTCCTCTTCAGAATTTTAGTTAAAAGGAGCTACTGCCTAGCTTCTACCAATTTGAGCTCCTAGACCCCCTGGCTGATCAGCAGAGGCCTCCTTCCCCCTTGAGCACTTCTGTGGAGCTGTCAGTGGTTACAGCCAAACAGCCATGCCTAGTCCAGGGCCCAAATCCTTCTTCCCCCTCTAGATGGGCACCTTCTGCAAAGTTTTGTTGAGGCCAGACCAGGTGGGGTGAATGTGAATCAACCCAAAACATGACCATATTGTCCTTTCCTGTGGCTCTGTGGTCTGGCTTTTCTGCCTTGGCCACCTGGGTAGCATTAAAGATACACACACTTGGAAGTCACTCCTAGCCCTCCCTTTCTCTCACTGGCTGGTAACCTGTGCAGACTCACCCCCACACACACTCTAAGGGGCTGATGTCATGCCCACTGGCAAGGTGATTGTGAGAATTAAGGGAGATAGATTTGAAATGCCTAACACATAGGTTGTGTTCAAAAAATAATAATAGCTATGATTATGATAGCAAAATACTCAAATTATAGCCTGGTATGATGTATTACCCAAAGCAGCTATGGTCACAGAAGTTTTGTGTTTACATTTTCTAGCACATTTGGCCCTGTAATCAAAGAACTATTGGGTGTTGCCATTTCAGTCAAAATATTAAAGTACATGCTTTAAGTATGGACTTGTATAAAGGAATAGGCAGAGGCCAAAGCCTGACATGCTTGGCACCCACTGAGCTGAAGGGTCACCGGCAAGTTGTGCATATTTATGAGGGACAGGAACAAGCAGACTCCTCCTTGGCAGAGATGGGCAGCAGCTCCATCTCATTCTATTTAAATATCCTCTGTAGCACTCGGTGCATAATAATGGTCCTTGGAATTCCCAGTAACTGGCTTGTTGGCTTTCCCAGGCTGAGCCTCATATGTGTTTCATAAGTGTCCCCTCCACCATCTCAGGACAGCGGTCAGGGATCTATCTATTCAACGTGTCCTGACACAGGCTTCATGGACAGGGCTGAGAGAGCAGGTGTGTCAGGGTTGTCTCCCGCCCAGGGATGGAACTCTCAAGTGAGTGTAATCCAGAAAGTCCAGCAGAGGCTGGTACCTTTGGAGCCCTGGACATCATGGGAGCATTTGAGAACAAGCTCATGGAGATAGGATTCTAGATGCCATTTCCCACATCCTAACTTGATAGAGGGGACGTGGGCAAGAGTAGCTCATGAGTTGGCAGTGGTCTCAACTCTGTTTCTCCTACCCTGGAACAATAGGTCACTTTTTAAATAAAAGCTGGGAAAAGATAACTGCTGTTTGTTTCTATTCAGCAGCTTGCACCCCTTGGCTTCTGGGCCTGGGTAGGTAGCCTGAAGAAATGATCTTTGTTTCACAGTCTTGGCTTATTAACGAGTCACCCAACAGTTACGAAGTGCCTACTATATGTCAGTCACTGGGTACTGACTGAGGCTGCAGGATGAGGGCAGGGTCGGCATCCCCAAAGGTCTCTTCCCAAAGTTTGAGTTGCAACACCAGAGGCAAGTAATCCGGTGATGCTTTAGCACGGGTTCCCATGGCAACAGTGCCCTGGGGGTAATGGAATCAGGAAGCAATAAGGGGACCATCCACCAAGGGACATACAAAGAAAACGGAGCAACTGTCCCTAAAAGCGGAATAGCAGTTGGTTTCCCTTTCAGGTGTTCCACATTCTTCTTTCTGAAAGGAAAGAACAGAAATGGTTAGGCAGGACAGCAGCCTATGATCCTGAAATACATGTTCCCAATGAACATTTTATCTGGAAGATTTAGGGATGTCTTCCTTATCTAATCTATTGGGCAGTGAGCTGAAGTGCCACTCTTTGCTGCTTTTAAATTGAATACTGAACAGTTACATCACTGCATTTGGTGAAGAATAACCCAACATGGCTTCAGCTTAACGACTCAGCTTCTTCTGGAAGGGCAAAAAGAAGATGGACCATAATATCATGAAGCTTCCAAGAAGTGTTGTCATGGCAGTAGTGTTTTAAAGATTGTTTCTAAATTGCTGTCCAGAGAAACCCTGATTTTCACTTATTGAAAAAGATGTGCTAGGTTAGCTACAGAGAGTGTAAAGGAAAAGTTGGGAGTGTCTCCGTGTCTGTCTGGTGAGCCCTGCTCTGGGGCCTGGTGTTGTGGTGCACTGACCAGTGACATCATGCTGCCAGCTCTCAGCTCAGTTCCTATCTACCTTTTTTTCTTCATCTGTCCCTCTACAGAGTGAAAGTAGCAGCAGTAGCAACATCTCCACCATGTTGGTGACACACGATTACACGGCAGTGAAGGAGGATGAGATAAACGTCTATCAAGGAGAGGTCGTTCAAATTCTGGCCAGCAACCAGCAGAACATGTTTCTGGTGTTCCGTGCCGCCACTGACCAGTGCCCCGCAGCTGAGGGCTGGATTCCGGGCTTCGTCCTGGGCCACACCAGTGCAGTCATCATGGAGAACCCCGACGGGACTCTCAAGTGAGTGTAGTTGGGGAGGCCAGCCCCACGTGGCAGCCAAGGGGAAGAGGAGCCCATGCACATGGAACATTAAGACTCTGGAAGGATGAGACTTGGAAGGGAAAGCTGTACCAGTATCTGTGCATGCAGGCTCACCTTTCAGAAAACATGTGATCAGAAGCAAAGACAGACAGTCCTTCTGTCCCTTAGATGTAGCCTAACAGTTTCCTTTAATAATCTGTATTTAGAAATATGTGGCTTTTTCAGATCACAAAAAAGTCCCTGGAGATTTTGGGTGCAGGAGAGGGCTTTCTAAGGACCCCTGACAGTCAGGAAGTTTGCTGCGCACATCATGAAGATACTTGTTTGCTAGGCTACAGGGAAAGTCCTGTGTGATTCTTTTACCATCCCGCTTTACACACTGGAAGATAATTCATTTAAAGAAACTTAAAACTGATTTTTCTGCATTAAATGGTTTGTTGGTGTTTTGTTTGTTTGTTTGTACCAGGGATTGAATCCAGGGGCACTTAATCATTAAGCCATATCCCTAGCCTTTTTTATGTTTTATTTTGAGACAGGGTCTCGCCACCCAGACACTGCAAAAACCATCCCTCCCTCCCCATGACAGTCCCTTGTCCTGTTTCTCCTTGATGCCCAGAAAGTTGACTCTAGTACATTGTTAAAGAATCCTGTCTTGGAGTTTTTCATGTGTCAATTACAGTGAGTGGACTTGAAAGATAAAAGTCACATTTTGTGTTCTGTTTCCTCAAAATATAGTCTTGGACCCTGTATTAGGGTTCTTTAGAGAAACAGAACCAATAGGAGGGAGAGGGGAGTGAGAGAAAAAGAGAGAGAGATTGAGATTATAAGGAGTTGGCTCATGCAGTTCTGGAGACTAGCAAATCTAAATTCCAACAGTGTAGATGAAGTCTGAGGCAGTCTGCTAGAGAATTCCCTCTTGCCAGGAAAGCCAGACTTTCGTTCTGGAAGAGGGAGTCGTATCAGGATTAAGGGAGAGTGATCACTTTACTGATTAAAATTATCATCTCAGTGAGAAATACCCGGAATGTTTGACCAAACATCTGAGCACCCTGTGGCCAGGTCAGGTTGACACAGAATTAACCATCACAGGCACTTTTGTATTTTAATCCTTAAAACTTAAGAAATTATTGGTTTTACCTCTCATTTCTTGGGTATCAGTGGAGATCTCTGTTACTGAAGGGTCTTCAGTCACTCCAACCAACCTGAAGTGAACATCCTGACTCTCTCTGATGCTCTCAGGAGAGAGCAATGTTCAGCAATGTTCATTTGCTGAACATTGGGAAGGCGCAATACTGTTCTTTCTCTCCCTAGGAAGTCAACATCTTGGCACACAGCACTCCGTTTAAGGAAAAAATCTGAGAAAAAAGATAAAGACGGCAAAAGGGAGGGCAAGTTAGAGAACGGTTATCGGAAATCCCGGGAAGGGCTCAGCAACAAGGTATCTGTGAAGGTAAGTGAGAATCCCCTGTGTCGTCCCTCCTTGAGCAGGGAGGGAGAGACACTGCAGACCCACAGCCTGTACTTGCTTGGGAATGCTCTCCCTCACATCACACCATGCCTCCCTCTTGCCCTGCGAGCAGTATATTGGCGGGGGGAGGCATGGTGTGATGTGAGGGAGAGCAGTATGCACAGGGATGCCTACATACCAGCATACCAGGAACCAGGTCTGCACCTATACATCTCCCCAGGTGCACAAAGGGCTTCAAAGGATATAGTTAAGTCCTCAGGTGAAGCACAGAGACTAAGTGCAAAGAAACTGTGGCTTAGTCTTCCCTGTTCTCAGAGGGGAAGTGAGAAGGTGCAGGTTCTGTGGCTTTAACAAGTTCCCTCAGAGGTGGCCTCAGTCAGTCTGAAGCCTCTGTAATCAGGTTGCCTGAATCCGATGGGAGTCCTGCCTGGAAAAAAAGAAAGAATCTCCTGAAAGCAACCCAAGCAACCCTGGGGAAGAACTCTGGCCCTTCTGCATTAGGAAAGGCTCAAGGGCCAGCTGGATCCGCCCATTAGGGTGAGAGATATGGACATCTCTGAGTTTAAGGACTATGTTTGTGGGTAGGAAGAAAAAACTCACCCAAATTGGTCTGATAAGAAGTTTGGGGTGCTTTTAGCAGCAGTGAACAATGATAAGAAGTTTTGGGTGCTTTTAGCAGCAGTGAACAGTGGTCTATGTGGATTGACACCCAAGCAGCCAATTCATGTTTCTGTTCATCTTCCAAAAGGAAATGTAGCCCTGGAATCAAAGTAATCTTCCTGAAAATGACTCAAGTTTTTGGTTAATACCTTTTATGCCTTTTCCATTTCAGCTTCTCAATCCCAACTACATTTATGATGGTGAGTTCTGCCATTTTTCCTCTAGTCTTAGAGTTCATAGGTCTGTGGGGCATTTCAGAACACTCAGGTACAGACTCTGGAGAGGGTTTTCTGGGTGCTCTAGGCTTGGGCAGCATCTTAGGATTTACTAGTTCGTTATGGATGCTTGGAGGGTATAGGGGAGGAGCCAACGATAACTGGCTTTGACCAGCTTGTTTCTCCTCCAGTTCCCCCAGAATTCGTCATCCCATTGAGTGAGGTCACGTGTGAGACAGGGGAGACCGTTGTTCTTAGATGTCGTGTCTGTGGCCGCCCCAAGGCCTCAATCACCTGGAAGGGCCCTGAACACAACACCTTGAACAACGACGGCCACTTCAGCATCTCCTATAGGTAACGGCCCACTCTGTGGGCGGGGGTGGGGGGGGTGGTCACTGGCTGGGAGCACAGTCTTGCTACATGGTGAGTGGAAATGCCTCTTCACTGTGAAGGACATCATTTCCATGGACGCTGTAACATTCAGCCTGTTTATGAAGGCACAGTTCATTTTTTCTCTTCATCTTCCAAAAGGAAATGTAGCCCTGGAATCAAAGTAATCTTCCTGAAAATGGCTCATGTTTTTGGTTAATATGTATTCCACATGTGCAATACAATCTGCTTAAAATTCCTCATAAGTGCTAGATCTCATAACTGTCTGTGGCCTGGAGGAATTTAGAACTGGTGCCCAGAGTGCTAAACTTTCTGATGCTCAGTGTGTCCTTTTGTGTGCCAGTGACTTGGGGGAGGCCGCTCTGAAGATCACTGGTGTGACCACGGAAGATGACGGCATCTACACGTGTATTGCTGTGAACGACATGGGTTCAGCCTCATCTTCAGCCAGTCTGAGGGTTCTAGGTAAGTACCTGAGCTGTGGGACACAGCTGCCAGGAGTCTAAAGCCAAGTGTGCCCCACACTTGTCAAAGCCTGAAATTCAGACTAAGTCACTTTCAGAGCCTTCCAAAAGAGAGGGGCAAATAGCAGATAATTGTTGGGGATGTGCCAGGGGAGCATCCTCTTGGCACCTCACAGGAGTGCAGGGGAAACCCTGCACAGGTGAAAGGGCAAAGGAGGAGCAAAGGGGAGGGAAAAGCCCAGGTAACAAGGATCCAAAATGCCAGGTCGCTGCAGAAGTCCTGGGAACATGGTGAAAGCTGTGTTCTTTGTGCCACTGGCAGCTGGTCTCTTGATTGCAACTCACAGATTTAAGATTCTTTTTACAGAAAAAGTACAGAACATCTTACTTTCCTTTGGGTATATATGATGTTAGATTCATTACTAACAAGTGATATTCAGTTGGCACTTGTGTAATAAAATCATGTCTATGTTTTCAGTATATTTATAATTACGAACTTTATAAAAACTGTGAACATTCAGTAAAGATACTGAAGCCATGATTCCTCATGTTGTGAAAGGAAGACAGAGCTTTGAGGCTTTGTGGCCCTGTGATCAAGAGCGGACTATCTAAAGCATTACTGCCCTTGAGAGCAAAACAGAAGATTAAAGATTTATATGTTAAATATTTTTATGTAAAATATTTTTATATGATTTTTAAAATATCTTTATAAAAATATTTATATTTTATATATTAAAGTTTTATATTTTTCCTAGAAAAATAAAAGTAAAATTAATTTTACTAAAGTATGTAATTTTATTCAGAATATCTAGGTTTTTTATTATTTATTAAATTTTTTATTTATATATGACAGAGGAATGCATTACAATTCTTATTACACATATAGAGCACAATTTTTCATATCTCTGGTTGTATACAAAGTATATTCACACCAACTCATGTCTTCATACATGTATTTTGGATAATGATGTCCATCATATTCCACTATCATTTCTAACCCAATGCCCCCTCCCTTCCTCTCCTACCCCTCTGCCCTATCTAGAGTTTGTCCATTCCTCCCATGCTCCCCCTCCCACTATGAATCAGCCTCCTTTTATATCAGAGAAAACATTCAGCATTTGTTTTTTGGGGATTGGCTAACTTCACTTAGTATTATCTTCTCCAATGCCATTCATTTACCTGCAAATGCCATGATTTTATTCTCTTTTTTTGCTGAGTAATATTTCATTGTGTATATATGCCACTTTTTTTAAATCTATTCATCTGCTGAAGGGCATCTAGGTTGGTTCCACAGTTTAGCTATTGTGAATTGTGCTGCTACAAACATTGATATGGGTGTGTCCCTGTAGTATGCTGTTTTTAAGTCCTTTGGGTATAGACCGAGGAGAAGGATAGCTGGGTCAAATGGTGGTTTCATTCCCAGCTTTCCAAGGAATCTCCAAACTGCTTTCCATATTAGCTGCACCAATTTGCAGTCCCATCAGCAATGTATGAGTGTATCTTTTTCCCCACATCCTCACCAACACTTATTGTTGTCTGTCTTCATAATAGTTGCCATTCTGACTGAAGTGAGATGAAATCTGACTGGAGTGAGATGATGAACATTTTTTCATATATTTGTTGATTGATTTATATTCTCTTCTGAGAAGTGTCTGTTCAGGTCTTTGGCCTATTTGTTGATTGGGTTTTTGTTGTTGTTGTTGTATTGTTTTGTTTTTTGGTGTTTAGCCTTTTGAGTTCTTTATATATCCTAGAGATTAGTGTTCTGTCTGATGTGTGAGGGATAAAGATTTGCTCCCAAGATATAGGCTCTCTATTCACCTCGCAGATTGTTTCTTTTGCTGAGAATAAACTTTTTAGTTTGAGAACATCCCATTTATTGATTCTTGATCTTAATTCTTGGGCCAAAGAAAGTTGGGACCTAATTTTAATAAGAAATCAATGTTTTATAAAGTATTCCTGCCTGAGATATTTTGCCTTCTTTCTTCATGCTAAGTCTCATTAATCCAGTACTTAGATCACTCACAATTTGTCTTCACTCAGATGAGCCACATCTCAAATGATCAGAGGCTACATGTGGCTGCCATGTCAGAGATGTGGGTCTGAGACTCCTTACCAAGGAGCTCCGCTGAAAACTCACTCAGAGAAGATGCTACTCTTTTTGCAGGTCCAGGGAGTGATGGGATCATGGTGACCTGGAAAGACAACTTTGACTCCTTCTACAGCGAAGTGGCTGAGCTTGGCAGGTACAATGTAAACCCCAAAGCCTCTTCCAAGAGAGTAGATTTATATAGTTAAACGAGGTGTATTTCCATCGGTGGAAGTTAGTGTCTTGCATTTGAGGGGTAACCTCTTGTTACATTTGATTAGTTAGTCACTGGGGAGGGAAAGAAGCTGTTGTCAGCTAGGGTTCCCACAGAAATGAAGGCCTAATGTCATAAGCCGTCACTGATGGGATGAACTTGGTTCCTGCCCATGCATCTAGAACAGTGCTACTAGGCACCACCCTTGGGGGAGTTCAGAGCAGAACCACTCACAGGCTTCTTGTAGGACTTGATTCTCTCATAGAATTCTAGTTGAGAAGGGCTGAATGTGTCCTTTGGGTTTCAACTGTGTCTGGAGATTTAAAGGAATTATAATATAATTAGACAAGAGTATCAGGATCCTTTTGACCAAACCAAGAGAGAAGTTTCAGCGTAGAAACCACAAGTCAGAGGCAGTCAGGCTATGGTGACTCTGCAATGCCATAGCCAGCCAGGTTCCTTCTAGCTCTGGCTCTGCCAGTGGTAGTACACACCACTCACCCCATCTGAGCATGTGTCCCATGGATAAGAGAGGAAGGTCAGGAAGCATGACTACAGTGTTAGTCAGCGTTTCATCACTGTGACCAAAAAACCTGGCAAGGACAACTTAGAGGAGTAAAAGTTTATTTTGACTCGTGGTTTCAGAGGCTTACTCCATGGTGGTCCAAGTCCATTGCTCTGGGCGCAAGGTGAGGCAGAACATAGTGGCAGAAGGGCATGGCGGAGTGCTGCTCTGTTCATGGTAGCCAGGAAGCAGAGGAAGAATCCACAGGGAAGAGCAACCTTTCCAGGGCTCTCCCCCAGTGACCCACCTCCTCCAACCATGTCCCATTTGTCTACAGTTAGCACCCACTTTCTCCATTCAAACTAGGTTAGGCTGATCAGGTTATAGCTCTCTTAATCCAGTCATTTCACCCCTGATTATTGCTACATTGTCTCCTGAAGTTTGGGGGAACATCTCATATTCAAACCACAATCATGAAATTGTCCTACATTCCTGTGTCCCGGTTGTTTGTCTGCCAGTTATGCATTGCTGTGTAACAAGTCACACCCCCACTTGCTGTCCTAATGGTAATGGTGAGTTACTCCTCATACCACTCTGGATTGACTGGGAAGGCATTTTGTTGGCTTCTCCTGGGCTCAGCCAGCTGGCAGGCCCATGCCTCACTCACAGATTGGAGGCCCCATCTGAGCTGCTGGCCTCTTCCCACACAGACATTCACCCTGGCTTCTCATTTGATGGCAGAAGCATTCTGAAGGGCAGAAGCTGCAAGGTCTATTAAGGCTCTATGTCAGAAACCAACAGCTGAACTTCCTGCATATTGTGCAGGCAGAACAAGTCACCAGACAACCACCCAGTGACTGGGAGGGGAGAAGACACTCCACCTCCCATGGGGAGAAGTAGCAAACAGGGAGTAGTACCCCTAAGCTCCCATAACCTGCCCTGGCCCTACCACACTTTTATTATAGTCCTCATGAACTGAGTATGCTTAGCCTCCCTCAGCCCCAGGTCGCATGCTACGAGGCAGCAAGCTTAGGCCTGAGGTGCAGAGTTAAGGTTAAGAGAGTTAAGGTGCATCCTGGCCTGGGCAGGTGCATCTCTGAGTAAAACTCCAGAGACCATGAGCTGGCATGACTTGCCTGTCCTACCAGGGTATGGCCAAGCGAGGGACTGCAGATGTTCCTTTCAGCAAGTGTGGGAGGGGTACAATGCTCAGGAGGCATCAAGAAGTTCATCCTCAGCCTCTGCACATCATGCCCAGAGCTGTACCTGTGGACAATGATAGAAGCTGCCTGGTGAGACTAAGGCTCTCTTGTGCTGTCACTTCTGCCACATTCAGTGGTCAGGAAGTCACAGAGCCTGCCAGAACAGGCATGAGAAATGGAGGCTGCCACTCAAAGGGAGGAGTGGCAGCCGTGCCATGGAGGGCCTGGACGCACTCGGGATTTGGGCTTCCCAACACCAACACTCCCCACAGCATGGCCTGGGAAAAGCTAGAAGGCTCAGGTGTTCGCCAATGTCTTGCTGTTCGTGGACATCACTGAGTAATCCTTAGGCCTGTGCACAGGGTTGGGTCACTGTGCCATGGAGGCAGCCTCTGCCTGTTCTTTTACATACCTCACAGTACTCTGGAGACGATCTTCTCTGTTTGTTCATAGGGGCAGATTCGCCGTCGTTAAGAAATGTGATCAGAAAGGAACCAAACGAGCAGTGGCCACAAAGTTTGTGAACAAGAAGTTGATGAAGCGTGACCAGGTCACCCATGAGCTTGGCATCCTGCAGAACCTCCAGCACCCGCTCCTCATTGGCCTTCTCGACACCTTCGAGACCCCCACCAGCTACGTCCTGGTCTTGGAGATGTGCGTGCACTCCTGATTCTCCTCCCTGCTTTGGTCCCTCAGCCTCAACTCAGAGCACGTTTGTTGATTTGTTTGTTCTCCAAGGATAGAAACTAGGATTTTAGAATTCACAGAACTTATAAAATATGACCACAGAGACGGCAGCTTTGGAGCTTTCCAGTCCAGGTGGACTGGAAAGAGAGAGCTGTCCAGGGACAGTCGAGCCTGGTGCAGACACCAGCACCACCAGGGCCTAGGCTGTTCTCCACCCCACCAGGGCTCCACAGAGAGGCCAGGCCTCTGGCCACTCCTGATGGCCTGAAGTTGACCTGATACCTGACACCTGCCTGTGGCAGGTGTGCTCAGTGAGGTGCAGTGGGCTTGCCAAGACCAGCTTGTGGCCACTCCTTCAGGCATCAGCTCAGGGCTGGCTAGTCCTGTCTCTAAGGACTCCTGTCAAGTGGGGGCTGGTAAAAAAGGGAGGGCCAGGTGCACTTTCCCTGGAGAACTCCTGCCCCTGCCAGAGCAGCCTCCCTGGTGCTGTTGTACCATTTCAGAGAATGATTCAGCCTATTTATAAAGAAAGAATGCTCAAAATTGTGACGCTGGAGAAGCTGTTCCCACTGGGACAATTTCACCTCCAGAGATAATTGGAAACATCTGGAGATTTTCTTTGTTTTTGTTCTTTGCAGCTCAGGAGAAGGTGCTGTTGGCTTTAATGAGCAGAGGTGGGGTACCTGCAAATGCACAGGACAGCCTCCAACCAAGACTCACCCCACCCCATGCCATAGGGCCAGGCTGAGACCCCAGTCCTTGCCACATTCTGATCTCCAAGAAACATCTGTGTTTTTTCAATATTAGGAGTGAGTTCAGGGCTGGTGTGTAGCTCAGTGGTAGAGTACTTGCCTAGCACATGTAGGCCCTGGGTTCCACCCACAGCGTGCAGGGAAGCAAAGGTGAGTTCAGAGTAGGTGCTGTGTTGCCCTGTAATCTGGCTGTTAACCACACATCTCTTCTAGCCTTCACGTGGCCCAGTTTACAGATAGGAATCTAAGTCTGAGGGAGGTGGGGTAATCCCCTGACTTCAAACACAGATATCTAGAGTGTTGCTGCATGCCAGGCTCTGCCCTGGTGCATGCCACATCATCTTCCATTGACAGGCGCAGGGTTGAATCCCTGACCATCCCTCTCCACCACCCAGTTCCTGTAAAGACCCAGATACCTCCTTCCATATTTGCATATTCACAGTGAGTCAAAAGTCTCTCCAGGGCTGGGGATGTAGCTCAGTTGGTAGAGTGCTTGCCTGGCAGGCACAAGGCCCTGGGTTCAATCCCCAGCACCACACACACACACACACACACAAAAGTCACTCTTGTCTAGTCACACTGTACAGTGAAGGTACAATCCTGAGGTACTTATAAAACATTCACAGTGGGGGGCAGGTCCATGGTGCATTTCTTACTAGCCTGAGGAAGTCTGTAAATTCATGACAATGACCATTCCTACCTCTGTAGGGCTGACCAGGGTCGCCTCCTGGACTGCGTGGTACGATGGGGAAGCCTCACTGAAGGAAAGATCAGAGCACACCTGGGGGAGGTTCTGGAAGCCGTCCGATACCTTCACAACTGCAGGATAGCACACCTGGACCTAAAGGTTAGCAAGCCCAGGGCTGGACAAGGGTGGGTCTGACCTCAACCAGCTTGGCCACATGAACACCAGAGCCTGTCCTCCAGAGCCAGGCCAAGAGCTCTGGGGACCTGTGGGAAATGGTAGGGAGTGGAGGGGGATAGGATCATGGATCCCTGATCTGTTTCTAAGAGTTACACTCAGTGAAGGACACAATCAGTAGAATACCAGGTAAACATTTAAACCTTCTAACTTTTCATGACACTTTGAAGAAGTTCCTGTGAATTTTACTGAGGTGGCTTGGGACCAAGTTCACTGCTAATTTACAAAGAGAAAAGTAATGCTCTAGTGCTGGGAGGAAAAGTGAACATCCAGGGTGCTTGTTGTTTAAGAATTCAGAGAGCTGGTCTGTGCTGAGCTGGGGCATCAGTTCCTCTGTTAGGAACTGCTCTTTGCCTGTGCCTGTGCCAAAATGTTCTTCCTGTTCTGCACAGGCAGTGTGTCCCAGTCGACGTCACAGGTGCCTTTTACCTCACCATGGCCTGCTGACAATCAGAGTAATCTTGAAATCAGGTATGTTTGAAAATGACAGTTGTCTTATTCTGTATTCTAGCCTGAGAATATTCTGGTGGATCAGAGTTTAGCCAAGCCAACAATTAAACTGGCTGACTTTGGAGATGCCGTCCAGCTCAACACGACCTACTACATCCACCAGTTACTGGGGAACCCTGAGTTTGCAGCTCCTGAAATCATTCTTGGGAACCCTGTCTCCCTGACCTCAGACACATGGAGTGTTGGAGTGCTCACATACGTGCTTCTTAGCGGTGTGTCCCCCTTCCTGGATGACAGCGTCGAAGAGACCTGCCTGAATATTTGCCGATTAGACTTTAGTTTCCCAGATGACTACTTTAAAGGAGTTAGCCAGAAGGCCAAGGAGTTCGTGTGCTTCCTCCTGCAGGAGGACCCTGCCAAGCGTCCCTCGGCTGCACTGGCCCTCCAGGAGCAGTGGCTACAGGTGGGCAACGGCAACGGCAAAGGCGCGGGCGTCCTCGACACGTCCAGACTGACCTCCTTCATTGAGCGGCGCAAACACCAGAATGATGTTCGACCTATTCGTAGCATTAAAAACTTTCTACAGAGCAGGCTTCTGCCTAGAGTTTGACCTATCTTGAAGTTCTTTCTCATTCTCTTTCACCTGCCAATCAGCTGTTAATTTGAATTTTGAAGAGGAAAAAAACAAACCTAACTGACCAGCTGCCAGTATGTTCATCGTGTGAAATTGCATTCCAAGTAAGCTGTGCTCAGCAGCGCTTGGACTCTGAGCTGCGAGCTGCGCTGGGGTGGAGGACCTTCACTTACACTCTGCAAAGGCAGAGATCGCGTTGCTGTATCACAGTATTTTATTCAGGTTTCTGCAAAAAAATAATAATAATAATAATAAGACTTTTTTAAGCAAACATGGATAGAATTTTGCAAATTTAACATTTTCAAGATTTATTCAAAGAAAAAATGCCTATGTTCAACCACTGGTGTTAACGAACAAAAACAAAGATACTGTGCATCTCCAGGGCAGACTCGCCCAGGTGATAGCCACTCCCATGGCCTTGGCTAGCGCTCTGCGTCCACCTGGCGCTGAGATTTTCCAGCCACCTCGTCTGATGCGTCTAACGGGACGCCAGACTTGGCTTCTGAAACGTGCATTCAACCTCAAACTTTTGCATAAAATAGAATGAATCGTTTTGCTCTGATGAAATGTAGGCCTTACTTGTATATAAGACTGTTTCTGCCTTCAGTCTGTCATTCCCTGCCCTCTCCACACCTTCCCTTCTCCCCGGGCCTTCCTCTGGGCCTTCCTCTGAGAATTCAAGGGTCTACTCATCAAATGAAGACACCAAGTTAGGTCCAGCCCTCTGCCCTCTTCCCATCCTCACCCCAAGCCGTCAATCAGATTGTTGAGCAGTACAGTCAGATGAAAATACTGTAAATGCACTCATTGGGGGTTTTTTGGTTTTATTTCATATCATGTGCAATGTTGTGGCTTTAACATTTTATGCAACTATTTATGAAGACCTCTGTTGTACCTGTAATAAATATATAGAAAAAGCACATACTTCGTACAGTGAGCTTTATGGTTTTGTGTGTGTGTGTGTGTGTGTTTGGGGTTGGGGGGGGGGGTCGTAGCCCTGTGCCATCAATTCAAGAAGACTTAACTCTTCGTGAAATTTGTCAGTTTTGAGGACTGTAAAAAGTGATTTCATACTCTGAATATAAAACTGGATAATAGGATAATGTTTTAAAATTTATTATGCTATTATTCAGAATGCCAAAGTATTTTTTTTTCCTAAAATCAGTCTGGACATTTACTACTTTTTAGACTTTTTGACATTCAACTTTCTGTACAAAAATTGGCTGGATTTTGAGCTTTTGGTAAGAAATTAAAGCCAATTTAGCACTGGCCGCCCTGAGGCTGGTCCCCAATGCCCGTGTCACTGTGGCAGAATGAGTGCTGGTGGGAGGGTTCTTCCAACAAAAGAGGCTGGGATTCTGGGCACGCTTGAATTTTTCTGGATATCTTTTTACCTTTATTGTTTGAAATACACTATAAAAGAGACCAGCCTGCTTCCCAAGCCAGCCAGACATCTGGGTCTTGAGCCATATACTGGCATAATTAAGCTTTGCAGCTTCCAATGTATTTTATTTATTCTTTTGTTGGGTTTTTGTTTGTTTCTTCTTGTAAAATTGTACAGAAACTTTTTAAAAGAAATTGGATTCAAAACTGGATGTGTATTCGTAACCTCATAACTTTTATTTGTGTATTGTTTCTTTTATTATTTCAGTTAAATTTTTACATTATTTTGCATGTATATTTCTTTGTACAGAGACCTTACATGTTTACACAGTATGATGTGATGTAAATATTTTATTTTGCCATCAGTTATTTTAAAAAATTAAACATATTTGCCTGATCTTTGCGTTAGGCCTTTTATTTAAATTGGTCACTGTTGAATCTGAAAGTGCTAAGGGAGAGACTGAGGCAGAGTGTTCTTACAGGTGGGAGAGGGTAGAATATTCTGGATTGGGTATCCCCTATACATGGCCAGAAACAGGAGTTGGTTGGTTAGGCTCCTGCAAATGGGTTCACAGAAATAATTCAAAACACTGGTATGTCACCATCATGTCAGCCAACTAGCAGGGCTATCACTCATCCCAATTAACAGAACTGGAGCAAAGAGAGGATCTGGGCTTGAAAAAGTAAAGTTAACATTGCCATATACTCAAGAGGATGAAGCACTTAGTGGTTCAAGCATGTTCAAGATTCTGCCCCTGTGGAGAAGACCCAGGGTCTACCTAGTCCGCAGAGATTCGCAGCCACTGCCTCCCTGGGTCTTTCTCTGCAGGGTCCTCTCCAGTGTGATTTCACAGCTCCTCTGACAGCAGGTTATTTTTTCTGATGACTGATATGGTTTCTCTTGAGGATCCTCTCCGGCTTTCCTTCTGGGATGGTGACTTTTATTTGGCACATCATAAAGAACAGGTTTCCATCTGCTGAAGTCCAAGGGGAACGCCAGAGTAAAGGGACATTTAAGCCAAGGTTTCTAGCCAGGAAGCTGACTTCCTGTGGTGCACCCCCCTCCCAAGTCAAGAGAGAATTAGAATTCAAAGTCAGTTTTAGTCCATTATGCAGTGCAGCCTCAGGCCTTGGAGGGCTTGTGGTATTTTCCTTTTAGCTGGACACCCTGAATGAAGCAGTTTTGCTTGTAAGATTAGAATAGCACACGCAACTCAAAGGTGCTCAGATGTTTGGTTTATCACGGTCACTAGATGTTTTGTTTTGTTTTTTCTCAAACGTTAAGATATTTTTACATACCTGTATAAATATTTTAAACCCCTGGACTCTCTATCCCTAAGGGATGGTTGTAGAGGTGGGAATCACCAGGATTTCAGTAGAATAAGTTATGAATGCCATCTGATTACAACTGTTAACCTGAAGGAGACTAGAGCACTAGGAAGGAAGGTCCCACTCAGCCGGACATCTCTGAACCTGATGCTAGAGACTGAAATATCAAAAGGAACAACAAGGATGCTTCCCAGATTTACACATATTTATATGAGATTTACCTTACACAAATAAAGTACACACATCCTAAGTAAGTAGCTCCATAAATACCTACTTATGTGAATATTTCTATCATCACCCACAGTGGCATAGGGAGCATTGCCATTACCCAGTACATCCCCAGAAGAAGCCCCCTCCACCAGAGGCAGACACTGTTCTGATCTCTGTCACCCGTAGGTGAGTTTGCCTTAGAACTTTACGTAAGAAGAGTCGCAGACTGTGTACACATGCAATGGTAAGAAATGTGCCCTTTACTCAGTGATGTCTCCTAAGGACTAATGCAGCGTCACAGCCAGGACATTAGCCTAGAAGTGGTCAGGATTTGCAGCATTTCTATCTCCTGTTGCCCTCTTAGGGCCACACCCAGCCTCCCTTCTGCACCACACCCCCCTTCGACCCTGCCAGCCACTTGCCTGTGCTCCCTTATGCTGTGTGGTCATTTTGAGGCTATTCTATAAAAGGAATCATACTGCAGTAGCCTTTTGAGATAGGCTTTGTATTGAACAAGATTCTCTGGCGATTCATCCAGGTGGTTGCATGGATCAGTGGTTTTTTCCCTTTTATTGTCAGTAATATTTCATGGTACAGATGGACCATAGTTAATCACCTACTGAAGGACATCAGAGATTCTGTGAATATTTGTGTACAGATTTTTGTGCGAATGTGAAGGTGTTCATTCCTCTGGGATAAGAAAATTGGCAGATCATACTGTAATTGTGTATTTATTTTTCTGCTTTGTGTTTTGTTTTGTTTGGGGGATGCTGGGGATTGAACCTAGGGTTTGGGCATGCTATGCAAGCACTCTGCCACTAAGCTACATCCCAAGCCCACATAATTTAATTTTTTAAGAGACTGCCAAACTGTTTTCCATACCCTATCATTTCACATACCAGCAGTGTGTGAGTACTCATTTCTTAACATCTTCATCAGCATTTGCTGGTATTACTATTTTTTAAATTTGTCCCATCAGACAAAGACAAACATATAATAATAAACACATAATAATAAATATAATAAACATATCTTATTGTGATTCTAATTTGCATTTCCCTAAATGGCTTATGTTGAACATTTTTGTGTACTTATTTGCTTATCTATATATCCTCTTCAGTGAAATGTTTGTTCATATCTTTTGCCCTTATTATATTTCTTGGTTTTAGTTGTTGAGTTTTGAGAGTTCTTTATTCATTCTAGATAGTAGTTCTTTGTTGAGACATGGACTCTGTAGAGTCTTCTTATCAGGGTCTTTCATAGAGAAAAAGGTTTTAATTTCAATGGGCTTGGTTTATGAGTGTTTTATATTATGGATCAAGCTTTTGGTGTTGAGTCTAAGAATTCTTTACCTCACCCTAATAAAGGTTTTTTTTTCCTAAATACTTTTTTTCCTAAAAAGTTCTAAGCCTCACATATTACATTTAAGTCTGTTGTCCTCCATTCTGAGTTAATTTTGAAAAGATATGAAGTTTAGGTTGGGGTTCTGTTTTGCATGTCCACTCATATCAGCACCATTGGTTAAGAAAAGGCTATCCTTTTTGATGTCAAAAATCAGTTGAGTCTATTTATATAGGATCATTTTGGGGTCAATTTCTGTTCTCTATTCCATTTACCTATTTATCCCTTGACCATTGCCACACAGTTTTGATAACTACATATATACATTAAGTCTTGAACACAGGTAAACTTACCATCCCACTTTACTTTTCTTTTTTCAAAATTGTCTTAGCTATTTGAATTCCTTCACCTTTCCATAGTTTTAATATAGTGTTATCTATATCTACAAAATACCTTTGGGATTTTTTTTAATATCAATTTAGGGAAAATTGACATTTGGCTATGTTGGGTCTTCCAGTCTATGAATATAGTATGTTTCCACTTAATTGGATATTCTTTGGATTCTTTCATTGGAATTTTATACATTCACATGCTCTTTTATATGTTTGTTAGAATATTCCAGGTCCAGTGGCACACACACCTGCAATCCCAGCAACTAAGGAGGCTGAGGCAGGAGGATTGCAATTTCAAGGTTAGCCTCAGCAACTTTGTGAGGTCCTAAGCAACTTGTCTCAAAAAAAAGGGGGGGTAGGGGTATGGGTGTAGCTCAGTGGTTAAGCACCTTTGGGTTATATCCCTGGTACCAAAAAAAAAAAAAGAGGAGGAAGAATCATACCTAAGTATTTCTTTCTAAAGCAGTTATAAGCATTGTATTTTTAATTTTAGTATCCATTTAGTCATTGCTACTATATAAAAATGCAACTAATTGCTTAATGCTTCTTATCTTTTATCATATATTTGCTTAACTTCCTTGTTCCAGAGAGTTTTTGTAGATTCTTTGGGATTTTCTATATAAACAATCATGCCATCTGCAAATAGGACCAGGTTTATTCCTTCCTTTTCAATCAGTATGCCTTTTGGTTTTTTTTCTTGCCTTACGTCACTGACTAGAACTTTTTCAATACTTAATTGAATATAAGTAGTGAAGGTGCATTTCCTCATCTTTTTCCTGATCTTTGATGGAAAGGCATTCCATCTGGCACCATTTCGTACAATGTTAACTCTAGATTTCCATAGGTGCTTTATTTTTTCTTCTTTTTTTTCATGTCTTTGTTGATGCATTATGGTGATAGTCATAGTGGGATTCGTTGTTACATACATGATATTGTTACATGTAACGTGATTTGATCCATGTTGTTCCCCAGTATTTCCCCCTTTCCTTCCCTTCCTCTGTCCTAGGTTCCTTTCCTCTACTCCACGGGTCTCCCTTACTATTTTTATCAGATACACTTACACCATTTTTCTCCCTCTTTTCTAACTTCCACATGTGAGAGAAAAAATGTGGCAATTGACTTCCTGAGTTTGGCTTATTTCCCATAATATAATGTTCTCAAATTCCATCCATTTTCTTGTAAATGACATGATTTTATTCTTCTTTATGGCTGAAAAAAATACCATTGTGTATATATATCACATTTTCCTTATCCATTCATCCATTGATATACACCTAAGATGGTTCTATAGTTCAGCTATTGTGAATTGTGCTGCTATAAAATGAGTTTGCATGTATCACTGTAGTATTCGGACTTTAATTCTTCAGGAAAATAACCAAGGAGTGGTATCACTGGATCATGTGTTGGCTTAATTTCTAGACTTTTAAGGAAACTGATTTCCACAGTAGTTGTACTAATCATGATTCTACCAATGGTATAAAAGTGTTCCTTTTGCCCCACCTTCTCTCTAGCATTTATTATTGTTAGTTGTGTCTTTCAAACAAGATCTCACTCAGATGCTGAAGCTGGGTGACATGGAAATTGTGATTCTCCTGCCTCAGTCTCCCAAGTCACTGGAATTACAGGTCTGCACCAACAGACCCAACTATTGCTTGTATTCTTGATGGCTGCCATTCTAATTGGAGTGTGATGAAATCATAGTGTAGTTTTAATTTGCATTTTCTTAATTATGAAAGATGTTGAATATTTTTCTCATGTGTTTGTTGGGCATTTGTATTTCTTCTTTTGAAAAGTGTCTTTTTAGTTCCTTTCCCTATTTATTGATTTATTTGGTGCTAAGCTTTTTGAGTTCTTTATATATTCTGAACATTAATCCTCTGTCAGACGGTAACTACCAAAGATGTTCTCTCATTCTGTAGAGGTTCTGTCTTCACGTATTTCATCATTTACTTTGCTATGAAGAAGCTCTTTAATTTGATGCCATCCCATTTATAAAATCTTGGTGTTATTTCCCAAGCTTTAGGAATTCTATTAAGGAAGCCATTCTCTGAATATATTGGACCCCACATTTTCTTCTAGGAGTTGCATAGTTTCTGGTCTGATTCCTAGGTCTTTTTTTTAATATTTCTTTTTGTTGTCAATGGACCTTTATTTTATTTATTTACATGTGGTGATGAGAATCAAACCCAGTGCCTCACACATGCTAGGCAAGCACTCTACCACTGAGCCACAACCCCAGCCCTAATTCCTAGGTCTTTGATCCATTTCAAGTTGACTTTTATGCAGGGAGAAAGAGAAGGATCTAATCTCTTTCTTCTACATATATAACCAGTGTTCCAGCACCATTTGTAAAACCTGTCTTTTCCAGAATGTTTCTGGCACCTTTGTCAAGGATTAGATGACTCCATCTGAGTGGGTTTGTCTCTGTGTTTTCTATTCTGTTCCTTTGGTCTGTGTGGCTGTTTTTATGCCAGTATCATGCACTTTTTGTTACTATATCTCTGTGGTATAATTTGAAGCTAGATATTGTGATACTTCCAACATTGACATTTTTTTTTTCTTAGAATCACTTTGTATATTCTGAGTCTTTTATTCTTTCAAGTGAGTTTAGGACTATTTTTTCTGGTTAGGTGAAGAATATCATTGGTATTTTGACAGGGATTTCATTTGATCTGTAGATTGTTTTTGGCAATTTGGTCATTTTCACTATATTAATTCTGACCATTCATGAGCAAGAAAGGACTTTCCATCTTCTAATGTTTTTTCCATTTTGTTTCATAGTGCTTTATAATTTTCATTGTAGAGGTCTTTCACCTCCTCTGTTAGATTTATTCCTATGTTTGTTTCTTTGTTGTTTTTTCCCTTTGTTTTGTTTTTTTTTTTTTGAGGCTATTGTAAATGGGATTCATTTCCTGATTTCTTTCTTATCAGATTCTTTATAGTTGTATAGGGAAGTTATTGATTATTGCATGTCAGTTTTGTATCCTGTCTCTAAATACTTTTAAACAAATTGAGGAAGTTCTCTATTCCTGTTTTCCTGAAATTTTTTTTTTATCACAAATGGGTGTTGAATGTTACCAAATGCTTTTTCTGTATCAACTAAATCAAATGTAATTTTCTGTATCAAATGTAATTTTTCTTCTTTTTCTTATTAATAATGGTTACTTTTCAAATGTTGAACCAACTCTGCACCCTCAGAACCAACCCCACATGGTCATGTTACGTAAGTCTGTCTTTCTAAATTGTATTTGCTTTATGTTGTTAAGAGTTTTTGTATCTATATTCATGACGGATAGTAACCTGAAATTCTTGGTACTATCACTGGTATGGAATGAGGGTATGTCTAGCTTTATAATATAAATTGAGAAATTTTATATTCTCTTATATTTTCCTGTAAGAAATTTTATAGAACTGGTGTTAATCCTTCTTTAGGTATTTGGTAGACCTCTCCAGCAGAACCATGTGGGCCTGAAGAATTATTCATGTGGTGTTTTGAATTATACTAACAGTTTCCTTTATTGTTATAGGGTTATCCAAATTATTAGTTTCTTATTCAGTGAATCATGATCATTTGTGCTCTTCAAGAAAGGAATTAATCATATCATATCCACTTTTTCAATCAGTTATTGAGGAATGCTCAAGCTTCCAACTATGATTATAGGTTTGTCTGTTTCTCCTTCACATCTCTGTTTAGTGTTTGTTGCACATATCTTTCAGCTCCGTCACCTGAGGCACACACTCAAGATTATTATGTCTTCTTGATGAATTGACACCCCCCATCATTATGTAATATTACATTCTGTCTTTAGTAATTTTATTTGCTCTAATAATTGAATATTAATGTATACAATCTTGCTTTTTTAAAAACCAATAATTTTCATGTCTTTTTTTATCCTTTTACTACCAGCATACCTTTATTATTATATGTGTTTCTTATAGAAAGCAAATAATTGGGTCATGTTTTGTAATTCAGTCTAATATTTTTAATTGACACATTTAGATCATTTACATTTAATGTAATTATTGGTAAGTTAGAATCTTAAGCCTGATGTTTTATTTTTTTGTCTTCCTGTTCTTTCTGGTCTTCATATTTCTGTAGTTTCTGTTTGGTTTTGAGTTTTTTAATTATTATTATTCTATTTTGCATCCCTTCCTGAGGATTGCTTGAACATTTTTAGAATTCCATTTATATTTTTCTGTACTGTTTTTAATATATTTTATTGTGTAATGTTAGTGGCTGCTGTAGGTATTACATTACATATACTTAATCATTTTAGCAATTTAAGTGAAATATAAAAAACTTAACCTATATGTATCATCACCTTCACCTGATTATAATTTTAGGTAGTTCTTTTACTTACAATTAAAACAAAAATACAGAATTATTTTTACTTTTTCACTCCAACAATCAAACACATTCAAAAAATTAAAAAGGAAAAGGAAAAGAAACTATATTTACCCATATTTTTGCAGTTTCTTTTTTCCTTCTTGATATTCTAAGATTTCTTCCTTTATTCTTTTCTTTCTATTTAAAGAACTTAATTTAGCTTTTCTTTTAGGGTACTTCAGCAGGCAACAAATTCCCTTAGTTTTTCTTCTTCTGAGAACATCCTCTTCATTTTTGAAAGATAATTTTGCTGGATATAAAATTCTAGGCTGATGATTCTTTTTTTTTTTTCAGCACAAAAAAAATGTCCTACCACTTCCTTCATATCATCTATATGGTTTCTGATTAAAAATCCACTATATTCAATTCTTTTTTACCTTATAATTAGGGTGTTTTTCCTCTCATTTTCAAGATTTTTGTTTGTTTGGTTTTTGTCTGTTTACACAAGTTTGACTCTCATGTCTTATTGTGGATTTACTTGTATCTGTAGTTTTATGTCTTTTGTCCGATTTGAGAAGTTAGCCATTATTTCTTCAAGGTTTTTTGTTTATTTTGGTGTTTTGTTTTGCATTGGATTGAACAGAGCTTCTTGCTTATGTCCTCTACCACTGGGCTACACCCCCAGGCCTTCTTCAAGTTTTTTTACGGCCCCATTCTCTCTCCCCTCTCCATTTAAGTCTCCAGTGATATAAATGTTTGGTTTTGTGTTATGGTTCCAGGGTCTCCGTGGCACTGCTGCCGCCACTGCTGTTCTTCCTCCTTCCGCTTCGCCTCCTATTTGAGATATTTTCTTTCTTGTACATATTGAATAATTTCTATTATTCTGTAAAAAGTACACTGATTCTTTCCTCTATTCCACTCCAATCTTCTGTTAAGCCCATCCATGGAGTTTATCTCATTTGTTATATTTATAAGTTCTAAGATTTCACTTCATTTTTCCTTTATACCTAAAGAAATAGAAAGTTTGCCAAAACTTTCTGTTTATTCATTTCAAAAATGTACACAATTGTTTCTTAAAGGATTTTTATCATGGCTGCTTTTACATTCTCATCAGATAATTCTAACTTCTCTAAAATTTCCTGTTGGTGTCTATTGTTGATCTTCATTATAGTTGATATTCTTCTGGTTGATAACACGAATGATTTTTGTTTGAAAATTCATCTGTGAGTCTCTGGGTCTTATGATTTATCTGGCTTCACCTGACACCACTTCAATAAGGGAAAGAGGGAGTTGCTGCCTTATTAATCATGGGCAAGACTGAGTTTTGCTAGGCCTCCCCTGTTACATGGGAGTTGAAGGAGGCCTCATTACCTCTGGGTGATGATAAAAGTCCTGGCTTTGCACTAGGCCTCCTCTGATACCACCCTAGTGGAGAGGAGAAGGGGGACTTGTTATTGATGGGAGAGAGTAAAAGAGCAAGATCCTCACATGTCTCCACTGATGCCAAAGTGGGTGGAGACACTGCCCAGCAGGGATGAAAGTCCTGACTCTCTGTTGGGCCTTCCGTAACACCACCTTGGCAGGGGATTGGGGTCTCCGTTCTATCCGGGAAAGGGTAGAAATCTAGGGTCTACACTAGTCCTTGCTGGTGGGGAGAGGGCCACAGTTTTCCTGTGGTGTTTACAGAACAGCAGTTATTATCTAAATGTATTCTGTCTTACCTTTCTGCCCCTTTCCTCATCCTTCTTCTTGAGAGAGCAGATTTGTCGGGCTTTTTTTTTTTTTTTCTTTTTTCCTTAATTACACTTCTGTTGGCATTTCCAAGTTGCTGACTCCTTCAGCTCCAAGTCAAAGATACATGAAATAAAAAGAAATCCCAGAGAACTCCCCACCCTTTGGTTCCCCAGCCCTGAGGTCCCTAGCTGGTCTGCTGTCTTCTCTTCACTTTGCAGGGTCTTCTTAACTTATATTTTGTATATAATTTCCACAGTCTCTCATTGTGCAGGAGAAAAAAAGAAAAGTGTGCCTACATCATCTTCCTAGAAGCGGAAGTCTAGTATCAGCGCCTCTCTTTATATTTGCTAGTCTAGGGTTACATGACATTAATCTCCTGAGACAGTTTTGTTTCCAAAAGGGGGAACTACAAAAACCAGTGACTGTCAGAATCTAAGCTCTCTGCACATTTTACTGTCCTGTACTTTTTCTGCCCATTTCTTGTTGAATCTACTACTACTCCATAATGACAAGGCCAAAGTACGCAGGAAGAGATAGCTAATGAGAGATAGGAAGTGAGGGATTGGCAGGCTACTGGGCACCAGTGGTCAGGGCAGGCCCCAGCTGCTCCTGCCGAGCTGTCACAGAGCACAGAGCACGTGGGAGGGCAGGCAGAGGCTGGCTGTGCTCTGGAGAAGCACCTGGTGGGAAGGACCAGGACAGAACTTAAATAATGGTTGGAGAATGCAATGAATTGTGAAACAGAAGTTCTGAGGCCAGAGAAAAAGTAATGTGAAGGTAGGTGTGTCTCCAGGCTACGGCTTCAGGCTGGGTCCACACGTCAAGCTGCTCTGGTGACAGCAAACAGTTGGATGAGGAGGATACAATTCTCATGTAATTTGAGGTGAGGGAACATTTGTTTCTTCAGATAGCTCTTTCTTCCATGGGCCATTTCTTATTTACAATTCAAAATGTCAGGGAGGTTTATCTTTCACTTTGTGACTCACCCTGTTGACAGCCCTGTCCAGGGCCTGTTTCCAAGATGGCTGCCTTTCCTGGAGCAGTGTCCTCCTTCTCCCCCCGCACAGTCCTCTGCCCGGTAGAACATGAACGATAAAGGCAAAGGCTCTTATGGAAGTCCAAGAAAAATATAGACTTTAAAACTAATTGCTGCATTTTGTTGTTGTTGTTACTGCTTGTAGAAAGCACGACTCTCTGATCCATCATTGAAGGTTAAAAATATTTTACTCAGCTTTACCCAGTTCGTCAGGTTCTTTATGACTACATTTGTCTTCAGTTAATATCCTTGTATGGGAATGACTACAGCAGGACAAGTGACGTAAAACAGGCTTTTGAAACATACTGTATTGATTATTTGAGAACTGCCTACACTGTTGAATTGTTAAGATAGGATAGTGACCTGGTTTACATATTTATTTTAAAATGCTTACATCGAGAGAGAAAAGATGCAAAGCATCATTTTTTTTTTTTTAAACATGAAAATTACCTCCAGGTGCTGAGCTATTCCAGGCAAGGAGTTATCATGGTGGGCTCATCAGGAGTGGGAAGAGATCAGTGCAACTTGACCTTCTATTTCAATTTTAGGGGGAAAAAAAAAAACTGAGAGTGGGATCCTAACTGTGCAGATGTTGAGTTCACTTCCCACTACTTCTCTGGACCAGCCTGTCCTCTGAGAACCCTCTTATTCTTGGGAAACAGGAAGTCAGTGATCACTTTCTCTGACTACACATGATCTTTTTTTAAATTAATTTTTTAATTTATATATGACAGAGGAATGCATTACAATTCTTATTACACATACAGAGCACAATTTTTCATATCTCTGGTTGTATACAAATTATGTTCACACCAATTCATGTCTTCATACATGTACTTTGGATAATAATATCCATCACATTCCACCATCATTTCTAACCCCATGCCCCCTCCCTTCCCCTTCCACCCCTCTACCCTGTCTAGAGTTTGTCCATTCCTTATCCATGCACACATGTTCCCTCTCCCTACCCCACTATGAATCAGCCTCCTTATAACAGAGAAAATATTCGGCATTTGTTTTTTGGGGATTAACTAACTTCACTTAGTATTATATTCTCCAACTCCATCCATTTACCTGCAAATGCCATGATTTTATTCTCTTTTATTGCTAAGTAATATTCCATTGTGTATGTATGCCACTTTTTTAAGATCCATTCATCCACTGAAAGGTATCCATGTTGGCTCCACAGTTTAGCTATTGTGAATTGTGTTGCTACAAACATTGATGTGGCTGTGTCCCTGTAGTATGCTGTTTTAAAGTCCTTTGGGTATAGACTGAGGAGAGGTATAGCTGAGTCAAATGGTGGTTCCATTCCCAATTTTCCAAGAAATTTCCAAACTGCTTTCCATAGTGGCTGCACCAATTTGCAGTCCCACCAGCAGTGTATGAGTTTACCTTTTTCCCCACATCCTCACCAATACTTATTCTTCTTTGTCTTCATAATAGCTGCCATTCTGACTGGAGGGAGATGAAATCTTACAGTGGTTTTGATTTGAACCCAATCAATAAATGGGCCAAGGACCTGAACAGATACTTCTCAGAAGATGATATACAATCAGTCAAAAAAATATGAAAAAAAAATGTTCATCATCGCTAGAAATTAGAGAAATGCAAATCTGACTAGGTAACCACAGTAAATCTCTTTCCTTTGTTGCATTGTTACAAATTGTCATAAATTTGGTGACTTAAAACAGAAATTTTCTCACAGTCTGGAGGCCCACAGTCCACAGTCAGTGTGACCAGGCAGAAATGAAGGTGTCTACAGACCATGCTCTCCACCACACCTCCAGAAGCATGACAGAAGACTCTGTCCCATTCTTCTTCCAGTTACTGGTGGCTGCTGACATACCTTGTAGCCACATGGGTTCAGTCTTTAGGGCCAACATCTTCAAATCTGCCTCTGCTACATCTTCACATTGCTTATTCTTCTGTGCAAAATCTCCCCCTCCTTCCTCTGGTAAGAACACTTGTGTTAGTGTTTAGTGCCCAGCTGGGTAATCTAGGATGATCTCTCTGTACCCCCACCCTCAATCACACCTGCAAAGACTTTTGCCACAAAGGGTAACATTCACAGGTCCAGAGATTAGGACGTGGCTGTCTTCTGGGAGACCACTTTCAGCTCGTCTCTGTACATCTCCATGCCAATGGTTAACTTTGTCTTCAGCGCATCCCCTGCTCTCCATGGATGTCCAAAATGCAACCCTCATCTAACGCCCAGTTGACCACTTACCCAGACGCTCAGACAGAAACTCCAGAGCCATTGTTTGTCCTGCCTCTCCTCTACCCCTGTATTTTATCCAGCTCCATGTTCACCTTCAAGACAACCCTTTCACCACCACCCCCACTTCACTAGGGTACCCACAGAGGCCTCTAACTGGATTCCCTATTCCATTACTTCGTACTGCATGTCTTCCGTCCATTATCCACTTGGTTGCAGAGTCCGCATAGAAACGTGGAAACCAGATCATGGACTTTTCTGCCTGAACCTCAGGGGTCCTCCTTTGGCTGTGCAGACAAGAGCTCCTGCCAAGCCCCTGAACTGGCCCCTGCAGAACTTGGCCATGCCTGTGTCTCTGCCCTACCACCAGCATTCTCTCCTGGCTCCCTCCTCTCTGACCACTCGTCCTTCCTTGGGCCTCAACAGACACCATCTTCCCTCCTGGGGTACTCACACATGGGCACCTCTCTACCCAGACACCAACTGCCTTCTGATTCTCTGACCTCAGGTGAGATGTCCTTGAAGAAAATGCCCTCTGACCTTCCAGGAGCAGCTCCTTCAAACCCTCTCAGGCCCTGTTATTTTCTTGCATTGCATTCCTGTACATTAACTGGTGCATGTATGGTTTATTTATTTCATGACTGTCTTTCCTCCTAGACTATAAACTTCATGAGGGCAGGCATCTTGCCTGTCTCATTCATCTCTAACCCAGCATTTCCTGTACAATAAGTACTCCCATGTGATTTCAAAACATGTAAATCCTTCCTGGGTGCTCTGCTTCCCACAGAGGCTACTGCACTTGGCCACAAAGAATAGAGGAAAATGAAGGAATAACATTCAGATGTCCAGGTATTTATTTAAGCTTTGTGAATTTTCTCAATTCATTTTAACAAAGCAGAAGCCAAGGACTGCACGCCTCTGATCCCACGGTATGGGCACTGTTGTCAGCCCTGATGCATTCAGAGCTGCTTGATGAATAGACCCAGGAAGCCTTGGAGGAGGTCCAGGGGCAGGCGCTTGTTTTTTCCCAGTAATCTGGTAGCTTCTATGGGTCCCCAACCAAGTTTTACCTCAATCAGGGCTGTCCAAAGTGCTCTGTGTACATGCTGTCCATGACGTTGACCGCTAGCCACATATGTGGCTCTTGACTACTTGAAATGTGGCTGAAGAAGTTGCCTTCATGTGGATTATTTTCTATGTTAATAGCTTCCATTAGTAGAGCTGAAGATGCCTCACCTGGTCACCTGGCCCAGGTGACCCTAGGGAGCACCTTGAGTGAGTTGTGGGGCTCCCTTCTTCAGGCAGTGCAGTTGGGACAGCAGGGATCTAAGAGCAGGAGGGAGGGATCTCTGATATGAGAAGAAAAGCCTCAACGTGTCGGGGCATGGCCTTTTCTGTGAGCCTTATGAATCAAACTTTCCACAAGCCAAGGTGCAGAGCCTGATGGCAGGCAGCCAGATGACAGCTAAGAGTCCTGTCCAGGTGGGATGCAAGGACAGGACTGAAACATCTGGTTGGGAAGGGATTTTCTGGGAAATCCAACGAGGAAGGCTGGCTCCAGGTCTTGAGAAGGTCAAAGGGGGAAAGCACAAAGGGACTCCTTCTGGGGGTCTGGGTTTCTCAGGAGGGGACAGCATGAGGGGGTCCTGTAGGGACTCAGCCCTCTCAGGGACAGCAAAAAGCTTTCTTCACCCCCCAAAGCAACACTAGCTGCCCTGTCCAGCATGGCCAGTCCCTGACACACAGGTGCATGCACTGAATCCCCAGAGTGATGGAGGGAAAAGGCCTTTCATCCCATATTTTGGCAGTGAGTAACTGAATCCCCAAATTGGAAATGAGATTTTTTAAATGAGCCTATGGAAGAATGTACCAACTGGCCAAGCACCAACAGTGAGGGAATAGTAAATGAGATCCCTTCTTGGGGCACGGATGTGTGTGTGTAGAGTATCGATCAGCGTCCTGTTGGAAACATATGGCCCACTCAGTGGACAAGTGGAGAGTTTAGCAAGGGGCTATGGAAAGGTGTGGGCAGGGATATCAGGGCTGGTCTCTCAGATGGAGAGGGCCTCTTGCCCAGGAGGGAGCCTTCTGTGGGATGGAGCCGGCAGCGTGAGGCACCTGCACAGGAGGCAGGGAGCCAGGAGAATGTACTTCATGGTCCCCTCCCTCTGGCCTCCTGCTGCACTCCCATTGGTCCATTCAACCAGAAGCCCAGGCAAGGGTGCTCTGAGAGAAAGCCCTGAGGTTTCAGCTTCTGGCAGGAAGAGGCGTGGAGGGCACATCCACAGGACACCAGGGAGAGTGGAAAGAGCAGACAACATCCACAGGTGACCCCTGTCAGAATAGCCAAAATCCAGAATGCTGACACCACCAAATGCTGATGCAGACATGGAGCAACAGGAACTCACATCCATTGCTGGCAGGAGTGCAAAATGGTACAGTCATTTGGAATGCAGTTTGGCAGGTTCTTACCAAACTAAGCACGTTTACCATAGAATCCGACAATCTCACTCCTCAGTATTTGCCCAAAGAAGATAAAAACTTATGTCCACACAAACTCCTGCACATGAATGTTTATAGCAGCTTTATTCATAATTGCCAAAACTTACAAGGAACCAAGACATTGATTGGATAAACTGAGAATATCCAAGCAATGCAATATTACTCAGCAATTAAAAAAAATGTACTATCAAGCCACAAAAATAGATGGAGGGAATTTAAATGCATTTTATAAATTTAAATGAAACAAATCAATCTGAACACCTAATAGAAGAAAATGTAGGCCCAACTCTACATCATGGAAGCTTAGGAACTGACTTCCTTAACAAGACTCCTAAAGAGCAAGAAGTAAAATCAATGATGAACAAATTGGATGGTATCAAACTAAAAAGCTTCTTCACAGCAAAGAAAACAATCTAGAATGTAAAGAGAGAGCCTACAGAATGGGAGAAAAATCTTTGCCACTGTACCTCAGATAGAGCATTAATCTCCAGGATATATAAAGAACTCAAAAAACTTAACACCAAACAATGAAATAACCCAATCACAAAATGGGAAAAGGAACTGAACAGGTACTTTACAGAAGAAGAAATATGATTGGTTAACAAATATATGAAATTCTCTAGCAGTTAGAGAAATACAAATTAAAACTACACTGAGATTCCATTTAACTCCAGTAAGAATGCCAATTATCAAGAATATGAGCAACAATAAAGGTTGGTGAAGATATGGGGAAAGAGGTTCACTCATACATTGCTGGTGGGACTACAAATTAGTGCAACCACTCTGGAGAGCAGTATGGAGAGTCCTCAGAAAACTTGGAATGCAACCACCATTTGACCCAATTATCCCACTCCTCCATGTATACCCAAAGGACTTAAAATCAGCATACTATAGTGACACTGGCATATTTATAGCAGCTCAATTCACAATAGCTAGACTATGAAACCAGCCTAGGTGCCTTTCAACAGATGAATGAATAAAGAAAATGTGGTATATATATACACAATGGAATATTACTCAGCCATAAAGAGAAATTAAATTATGGCATTTGCCAGTAAATGGATGGAACTGGAGATTAAGTGAAATAAGACAGTCCCCCAAACCCAAAGCCAAATGTTCTCTCTGTTAATGCAGATGCTAACTCATAATAAGGGGGAATGGGTAGGGAAGAGCAGAAGTACTTCAGATTAGACAAAGGAGAATGAAGGGAAGGGAGAGGAATGGGAATAGGAAAGACAGTAGAACGAATCAGACATTACTTTCCTGTGTTCATATATGAATACACAACCAATGTAATTCCACATGATGTATCACCAGAAGAACGTAAGTTGTACTCCATGTATGTATAGTATGTCAAAATACAGTCTACTGTTATGTATAACTAAAAGGAACAAATTTTAAAAAGTCAATCTGAAAAATGCTACATGTTATATGAAACTCTGGAAAAGGCAAAGCTATGGAGCCAATTAAAAAAAGCAGTGGTCACCAGGGGTTAGGGGAGAAGGGATGAACAGGCAGAGCATAGAGAATGTGACATTATTCTGTTTGATACTATAATGGTGGATACATTTTACATTATACATTTCTAAAATCCATAGAATGTGTACCACCAGAAGTGAATTCTAAAATAACCCATAGACTTGAGGTGGGAATGATGTGTCAATGTGGGTTCATTGATTGTAACCGATGCAACCCTCTAGGATATTGATGGTGGGGGAGGGGAGGCTGTGCAGGTGGGGAGGGACTTGGAAACTATACTTTCTACCTAATTTTGCTTTAATCTTGAAACTGCTTTTGTTTAAAAAAATAGTCTATTTTTGAAATTTTCTTAAAAAATGGAAATGTGAGGGCTTTGGCTCCCAGTTATGGCAGGCAAAGGTAGAAATGGGCTGCAATTCAAGCCGAGGTCCTCTGCATCGTGCACACTCAGGACATTCTGTGCCTGTAGTTTTCACTGGGCCCAGTTCTGGGCCATCCCATCTGGGTTCTGGAGCCGCTGTCTCCCCAGCCCACTTGGTCACAGCCTTCCCTCTGACCAACATCCCATAGATGAACAGCTGCTAGGACCGGAACCCAAGAATACCCTTCCTTCTTGGATTCTGAACTGAGCAGTCCTTTCCTTTGCCCCTGAGGGCTCGCTGCAAAACCCTTTCCAGCCCATTCTCCCACCCCAATTCCTTCCTGCCTCTTCCCTCTTCCCTTGGCCAGGCCAGTGCAAGTTCAAGACAAGGTCAACAGCGTGGAGACCAGTAGTCTCAGAGCCTCCAGCTGCTGCCCACTGTTGATCACCCCTTTGGACTTCACACCCAGAGCCTGTTCCAGGCCCAACTCCAGCAAAAGCCAGGACAGGACAGGCATGCTCAATGGTTACACAGGCATCCTCATCTCATCTCAGATGAGAGCCATCTGAGAGCCAGTTCCAGGTGTGTGATTGGCTCAGGGAGCGTAGGCTGCCTGTGCCATTGCTTGCATAGGAAATCTTACTCATAAACCCATTTCCTTTTGGACCATCACCCACCTTAAAAGTTGGGACCTGCTGTGCTCTACTGAGGTGGAAAAATCATGGGCCATGGGTTTATCTGAACATAACCCTATCAACAAACCTCTTAAACTACCTGCCAAATGTCAAGGTGGGTTCCACCAAGGGTCGTATATTGATTGTGCAATCTCAGTGGCTCTGTGGGTTGTGTTTAACGAGGATGCCAACTAGAAATTCTACATTTGTGTTTGCATTGTGTTTATTACTTCTGCGCCTAATTTGAAATTCTTGAATGTTTGCTTTAAAAATTGCTGCATTTGGGCTGGGGTTGTAGTTCAGCAGAAGAGCGCTTGTCTAGCACATGTGAGGCACTGGGCTTGATCCTCAGCACCACATAAAAAATAAATGAATAAAATAAAGGTATGGTGTCCATCTACAACTAAAAAAAAAGTTAAAAATTGCTATTTGAAAAAGATTTTTCATAGTTAATCATCATTTGAGAAGTGCCAGAAAAAAACAGGCCTTTATTAACAAAAACAAACAACAAAAAAATTTAGATTTATGATTCCAACTGGAAAAGACCACCTCCTTGCAGTGAGTGGCATATGTAGTTTAATACCTAACTCTCCCCTCACTTTTTTTTCTTTATTTCTTACATACATGACATTAGTGGAATGCATTACAATCATAATTATCCATTCACAGCACAATTTTTCAAAACTCTGTATATAAAGTATGTTCATGCCAAATTATGCCATTATACATGAGCTCTCTTATTTTTTTTGTATTACAATTCTTAATACATCTTTATACCACAATTTATCATATCTCTGTTTGTATATAAGGTATGTTGACACCAAATTCACATCTTCATACATGTATTTTAATGGTGTTCAAGGGAACTAATCTGTTCTAGGATGAGTGAGACAGCATTTGATTTATTTTACAAAAGAAATTGGTGGTCATTTCTTTTCAATTGAGGTCTTCCTTTACCCAGGCCAGCAATTAAGACAATGCCTGGAATGTAAGCAAAGCAATTACAGGAAAGGGACTTGAGCCTGTAAGTTCAGTCTGCACGTTGGAGACCTGGAATCCTTTCCCTCCTGTGGGAGGCCATCCTAGCACGTGATTTGAGTTACCTCCCTGGCTGGGTGAGAGGCGCTTAGACACAGCTGTGTCAGAGATATTCCCCACCCTTTTCCAGGTAATTCATCAGAAAGGCAAATTTTATGTAATTTCCTTCCTAATTTGTCCCATGTATGTAAATTTGGTGAATCTTGGTCACAAAACCAAGGGCAAAATTCACCTACAACCTTTAAGAATTGTAGCAACTGAGTCTTTTTAACTTGCTTTCCCTTCTGATTAATTATTGTCTCTAAAATAGTCAAATACATGACTTTATCAGTAGAAGTTGAATTCCCCATTATTAAAAATTTTTAACGTCCCTTCACTCCAAAAACTGCCTGGTACTTCCATGACCCTAAAAATGTCACAAATTCCGCATTTCTATAGTGCGTTCCCTAACTCAACCTAGTCAATTTACTCACGCCCCACGTTGGGTGCCACTTCTGCCACGTGACCAGCGCTGGCTTCATGAAAGAAGGTTCAGTTCATAAGTAATTGCTAAGTAGTCTTAAATTAAAGAGACAAGAGTCTCATTACCTTTAATACCAGCTCCGAGATGGCTTCTCCTAGCTCCCGCCTCCAGCCACCTAATTCGGTAGCGAGGTTTACAGAAGAGACGAGAGAGAGAGAGAGAGAGAGAGAGAGAGAGAGAGAGAGAGAGAGAGAGAGGAGGAGGAGGGAGGGAGGGGAGGGGAGGGGAGGGAGGGAGGGAGGGAGGAGGAGGAGGAGGAGGAGGAGGAGGAGGAGGAGGAGGAGGAGGAGGAGGAGGAGGAGGAGGAGGAGGAGGANACATACATGGAGAGAGGGAGAGGGGGAGGGGGAGAGGGAGAGGGGGAGAGAGAGAGAGAGAGAGAGAGAACACACCAGGGAGTGGGCTTTTATTGGGGAACAAAAAATTCCAGGAAAATCCTATCCAATGAAGGTCAAGGGGGGCAGCATCCCAAGGTCAGGGGCGACGATTGAGTCTTCAGGGCAGTGGCCAGACACGCCCCTCGGACCTGGAAAAGGGTGGGGAATAGTTCTGACACAGCTGTGTCTAAACACTTCTCACCCAGCCAGAGAGGTAACTCAAATCACGTGCGAGGATGTGGTTTGGTGGCACCTGTTTGTTTTTAGCATGTCTTATTACCAGGGGGCAACTTGGCTCCTTTCACCAGGCAGTAATCACCACCAGCTCTGCCACTCGATAGCAAGGGGCAGATTCTGAGCTGGACGTGTAGCAAAGTGGAGTCCTAGCTCAAAGCAAGAATTTCCATTCCCACACTAGTGATTACCCATTCACTCCATGTGTCTATCAAAAGACAAAATTATTAAAAATTAATTTAAAATTATAAAATTTTTTTTTTGTACTGGGGAGTGAACTGAGGGGCACTTAACCACTGAGCTGCATTCCCAGCCCTTTATATTTTTTGATTTAGAGACAGGGTCTTGCTCAGTTGCTGAGGCTGGCTTCAAACTTGTGAAGCTCCTGCCTCAACTCCTGAGCCACTGGGATTATAGGCATGTGTCACTGCACCCAGCCTGAACTGGTTTTTATTTGCAATGTAGGAATGGGGGCAGCATCTGCTCTAAAACTTAGAAAAGGTGCTCTGATGAGCTGAACAGAAGGGGTTGGTTGTATAGGCAGAAAGCGGGTAAAGAGAAACAGGTAACAAAAAGCAGACTAGTTAGTACCAGGTTACTCAGGTTACTCTTCTTGTAAGGATTAAAGCAGAGAGGACTTTATCAGGCCCACTAACCTGACCTGTTTGGGGATCTGGTTCTCTCTCTTTCTCCCAACTTCTTGGTAATTCAGCTCAATGACTTAGTTTCGGTTATGTGAAACTTTAGCATGAATGACTCCATTTTGGTTTGATCTGCTGAGACCTAGTGCAGAAGTCAGTTCAAATCCTCTCAATTTTATTCAAAAATTGAATCCTAAAGTGCTCCCAAGTTTGGCTATCAGACAAATCTAAGGCTGTTTATATAGAACACTTTCTAAGAATTTAAGAAGTAGAGAGGGTCAAGCATTATGCATGTCCCTTGGCCTGGTGAGAGAGAGACCTCTGGCTCCAGCTTTCCCTTTCCAAAACATGGTTTTTCCAGATTTCTGAGGCACTTTGATTCCTTGGGGAGCTTTAATTGTCTGTAGTGGGGAAATATTGTGAAATTCTATCTTTGCCTTAAGGTGCTCACCCCACCGTCCCACACACCTGCCCTTCTCTACTCCTTCACTACTCAAGTGTAATCCTGGGCCAGCTGCAGTCACCTTCCAGGGGCGGGTCATTTCCTGTCTGGATTATCACTGCCAGCTGCCACAGTCTGGCTGGGCACACAATCACGAGCCACCACACAGCTTGTAGATTCAAACAGCAACTCTTTATTCCCGAACTCACACCAGCCGTCTACAATCACGTTCTGGGGAAATCCACGTTCTCTGCCCAAATCCACGTTCTCTGCCCAAATCCACGTTCTCTGCCCAAATCCACCTCCACTGGGCTTCTGTCTCCCCAAAATATACTCTGAATCCCATGAGAACTCAAGGGGAACTCAGGCAGCAGGATACGCCCTATTCCCAGCAGGAATAATCTTAAACCTTAAACCTGGAACCTAAACTGGGAACGCCCTAAACACGATTATCTTAAACCGGGAACACCCTAATCCGCCTTGGTCCTTGAGCAAGGTCACCTACATTCAATGTCACTGCAACATGGGGTACGCTGGCAAGGAAATTGTCATACCTACTTGGCTAATGGCTCCCAGCAGCCAGCCACTCTTTATTTCAGCCAGAATAAAGATCACTGCGCCGTCCTAACCCCTGGGATGCATGTAGAATATGTGTGCCTGCTGCATGGACGACTTCACATGGCATTTAATGGCCCTCTTCATCCATTTTGTAAAACTCTGAAGGTCAGGTCACCATCATCGAAAGCACAGCGCAAAGATGAAACTCCTCACCAGTCAGTGTAGAGTTCTTAAAATGACAAAGCAAGGGTGGAAAGTTAGCTGGAGTGACACAAAGCTTCACCGGAACCTACAGCTTACGTTCTGAAATAAAGTAGTGGGTTCTTGGAAGTCGGGTTAGCAACAGAAGAAAGTCAGAGCTTGTGGGAGCATCGATGAGTCAGAAGGGCTGAGAGCGTCTCTCCCTTTGTCGTGTCCCTGTAAAGTCATGTTTCTTCAAGTGAAGTAAACATGCCCTGCTTTGTTAGTCTTGAATGATAAACAAAGCAGAACACTTGTACACAGCACATCAAACAATGTCCTACAACAGGAAACCACTTTTAATCCATACATCACAGCAACCACTTGGAAGAAAACAGAGGCCTTTGGCCCTGAGACAAGACTCTCAAGAAACAGGTTAAGGGAATGCACAGCCAGCCAGGACCTGGGCAGAAAGAAGCAATAGGTCTGAATTCACATCCCAAACAAAGCCCAGCACAAGGCTCCGCCCCCTCTCTTTTTGGTATTCCTTCTTGATTGAACTGGTAATAAAATTGCAAAGCGGTGTTTGTTTGATAAAGTTAAATGCATAATCAAAAATATTTTTAACTGAATAGATTTTATAAATATTTGTAGAAAGAGGGAAGAGGGAGACCACAAACAGCATATATATGTGTGTTTTTTTAATTAGAATTTGAGCTTTATGTTCTTATTTGGCCAGAAGTTCTACTAGCAATGAGGTATAATTTCATGGAGGAATTTTGGAGAAACGTCATTAGAATTAAGATAGCCAAGGGGGGCTGGGGATGTGGCTCAAGCGGTAGCGCGCTCGCCTGGCATGCGTGTGGCCCGGGTTCGATCCTCAGCACCACATACAAACAAAGATGTTGTGTCCGCCGAGAACTAAAAAAAAAAAAAAAAAAAAAGATAGCCAAGGAATTGAGGGGCCAGGATGTCAAAAGGGCATCCATGTTCCTGATAGAATCATACTGGTGGGTTCAAGGGCTGCACAAGGGGGGGGGGCATTAATGTCTCAGTTTTATATTAAGATGATCAATTCATCCTGGAATGTTAAAACTGGGGCTTTCCTAGTTTCAACATTCCCAGAAAACCCTCAGTTCAGTGCAAATTGAGACAATGTCTCCTCTCCCTGACCTGTAATCCTGATTGACAGGTACACAGAACAGCACCTGACTGGATTCCTGATCCCCCGGGACACTCTACAAATGTAGGTTGGGTCTGAGTCTGTAAGCCAGGGTCTCAGCAGCAAGACCCTAAGATGACCTTCTCCCTGTGGCCCTACTGTTAGTGCAATTCTGGAAGCCCCCTACTCCTACCCTGGGAAGTTTTTCTCTTCCTCAGGATGGTAGCTCCCTCTTGGCTACAGGCATCTTTGAAGTTCCCTAACTGCCTCAGGCACCTGCTGTTGTCTCCACTGAAGTTCCCAAGAGAGTGAGAGACGTGGAAGCCCCTCAGCTTTTCCTGTCCTGCCACAACTCCCAGGCTGCCTTTGAGTCCAGAGACTCCTGATCCATCCAGGGGTGGACAGAGGTGGGTAGGACCCACTGCATTCCCAGGAGCTGTGGGTGGATCTGTCACCTAGCACTCAGCAAATGTCTAAGCTTTTTAAGATCTTTTATTTTAAAGCTCAGCTTTCTAGCAGACCCTCAGGGTTCACGGAGTCACTGGCTACAAAAAACCTGTGCTATCCCAACACAAGTTGTTCTGGCAGCTGGATCATAACAGGGCTAGAAGAAGTTGCTGGGCTGCCTACCTGAGGTATTCATAAGCACGAAGTAAGTTCACCTGTGTGCCCTTTGAAAACAGAGAAGCTCATGGGTGTTTCCCCTCTGAATGACTGTTACCCCGTCTCCTTCCCCGGGAAAATGTGTCACAAATGATAAGACAAATATCTAGATGTGTATGTTATATAATAAGATGTGATTGGGATGCAGACAGCATCTATTTGTAGAAAGAGGGAAGAGAGAGACCACAAACAGTACTTATTCAAGACCTCAGGTACACACCATGCGGGAGGAGGGGTGGCGACTGAGTGCCTGGGGATGTGTGTGTTGGGGGGATGCTTTTCAATATATGTCCTTTATTTACTTTTTGAATTTTATATATAAATTCATTTAACACTCCATTATTCTTTCAAATAAAATTGTTCTTTCTTTGAGTAACTACCCCAGTGGATAACTTTTTTAATGAAAAAAAGAAAATAACTATCTTACTTTCCTTCCTTCCTTCCTTCCTTCCTTCCTTCCTTCCTTCCTTCCTTTCATACTAGAGATGACACCAGGGTCACTTAACCACTGAGTCACATCCTCAGCCCTTTTAATTTATTTGAAGACAGGGCCTAAGTTGCTTAGGACCTCGCTAAGTTGCTGAGGCTGTTGGGCTTATTTCTTTTATATAATTGCTCAGTTAAGAAGCTAAAATGCTTATGTATCATCTTCCATTTGAACGTGACCTAGAATATTAATAATGTTCTTTGTAAATTTTGACTTTTTTGTCCCAGTTTGATTTAGTGACCTCTGCTCCTTCACATAGTTCAGTTTCCATGGGTCTCATACATCAAGGCTGTATGCATCCTCAGTTCTCAAAAGCAGGTACAACATCTGTTGCCAATGGTCATTTTATTACTATATTCTGGTAGGGAGCTGTCACTCACAGGCTGGTGGCCAGGTCTCCCTTTGTCCCCACAATCTCCCCACTCCATCCCTATCCCAACCCATCTCCCAAACAGAGCTGAGCCTCATGGCAAAGAGCAGGATGGGGTGGAGCCTGGCCCAATCCCACCCCAGAGGATTCCCTTTCTTCTCCTTCTCTGTGGAGGTGACCATGCACAGGAAGCTTCACTCCCATCCCTCACTATGTGCACCTCCTCACATCCCCCAGGTGACGGATTCAGGAGAATGGCAGAGGACCTTCTCACCTGTACTGGCTATGCCTGGCCCAGAGGGCACAGGGGAATCCCATGCATCAGGGGGCCATGAGCTAGGAGGTAGCCCAGCATGACAGGCAAGTTCCACCAGCTAGTGGAGGCCCCGCACCCATTGGGAGAACAAAGTGAGTCATCACATGCAGTCTGTAGCAGTGTCACAGCATGCAGTACTGGCCTTGCTACTGTGTTAGCATTTGCAGAATGAAGAAATCTCTATAGAAGACCTTGGGAAGGGAGGAGGGCCTGCCCTCCCACAACGGAGATGGATTTTCTTATTTCTGTTACAGGGAGAGACCAAATTAGTTGCATGGCTTAGAAAAGGAAGAATGTGGAATTTATTGCAGCCAGGTGGAGTGGGGCAAGTACATGTTCCATACACCTACCTACATAGATAACCAGCAAAACCCCGCATACAGGTATGTATATGCTTTCCAGTGAGGGAGGACGTTGCAAAGATTTGGTGCTTTGGTTATGAAAGTACTTGCAAGGGCCACAAGTTCCCTTCAGAGTAGCAGAGGAAACAAAGAAAATGTTTCACCATTTCCTTCCCCATTCTCCATCAAATCAACCCACTCTTCCTCAAACACATGATTCTAGAAGGAGAAGCAGACAGATTTTCCTGGTTCATAGGCCTCCTGCCGTTTTACTCATCTCCTCCACGGCAAGGGCACTCCTGGCCCATATTGAGCTCTAGTGGGTTCTGTGGGCAGCCTGGAACCCCAGAATATCTAGCTCAGTTCTGAAGTTAGGAATCTCCTTTGTTCCAATGGATTTTAAAATGTTTGCTTGAATTCCCTGGTGGTGCACTGATGATTTCAAAGCCAGACTCACCCAGCGATGATGGAGGAGGGGAAGTTCAGGCCAGACAAACCCCAGAGTCTATAGATTATGTTATCCCATGCATTCCTGTCCACATAACCAGGCAGGGTTTGGTCTCCTCTCGCATACCAATATCAACAGAATATTTAATGTGGATCAAGATACTCATTTCTTGGGGTCTGTCACAGAAAGAAAACCACAGGGTCAAACCGCTCGTTGTTGAAGAAACTTTTCCTTCCAATGTACTATGGTTTGGATCCTTAATGTCCCCCAGCGGCCCATCTGCTAATGCCTTGATCCCCAACTACTGGGAGTTGTGTACTATTGGGAGATGGTGGAACCTTCAGAAGTGGGGCCTAGGGGGGAGGAAGTTAGGTCCCTGGGGGGTGCCTTTGAAGGGGACATTTGGTCCTTGAAGGGACCCCTTTCTTCATGGCCATCGTGAGGTTCTACTTCAACTCACTGGCTCTGTCCCTCTGGAGAAGCCTCACCAACACAACATGTAAGTCTTTCCCTATGGGACACAGGTTCCAAAACCTTCCGCTGACTCTCTTTTGCTTCCTGGCTACCATGAGGTAAACATGTTACCTCTGCCACATGGTGGCTTGCACCGTGATGTGCTGTTGCTGCCACAGACCCCAAAGCAAGGGGCCAAGCAACCAGGGACTGTAATCTCGGAAACTGTGAGCCAAAATAAACTTTTCTCCTTCAAATTGTTTACCTTAGATATTTGTCACAGTCATGGAAAGCTGACTAACACACCTTGCCGGCACCACCCTGACGTGCCTGGGGCAGGTGTGGTGACATCCTAGGTTACATTCCCTTTCCTAGGTTCTGGAGCCTGGTTCACTGCAGCTGCTTACCTGATCCCTGCCACAAGTTTCTCTTCACTCCCAAAGATATTTACGACGTGAAACGACACCCACAAAGCAGAGCGTTGTCCACCTGAACCCCTGAAAGGATGGCAGCCTTCAGAGGTGACACTAAAGACCTCTGGAATTTCTGGATGTGTCATAAAGAACAAAATGAATTTATACTTAAAGTATGCCACCTGGGAGAGAGCATAGATACACATGTCTTCAAGAAAATATACTCTCAAAAAATTAATTATTTGCATTTTAAAGTTAATCTTCATAAATGCCATTTTAAAGTAATGCCACAACATCATGGAAATCAGGAAACTATTGTGCCACCAATGTGACAATTAGGGTATTTTTTTTCCTTCCATGCTAAGCAAGTGCTCTACCACTGAGCTACATCCCCCGCTCTCCTTATTTATTATATGCATATTTTATGGGTGGATTTACAGTGTGACATCCTGAGGTTTTTTCCACTCAGCTGTTTCTATGTACTTTAAGATGTGAATACTTAAAATTATAGTGACTGCTTATTGTATTACCTGTTGAGCCTGCCGTAATTTATTGCTCAAATTGTTCCAGCTCAGGTCATTAGGAGCTCTTTCTAATTGACTCCTGTGTCCTTTGACATTTCTTTGTTCTTCTGTCGTTTGGAACTCTTCCTTACTTTCTGGTACTACAAGATGCTCCAGGCTCAACTTGGATTTCCCCCTCCCCAGCCCCTAGAGTCAGCCATTTCTCCAGGAAATCCTAGTTCCTATTATTGGAGCATGGTATTCGGAAACAAGATCTGGGTGATTGTTCTGTTAATTTTTTCTAAATGATTTTTTTTTCCTGTTCTCTATTTTAAGGATTTTTTTCTTCTGCTCTTCATTATATCCTGTATAATGGTTTTGGATGATTGTTAGTATCTTCTAAGATTGTGTATCTGTATATCAAAGGACTCAAAACTTCCATTTCTAGGAATTTGCCCAAACATGTGTGCATCAAAACACACGAAAAAGAGCATCCAGGGGCACCTCATGTGTGGTACTAGTCAGAGTTCCCTGGAGGAACAGAAGCAATAGACTTGCTAGATTGCCGACATGATCAGGGCTGGGCAGGCCCACAGTGACGGTCTCCAGCTTGGAGAGCTGGGAAACCAGTAGCTCTCCGTCCAGGAAGCTGAAGCCTTCTCGGGACAAGAGGGGTCAGTGATGTAGCTCTAACTGGAGACTGAAGGCCCAGAAGCTGCTTGCAGACTCGCTGGTGTGAGTCCACGTTCAAGGGCTGAAGAACCTGGAGGGTGGTGTCTGCAGGCAATGGCATCAGAGAGAAAAAAACCTGCTCAAAAAAGAAAAAAAAAAAAAAAAGGAGTCTGACTGTGGGGGAGCTTCCCCTTCCCCCACTTTCTGTTTCGCTCAGGCACCCACCCTATTGGATGGTGCTGCCACAATCAGGGTGGGTCTTTCCCACTTCATGTGCTGACCCACATGCCTCTGGAAACACCCCCACACTTTTTTTTTTTTTTAAAGACAGGGTCTTGCTAAGTTGCTGAGGCTGGCCCCAAACTTGCAATCCTCCTGCCTCAGCCTCCCCAGTAGCTTGGATTATAGGCAGAAGCCACTGCATGTGGCATGACTGTTGCATTTTTGAATGAATAAGTTTAGTTTTCAAAAGTTGCTTGAGATTGGCTCCTTCTCCTACGTGGCTCACATCTGGCCCATGGCAAACACTCATGTGAATTTTGTCCAGATTAACTCCAGAGCAGCAATCCTCTCCCCCTCCCTCCCATGACAGAACTCTTAGGTTGATCATTTTTTAAAACATTTTTTTTTTAGTTGTTGATGGACCTTTATTTTATTTACTTATATATGTTGCCGAGAATCGAACCCAGTGCCTCACACCTGCTAAGCTCGTGCTCTACCACTGAGCCACAACCCCCAGCCCTGTTAGGTTGCTCTTCCTGGTGGGAATTAGGCTCCAAGAAAATCCTCCTCTCAAATTCCTCCCTCAGCTTCTAACACTCCTACCATGCTTCTACTCTGAGTGTGGATCCAAGAGTCACAAAGCCAGTTCTCTGCTCTTTCCTTAGAAGATCTGCCTCTTGATATCCTTGTGTTCACCATCTCTGATATCCATTAATCTGAGCTTCTCAGCTGAAACTTCCAATTTAATATTCTCCAACATCCGGTTTTGTATATTGCCAGAATCTTGATTCTGTTGGTCTGGTATTTTTTAAAATACCAATTTCTCAATGGCTTTTTACGAAGAACATGAACAAATTAATGGAATGAGTTGGTTGAGAATAACTGAACCGAGAACCCCAAAATAGAAGCAGGTACATTTTCATATACACATTTATAGTGGACATCTCTGCTTATCCTACAACAGAACCTTTTCTTCAAGTGGGAAGCCTACTCTGTCTGGCTGGAAAGGGAAGATCTGATTCAATGACTCCGTGCTCCTCAGTTCAGCGCACATGGTACGTGTTGGAATTCACTCCTTGAGCTCAGATTCAGGTGACCCAGGTCTGATCTGATCCTTCCAGGTGTAGAGCATAGAGACTCCATAGTTACCCCAATACAGGGGAAGGTCAAGATGGCTGGTGGTGCCTGATCTCCTGCCTAGGCAGCTCACGAAGCCTTCCTGGGGCTAGAGGAGGATACAGAAGCAATTCAGGGCTCCGGCCACTCCACTCACTTTTCCCTCCCAACTAGGAAAGTCTCCTCCTCATCCTCCTTGACTTCTGGCGGCCTTCCCTCCATGGAGAGCAGGCCAGGAGGATAAGTAGGGAAGAAGAATGACCTGGTGGGTGGAAAGTTCCAACACACTGAAAGGAGAAGGAGAGAGAGTCAAAATCCCCACAGGATAAGGTTAAGTAAGAACAACAATGTCCATCAGAGATGTGGGGCAGGCCATCCCTGAACATCAGTCTTGTTTCTGACTTCTCCAAGTATAGCCTAGGAAAAAATCCTGAGATCCATACCCTACATGGACCCCCACCAAGTTAGACACGGCTGAGTGCAGTGCCTAGATAGGCCAGAGGGAGCTACGAGTTCCTGCAGATAGGTTGAGGAAGCCAAGACCTTAGGCCAGCACTCCACCTCCCATTGTAGTTAACATGGCAGTGAGGAAGGTCGTGAGTGCAGGGAGGGTGGAAGTAAGCATCCAGGCAGAAGGGCTCACAGAGTGTCTCCAACCCCAAGGTGGGCATACGTCAGCTCAGGCAATTCTGCATGCCACCATGGGGGACACCGGGCTGACCCGACCCGTAGGTCACTAGACAGGCAGGATGGGGAGCTGCAGAATGCAGGGGTGACCCAACTAGAAGAGACAGGAATCAAGACCATCAGCATCCCCCACACACCAGGCAGACGTGGGCACCAGTGGAGGCAGCTCCAGCAATGGAGTTAGATCAGCCCCTCTGCAGAGGAGACAGGTGAAGATACACAGGAAGTGGCACAGTCCTGAGACCCCTTAGTCACTATAGCTTCTTGAACCCTCCGAGAGGAGAGAAGGGGAAGAATGCCCCTAAGGAGGGGAGACAGGCCTGGGGGAACTGGAACTTCAAGTCAATTTGGTGTCTGTCCCACAGACAGTGGGCTACCCCAGAGTGCATGTCCAGTGAGAGAGCCTGGTACTACAAGATGCTCCAGGCTCAACTTGGATCCTTTAGATGCAGCACATGGAGAGTCTACTGTGTGTGCACCAGACAGACCCTGTTCTAGATACTGAAGATTCTGTGACAGTAAGAGAGAACCAGTTGCATCCCTGTGTGGCTCATATCGTTGCTGGGGAGATGGAAATACATTTGGCAAGATGAAAGAAGAGGTTATAGTTGAGTTGCTAGCACCCTCACCCCCACCCCCACCCCCAGATTCATATGTGGAAGCCTTTACCCCCAGTACTTACAAATGCAGCTATATTTGGAGATATATAGGCACCTTTAAGAGGTAATTAATTTAAAAATGTATCCACTAGTGTTGGCTCAATCTAATCTGACTGGTGTCCTGATAAAAGGAGACTGGGATTTAGGGGGAAGCGTTAGAGATGCACATACACAGAGGAAGCCAGGTGAGGACACAGGGAGGCCAAGGAGGGAGGCTTCAGGAGTCACCAGCCCTGCAGACACCTTGATCTTGATGCAGCAGAAAAGTCACAACAGGGGCACAATGTGACCTGGAGGTGCAGGGAGGGCAGAACTTCTGGGGGGGGGCAGTGGCAGGCCAGTGTTGGTGAAGGAGGTGGCATAGAGTTTAAAGGGCTGCTGAAGGTTTCACCAGGTTCCATGGGAGGTATGAATATAGGGACATGGAGAGTGCCATCCTGGGGAAGGGGCTGGAGAGGGGGGCCGGAGGCATGTAGTGGAGAGTGTAGCACGCCAGGAGGAGGGGTCCCCGGTTCTGTTATTGGCCTGTGCGGTCCATTACGTTGACTTCCTGTGTTGACCCTGGTTTTGAGAGCCCCCAGCTAAGTCAGGGCTTAGTGTCTAGCGACTAATTAGAAATGAAGGGGGAATAGATGTGGGTGTTTACAATGCACCTTTCTTGGGCTATTTCTTCTGCTGGCAGACAGCCCAATGACAAGTTGTCCGACGTTCCAAGAGGGACTCTTGCCTGTGGGAATCGTGTTTAAACTAGTGGACACCCCTGTGGCTCTTGTTTGATCTGGGTCCAATTTATGTCTGTCTGGCCTTCTGTCTGTCACAGGGAGCCCAGACTTGTGTTTTTCCTGATGCCTCCCTCCCCCACCAGGAACCCCCAGCCTGTGGTGTCCCCTGGTTCTACAGACAAAAGGTGCAAATTCAATACACAATCACAACAGGAAGAGATTTTTAACTTATAGATCCCAGGCAAGGAGGGGGTAATGACTCCAGAGGGCAAACCTCCATCCCAAGGTCATACAAGCCAAGAATGAAGAGTCGGCCAAAGAGAGAGCATCCAGGAGAAGCACCCAGCCCTATATGAGGGAATAGGGTGTAGGTCTCTTTAAGTTCTTGAGCAAAGTTCCTGAATGGGTTAAAGGAAGGGATGGGAAAACAAGAAGCCCAGTCTGGTAAGGCAGAGAGATGCCTCTGAGTTCTTATCTCTGGCCACCCGCTTGAGCCATGTGGGTGTGGAGACTGGAAATTGTGTCAAGGGTGACAGAGCCCTGCTCTGGTATGAGAAAGTTAAACATGTATTCAGAATAGGCACTGAGGCAATCTTCACGGCAGCCATGGGCTCAGGACAGTGCCTTGAGGCAAAGGTGACAAATGCATTCTGTACCTTGTTGTGTGCTCTGCTCCGTGGTGCCTCTCTGCATCTTATTGATGCGGGAAACTGGAATATTTTGACCATATGATAATGGAAGCAAAATTAAGTCGGCAAGTGAACATGCAGGCAAGCTTTTATTGGGGCTTCCATTTAGGAAGGGAGACATTTCCTATGGAAGATGTCAGCTGGCTCCCTGAATGATGGGAAGGAACTCATCCTAGGGGTCACTTTAGGGGCAGGAATGTGAGTTGGCTTTCGGTGTATTCAACTCAAACACCTGGCCCTGTGCTAAAGGTAAGTTACTGCAGTTATTCAAGAGATTGTACACAGGAGAGCCTGGCCTTAAGATATACCTCTGATGTAGCTGAGGTGGGCTCCTGGGATCTGCTGTCAGGCCATGAGCCAAGGCCCGAAAGTACACTTGTCCTTTTCCCTATGGTGGTCCCTCTCTCATTAGGACCATTTCTGTCTCCTATAATCTTTTCAAGTGGGTTTGTTCAGTAAACAGCCTCGGACAATATAGTGTCTGTCTCCTATGGTGTCATCAGGTAGATTTGGTTTATGGCAAGGATTATAAAGATAACAACTCCTGGGACAAAACGTGGATGGATTTGCCAGAAGTGCCCTCATAAAAATGGGGGTTCCGAAGCTCCGATTCTTGAGCTGGGCTGAAGAACGTCCACTAGGCCCTACCTCCACACCATCCCCAGGAGATTGGGAGGGCAAGGGGAACTGGTGTGAACACAAAGCTCACCATTCCTGCAGTGCTCTGAGCAGTGAAGTCCTTTGCCTCTGACCTAGGAGTATTGTGTCTTCTGCCAACATCTTTGAAAAGATGGCAAGCTGTCTTGTTGGACTGTGAGTACCAAAAAATCTCAGGTCCTTCATAGTTCCTGATGTGCTTATGTAGTTATGTGCATAATAACATAAAGAATAATCAATATTATTAATGGACAGTTATTAATACTTGGTGAATTATTATTGGTAATTAGTGAGCTTCATTTTATTAATTCTAATTAGCAGTTTGTTGTAATAGCTGACACATATTAGGCACTTACTGAATACTGGATATTGCTAAACACATCATTTCATTTTCACAAGAACCCTATGAAATAGGAGCTGGATCAAGATTTGGAGCGTGAACTGTCTCAGCCATGCAACTGGAGGAGAAACCTGGATACGAGGTCCCTCTGTCTGATTGTAAAAGGGTGACTATAACCATCTTCCTCCCATTCAACCTCTAGATTCGTTAACTTCAGGGAGGTATTAGGGCTGGGAAAAGCTAAACTGGAGATTAGACGAGAACAGAGGTGGAAAAGAGCCTTGGAATCTGCTATTTACTGAATGCTTCTGTCCCCAAAATTCATATGTTGAAATCTGACTCCAGTGTGATGGTACAGGGGTGGGGGACAGATGGAACCTCATGAAGGGACCAGTGCCCTTATGAAAGAGCCCTGGGGAACTCCCCCTTTTGCCACGTGAGGGTGCAGTGCAAATGGTCGTGTATGAAACAGGGCCTCCCCGCCACCCAAATCTGCTGCACCTTGGACTTTTCAGCCTCCAGAATGGTGAGAAGTGACTGTTGTTTATGATCCACTGAGGCTGTGGCATTCTGTTAAAGCAGCCCAAACAGACCAAGACAGAACCACAGGTCAGTCACTGTTACAGGCAAAGCTAGTTAAAGCAGGAAATTGGGGGGAGAAAACACCATCCCTGGCTGTCTTACAACAGGTAAATGTCCATTCATTGTGGCTTGTTTTTCTTTTTTTATGTGACACCAAGCCCTTTCTTTGTACCTGAGTCTGCTGACCAGACTTCTAAGTCACTGTTATCAAGTAACCATGTGAAATTCATTGTTTACCAGTTTGGGATTCTCTCTTCTAATACATCAAGTAGCATGAATACAGCATCCTTGTAGCTTTGCTGGATTCTGCCCTCTATTCTTCATCATCATCTTGTTCATCCCTTATTAATAGCCCCATTAATTGATTGACTGATTTGTAGCAATAGCATTTACTTAAGATTTTCCTAGAAGTGACTTCCTCTTCGTAATCATCTTCTAATGGTTTATGTAATATTTAATTATAACAGTATACTAACCAGGCTGGATCCAAGCCGCTGACTCTTGGGAAGTGAGCAATTCAGCAGGGCTGGAAGGGGCAGAGGTGCCCTGTGTTCTAGAGGGGAGGGCCATGGGCCAGGTGCAGGTGTGCAACAGACCATGGGCAGCTGCCTGTGTGGTTGAGGAGCAAGGGCACAGGTTAAGCCAGCAAGTCCCTCTCCAGAGAGCTCATCTTGTGCTGGGCTGGAGGCACTCGCTGAATCCACAGAAATGGGAGGAAGAGACACTGAATCTCCCAAACCTCATCTTGAAAATTCAGTGCTCACAGGATGCTGCCACTTCAGCAAGCCCATGGAGAGGTGAAACGATGCTACTGGAATGCATTTATGCTGAACAATGCCTGCCTGGTTTTCTTTCTTACTGAATATAGTATCCTAGAATATTGGTACCTACTAAATGTATTTAAGGACTCATCTAGGTAATGTGAAAATTAAAGGGACCTTTATTAGATAAACATAAGCTGCTGCTAAAAAGAAATTCACCTGTCCTAATCCATCCTTATCTTATATGGACCCGAGCAGGGCAGTCCACACTCCCCTGTCTGCATGGGAGGAAGGCGAGATGGTCTTAGCTTGTTAGCCTTCCTTCCTCCACAATCATAATTAATAAAACTTATATTGACTTTTTTGAAAAGTAACATCTGGCTCAATGTTGGCAATGTGAGGGTTTTGTTTGTTTTTGTTTTCCAGTTTTTGAAGCACTAATCATTGAACCCAGGATCTCATACATTCTAGGCAAGTGTTTTACTACTGAGTCACACCCCAGTGTCCCACTTTTTGAGACAAGGTCTCACTGAATTGTCCAGGCTGGCCTCAAACTTCTGATCCTCCTGCCTCAGGCTCCCAAGTAGCTGGGATTACAGGCGTGCACCACCACACCCAACTGGTTTCATTTTTATTGTGAAGGTTCTGCTTTTCAAAAACAATGGTGCTCATCATCCTGGCTGGCATGACTAACTCAGCAAACATCTGTCTAAACATTCATACTTTTTTAGAAGGAATATCAGTCCCTGAAAATTTAATTTAAAATCTCCTGCACATAAACATTTTCTACTTACGGGAACAAAGTTATTTCCAAATAGCATCTCCAAGCTGAACCGAATCTTTTTTGAAAATACTCTTTGTTTATTGCATGTTTTGTCTGTAACTTCTGGCCAGCCACGGGAGGGGAGGAGCCTATTATAAGGACCATTCACTGCATGTCATTGCACTGAAAAGTAAGTTATAATCCTTGGGAGGATGGCAGTTGCAAGGGAAACAGCCCTGGGCTCCCTGTGGGTTGTCTTTTTCTTTTACATGCCCCGTTTGTATGCAAAATTTTGTTAGCTCAAGAGAACTAATCACCTGGTGGACATTTACCTCCCCACAATAACTGCTAATCTAATGATGACTGAAAAATACCCCCAAAGCATAAGAACCACAACTAAGCCTTAGCTCACACTTTGTGTAGGTAGACTCTGCCTCTCAGAATCACCTGAAAACTTTAACCACAAAAACCTTGGTCCCACTCCAACACTGCCTTAGAGGCTCAGGGTGTCCTGGTATCTGGTTTTAGTTTCTGAAAGAGCCCCTCCCCACCTGCATGATTCTGATTTTGGGAAACACTGCCACTAAAAGACCTTTAAAAACAGAGTTCTAGTCCTTTGAGGGTAACTTCAAAGTGCATACCATTTAAATCTGCTTTCTCTGCCTCATATGAACTACAGATGGTCCCCAGCTTGCAAGGGTTTGATTTAGGAATTTTCAGCTTTTAGATGATGTGAAAGCTATTTGCATTCAGTAGAACCCATATTTCAAATTTTGAATTTGGATGTTTCCCTGAGGTAATGATATGGTTCAGTCCTTTCTGGTGAGGCTGGACAGCCAGCCACAACTCCAGGCAATCCTGCAATCACAGGATAATGACCGATTCTCCACAGGGGACAGCGTTGCTCTGCTAGGATGTTCAGAGTTTGGGTGTACTCAGTGCATTTCAACATGATATTTCCAACTTGCAAACAGTTTGTCAGGAGGTGACCCCATCATTGATAAGGTGTGTCTGTAGTTACTGCCCACCTGAGGTTCCATAGATGCTTCAGAGCCGTGCTGAGCATGAAGCTGGCACCCAAGGCCACAGGGAAGAGGGCACATCATGGGAGTCCTAGTAGGACCCCACCCTCCTCACACTGTCCCTGTCCACTGTGGGTGACTGAAAAGGAACAGCTGGAGGAACAGAAAGCCAGGCAGATGGCAAGGGGCCCATAGAACCCCCATCCATCCAAGGTGGGGTCACCCCTCCCTCCTTTCCCTGACACCAGCCTCAGTTTGCCTCTTGGAGACTCCTTTCCCCCTTCAGCTGCTGAGTACATTTGGACCAACTGCACTTTCATTTTTTAATTTTTAATTGAGACACAATAAGTATTCATTTTTATGAGGTACAAGGTACACTGGTCATTTCTCCCAGTGATCCTGGGGTTGCCTGGGAGTTGGGTCTGTACTGTATCTACACATGTATTCAGTGTGTAATGATCATATTTGAGAAATCAGCACATTCATCACCTCACACATCCTATAAAACTGGCTTGGGGAAAGGGGGTGTGTGCCAGGGTCCCAGTGTCCCCCAGTGAGGTGCCCGGAGTCTCTCCTTCCCTTTCTCAATCTGTACCAGGGATGCCAAGCCCCGCCCGGCTGAGCAGAAGGTCCCTGGCTCCTCCAGGAAGCTCCAACCACAGGAAAAGTTTTGCGATTCTCCAGCCTCGTTAGCACTGAAAACGTCACAATTTGCAGAAGTTTCCTGGCTGCCTCTGACTTTTCAAGCTGCACATTGGATTCCCACCCTCCAAATCCAAAGTTGTGCTTTTCAAGTTTAGTTCAGTCATGCACATTCTCCCTTGGAAGCCTCTCACTTGTAAAGGTTTAGAGGAAAGATTCTCACAAAGGAAAGTGAGTTTGGAGCCCATTTCCTCCTGCCTCCGTGGAGGCTGGAGTGCCCCTTTGTGCACAGAAGGCTTGGCTGACCGGGAGGCCATACTGGAGGGGAGCGGGGAGGAACTGGGAGTGTGCCCCATTGCCACCCAGGGCTCCAAGCACCCCAGCTCTGGATTTCTGTCGTCATTCACAGCACCCTGTGGTTGTTGTTTGTTTGTTTTTTTTTTTTTTAAGGAAGTAAAGAAAGAAAAAGTATCTTCATGCTTGGGCCAGGGTTGTAGTTCAGTGGTAGAACACTTGCCTAGCACACTGGGTTCGACTCTCAGCACCACATAAAAATAAATAAAATTAAATGAAGGTAGTGTGTCTATCTATAACTAAAAAAAAAAAAAAGAAAGAAAGAAAGAAAAGAAAATTAAAAAAAAAATCTTCATGCTTGACCATAAGGATTTTCAGCACAGCATATATTAAGATATTGTTAATATCTTTTCCATGGATTACTTTTTTTTTCTTCTCTTTTAGTCTCTGCTGAAATGTTTTATAAGACTTTGCTTTAAAGCAAACTAGTTGGAGCCTGCTGTGGTAAAAACAGTTCCTCTCTGGTTTCCTGTTGGCCCTGCAGGGTGAGACTCCTGTCGACTCTGCCCCCTCCCCCTGGCCCTCCTGCCCTGCTAGGGACCAGCCTGAAGCCTCCTCTGCCTGTGGGTTCTCTGGTCAAGTGTAATGAGGTCTCTTTCCTGCCCCACCTGCCTCTTGTTTGTCTAAGCTGCCCTCCCGGCAAACACAGATGGTCAGGGCCAGAACAAGAGTGTCCTGGGGCAGAGAGGTGCAGATGAAGAGTGGGAACCCTGCAAGGTGGAACCCGGAATGGGCGGGGACAGACTTACCAGAAGGTAGAAGTTCATGCTGCCAACCTGAGACTAGAAACCACAGGAAACTTAGGTTTGGCACCCTTTTCATTTGGGGTCATTCCGGAATGCCCATGTTCATCATGGGAGGCTGCTGCCAGCCCTTCCCAGTCTCCCCAAGAGAGGAGAGACTGGGACTGAGGTGTCTGATGAGAAACACCTGGGCTTCTAGATGCGTCGGGGAAGGAATGACTTAATTTAAATGTTCTCTTTGGTTCTTCTGCAGCGATAAAGAAGAAATGTTGAAGGTGGGAAAGAAGTCAAGCACACGGGTGTGAGACCAGAAGGGATTTGGGAAAAGGGTGGGGTCAACCTGGGATCTCATCTCCCTAACAGGTCAAGGGTCTGGATTTCTTTGAGCCTTGCTTTATGTTGTGTGGCACTAATTTAAGTATCAAGTTGTTGTGTGTAACTGTTTTAGTGGGTTTTTTTTTTTTTTGCGATTATTAAATGAAAAGCCATGTGACATATGTCCATGGTAATGCTCCCAAAAGGAACCAAGCCATTGAAACCACAGACAACTCTGGGGACAGTACCTGGAAAGAGACTTCTGTAGCTTCAGGACTTCAAACTTGTAGGATGGAAGGAAGTCAGTGCCACACACTTGCTACCTTAAATCTTTGACCTTAAATTTAAGCCAATTCCTTTGGATTTAGTGCAGCAATACCCAGGCTATTGAAAGCAGAGTGACTTTAAAATATAAAACATAGGGTTTATTTACAGTAAAAATAATTGACATTCATTGAGTGATCACTATGTGCAAGGCGGGGGCTCCAAGCTTTACAGAAGTTACCTCCCAATAATCTCATGGGTAGCTATTGCTGTTGTCCCCTTTCTGCAGAGTGAGAAATGGAGGCAATAAAGACATTAAGTGACTTGTCAAGGTCATCTGTTTACTAAATGTTAAAGCAATCTTTGAACCCAGTGGCTCAGGATCCAAAGCCAACCTCTCTTACTCATGATAGTGTTGCTAGTTATATGAGAATGTGAGTATATAAAAAATAATTACCCCGTGTGACCATAGGTCAGGTAGCCCACATCACTGAATGCTTGCTAGGTCTCAGGCAAGCACTTGACCCTGCTCATGCACCTCTTCATTCAACCCTGTTAATAACCGACAAGAAAGGTGCTTCAGGGATCCTGGTTTCTGGATGAGACCAGGGGACTCAGGAAGGCTGAGGGACTTGCCTAAGGTGGCAGAGCAAGTTAGTGCTGGAAATGGCGTGCACACCCAGAGTCTCACCCTGGAGTCCCATGGTCTAGTGATGAAACTAATCTCATATCAACCACAGCCTTCCTGCTCAGCCCATGTGTGAACTGATATGCATTTATAAGATAGTCAACTTGCAGTGAATGAATTAAATTCCATGTCCTGGGTTCCAGGAAACCAAATGGCCCGTGTGAAGGTTGAATTCATTGCTTTGGCCCAGATAGCTCCATACATAGCTTTTTACCTATAGGGGCTCTTTTTCTTTGGCAGGGGGAACAAAAAAGTATTATTTTTAATTTTATTTCTTCTTTTTGAAATATTACACATACATGGAGTATAACTTATTCTAATTAGGGTCCTAGTTTGGTTGTATATGATGCAGAGTGACCCTGGTTTTATATTCAGGTATAAGGCTAGGAAAGTTATGTCTGATTAATTCTATTGTCCATTATATTCTCCTCTCCCACCTTTCCTTCCATCCCCCTTTGTCTAATGCAATGAATCTTCTCCTCTCTACTCTCCTTTGTTGTGCATTAGCATCCACATATCAGAGAGAATATCTGGCCTTTGGTTTTTTGGGGACTGGCTTATTTTACTTAGCATGTTATTCTCCAGTTCCATCCATTTACCAGCAAATGCTATGATTTCATTTTTCTTTATGGCTCAGTAATATACCATTGTGTATATATAACATATTTTCTTTACCCATTCATCTGCTGAAGGACACCCGGTTTGGTTCCATAGCTTAGCTATTATGAATTGAGCTGCTATAAACATTGATGTTGTGGTGTTACTGTAGTATGCTGATTTTAAGTCCTTTGAGTGTATACTGAGAAGTGGGATAACTGGGTCAAATGGTGGTTCTATTCCAAATTTTCTAAGGAATCTCCATACTGCTTCCCATAGTGGTTGTACCAATTTGCAGTCCCACCAGCAATATATGAGATTACCTATCTCCCCATATCCTCATCAACATTTATTGATAGTTGTATTCTTGATAATTGCCATTCGGACTGGAGAGAGATGGAATCTCAATATAATTTTAATTTGTATTTCTCTAACTGCTAGAGGTGTTAAACATTTTTTTTCATATATTTGTTGACCACTCATACTTCTTCTTCCGTGAAGTGTCTGTTTAGTTCCTTTGCCCATTTATTGATTGGGTTATTTGTTATTTTGGTGTTATGCTTTTTAAGTTCTTTGTATAACCTGGAGATTAATTTTCTGAGGTGCAGGTGGTAAAGGTTTTCTCCCATTCTGTAGGCTCTCCATGTTCTTGATTATTTCCTTTGCTGTGAGGAAGCTTCTTATTTTGACTAGAGAGACTCTTAATATATGAAACTGGATCAAAAATATACAGATTGTTCATGAACTTTCTAGTTGCCCTTCCTTGCTGAAGGCATTAGCTGAATTACATCTACCTCTATCCCAGCTACCCTGAATTGGCATTTTATTTAGATCACTAAGCAGTACTTTGCTCCCTAAAGAAAAGGATTCTTTTTGTTTACCTTAGTTTTGGTTAATACAGCCTCAGTTTCTTTGTGTGCAAAGTGAGATTAGATCATTCACAATCAAGGTGTCTGGTGAGTCTCTGCAAACCAAACTCCTTCGGATGTAACAGAACCATGGGACAATGGCTCCTAGTGCTATGAGCCTCTGGTCTGCCTCCTAGAGAGTTTCTTCAGGCAGTGTAGACAATTACTCTTGCTGTCTAAGGTATTGCCTCAAACTCGGTAATTTCAAATGATCAACATTTCATTATGTCCATGCATTTTGTAAGCCAGGAATTTGAAAAGAGCACAACAGAGGTGTCATTGTTTGTTCCACAATGTCTGAGGCCTCAGCCTAGAAGACTCCAAGGTGGGGGGGGGGGGCAAGGTGTAACTTGATAGCTGGAGACTTACATCATCTCGTGATATATCTTAGCCTCTTCATGCTGCTACAACAAAATGCCTTAGGTTGGGTAAGTTGTTAACAATATAAATTTATTGCTACAGTTCTGGAAGCTGGGAAATTCAAGACTAAGGCAGCTGTAGATTCAGAGTCTGGTGAGGTCCCACTTTCTACCTCAAAGGTAAAGCCTTCTTGCTGTGTCCTCCCATGGCAGAAAGGCAAAAAGGCTCCCAGTGGCCTCTTTTGTAAGGGCACTAATCCCATTCATGGGGACTCTGCCTTCCACGACTAGTCACCTCTGAATGGCTCCACCTTTTAATACCATCACCGGAGGGATCAGGTTTCAACATGTGATTTAGGGGGAGACCCAGAAATTCCATCCTAGCAAGGTACATTCACTGTCCCATCTGGTGCATGGCAAGGACTGCAGGGACGCAAAGGTTAAGACCTGCAGACCAGAGATCTCACATGGGACCCCTCTAAGGAAGGCCTCCTCCCAGCACGGTGACTGTGGGCTAGTCAGGCTTCTTGCAGGGTGGCTCCGCAATCCAAGTGTGAGTGTTCGGGAAACAAGAAGGAAGCTGTGTCATCTTTCATGGAAGTCACAGAAGTCTGATGGCATCATTTCCTCAGTACTATGTATATTGTCAACATAGTCATACCACTTCTTTTTTTAATTCTATTTTTAAAAAGTTTTTATAGTTGTCGATGGATAGAATGTCTTTATTTTATTTGTTTATTTTCATAAGGTGCTGAGGATCGAACCCAGTGTCTCACATGTGCTAGGCAAGCCCTCTGCCACTGAGCTACAGCCCCAGCCCCATCATACCACTTTTTTTAAAAAAAATTTTTTAGATGTTGATGAGCCTTTATTTTATTCATTTATTTATATGCAGTGCTGAAAATTGAACCCAGTGCCTCACACATGCTGGCAACTGCTTTACCACTGAGCCACAAACCAGCCCCCTTACCACTTCTTAATGGGGGATATTGTAGTCCATTTTATGTTGCTATATCAAAATACCTGAGGCTGTGTATTTTATAAAGAAGAGAGTTTCTCAGCTCTTAGTTTTGGACAGTGAAGGTCTCATCTCTCCAGCCTCTGGTAAGGACCTCATGGTGGATGGCATTACATTGGCAGGAAAATGTGAAAGTGATCATATAGTGAGATGCAAAGCCAGAGAAGGATTCAGGGGTCAATCCACTCTTGTGGGAGCTAACCAGGGTCCCGTGGGAACTCATTGAGGTCCCAGAGGAACCGAATTAATCCCTTCAGTGGATGATGCCCCAGTGACCTAACTTCTTCCCAGGAAGCCTTAGTTCTTAAATGTCCCACCACCTCAGCACCCCCACACTGAGGACCAGGCTTCCAACACATGGCCCCCAGGGACCTGTCCAAGAATAGAAGAGGATGGCCAGGTGGCATCATGAGCAGCAGTAGCACAGGAGTCATGTTGGGGCCACCCGGAACTCCGCCATAATGAGCCCAGGAAGATCAAGGGGAAATCAGACTCATTGCCTATAAAGCAGCCTCAGTGCCACAGGACAAAGAGAAGGGCAGTCACTGCAACCTCTGAGGGAAAGCTGAGTTTCTGACATGGTGCTGTTTGCCTGGTTCTTTGTGAGAGCTCATAGGAAGGGGCAGAGCGAGAGTTCCAGAAGTTCAGTTTGTGAGGCCCTGAAGAAAGACCCGGCAGACAGAGAAACCGAGAGGTCTCAGGGGGCAGTACCAGTAGCAAAGAGCTCAGCCGCGGCCTGGGAACGTGGCCTAGAGAATTAGCAAATGCTACACAATTAGGACACAGGATAGAGGCTGGCTCCCGGCTCTGGATGCACTGATTCCCTGGTAAGGTCAGGACTCCTAACTTGGAGAATAGCACGTGTGATGTGCTCAAGTCGTAATTACACTTAGGTTATGCTTTTTAGGAATCTGCTGATTTCTGTAGTTTGTGTCTGCCCACGATTCCTACCCCCCTCTTCTGGTAACAGACTGGAACTGTTGATCCCCCTCCTGGGGCTGTTAACACAGGGTCTGTGACTCTGGTCCTTAGGGCTCATGATTCAGACTGGCTTCATGCAACAACGTATGTGATAATTGGTTCTGAAAATGTGCATGTGTGCATGCATGTAAGCGTGTGTGTGTGTGTGTGTGTGTGTGTGTGTGGTGTTTAACATGGGACCAGAACTCATTCTTGGGGATTGCCAGAGCTTCTGGGAAAGAGAATCTTCTGGTTTTGAGGTGATGTGTGCTAAGGATCACATGAGCCTGGGGCCGAGACAGAGATACAGACAGAGATACTGACAGAGAGACAGGGACTCAGAGACACGGCATCATCTGAACCGTTGGCAGCTACGTGTGGAGCCAGGTTACCCACTGGATACCCCAATCCATTTAATCAATGGATTCCCTTTTTAAGGTAGGACAGTTCCACCTGGGATTCGGTCACTTGTGACCATGAGGTCTTAGTGTATGAGCAACACTCCACAGCAGATCCTGCTCATCCCATTCAAGTCTCTTGCCCTCATTATGGTCACCTGGGTGGAAGGGCTGCTCTGAGTGTTGATGGTGGTCCTGACCAGGGATTCCCCATATCTTAACCCCTCAGCTTCTGGAGTTCACTCTGGGCAGAGAGGTGAACAACATTCCTCTTTGGTGATTCATGCAACTTAAAAGATATGTGCTTGGCCTTCAGGGACAAACTGGTGGCAACAAATGTCCCTCACATTCCTAACAGGATTTTGGAAGGCAAGGATCATAGAGGAAAGTTTACTGGTTGCAAGGAAAGAAAACTCAAAAATATTTTCTTAAAAAATAGAAACTTCTTTTTTCCTCCAGTGCAGATTCATTTTTCCACATTCAAGTTATCATTTCTTATAATTTTATGTACTGAAGTCTTAGCCCTGCCCTTGAACCTGGCTCCTGCAAGCCCACAGGCTGCTTCCCCATCAGCTGGAGATTCCAGAGTTACCACTGTGATCAAGACTTCTCCTTGCATTTCTAGGCCCCTTTGCTGTAAAAAGGTTGGTTTTAGTTTTAAATTCTTTTTCCTTTTCTTCTGTATCATTAAATTTCACTGTATTTGAAGAGATTTGTGTTTCAGGGAGGTATATGTATTTTTGTTCTTGTACTTATTTGCTGACTTATTTTTAATGGAATAAGATATTGATTTAATCTTAGAATCATGGACACAACTTCCATCTATGGCTTTTCTGGGAAGCTATATGTATTATCTGTTATATTTTTTGAAAATACATACTTTTAAAAATTCACATATACATAAAAATATATCTGTACGCTGTGTACTTTTTATATATCAATCCTTGCATAGAAAATAATACATAATAAATATTTATTTATAAAATAATAGCAGCTATGATCTTTAAAATGGGGTAGTTTTTAAAAAGCTTGTCACCACAAAACCCCTGAGCCTCCTGCTGTACAAACTTGACTCTCTTAACTGAGACCTTATGGCATTTCTTTTCATATTTCTAGATAGTACGCTCTTTCTACTCTTTATCGTTTTAGATGTTATCTTTTGACTTCCTGTTATCTTAGAGTCTATGTCTCTCTGCTATTCTTCCCCTCCTGCATTTTATCTCTGCCCATCCTACCTATATAGTGTGTCACAATTTTTAACCTTATTGTGACCACATCAATATTGCTCCCTGTTTAGCCTAAAAGTGAAATGTAATGCATGTTTCCCTCTAGTACAATTGTTTGTTCACGGTCTCATTTTGTCCCCTGGCTGGGTTTTCTATGTACCATATTTAATTTTTTTCCAAGTGCACCATCAATTCTACCAGGTACCTAAAATATTATTTCCCAAATGCTTAAATAGATGAATAAATACTCAATTCCATTTTTCTCTGTGTACTCTCCCTTCCACAGCCCTGGTCCCTCCTGTCCCAATCTATTGACTGCTTGCTGGGCTTGTGGCACATCTGTCTCTGTGCCATGGTCTGTGGCGTTACCAAGGTTTTCTATCTCTCCTGCGATGCCTGGGTTTGCTGGGTATCACAATACAGTGAGATGACTGAGGCCATTCTGGCCAAAGGTCCAAACTAACTGGAAACTCTAGCAAAAAGTGACTTCTCTCTTCTACAGGAACCCCAGGGAGGGCTCCAGTTGACTCTGTGTGGTCCCCTGCCACACCTGCCTGGGAGAGATGGGAGTGCTCGGAGAACCCCTGTGACTGCCCTCCCTTTCTGAAGACGTGGAACCAGGGAAGGGTGGGTAGTCTCTGAAAGAAGGGGTCTGGCTGGATTCACTCTCCATGTCTACTGCTGGAGCGAACAAAGAAGCGACAGATAGAATGGCATTAACTGGGGAACCACAGGATTGGGGTTCTGTTCTTGGTTGCACCTACTAAGTAGTTGCATGAAAATTGACCTTTCTACACCTCAATGTCCGATCTAGATTTGAGCTTCTAGTATTATCCATGACTCCCAGATCTTCCTTCTGTCCGATAAGAGCTTGTGATACAAGGGATGCACTGACATGGACCTAGGTTCAACCACAAAACAATAATGGAAGATAAAATAGAACCAGACGATCAATGTCTAAATCAATAACCAGCATGGACTAAGCTTTTACTATGGATTGGCTAGGCATTGTTGAATGCTTATTTGGATGATCACATCTGTAATTTCCATGAACTCTTTGAAGTTCTTGGGCTGATTCATTTCAGAGCGTCATGTTTTAATCATCCCATGCCTCAGTTTTATCTGTAAAAGGGGGATCATAACCTTATCTGCTGCTGGAGGATTAAGTGAAATGACTCATGTGAAGCACTGAGAAGTGCCGGAAGACAAGAACCATCAAGGTTATGAGTTATTTTTCTTGATGGTTTTCTCCATCAGGGGCACTTTAGGGAGAACATTCTCCTCTGCTCAGTATCCCTTTCTCCATCTACCTTTCCTCATACAAAACTGTGTTGCAATATTTTGCTACTAGCACTCCTTCTGCGTCCTTTTTAAATGACTCTGATCATTTTAGGGTAGAAAGGTGATGAATATACTCAATCTGCCGCTGGTAATCACTATCAGCTTTAAACTTTTAGTAATTAAGTTTTATTAATTTTTATCTGGTTTTATCTAACCCATGAAATTCCTGAAAGGATCCCAATCGTGCAAGTTTTCTCTTCCTTATCAGTAAAGTGTGAATAATAATCTCCATGGGTTTATATAGTAGTGTCAGGTTTTTTCATGTTGATCTCTAATTCCATTCCATTATGATCTGATAAAATGCAGGGAATTGTATTTTTTTTTTTTTTTGTATTTTCTAAGAGATGTTTTGTGGCCCAAAATATGACCTGTCTTCGAGAAAGTTCCATGAGCCACTGAGAGGAAAATGTATTCATCTGTTATTGGATGAAATATACGATAGGTATCTTCTAAGTCATTTTGATTTATAATATTTTTCATGTCCAAAAAGTCTTTACTGAGGGTCTGTCTGGGTGACCTATCGGTGAGACAGGTGTGTTGAAATCGCCTAGTATTGTTATACTGGGGTCTATCTGAGACTTAAATTCATGTAGTGTGTCTTTTATGTAATTAGGTGCACAAGTGTTTGGGGCATAAACATTTACTATTATTTTATCTACTTGCAATAATAAATGAAATTAGGTAAATAGTCACACATAAATCTCCAGCTTGGTGACTGGGACCTAGGAAGGCTGCATGAACATTTGTGGTGCTCCACTCCCATCTTCTTTATCTCAACACATCTCAAGATGCCCAGCTCTAGTTAGCCACTGCAGAGGCTTCCCTCTGAGCTGGGCCAGCTGGTGCAAGTAGTGCATTTCCTCTCCTGTGCCAAGAAAGACATCAGTGAGTGGGTTCAATTTCTGTGGGGTAAATCACAGGCAGTCAGCTGGCGGGCCACTCTGTCATAAGGTACAGCACTGAGTCACTGAGTGGCAGGGAGATGAGTGTACCCAAGAGTTCTTTGCTGGCATGTGGTCTAAGAAGGTAGCTCGCGCTCTGACCTGGCAACTTCCAACAGGGAGACCCCGAGAGCGCTTGCCGTTGGCTCACTCATGTATCCGTTCATTTATTCTGCGAATGTTAATCGAGTGATTGCAGTATACCAGGGGCTGGATGGCTCCGGGGACAAGACAGATGAGGTCTGTGCTGCCGTGAGTGCCCCATCCCACTGGGGTGGGGTCGGACAGACTGAAAATTTGAATTCCAGGATCCCTAAATGAAGTTTGATTGGCACACAGCCATGCTCATTCATTTACAGCTATTTGTGCCACAGTAGTGAAATTGAGAGATGACCACAGAGAGCATATAGCCTGCAAAGCCTCAAATATTGACCATTAGCCCTTCACAAAGCGTTTACTGCCCTGTTGTAGAATTTAGAGCTGAACAATAACCCTTCACAAGATCCATCAGCAGAAGATTCAAATCCCAACTCTTACTCAGAGGAGTCAGGATTTTCTATGACATAGCAAAGCCACTACCGTTTCTTAGGGGATAGTGTACTAAAATATTAAAAATAGGCCAATTATAAGTAATTTTAGGTAGTTTGGAAAATACTGAAAAGTAGGCAGAAGAGAATAAAATAGCCTTTATTTCCATCACTTGTAGGTATGAATTATTAATATTGGGGGTTTATTCTACCAGTACTTTCTCTTATTGTAAATTCTTTTGTGTGTAATTTGTCTGCACACAGTAAATGCAGTGTTTGGATAGGGCTTGAGTGTGTTTCCAAGGGTCTTTGTGATTAGGTCACTAGGGGCATCTCCCTCGGGAGAGAGTCATGTAGTTCTTATGGGATTCAGGTTAGTGCCCTCAAGAGTTAGTTATGGCTGGGGATGTAGCTCAGTTGGTAGAGTGCTTGCCTTGCATGCACAAGGCCCTGGGTTCAATCCCCAGCACCACACACACACAAACAGTTATAGAAGAGGAGCCCGACTTCTCCCACTCTGGTTTCCTGTCTTGCCATGTGATCGCTTACTCTCACATGTCCTTCCTCCATGATATCAACTGCCATAATGTCCTCACCAGAGCCAGCACAATGCTATTTGCACTTTCAGTCTCCAAAATGTGAACTGATCAATCTCTCCTCTTTATAGAGTACTCTGCCTCAGGTATTTGTTACAGTAGAGAAAATAGATGATATATAATATATTAATATAATTTCCGTTAAAACCTATCAGAAATCTATTTCATGATAAAAGAAACTAGAGGGGAGTGGGTTTTGGGGACTTAATATAACTGTACGACATAGAGGTATTACTGCCTCAGGCATGACTGGATCCAGGAGCTCAGCGTACCAGATCCCTTTCTCCGTCTCTTGAATCTACTTCCTCCAATACATCATCTGGCAGCTCCTTTCTTCATAGAGACCAAAGGCTGCAGAACTTCCCATTGCACAGTTGCCATTGCCCCTTTTCTTCACCCAACAATCCTAATGGGAGAAAAGAAAGCATTTATTCCCCAAGGGAAACACATAAACTGAGCCTTTGTAGTGTGCCTGTTCAGGCTTGCTATAGTAAAATACCTGAGGCAGGGTAATTATAAATAATATAGATTTATTGCTCACAATTCTGGAGTCCGGGAAGTCCAAGATCAAGGTGCCAGAGAATTTGGTGTTTAGTGGAGCCTCACGCTGTTTCATGGCTTGTGCTTTCTTGCTGGGATCTCACGTAGGTGAGCACTCCCTTCTATCTCTTTTAAAAGGTCAAATTTCAGCCACAAGAGCATATCCCTTATGGCCTGCTCACTTCCCAGAGGCCCTACTTCATAATACTATTGCACCTGAGGTTACAATACAATCTCGCCGTTGGGGGACTCGTTAACATTCAGGGCACAGTTCTGTGTGGTTCAAAGTATTTTTGAACAGTGAGTTTTCATGCTGCCTGGTTCACTTTACTGTGCCACAAGTGTTTAAATGGAGCCATCTGAGGAAATATTTTATCTCAGAGTTATAATCATTGGAGAGATGGGTCTGAGAAATTATCCAGTCTATTCTATCTTTTTATTGTGCTCAGTTAAGCTCTGCAGTCATCATCAGCATCACAGATTGACCTCTAAGGAACTGAAGGTACATAAAGGAAAAGTGATCTCCATGTCATTCAAGTAGCTGATGGTGGGGAGACAGAGCTAGAAGATTCCAAGATGTTCCCGCTCCTCTCTCTTAAATATCATCCCTGAGGCAAAATGTCAGGCCAGCAAAGCACTCTACCAGTGGACTGTGTCAGCCCCAGAGATCCTCAAAACGAAATGAGCCAGAGAACAACAATCTGGTTTTCTTTCCCACTTCTGGATTTACTGTTAAAAAAAGGGGTGGGGCAGGATAGACAAGCCACAACGGCTGCTATTTGTTCCTCTTTGACAAAATATTAAAAAATATGACTTTTGGCTCGAGCTCAGTAAAGTTTCTGAAAGATTCTAGAGATTGCTGCTCTTCAAACGCTTCTCCTGCATCATCAGATTATTTGGCAACACTGTCTGCTCATTTATTCAGTTCATGTGGCAAGCGGTCCACTGTCCCTGGCGCCTTCACAAGCTGACCAGGCACGAAAGAGGAAGTGTCGTCCATCTGAAGGCGAATCTGTTGACAAGGACATGTGAGCATGAGCCTGCTGGAAGGGAAGGGACAGATCTGCAGACCAGAGCATGGCCACGAGGAGGATGTGGGTCTAATTCTCACACCGATCAAGTGCTGCTCCTGGGACGGCCACCAAACACTGTGCAAGAGACCCCGGGGAGACAGATCTTTGTCCTGGTCCCCGGGGAGCTCAGAGTCAAGCACGGAGAGAGATCAGGACTTGGACAATACCGGGCAGAGGACTAAGTGTGGTGGGAAGAGTGGGATGACCTGGGAACCCGTCGGCAGTGGTCCACAGCAGAGACTGGAAGGACCAGGGGAGTCAGCCAGATGAGGGGAGAAGAAGGCAGAACCCAGGTAGTGTAAACACCAAAGTCAAAGCAAACTGCTGGTAGGATGGGGGCCAGGAATTTAGGGAACAGCAAAATCATCTAATTTGCTAAAAATGAAAAAAAAAATAAGGAACTACTCTATTCTTGTCTGGAGCTCCACAAAGCCATGCAGTTCTGTATACACACCACCCCCCGCACCCTTGAGTTCCCTTTAGGACTCTAAGCTGACCTTCTTTTTCCCCTCTAGCCAGCTCTTAAACTTTTCCTGCTTTGGCTCAACTAAGGCTTGTTGATGCTAAGGTGTCAATGACTAGTAGGATAGTGCTATGATTTAGTTGACTGATTATTTTACACATCTAAAACATATTTTATGATCATTGTTAAAAATACTCAAAACATATATTATTACTTTATTATTAATAACTTTTTCTTAGGGCCCTATTAGGATAGCTTGATGCTCCTGCTATGGCAGTTTCTGCCAGTGCCTGCTGAGCAGTTTCTGTGCCTGCTCTGTTGGCCCCTCTCTCAAGTACTCTCTGGGTTTCCCAGCCTCCACGGGCTTCACACATGGCCTGCCTATTCCTCTTTCGTCCGGCAGGGTTTCTCAGCCTTGCTTGTGAACTGTTGACTTGGATTGTGGCCTCACACCACTTGTGGCATGTGTGCACCTGCGTGCCGTGATATTGGAATAGGGCATGTCACCCGTGGCCTGGACTGGTATGTCGCAGGGTGGGCTAGGCTTCTCCAAGTCACTGCTTATCCAGGAAAAAGATCATATGTGGCTTTGGGAGAACTGTTGAGTTCCTGGGAAGTGATTTCTTTGTTTGGAAAAGCTTTCCATATGGCACCGGAGGCTGGGTTCAAATCCTAGAATGGCGTTTACTAGCTGGATGACCTGGAGCAAGATATTTAAGTTGTCTGTGCTTCTGCTTCTTTACCTATTACTGGGAATACTAGTAGTAGCTACCTAAAGTGGGGGGTTGTACAATTAAATGAATTAATACAGGTAGAGCTAGCACTTCATACGTGCTCAGTTAAGCTCTGCAGTCATCATCAGCATAACCTATTGACCTCTTCACACTGTCCTCTATTACAAAAATTGACCCTGACCAATTTTGGTATAAAAGTTTTTGTAGTTATTTAGGGACTTCATGTAAATAATGAGCAACATATAATCAGATACAATGTAGCATGGAAGTAGAAAAAGAAGTCTTTCTCAAATTCTGATTTTTTGAGATATCAACAGTGATGGCATAGTGTTTTAAAGACAATGACTGGTCAAAAGACCTGCATATGTATTTCTCCAAAAGATTATATAAATGGTTAATAAGCAGATATAAAGATGCTCAACACTACTAATCATCAGAGAAATGCAAGTCCAAACTAGAATGAGATTCCACTTTATACACATTAGGTTGACTATTAAAAAAAAACACCAGCCAGGTATGGTGGCATACACCTGTAATCCCAGCAGCTCCGGAGGGTGAAGCAGGAGGATTGTGAGTTCAAAGCCAGCCTCAACAAAAGTGAAGTGCTAAGCAACTCAGTGAGACTCTGTCTCTAAATCAAATACAAATTAGGGCTGGGGATGTGATTCAGTGATCAGGTGCCCCTAAGTTAAATCTCCAGTGCCCCCCACAAAAAAATACCAGAAAGTAATAAGTATAGACTGGGGGTATATCTCATTGGTAGACATTTTTCCATATATGTGTGAGGTCCTGGGTTCAATCCCCAGCAGTGCAAATACTAATAAATGTAGGAGAGGACGTGGAATAGTTGAAATTCTCAGATGTTGCTGGAGGGAATCTTTTCCACTCTGGAAAACAGTATAATTGTTCCTCAGAAAGTTAACAGAATTACCATGTGATCTGACAACCCCATTTGTGGTGTATACTTGAAAGAAGTAAAAGCCTAGATTCAAACAGATATTTGTACACCTATGTTCATAGAAGCATTATTCAAAATAGCCACAGAATGAAAGCAATCTAAATGTCCATTGATAGATGAATAAATGGATAAAATGTGGCACATATGTGCGATGGAATATTATTCAGCCTTACAAGGAAGAAAATTCTGACATGTGCTACGACATGGATGAACTTTGAAAACATTATGCTAAGAGAAATAAGCCAGTCACAGAAGTACAAATACCATATGATTTCACTCACCTGAGGTGTCTAGAACAGTCAAACTCACAGAACAGAACAGTGGTTGCCAGAGGCTGGAAGGAGAGAGCGATAGGAAGTTAGCTTGTATTGGGTGTGGAGTTTCCATTTGGGAAAGAACAAAGTTCTGGAAACAGATGGTCGGTGATAGTTGCACAACAATGTGAACCTACTTAACAGTACAAATAGTTACCAAATAATACACTTAAAAGTAGCTAAAGTGGTAAACTTTGTTTGTATATTCCCCCTCCCACATACAAAGACAATGAATTTGGATAAAGACAGTGAGAAGTGAGTATAGGCTAGAAAATGTCACTGATTCTCTGTAGGAACCAGCTCGTTGCCACCACGCATTCATCCATGGGGTCATTCAGTGAATTCTGGATAACTGCATTCCACTTGCCAGGCATCATTCTTGTATGCAAATTAGAGCAAGTGGTCCACCTTCTCCCTTGGCAATCTTCCTGGGGGAGGAGGACATTTAACTGGACATCAGTCTACCAGCATGCTCTGCAAGGGAGTGAAGATTTCAATTATCCAAACAAAGGCTACTGTTTTCATAACCACTGTCAACTTGTCCTAGCCTGAGGCTGGCCGGGATGTGAATGAATGACCCCTGAGTGAAATGAAGGGTTTGACAAAGCAATGGAAAATTTATTTTGCTAAGTCTGTAATGGTTCTGGATATTCCACATTCCATTTCAAAGTTCAAATGGTCAAGAAAACCTTACGAAAACAAAAATTCTAATTAAATACTTGCTAGGAACTATTGACCAGATTTTTTCTTTCTTCTGATGTGATCACAACCCTCCATGCAACCAATTAGAGGCTTAGCTGTTGCCCTGGCCATTCATTCTGAACTCTCTGGGGTCATTATCAGTGGCTTCTGAGCACCATGCTAGGCGTACATCAGATACAATGTAGAATGGAAGTAGAAAAAGAAGTCTGGGTTTTGGTTGTTCTTAGGTGGATATTTTGGTGTGATTTGTGTAAACATTTCAGATAAGTCTCTTTCTACTGAGGTTTTTGCTGAACTCAATCTTTTTTTTTTTTAAATCTTCTTTAAAAATTTTTGTTCTTTTTAGATATACATGACAGTAGAATGTATTTTGACATATTATACATACATGGAGTATAACTTATTCTAATTAGGACCCCTTCTTGTGGTTGAACATGATGTGAAGTTACACTGGTCATGCATTCATATATAACATAGGAAAGTTAGGTCTTATTCATTCTACTGACTTTCCTGAACTCAGTCTTTAACTACCTATTTGTTATGGTTTGATATGAGGTGTCCCCCAAAAGCTCACATGTGAGACAATACAAGAAAATTTAGAGGTGAAATGATTGGGTTATTAAAGCTTTAACCTAATCAGTGGGTTAATCTAACTGAATGGATTAACTGGGTGTTAATTAACTGTAGGCAGATAGGGTGGGGGTGGAGGAGCTTGGTCACTGAATGAGGGGTCATGCCTCTGGGGTACATATTTTGTCTTTAGTGCTTTCTGTTGTCCTGAGCTGGTTTCCTCCACTACACCCACCTCCAGCTTAGAGCAAATTGGCCATCTATGAACTGAGACCTCTGACAGTCAGAGCCGCAGTAAATTTTTCCTCCTCTAAAACTGTGCTTGTCAGGTCTTTTGGTCACAGCAGCAAAAAAAGATGATTAAAATACCATAAAAACTCAAGCTCTGAGTGAGGTACTAGGGATTCTAGGTCAGACACTAGGGTACTAGGTTCTACCCCACAAAGTGCTCCCGATCTCTTAAAAAAATCAATAGCTTCGTGATTGTTCAGACATGTGGTGAATCATACAAGGGCAGTCCCAAAAGCCCACAGGAAATCTTTACATGTTTTCATGTTTTCTTTTTCTTCAAAGTAATTTTTTAACAAGATACAATTAGCTTTATTATTTATAGATGCTGTAATTGTTAACCTGGACAGAAAAAGATGAACTTTACTGAGCAACTAAGGACAATATTTAGAAAACTTAGTTAGTTGGCTCAGTATTAGATTGAGATGCAGAAATTATTATCCTTTATGCATATAAATGACCTCATTTATATATTTGTATATTTGACCTCATTTGTATAGGCTCAACAATTTTAATTTGTATATTAATTTGTATATTGACCTCATTTGTATATAATTAGGCTCAACAATTTTAAGTCATTTATTGCTTTATAGTAACATTGCTCTATACACACAAGATCTTATAGAAGATCATAGGAAAAGATACAAAACATTTAGCAATAATACTGGGAGAAAACTTCCAGGATCTATATTGTGTCTTTTATTCAATTAATATTTATATGATGTTTATAGGTCAAGCACTATTCTAAAGGTTTTATACGTAAAACCCTTAATCTCCATTTACAAAAACCATCAATTAGACGATCTTATAGACCCGTTTCATAGACTAGGACACCGGGACACAGAAATCGCTAAGTAACTCATGGAAGACCATGTGGCTGATGTGCTGACAAGCTGGGCAGTCTGGTTCCAAGGTTTAAGTCCTTAAGTACCACACTAAAAGACCTTGAACTCAGCTTTTGGAGTAACAATGAACATTATAGTCAACCACAAAAACCTAATGTGTATTAATTGAAGGGATTTTAGGCCAAATCCAAACAGCAGTGTTCATAAATATTATCTTGTGGGAGGGAGGAAAACTGGCTCATTTGTTTTGTGGTTAAAGGACTTAAGTAAATTTTATTTTATTATACCAAGAGAAATTAGTTCTGGTATTTTTAGTTTCTAGAATGGACAATTTGTCCTTGCCACTGCTCATAACCTTGTTTTGGTTTAATTAGGCTCAACAATTTTAAGTCATTTATTTGGTACAAGTAACATTGCTCTGTACACACAAGTGATGGCTTATGGCTGTAGAGAACTACCCCTCAAAGTTAAATATCTGATTTGGATTAAAAAGTACTTTGTTTTTGTTTTTTTCCCCCGGTAAACAAACTGCAGAGTTTGGGAACATTTTTATTATCTTCTGTAAATCATGGGTGGCAGAATGGTTGGATGGTTGAGAAGTGACACCTCATTCAAACTGCACTATTACTTAATGGGACTCAGTTTCCTCTTCTGTGACAGTACCTACCTCATGGGAGAGTGTGAGGACTAATGAAATAGTACATGTAAAGGGCATGTCTATGCACACGGTCTGATATCTTCTGTCCTAAATGTCTGGCATTATGTCAACTGATTTTGCTCCAATGTGGATTTTACAGGAATTACCTAAGATTTATGATCCTCTAATAATTTGTTCTGAGACTCAAGGAGAAAAAAGATTCAGTTACTTTTAGATGTTGCCTCAAGGATACTGAAGCCACATAAACTTCCAGACTGTTTTCCACATCTTTCTTTAGTTATGGAATTTTTCTTTCGGAAACCCGCCAGGACATTTCACATGCAAATCTGTTTGTCTCTGGGAATTGCATATTTTGGAGAAAAGGGTTGGGCTTATCAGGATTTTCATTTTCTTCCTTTTTCTTTTGAAAAAAGGGTCCATCGGATTAGGAAATCAGGAGCAAAAAGCCTTGTGTCTTTTTATTGTTGCATGGTTTATTTTTACTGCTTGCTACTCCCATATTTTTTTTCCTTTCCATAAACCATTTAATAAGAGGGACCAGTTTGGTCAACAACGTACTTACTCTGCTCCTAAAGTAAACTGTGAGTCCTAAGTAAGCTTAAGCCTGGTCTGCTGACCCAAGGGGAAAGAAAACTATTTTCTTTCCCCTTAGATTTGCCTATCTAGTGGAACATCCCTGTGCAGGCAGCTACATCTGGATGCCAGTCTCCGGAGGGCCCTGGCTGACAAGCTTTAATACACGGGCGAAGGAAAGGGACTCACTCGCTATTTTCCCTGGTCCCTCTACCCCATCAGCCACCCTCCCCCACCCCGGGGTTTACTTGCTTCCCACTCCATGGACTTTTGAAATAAAGTGCCAGGGAGACCATAGGATGCATTCCTGTGAAACTGCCAGAGTGCTACCCCAAGAGCAGCCTCGAGAACCTCGCCTGGACGCCTCAAGGAGCCTCCCGACCCATCGCAGAGCATTAGACGCCCCTGCGCAGCCCAGGCCTGAGACCCCGACGGCGCGCGGAGGCCCCGCCCCCAGCCCCCTCCTCGGCCTCTGATTGGTACCCCGGCGCGTCA
>NW_026000068.1:11875184-11895396 GCF_001458135.2 Marmota marmota marmota
GTGGAGCCTGCGCGAGCCCCGGCCCCGCGGGGAGGGCAGGCGCCACGGCGCGGTCGGGGCGCCCCACCCGCGGACGGCGGCGGCCGTCGGAGCCGGCTCGCGTGCGAGTGAGGAGCGGACCCCTCGGGCCGAGGGGTGGGGTCGCCTGCCCAGGAGGGGATGGCGGGCTCCTGGAAGGAGACAGACAGCGTCACTGCTGGGAGGGGGCCCGTAGCGGCGGGGACCGAGCCCCACGGGAGCAGCCCTGGGGCGCCTGGACCCCGGGCCCGGGTCCTCTCTGAGCACTCGGTTGTTGTGGGAGGGAAGTCGCCTGGTTTCGCGCCTTTCTGGCAGAGGATGTGGCCCACACCTTCGCAGCAGTCAAGACTTGCTAAACAACCGAGAAAACTCGGGTTAAAAAAAATCATCAAGAACCAGAGCAGCAATGCAGTATAGCAGCAGGTCGCGCCTGCAGGTCTGGTCCCTGTGACTGCGACTCCCCCTCTGGTTTGGTAGCTGGACCCTGCCGGCTCTCAAGACCAGAGGTGGAGAGCACCTTCCATCCCGTCCCTCAGCTGTGACCTCTATTTGATTGCCAACTCCAGGGAAGATGGTCAGTGCTGCTTCTCGGTTTGAATGGGCCCCGTTTCTTTATTTTCCTGGAGGCCGTGCCAGGAGTATGAGCTCACTAGTGAATTTGGGGAGCCTGCTCGTTCACAGTCTGGGTTTCAGGTACTGCAGCGTTTATGGCAAGTTGGCAGGTGCTGGTATCCTTATTAATTGCTGTTTAGTCCCAGCAGGAGCTTTTAATTCACACAGTCAGCTGTTGGTTGTAGTGGAAACAGCACCTTTCTGGGAATCAGGACATGAAGTCTAGACATCATTTTGATCAAGAGTGTCTGGGTAGAAGTCACACGACCACTGAGGACTTTCATGTCCTCATCCATAAAATGAGAGTGTTGAGCTAGCTGATCCATAACCCTCCCAGTCTAGAATTCTGTGATTGATTTACCTCCCACTTTCCAAAGTTTGGAGAATGAACTCATTTTTTAACCTTTCTGCACCTTGGGTTATTATAGAATTAGCCAAATATTTCCTGTGGGTGTATTCATTTGAACTTTTTATTATGTTATTTTCTTCCCTTCTCCTGTCTTAGTTTGGCAGAGAAAGAAACTTTGGAAGTGCGGGTAGGGGCACAGCTGGAAAAAGCTGTTTGGGAGGTGGAAAAATGCCTACTCTGGGCTTAACATAATTGCCAAGAATTTTTCTTTTCTTTGCACCAAGTTTAAGGTGTCCCAGTGCGGTGAGCTTAGGAAGAGAGTCTTTCCTTTGCATCAGCACAGGGGGTCTGCAGTTAGTGTGGAGCAGAGGAAGAATGTGATTGAAGGATTAGATCATGGGAAACTTCTCTAAAGCAGTGTGATTCAAGGATCAGATTATGGGATTTTTTTCCTCCCTAAGTGCTCTCTGAGGACTTGGAAGTATAATTTATCTTCTTTGCTGGTACACTGGCAAAAAAAAAAAAAAAAAAAAAAACCCAACAGTTTTAACATCTATTGCTCAAGCTAGGATGGAGATAGCTTTTTTTTTTTAATCTACCCCTAAACATTTTTGTGTGAGAGAAGTATAGATTAGCTTTTAAGATAACGGCAAGTGATACCAAATAACACATGACAATAAAAAAAAACAAAACAGAAAACAAAAACACAAAAGAAAACCCACAGAGCAAGTAGAGATAGAAAGAGGTTCATTGGTTGTCATTCTTATTCTTGTTAAAAAGTGTTTTGATATTAAGAACCATGGACTAACATTTGTGTACCATATTACTGGGAAGGCACTGTCATAATATTAGACAAATAAGAGGTCGGTTAGTGCAATGCCTCAAAGCTCAGAGAAGATACCATCAGCTGTCAGGAAGGTGGTAGATTCTGGAATAAACTTATTGTTCTCAGCACCCTTGGCAGACCTGTGTGTTTGAGGAGGGAATGTGAGCACCCCACACTCCATCCTCAGTCTTCTTGCTTCAGGGTCATTAACTGTCCTGAGTGGTTCAGACCTTGCTATTGTTCTTTCCACCACTGTTCCTCTTAGTGGCAGTGGTCATGTTTTCAAACACTTTATAAGGAACTACTAGACTCCTTGATGGTCCTTAGAGGTTGGGGTTTAGAGACATGAATGCCTTGGATGGAATGCAGGACTCATCTACCCGGTTCCCCCATTCCACCTGTATTCAGAACAGCTCTGCTTTTTGTTAGTTTTGTTTTTGTTCTAGGTGAGATTTTGGTTGGGTACAAGGGCCTAATGATAAATTGTTTTAAAATAAAGGTAATAACGGCTAATTTTTTTAGTGCTTATGTTTTAGTTCACTTATTTCATGTGAAATTGTTCTGATTGATCTTGACCCATAGTAAGCATTCTAGTGTTAGCTGCTGCTGTTATAATTATTGTCATTTCCTTGTATTATGTGATTGCTACTTTGTTATCCCCATTTTAAGAAACCGAGATATGCTGGAGCATGACTGAAATCCCAGTGACTTGGAAGGCTGAGACAGGAGGATTGCAAGATCAAGGCTAGCCTCAGCAACTTCTGCCCTAAGCAGTTTAACAAGACCCTATCTCAAAAAACAAACAAACAAAACCAAAACCCAGCTGGGGTAAAACTCAGTGGAAAAGTGCCCCTGGGTTAAATCCCCAGTTCCAAAAAAAGAAAAAAAAAAAAAAACTGAGTTATGCACAAACTTGTACAAGGTTACTTACCTCCTTTCTAAGCTTTTCTGCCAGTTAAAAGGTCTGTTCCTCATTATCATGGGTTCCCTTATTCCAGAGTCCTTCAAGGATGACTGACTTTATGAAGCAGATGTTTCTGGCCCACCATAAGCAGTCTCTGGCCTGTTCCCATGGGTAATCACAGGTAGTCGCTAGGCAGGCAGGTGAGTTTACCTGGTGAGCACTTCTGTGTTCATAGGAAGAGTAGGCAAATGGGAAGTTATTGACCAAGCAGTCAGCTGGGCATGAGGAGGGAGTGTGGGGCACACACACTTCTACTTCAACTTGGGCTGCCAAAGGTGTGCAGAGAATTGGGAGCTTGTCCTCGAACAAGTGCCAGGAAGGCCTTTGCTCTCAAGGAGCTGCACAATGAGTGTGTGTATGTGGGGCAGGGGGAGGGGGGGAGTATGTTACCAGTGGTCAATGTGTGCCACAGAGGAGTGAACAGACGTGCTGTGATTCTCCTCTGTTCTAGTTGTGACCCAAAGGGGAGTATCTTCCTTCTTTAAAAAGTGCTTTGAGGGGAAAAATGCTAATTAAACATACTCATGTGCACATGCACACTCATACATGGACTGCTTAAATCAAAGGGTTTCTAGTTGATTTTTTTTTTTGCTACCCATTTGTCCTACTTTTATATGTCTAGTCTTACATTTCTGTGAGTTGAATAAATATCAAATAAAATGTATCTTTTGAGTACCATGTGTCTTTCTAGGTAGAAGTTCTTGATTGGTACATTTCTTAACTTGAAAAGACCTTTTACCTGGTTTAGAACCCAAGATAGACTTAGGTTCATCAGGGAAGCTTTCTCTGGCTCCCTGAGGTGGCATGAGCACCTCCCTAAACACCAGCCTTTTGCACACAGTGCTTGTCCCTGTTGCAGTAACAGTGGGCATTTGCGTTTTCTTTATGGTACTGAGCACAGAGACACTGATCATTGATAATCTTATCTAATCTTTGTAACCATCACTCCATGACACTCAGAACTGTTGTGGAAGGAACTCAGGGTTTCCAGCTTATAAGTGGTGGCCAGGGTTCAGACCCCTGGTCTGGGCCTCCACTGATGACAGATCTTTAACCAACCACCTGCCTGCTTCTGTCTCCTGAAACAGTTCTGGTTTCCACCTGAGAGCACTCCATAATTCCCAAAGTTACTTCTGCACATTTAAGATGCTCTGAATAAAAGTTGGGTTATCACTTTCATACCATTGTTGTTTGAGGTAACTCTCACAGGCTTGAAGTATAGGAGAAGGGAGATTATGAAAAAGTTCTCATTGCCAGGTAAAGCTTACTGTATTCTTGTGATTCCTGTACGTAACTACTAAAGTCTCTGCTTAACTTTTAGAGGCGTCATTGCGCTAGTTAGTACGTTTGACCAGCAAATCCTTCCTTTCTCTCCTGTGTTGTTTGATGAATGTTGTTACTTAGTAGGACAGTCCGTTTTCAGAATTGAGGTCTCGTGCACATTGATTTGATTTGTAATTAATTTAATGGAAGAACATTTAAATGTTTCTTCACAAGAATTCAACAAAGAAGTTTTTGTTTGTGTTCTCACTTTTCCAATAACCTTTTTTGTTCTAGTCATACTCCATTTTTTACCTTTCCCATTTATTGGAGCCAGAATGGACAGGTGGTGTCATGTTTAAATTATGATGATGATAAAATGTTTATGTTCATTTCTAGGAGACCATGAACTATTGTCTGTTAGTGCTGTTGCTGGTTCCTAGGAAATAAAAATATCAGCAACTGTAGCACATAAAAATGCTGTGCTTGATAAATCTCCAAATTCAGAATTTTATAGCATATCTTTTGTTGTTGCTTCAACCTTGTAACTGTGACACTGAGTCTGTGGAATTGTTGGATGAATACACATAGTAATTTAAAATACCTCATTAGTTCTGTCTCCTTTTGCTCAGTTACTGGTTTTTAACAGATGCTAGTGTTAGTCTATCAGAGGGAGTAATCTGTAATTGGAAGTCAGTTTCTCAAGAGAGCCTCCCCAATTCAGGGAGAAGTAGAATCTCATTCAAAGTTGAGGGTTGACTGTTAAAAGAAAGAAGCATCCCACCCTCTTGTTCCCATCACGACGGAGATAAGTTTCTGTCCTCTCTAGGCTGGGGACAGTCTCAGTGGTTGCAAACTAGTTCTCAAATAGCACAGGCATGGACGTGGTTTGGAGCTGGTGGTGGCAGTTCTTTGGAGGGCTTTGAATAGTTTGTGTTTTTCTTCTAAGCCAGGGTATAGGGTCTACCTTACAGCACTTAGTCTCCCAAGTTGAAGAAAAGTGAACTAACTTCCTTCTTGCTTGGTAATGAGAGACTCGACCCCCCTGGGTGTTAGAATAATGGCTAGTACATTGGGGCTGGGCTGTTTTTTGATCTGTCACAAGGCCTCAACTTGGTATTAACTGTCTAAAATTAAAGGAAAACCAAATGCATCCAAATCACCCCTTGGATGGGGTGCTATGTGAGCAGGACGGCTGACAGGAAAGGGGAAGTGGAAGAGATGACGAGCTAGTTCCAGTGCAGACTGAACTAGATACGCAGCCCCCATCTAGATATGAAGTGCTAGAAGCACTGATGTCAGTGACAAGATTAGCTGTTTGGCATTTTACTTGGCATTTGCAGAATGAACTTAGAATTCAGTTTGTAGATGAGGAGTAGATTGGTCCTCCACTTGTCTGCTTGAAATGGAAACATAGTAGACTTATTAATGTAAATGTTGATTTGTACCCTGGACGAATAAGACTTGGGCATATGAATTCCTCTGAAATCTGAAGATAAAAATCACTTGAAGAGAGAATGTACTTGATTAGTTTTCCATGGTCTGTTCATTCATTTTGTTTTTAAAATATCTGTTCAACTAAATTTGGGGTTCTTAGCTCATCGTCACAATGGAGGACTCGCATAGGCTGTGCTTGTCTTGGTCTTCATGTTTTCCTGTTCCAATGTTTTCTCCATATATACCTCACTGATTCATTCATTCAAAATTTGGAGCCTGTAACATGGAGGTTCAGTTTGCCCTCTCCCTCACCCTCCCTCCCATCTTCCCAACCTTCTTTTTCTTCTTTTCCTCTTGCTTCCTTTTAGAAACTGGTCACTTTGTATGTTTTCAGGCCAATACATTTAATAGCTCTTTAGAACCATCTTCAACGACTAAGGGCCAGAATATTTGCAGGTATTTTTCAAGCTCTTATGTATCTTTTGTCTGTGTGTAGGCCATCTTTCCTGGTTGCTAGCTTCAAGTAATGTTTTGAGTTTAGTTTGAACATCAGTTTTTTCTCACAGTTATTCAAAGTCCTGTGCCATGTGCTCCAACGTGACTATTCTCCGACATAACTCTGAAGCATATTAAAATAAAGAGACCTGTAGAGAAGTAAAGGAGGTGGTGGCTAATGGCCTGGCCTCCTTGTGTTTTCTCATAGTGGAGGAAGCTAACATCCAGAGTCACTCAGCTCCCTAGGTCTAGACCTTGAGTTCCCTCCTCATTCCACTACCTTGAAACCATCCTACTAGGTGGCCACTTCACATTCTCACTTCCTGCTTTGTGTTTATGTGGTGTAATTAAGGGAAGAGAAAACACTCTGGTGGTTCACTATTTCTGACGTGCACATTAAAAACTGGAATGGACCACCAACATAGAAGCTCAGGTATGGTGGAATGACAGAATAACCTCCAATGAGAGAATAAGTTTATTTTTCTCACATCAGAGCTCAGAGGTCCCCAGGGCTGGGACAGGTTCCATGGTGTCAGGGGCCCAGGCTTCTTCTACAGCCTCTATGCCCATAGTCACTTTTTGGTCCAGGATGGCTGCTGGAGCATCAGTCATCATGCTTACAGTCCAGCTAGCAGGGAGGAGCAAAGGTGAGGGATTTGCCCCTCTTGATGAGCACTTCTGAAAATTACATACCTACTTCTTGGCCAGAATTTACTCCCATAGCCATATGTAGCATCCAAGGAGGATGGAATGACCCTTTATTCTCAGTAGCCCTGTGCCTGACTGAAATTCAGAGTTTTTTTCTGTATAGAAGGAGGAGAGAACAGACCCTGGTGCAAGCTGACGGTGTCTGCCACAGAGACACGAGGATTGGATCCTGACTACATGGATTCATTCCACTCATTCAAGTAACATTTATTAACTGTCTTCTCTGTGCCTAGGCATGGAGAAAGCAGAGAGAAACCAGACACAATTCCAGTCCTTAAGACATTGCTGTCTATGGAGGGAGACAGTCACTAATCAATCACACACATAATTGTGTAAATTGAGACAAGTGCTGAAGAAGAACAGTGTGTGCTAGGAAAGAGGAAAATAGGGATTTGCTCAAGCCAGGGGGTTTGGGGATGGTTCAGAGAAGTGATATTTGCACTGAGAGCGGGAGGAGGAGTGAACTAGACCATGAGTGGAAGGAATAATGTTCCCAACCTAGGGAATAACACAGACAAAGCCTTGTGGGAGGTGAGAGTGAGCTCTGGGGGGCACTGAAGGTGGAGCAAGAGGGAGGGAGGCATCAGACTGAAGGGGGTTGGGGATGGGTGACACTTTCCCGGCTTATCTGGTACTGAGGATGTTCCTGGGCTGTGGGACTCTCAGTGCTAAAACTGGGAGGGTCCTAGGCAAACCAGGGTGAATCGGCCACACTCCTTGGAGGCCACTTAAGTGATCAGGTTTCTTTCTTCATAACTACTTTCAGGAAAGTTCCATCTTAGATAGGCATAGCTCCTTGCCAGAGGAAACTGTTGATGAGTAAAAGTAGCCCCTCGCATGGGCAAAGGGAAATGGGCACAAAACAGAAGTAGCACTTCATTGTAGTTGGGTTACTTGACAAGTGAGATAGATTTTTCTTTACCTGGTTTGATTTCTTCTAAGGATACCTTTGGAAATTAATTGGCATCTGATGATATATTTAAGATAACAGAAAAGGTCAGGGATAGGGGAAGCCCTTGCTTTCCCTATAACAGTTTCTCATCACTGGTAATACATTGAAATCACCTGGGAACTTAAGAGACAGATGCCTGGGCCTAGCCCTTTAATAAATCAGAAAACTCAGGGGGAAGCCAGTGGGATTCTCTGTCCCATCACAGTGTCTCTCAGACATCAGTGTGCATGCAGATCACCTAGGATCCTGATAGAATGCAGATTTGCCTACAGAGGGGCCTGAGAATCTGTATTTCTAAAACGTCCTGAGGTGATGTTGATGAGCTGCTCCACAAACTTTGAGTAACAGTGCTCTGTAATGTTCAGTGAGTTTTTAAAAAAAAATATTTTTATTAGTTGTTGATGAATCTTTATTTTATTTACTTATTTATATGAGGTGCTGAGAATCGAACCCAGGGCCTCACACATGCTAGGCAAGAGCTCTACCACTGAGCCACAACCCCAGCCCCAGTGAGTTTATTTTTTAATGTTCACTGGTTTCTTTTTAGGTAAGCAGATCTGTAGGTCTGCCTAGAGGTAGATGGGTCCATGAGAGGACAGAGAGGTATAAACGTGGGAGGTGGCCAGGGAGGCTTCTATGTGTAGTACCAACAGAAACATCACACTGAACTCCTGTGGGGGCAGATCTCAACTGCTCCATTGGTCCCAGAGAGTATTTTGTGAGGGGTTTCAGGGTAAAGCTTGGTTTGTAGCACCAAGTGGCATTGGTATTGGTCACAGAAGAGCTAACTCCCGAGACTTCTGGCTCGAATGGTATGATAGATGATGTACCATTCTTTACCCTTCTCATATCTTGTCTATCGGCCCTTTAGTTCACTTGATTGGCTGCCAGGATGTGGGTCTTTCCTACAAATAAGAAAAGCTGTGGAGGGCTGGGGATATAGCTCAGTTGATAGAGTGCTTGCCTTTCATGCACGAGGCCCTGGGTCAATCCCCAGCACCACACACACACAAAAAAAACCAAAAAAACAAAAAAAATTTAAATTAAAAAATAAATTAATTAAAAATAAATAAAAGCAATGGAAAGATTTTTTTAGATAGGAGGTGACACATTCATTGAATGTTTAAGAAAAATGCCAGGGGCTGGATTTGTAGCTCAGTAGTAGAGTGTTTGCCTTGCACATGGGAGGCACTGAGTTTGATCCTCAGCACCACAAAAATAAATAAATAAAGGTATTGTGTCCATCTACAACTAAAAAAATTCGTTAAAAAAATAAAAATACCAAACCACACTAAAGTAGAAAATAGAATTAGGGAAAACAGTCCAATTAGAAGGATTAGTAACTATTAGGAACAGCATCCCAATGATTCTAATTAATGTGCAAATTACTACCAGGACAAAAGTGACATGTAGCTTTTGTCAACATGTTCATAAATTATTTGTGTTAGAACGTAGAAGTCTAATGTTAAAGATCAGATTTGTGTGAGAGGATGCCACAAAAGCCCTTGCAAGTCAAAGCAGTGAGCCTGTCTAGGGATAGATGCCAGGCCCTACCTGAGTCTTTAGACTCACAGATCTTACACGTGTGACCTGGATAACACTTGCTTCCCTTCCCGTGTGCTGAGGAAAGGTTGGCACAGGAGTTGGCGATTAAACAAATTTTGATGAGTCAGCTCAATGAGAGAGAATCCACACATCTTGGTCCTGTGGCCAGACAGGCTTGCTAGGCATACTTAAGCTGAACTCACCCCTGGAATGCCAGGCCTCCCTCCCAAGGAGAGAGCAGGCCCCAGCATTCTGTTTTCGCAGGTAGGTTCAGGGAGGAGAGAAGGGACAGAGCTGAGCAGTCCCAGGATATTGTTCTAGACCTGCCAGTCACATAGGTCTCTGACCCTTAGGAAGGAGTGAAATGAGAAAGGGAGGGGATGCAGAGGCCACTACCTGACCTCCAGGAAAGTCCCTATACTGGGAAGCTTGAGGACGATGGGGTAAAAGCTCTGATCCCTGTTTCCCCTTCAGAAGATGGGACTCCAGCCCAGCCCCAAAGGGATTTAGGTTGACAGCAAGCATAATGTGAGTGGATAGCCTCTTGTTTTTTGGTTTGCTGCTGTGTAATACTAATCCCAGACTACAGCAATTTGAATGTGTCATCTAGAACTGGATTCAGCAAGTTAATAGGCCAAATCTGGCCTGATGTTTGTTTTTATATGGCCTCTGACCTAAGAATGTGTCTTATATTTTTAAATGGATGAGAAGAAAATCCAAAGAGGAATACCATTTTCTGACACAGTAATAAAGGAAATTCAGATTTCAGTCTCCATTAATGAAGGTGTTTGGGGGTGTGTAATGTAGCTCTACACTGTATTGTCTTGGCTGCTTCCCTGCTGTAAGGGCAGAGTTGAATGGTTGGATAGAGACTATATGACTGACTCTTTACAGAAAACCTGCCGACCCCTGATCTACTACTGTGATAATGGTTACCTTTGTTTCCACCCAGGGCCTTACTTTAAGAATGAAATGAGGGGCTAGGGGGTTGCTCAGTGGCACAGTGCTTACCTAGCACATGTAAGACACTGAGTTTGATCCTTAGCACCACATAACAAATAAAATAAAGGCATTCTGTCCATCTACAGCTACAAAAAACAAAAAAATTTGAAGAAAAAAAATGAGTTCAGACGAAAGTGACCAGGACAATGAAGAGATCTCCAAATCATATAATGTAAGGGAATTGGTTGAATAAACAGGCCATCTAACCTAGAAAATAAAAAATTGCAGAGCGGAAATTATAGATCTTCAAGGTTGTGTTCTCAATTGTTTTAATTCTTGGAAAAGGAATATCAAGGGAAAGTAGCAATGTTGGTAGTTAGAGAGCACTGCCCTTCAGTCAGAACATGGGTTCAAGTTCAAACTTCTATTTGTTTTCTCTGGACTTCAGTGTGTTCACTTCAAAAATAAAGCTTGCATGTGACAGCTCATCAAATGCCCAGATCCACCATGATTTAAGATTCTCTCTGGTTTCTTGTCTAGAATGTGAGCTCTTCCTCTTGCACAAGCTCCTGCCTTCCTCCAGGGGAGGCACTGTTGTTGAACCAGTGCTGGTACCTTCTCCTTGTTGGTTCTCTTCCTCATTGATCTTGCAGTTGTTTTAATACTTTATTGAGTGGAAGGATTGCCCTTCTTAATTGAACAGAATTAATATCTGAAATATAAAAGTTATAGAAAGTCTTTTGACCTCACCATTTTAAACATTAGGTTTTTTTTTTTCCTAACCATAAATCTCCAAAACTGTGATAAAACTCTTGCCTTTATAGAGTTCAAAAAAGTTTAAAGATTGAACATTTGCCTTAAAGGTGTTTGTGGGCTCATCGGGAAACAGACATGAATAAGAGGAACACACCTGTAGTGTGGACGAAGAGCAGAGGGTGCATTGGGGGAGGATCAGGTCTGCCCAAGGGGCTGGTTGGAATCAAACCTTGGAAATCCAACAAAATTCCAGCTTCATCATCCCAAAGCAGCCTGTCATTCTGTGAAAGATCTAAGAGGTTTTCCTATGGAAAAGGAATCAGACTTGTTCTTCATAACTCCAAGCAATAATGATTCAGGTTGTGCTTACAGTTTCGATCACACTGTCCTTTCACAGAAAAACGGGTATTTACATCTCATCAGTGAAGCGTCAGCATCCTGACTGGGACCCACAGGCCTGCTCATCAAGGCCTGGCAGCTCTAGCCTGCCTTTGCTTTCCTTGCCTTGCAGGCTCCTGTCCATCCTCAGAGCTCAGCCCAGCCTCGTGTTCTAGGGAATCCTTCTTTAAACTGACCTAGGTCAGGTCCCCCGCTATGTCGCTTGTCAAACTGCATTCATTTCCCTGGAGGTCACTTTAGTGAGGCTGTTTTTCCTTGAGAAAGGTCCATGTCAGAGTCCAGTCTATTTTGTTCATAAATGTAGCATCAACTTAATCTGTGTCCCTAGAATAAAGGTAGATTTTGATCAATAAAGAGAAATATTCTGGAAAAGGAAATGGACTCCTCCCCCAAAGGGAGTTCCCCGCTGACAGTACCAAAGTACTGGTTGGAGGACAGATGGTGGGAAGACTGTAGCAGGAACCTAGACAAATAAATAGGTACATTTGAATAGTGCTTTTTTCATTTAATTTTGTTTCAATTCTGTTTTATACCATGTTGTTGGCCATTGGGGTGACTTCTTATCATAGAGGCTAAGTGATTTCTCTGGCCCTGAAACCTGAAAATGGCAGAATGAAAAAGAGGTTTTTTTTTTTTGTTTTTTTTTTAATATTTTGTGTTGTAGATGAACACATACCTTTATTTATTTTTATGTGGTGCTGAGGATTGAATCCAGTGCCTCACTTGTGCTAGGCAAGCGCTCTACCACTGAGCCACAACCCCAGCCCCTAAAACTGAATTTTTTGCACATTCTATAAAATCAGTTGTCTCTCCACAGCCAGGGAGGCCTGCATGGTTGGATAAAGTGGTCTTGAATTTCACCGAGAAGGAATGACAACTCACACTTTGATAGTAACGTGCCTCACCTGCAACTTTTGAATTTTTATCATTGGGTGGGCCTTAAAAACCCCACACACAATTAGAAAATTAAACTTACCTTTAAAATAATGGGTGGTCTTTAGCACTCCTACAAGGTGTGCCCGGTAAAATGAAGACAACTCTGACCTATATGTTATTAAAAGCATACAAACAAGATCCTGTCTGTGTCAGGCAGGGAGCAGTTTCCTGCTGTACTGTAAGAGCCCTGAGTGAGATGTGCACCATCTCTGAAGATTGTGCTCACAGCTTGAGTAGGTCACATGGCAGGCTAGAGTTGAATGCCTTACTGGTCACAACAGTGAAGATAAAAACCTTCCGCTTGGTGGTTCTCTTCCTCATAGATATTGATCTTGTAGTTGTTGGTTTAATACTTTAATGAGTGGAAGGACTGCCCTTCTTAATTGAACAGAATTGATTACTGAAATATAAAAGTTACAGAAAGTCTTTTGACCTCACCATTTCAAACATTAGGAGGGTTTTTCCCTCTCCTAACTATATTATGGCATTGAAGCAGATAGCAATATCTTTTATTAAATATAGTGTTTTTACCTGAAAAATTTTAAACAAGGAGATTTTACTGTATGTCTGTCTCTTTATTTCCTCTGCTACCTCTAACATCTATACGAAGTTGCCTTTTCCACCCTTCTTGCTCAGGTTTGGTGTCCTCCTTTCTGGCCCACTTAGGAGGAAGTCACTGGGCTGGAAGCAGTTGATGTGTTGACATATGTAGGGAGGAAGCTCCATTGTACTGCATGTTGGGCCATGAATTGGATTGGAAGGGGAAGTAGATGAGGTTGAAGACTGTGGCAGCCTATGAGGAAGTAGAGAGTAAAGAATTAGCAGTCCTGGGCTGGAGCAGCCTTGGGAGTTTCCGAGGCAAATCCAGTGCTGCTGAGTTTCCCTGAGCAAGACTGTGACATCCACGCCACTGGGAGCCCACAGCCGTGGGTAGAACTGCTGATCACTTCTTTTTTGGCTCTTCAGCATCTTTTAGTTTTGTTTTCAGGGTTTAGTTCTTTTTTTCTTTTAACTGGTTTCCTGTTGTAATGTTTGGATCACTTCAACTGTGTTATGTTGTGGCAAATTGAAAAAAGTCAGGTAGAATTTTACCACAAAAAGCAGTGCCTTCTTAAAGTTCTACTCAATGATCTTATAGTTGGAGTGATCAGAAATTGGGTTTTAGTTTGAGATAGTCACACTGTTGCTTTTAGGAGGTCCTGGTATAATTCCTCAGGCACACCTTAACTACCAAAGCATTGATTCTTCTGATTATTTGCTTTGGGGTCTTGGCATGCTTTGATGCTGGTGGCTAGGGGATGCATAAGATGTGGTTAAGCTGTTTTCAATGAAACAGAAACACATTCATTGTATTTAAGACTTATTTATATGTAGATGTGTTTCAGCTACCACCCAAGTGGTTCAGCCCAAAAGGATTAAAAAGGAATTTCATTTTTCTGTGTCTCTTGATAGACACTAATAATATCAATCTATAATTCCTGGCAACATCTCTCTTTTCTGCCTCCTCTTGCAACCTACACTTTGTAGAGATTCTTCTTTGCCCAGACTTGCTCTACCCACACTCCCTTTTGTTCTTTCCATTACCTAGGATGACTGAACATGCAGAGGTGGGACTTTCCCTCTCTTTGTACTTCATCAAGCACAGGGACCCTCTCAGATGGGTGTGCACTTCTCCTGGGTCAGGGTTTAGGTAGCCGGGCTAGTGACAGCAGAATTCTCCTTAGCAGAAAAGGGGACTGTCTGAACCTTCTGATGTCCAAAATGTTACTCTCTCTCTCAGCTGTATTTGGAAAAATGAGATTCCACTCAGGAGATCACCTGAATTGTTATCAAGATACTGTTTTGCAAGATGTCTGTAGGATGTTTCTTTCTCTTTTATGAATTTTTAAAAACTTTAAAATTTTCTTTTAAAGAGTCTTAATTCTCTTTGCTGTAGCAAACTTGACTTGAAGATTTACTCAGCTCCATAATTCATAGTACAGCAAAGTCTAAAGCAGGTAGCTTCTCACATTGCATCTGTCCTGTCTTTGGAGTCTAGTTCCACCACTTACTGGCTGAGTCTTCTAGGCAATTATTCAATCTTTTTTTCCCTAACACTTTTCTTTCCTGTAAAATAAAGGTGATTCAGGTAATAAGTAAAAATAATAATTAGTGCTTATTAGGTACTTAATAATGTGAGAGATGTTGAGCTAAGCACTTTGCCTGATGTCTCCTTTGAGCCCTAATGCGGTTCTGAAAGACAGGTACTCTGTGCCCCCTGCATTGTGATGCAGTGATGGTTACAAGAGTCAACCTGTGGCTGCTAGGGAGGAATTGGGGTACTTTGGATTAGGTAGAAGGGAGTAAAGGGAGAGAAGGGGGTATGGGGGTAGGAATGATAGTAGAATGAATCAGACATACTCTGTGTGCATATATGATTGCACAATGAGTGTAATTCTACATTTTGTACAACCAGAAGAATGAGAAGTTATACTCCATTTATGTATGATGTGTCAAAATGCATTCTACTGTCATATATAACTAATTAGAACAAATTAAGAAAAAGAGAGTTACCCTGCATTGAACACTCCCTATATACCATGGTCTGTTATGTACTATCTTCATTCCTGGGTTTAGAGATTAAAATGGAGGGAGAGGAAGTTGTTTGTCTCATGCTTCTGTGAGCAGGACCAACTTGGTAACCATTGTATCAGACTCCAAGTCCTCCTTACTGTAAGATGCACAGCATGGTTCATAGGAATATTGGATAATCTCTGTAAAATGCTTAGCACAGGGCTGACACATAGCAGTTTAAATTGTAACCGTTTTAATTATTAGTGAAGTTACACTTTTTCTTGATAAAACGTGGCTCTTCCTCTCCTTAGAAGCTCCATTCCTGGTAACATTAGCACACAGCTTGTTCAGATCCTATTCGTGATTATAATGGCCATGGCCCACTCACCCATGACTACAAAGTCCCCTTCCTGCAACCTCCAGATAGTTCCCTGATACCCATACCAGTATTCCCATGGCTACCTTCTCTGGCCTTTCTTGACTTGAGTTATTTGACCAAAAAAATATGAGAATATACATTTTTGTATATATGTGCATATACAAAATATACACACATATTTTGTGTATACCCAAAGTACAGGCTTATATTCTAGGGTTGTTTTCTGGTAAGTTGATCATCTCACATATTTCTTTCCTGGGTATGTAGGTAGGGTTTATTTTGAGGATAAGGGTGAAGGGTTGGGAAATGTGTGTGTGTGTGTGTGTGTGTGTCTGTGAGAGAGAGAGAGAGAGAGAGAGAGAGAGAGACATTGAAAGCATTTGGGTGCAAGCAGGGAGAGCCATCATCTATGGTAGGTCCCCATGGAGGCCTGGGTAGCTGCAGGAGAGACCTATGTTTAGGGGATGTGCCCTGAGGAGTTAGGTGGTACTTGAATGAATGCAGCAGGTCACATGGTCTGTGACAAATGAGAGTACATGCCCATATCCGAGACAGCAGCCAATCCCTTCATGGCTGCAAGCCCTCCATGTCCACACACTCAGGAGCGCTACTCTGTGGCTAATGGCAGTTGCTCTAAAAAGGCCCTTTAGGGAAGAAGAAAGGTGAATGGTGAGAACACACAGGAGAATCCCAATCTCATGAGTTTACAGAAACACAGCCTGAATAAGAAATTCTAACGAGGCCTAGGGGGAGTGGTGCTTTCATACATGTGGTGGGAGTGCTGGTAATTGGCAGAGTTGTTTTTGAAGGCAGCTTCTGTGAAAGCCAACAATGTGCACACCCTTTGACCTGGCATTTCCTCTTCTTGAAATTATATTAAAAAAATAAAAAAAAGCAAACACGACTCCTCAAGGACTGTTGAAAAGAATGTTTGCCACAGCATTGTTTGTAAAAGTGAGAAGTGGGAAACAATCCAGACATTTGTCAGTAAGGCCGCAACTTCCATACAGGACAATCTCTGCTAGAGTACTGTGCATTCACTGGGAAAGTGACATTGACAGGAAAAGTGCCTGGCTTTATAGTGAGAAAATAAGTTATGTGAATGTTCCACTTAAGAGATATTTACAGCTGCAGTTGAAGAATTATGATTACATAGACACAATTCTAGTTCTCCATAGATTTAAGGATTTACTAAAAGTGTTTGTATGTGTTAGAATTTTCAAAGTTTAGAAGACTGTCTCAGTTAATAAAAATCTAAATTATAAATGTAAAGGCAGTACAGCCTTATGTTTTTAAACAAAATGTTTGACTAAATTTCTAGCTGGTAGTAAATATAACAATGATTTGAAAAGCTAATTAACTCTTCTAAATAGGTACTTATTTGAAAAAGTCATTTTAAGTAACTAGAAATATATAGTTTTTCATTTGCTGGTAAATTATTTATTGAGAGTACAAATGTATATCAAATGTCCAGATGATCAAAAATGCCAGAATTGTAGATTCCATATTGACAAGTGTTTCGCTATAGTTGATCACTGGAATTTTACTAAATTGTGTACTGTGGAGGAAATTATTTTGCAACAAACCCCAGGAGGTTTGGCCCTTATTCAGATGACTTCTTTCTCATCCGCACTCAGAATTTTACATGCTCACACAAATATAACTAGGAATCTTCAATACTGAACACAGCAAAATGTTGCATGTGTACCATTTGAGTCTCTAGGCCTGTTTTGCCCCTTGTCAAATCAGAAATTGTAGTGTTATGTCACAAGCAGCATATTTGGAGCCATTTCATGGCTCTTATTGTACAAGGTTCACTTTCTGGAAATGATGTCTGTATTCCTGCTATTTTGTGTTACTAAGGTGATGCCATATATTATAACCCATAATGATTAAAAAATATAGCATTAGGCAGACATGGATCCCAAAAGGCCAACTGGATTGATTGACTGCAGTGCACCTGGTGCTGAACTGAATTCCTAAAATTGTTTATGAATTCAGCTACTCAACAAGAGCCAAGTCTTTGTCAAGCATTGTGCTGGTGCTTAAATATTTCATTTCACTGTTCCCCAGCAGGGCCAGTATTTTCACCCTCATTTATAATCAAGTAAATTAGGATAGGATGGGTTAGGTTGCTGTAGTCATATGGCTAAGTAAAATTGTAACATGGCTAAGCAAGTTTTGAGTTAGAAATTGTAAAATCCATGCTCTTAATGCTCAATTTCCTTCTTTAATTTTGTGCAACGAATATGTTCTTTTTTTTTAAAAGAGAGAGAGAGAGAGAGAGAGAGAGAGAGAGAATTTTTTAATATTTATTTTTAGTTTTCGGTGGACACAACATCTTTATTTTATTTTTATGTGGTACCGAGGATCAAACCCAGCACCCGGCACATGCCAGGCGAGCGCGCAACCACTTGAGCCACATCCACAGCCCAACAAATATGTTCTTATATATGACACTGATTATGAGAAAACTAGATGTTTCTTTAATTTTTGGATTGAATTTTTAAATAAAAATAGTTATTTAAATTGAGGATAGACACTTTGCAGCAAAATTACTGTGTGTGTGTAAATGTGTATGTTTTCCTTAAAGCTGATGTTTAATTGTGATGTACTTTTTTTTTTAATTGTAGAAAGTGACCAAGTTCACTCCTGGACACTAGTTACAAGCCAGGTCCTAGATACTGCCTGGAGAATAGCAAAGGGCTCTGTGATGTTGGCAGTTTCACTGTTGGTGGCCACCCTCTGCTATTTCAGAAGGCTGCATTTATATTTAGAGCACTGGCTGAAATGGTAGGTCATTGTGTCATATTTAAATTTCAAAAATATTTCACTATCTGAAGCATAATTTTGACATTATTATTTCCTTTTATTTTTCAGGTGGATTGGATATCTCCAGAGAAAATTCAAAAGTAAATATTTTATGCAGATTTTTATTTTTTAAGGTGCAGAGAAGGCTCATAAAGGGAGGGGAATGGGAAAATTAACTGCCTTTTCATGAAGTATATTTATGTGTTGTTATTTAAATTTGTCACCACTTAAGGACCTGTGTGTTGGCATGCTAGCATAGACCTCAGAGTGTAGCTAAAAACTCATCTCTTAGGAATGATGATTTTGAGGACTTGGTAACACAGGGATCCCATTGTGGGAGGAATGTGTGGGAATCTCAGCTCCTCAGGACAAAAGAATGTGAGGATAGTTATTTGCTAAAGAAAACCTAAAGTCTAATGCTTCTAGTGACATTTCAGATATAAGTCTAGATCTGTTTGCTTTCTTACATGTGTATTATATTCCATTAAATAATTGTTAAAGCAAAAGTCACTTTTTGAGGGGACAAATTTAAGATATTCACTTTAAACCACTGTTGTGCACCTCTTTCTACACCCTGTAGCTGGATTCCCTAAAAAAAAAAAAAAAAAAAAAAAAATTAACTGCCTTTTATTTTGATTTGGTCCAGGGAACCTCAGTGTGGAGGCGGAAGTTGATTTACTCAGTTATTGTGCAAGAGAATGGAAAGGAGAAACACCCCGTGCCAAACTGATGAGGAAGGTGTGTCTGTTTACAGAGGTTATGGAAGACATAGACTGTCAAAATCAGGAAATATTCCATTCTGCTTTACTGAATCCAGAGATCAACCAATACCAGTGGGATGCAAGTAACAATTGTGGCTCTAATTCAGAAGCCACACAGATACTAGATGTTGGCATTAGGTCTTTAACCTAAAAATCTGTGCCTTTAAGGAGTTAGGTAAACCAGGTTGTAATGTCAGAAAACCCTTGAGCATTGTTCCATTCTCAGGTCTCTCCTTTCCCACCTACTAAACATTTTCATGTGCAACAGAGGGTCTTCTTGAAGGAATCAAGTATCCTGACATCAATATTTTGAGGAGTTTTAGAATTTTCCATTGAATTAATCTTGGCAAATATTCCCAACAATGCTGTCCAATCTTGTCACCAGCAAAAGCAAAAGGAGGGGTACATTTAAAGTACATTTAGCATGATCTTAAAAGCATGCAGTAGTTTTGTGATTAGATTTGCCCAAAATGACCTGCTGTAGACTTCCAGGATTTGTCATCTAGAACAGACCCTAACACATGAGTGTCATTTTAAAATCAAATTACATGCAGTCGTAATCAGAATTTTATCATTGTTTCTGCTGTCCACTTTAACTGGGAGGAATATCTCACTGAAAATGATACTTTCTCAGTATGTCCATTGAATTCACTGTTTTTCTCTTTTTTCTTTTTGGTACTTGATATTGAACCAGAGGGCACTTTACCATTGAGCTACATCTTCAGTCCTTTTTTATTGTTTATTTTTATTTTTTTGGTACCAAGGATTGAACTCAAGGGCACTCAACCACTGAGTCATATCCACAGCCCTATTTTATATTTTATTTAGAGACAGAGTCTCACTGAGTTGCTTAGTTCCTTGCTGTTGCTGAGGCTGGCTTTGAACTCAGAATCCTCCTGTCTTAGTCTCCTGAGCTACTGGGATTATAGGTGTTGCCACTATGCCTGGCTTTATTTTTTATTTTGAGACAGGGTCTTTCTAAGTTTTGGTGGCTGGCTTCAAACTTGTGATCATCCCATCTCAGCCTCCTGAGTCTCAGAGATTATAGGTGTGGCCCACTGTAGCCAGCTAAATTCACTTTCTTCATTCTGTTATCCAGTGTAATTAATGAAACATTTTTCTTTCTGTGCTAATAGGCTTATGAGGAGCTCTTTTGGAGACACCATATTAAATGTGTTCGACAAGTAAAGAGAGATAACTATGATGCTCTAAGATCAGTGTTATTTCAGATATTTAGCCAAGGCCTCTCTTTTCCATCCTGGATGAAAGAAAAAGATATTGTTAAGGTATGTCTTTAACTGGGGACCTGGGAATGTTATGTGGACAGTAACCACAACTCAGAAGCTCCTAGTCTTCTCAGCGTGGCTTTGTACTCAGAGCATCATGATATTGAAGGAAATTTGAAAGGCCATTTAATCTAATCCTCTAAGTCAGTTTGAAAATTAACTGTCTCAGAAAACTAGTCATACTCAATTTTGTTCATCTGTTTTTTTTTTTTTTTTTTTTTTG
>NW_026000068.1:11895787-11903785 GCF_001458135.2 Marmota marmota marmota
CTTAGCATAATCTGCTCTAATGCCATCCATTTCCCTGCAAATTCTATGATTTTGTCATTTTTTAGTGCTGCGTAATACTCCATTGTGTATAGATGCCACATTTTTTTTATCCATTCATCTATTGAAGGGCATCTAGGTTGGTTCCACAGTCTAGCTATTGTGAATTGTGCCGCTATGATCATTGATGTGGCAGTATCCCTATAGTATGCTCTTTTAAGATCCTCAGGGAATAGTCCGAGAAGGGCAATAGCTGGGTCAAATGGTGGATCCATTCCCATCTTTCCCAGGAATCTCCATACTGCTTTCCAAATTGGCCTCACTAATTTGCAGTCCCACCAGCAATGTACAAATGTACCCTTTTCCCCACATCCTAGCCAACACTTATTGTTGTTTGACTTCATAATGGCTGCCAATCTTACTGGAGTGAGATGGTATCTTAGGGTGGTTTTGATTTGCATTTCTCTGACTGCTAGAGATGGTGAGCATTTTTTCATGTACTTGTTGATTGATTGTATGTCCTCCTCTGTGAAGTGTCTGTTCAGGTCCTTGGCGTGAACAAATTAAAATTGTTTAATTTTTTGAGTTCTTTGTATATTCTGGATATTAGGGCTCTATCTGAAGTGTGAGGGGTAAAAATTTGTTCCCAGGAGGTAGGCTCTCTATTTATCTCTCTTATTGTTTCTCTTGCTGAGAAAAAACTTTTTAGTTTAAGTAAGTCCCATTTGTTTATTCTTGTATTTAACTCTTGGGCTATGGGCATCCTATTAAGGAATTTGGAGCCTGACCCCACAGTATGTAGATCGTAGCCAACTTTTTCTTCTATCAGACGGCGTGTCTCTGATTTGATATCAAGCTCCTTGATCCATTTTGAATTAACTTTTGTGCATGGCGAGAGAAAGGGATTCAGTTTCATTTTGTTGCATATGGATTTCCAGTTTTCCCAGCACCATTTGTTGAAGATGCTATCCTTCCTCCATTGCATGCTTTTAGCCCCTTTATCAAATATAAGAAAGTTGTAATTTTGTGGATTGGTCTCTGTGTCCTCTATTCTGTACCATTGGTCCACCCACCTGTTTTGGTACCAGTACCATGCTGTTTTTGTTACTATTGCTCTGTAGTACAGTTTGAAATCTGGTATCGCTATACCTCCCGATTCACACTTCCTGCTTAGAATTGCTTTTGCTATTCTGGGTCTTTTGTTTTTCCATATGAATTTCATGATAGCTTTATCTATTTCTACCAGAAATGTATGGCAGTACATTCTTAATGAACAACATGAATTTTTATTTTGAATGTGGTATGCCTAATCTAGGATGGAGAAGCAAAGAAACATGAAGCATGTGATGTAGAGATCTAGCTGTCTAGGTATCTATATAGGCACCTATCTAGATACCTAGGTATCTCTCTCCTTCTCTTTCTCTTTCTCCCTCTCTTACACACACACAAACACACACACACACACACACACACACACACGTGCATTCTTTATTTAACATCTTTTATATGAACTTCTTTTTTAATTTCTGTTTTATCTAGCAAATATTTGTCGGGTATGTATTGTACTGGCCTTGCTGCTAATTGCTGAGGACAAGGAATATGACAGGGACCCTGGGTTCAACAAGTGGAATCAGGATGGCTATGATGGGCTAGATTCTTACATACATTGTAGTCTTATTTAATCCTATCAAGAGCCTTGTAAAATGGACATGTTATCTTTAATTTATAGTGGAGGATGAGGCTAAGAGGTGAAATAATCCTGGTTAAGTCATCTCTTAACTGCTAAATGATAGCCAGGTTTGCAGAATGCGTCCTTATATAATTCATCTGTTTCCTGATGTATGACTCTAACTTCATTTGGTTAAAAATAGTTTCTTTCATTCTTCTTCTTCTTCTTCTTCTTCTTCTTCTTTCTTCCTTCTTCCTTCTTCTTTCTTCCTTCTTCTTCCTTCCTTCCTTTTTCCTTCTTCCTTCTTTCTTCTTTCTTCTTCTTCTTCTTTTTTTTTTTTTGCAGTACTGGGGACCTTAACCCAGGGATTCTCTGCCACTAAGCTACATCCCCAGCTCTTTTTATTTTTTATTTGGACACAGGGTCTTGAACTATGTGATCCTTCTGCCTCAGCCCTCTGAGTCACTGGGATGAGAGTCACTGCACCCAGCTAAAAATAGTTTCTAAAGTAGTTTCCAACATCTAGGAAGTATGGTATTTTATCTAAAAAATTTGTTTCTATGGACATAATCCTATATTTAGGTTTTTATCCATTGTGAAGTGATGAAGTAAAAATATAATCTAAAAAAATCATTTAACCTACAAAATTTTTTAAAAGATGACTGTATGCTTTTTACTTTACTATTGTTTCAGTCTTTTAAACTGAAGATGCTAAATGAGATAAAATCATGTGCTGTGACATGTTCAAATTATGTATAATAAATGTTGGGGTACTAATAATTGTTGGTATCTTCTTCCTTTTCAAGCTTCCTGAAAAACTGCTGTTTTCACAAGGTTGTAATTGGATCCAGCAGTATAGTTTTGGTCCTGAGAAGTATACAGGTTCAAATGTGTTTGGAAAATTACGTAAATGTGTGGAATTATTGAAAATGCAGGTGAGCATTTAGGGAGAAAAAGACTAGGAATAAAAACATATGTCCCTGGCTGGGGTTGTGGCTCATAGGTACAGTACTCGCCTAGCATGCGTGAGGCACTGAGTTCAATCCTCAGCACCACATAAAGTAAAACAAAGACATTGTTCCCACCTATAATTAAAAAATAAATATTAATAAAATATGTCCCAAATGTAGCCATATTTTTTTAATGTAGCCATATTTTTCTAACATACCCTAACTTTATGTTAGGGAAGTAATACATGCAAATAGAAATGTTCCTTTTAGTAACTGATTAATTTCCTTTCCAGCTCTTCTTTCTCCTTTCAATTAATAAACAAGAGAAATGTTCTGCATAATAATCAGGCCCTTTATAGTTCTGTGGTCTGGAAACCTGACCAACCATGTACCTCTGTTTACCTAGAATAATGTGGTACAAGTTCCAGACAAGGTTCTCTGAGTGCCCCTCTGAAATGCACCCTAATAAAACTTGGGGGTGGTACAGATGCAGTAATTATAACTAAGAGTTCTTTCTGCCTTTTAATAATGACACAGGTTTTGGATGATTAGAATGAATCCTTAGCCTACCACTTACTAGCAAGGTTATTTTAGGAAATACCTTAGACTTTCTGAGCCAGTTTTCTTATCTGTATGAAAGAGAAATATGAATAGTATATGCCCTATAGGTTATTGTGAGGATTTAATTGATACTAGAAGAGTGCTTTGAGCTGTGCCTGGTGCATAGTAAGTGTGAAGGAATGTTAGCTCTGTTCTTGGCTGAAATATTTTTTGGATAATCCAGCAATCTTGAGCAGTTTTAGAAAACTGACTTGTTTAGTAAGTGGTGTTTTTTGAAAAATATGTAAACTAGTTTATTATTATAAGATTTGTGTGTGTGTGTGTGTGTGTGAGAGAGAGAGAGAGAGAGAGAGAGAGAGAGAGAGAGAGCGAGAGCGAGCGAGCATGCTCAAGCTGCTATAACAAAATACCATAAACTGGGTGGGTTAAATAACAAGCATTTATTTCTTGCAGTTCTGGAGGTAGAAGTCAGATCAGGGTGCTAGCAGGGGGCACAGCCCTCTTCCTTTTTTATAAATATCTTCTTGCATGTCCTCACATGGCAGGAGAACTACCTAGCTTTCTGGCCTCTTATCAGGGCACAAACCCCATTCGTGAGGGCTCCCGCCATGTGAACTAATTGCCATCCCAAGGTCTCACCTCCTAATATTATCACAAGGTTAGGCTTCAGTGTATGGATTTGGGAGAGTAGACACATTCAGTCCATTGTAGCATGCTTACAGTTAAAATAAATCAGCACCAAAAAAATATAAAGTGACAAGTTAAAGTTCTACTTTCATTTCTTAATCTTTGGCTTATTTTATCAATACTTAGAAAATTATGTAATGGTGCATGCATTCACTTTTGCCTTTCTAAATTTTGCTTTGCATCTACATTTTTAGTGGACCGAATTTAGTGGAATTAAAGATTATCACAAGAGAGGAAGTATGTGTAACATCCTTTTTTCTGATGTCATTCTGGAACATAAACTTTATGAAGCTTTAAAGTTCATCATGCTATATCAAGTCACTGAAGTTTATGAACAAATGAAGACTAACAAGATCATTCCCAGTCTTTTTAGACTCCTGTTTTCCAGGGAGACATCATCAGATCCTTTGAGCTTTATGATGAATCACCTGAATTCTGTAGGTGACACGTGTGGATTAGAACAGGTAAATGGGGAAGTAGAACCACATGTGTTTGGTTAAGGGTGATAGGGCAGTACTCAAAACACGTAGGCCTGTGGGTCTCACTTTTGATAAACCAGCTACACAGAGGTGGTTTGTGGGTATTATTGTCGCCAAATGAGGAAAAGATGAGTAGTAAGTTTGCTTGTTGCCCCTGTGTCTCCAGACCCTTGGCTGGTGAGTGCCAGTTCTGGTCTTGCTGACTTCTCAACACTGGCAACAGGTTCTCCCACACACACGGGAGAAGAGGTCTAGTTGGAAAATGAGATTGCTTCAGGAAAGCATTTGGTTACCTATTGCAGATGAATAGAAATTATTGAAATGTTTAAATCCATAATTTTTTTCCTTGTGGAAAAGGGTTTCTGTTTTCTTTGGATTTGCTTTCCTAGAAGGTGAATCAAGTTATCTGACATTTTTACACAAATTGATTTGGAATGAGATCAAGCTGGTTGGAAAACAGTGTAATTTCTAATTGTGAGCATTCCTTTCTTTTTTCAACTTTTTTTCTGAACAGCTTTTTCCTATGATTTCTTCATACTAGTCTAGAGGGATGTTCCTACGCTTGTCCCCTTCCTTGTGCACAATGGACATTTTTTCCTAAGTCTGCCCACTCACTGGCTTATGGGTGGGTCTGTAGACAAGTAGGTTATTTTATAAGTTGCAGGAAAAACACTCCCCCCACCATGGTGGGAGGCAGGAATTTGAAAATTTGTGTTTGTGACCTCTTTTTTTTTTAAATCTCATCCCCAGATTGATATGTTTATACTTGGATACTCCCTTGAAGTAAAGATAAAAGTGTTCCGACTGTTCAAGTTTAACTCCAGAGATTTTGCAGTCTGGTATCCAGAGGAGCCTCTCAGGGAGTGGCCAGAGATCTCCCTGCTGACTGAGAATGACCATCACTATCACATTCCTGTCTTTTAAGTCTGCTGTGGGCGGGGCACTCGGTCACACTTACAATTAAAGTATTTCTCGGAAACCAAAGCTAGTGTTTCAGCTATGGAAGGAATCAGGACCTTTTTCTCTGGAGTTACAGGTACACTGGGTGCAGGATGATTTTCCTGCATTTTTCAGTGATTTCCCCTGGAATAGCTGCACTGATTTATTTGGTGGGTTGGTGGGTTGACCTTGTTTTTAAGAGGTTCGGCAACTTCACATAATGTCAGGCCTTTAAGCCACAAGGAAATTTAGCATGGACAACAGGAAAAAAACAAGAAGAAAAAGTGTATGGAAAAACTGCTAACCTGGAAAGAATTTCTTCATCTCTGACCTTTGTGTTATTAAGACTCTAATCTTGGGCTGGTTCAAGATCATCATAAACATGGCCATATGTTGTAAGCATCACCTTCATGGGAATCTTTGTTATATATTAATTTTCTAGAACCATTTGATTAATATTAAAATTATGTGTATATGTATATATAAATGTAAACATTTATATATACATATATGCACATTTGGCACACACCCACAAATAATCACTACTTTGTAATATTGTATAATTTGTTTTATGTATTACTTTTTTTGTTACTGTTATATCTGTCCAGTTTAATTGGTTTTATTTAGATAAAAATGATAAGTTCTATAGATTAAGGCAACTGAATGATAATTACTGAACTGTCACAAAAAATATTAAACTGTAGTATATTTAGCTTATATTTACATTTGTATGTGATGACTAGAAACTCATTGTGATAGGCTGAATAATATGCCCAGACACAAAGATATATTCATCATAATTCCAGAACCTGGGATTATGTTGGGTTATGGCAAAAGAGAATTAAGGTTGTAATTGGAACTGAGATACTAACCATTGACTTTGAAAGGGGGCAATTATTCTGGATTCTCCAGGTGGGCCTGGTGTCATTGAAAGGGTCCTTAAGAGTGGAAGAGGGAATCTGAAGAGTGTCAGTCAGAGGAGAATGTGAAGAGGAGTCAGAGAGATGCACATTGCTGATTTGGGAAGAGGAAGGGGATATGAGCCAAGGAATGCAGGGCCTTTGGGAGCTGGGAAAGACCAGGGGACAGACTCTTTCCTAGAGCTTCCAGAAGGAGCACAGCCCTGCCAACACCTTGATTTCAACCCAGCAAGTCCCAGGTCAGATGAAATCCGAAGAACTCTAAGGTAATTTCTTCAATGGTTAAACCACTTGAGCATGATGTAATATGTTACAGGAGCAACAGAAGCCTAGTATTCTCAGATTGACTAATTTTTATTTTATTTTGGAAATACTTTTTTAGTCATTTTGGAAATCTTTATTTTGGAGATGCCTTGCTCATCTTTTGAATTTCAATAAATTAAAAATTATTAAAAAAATCTTGCTAATGACATTTCACTTCAAAATTACAACTTCCTTTATGACAAATAAGTGACTTACTTAACAACATGCTTGGTACTAACATTATCCCATGATTGTATTGTTTCTTGAATAAATAAAAAAGGTATGTTAAATGCTGAAGCATATGAAATTAATATTCACATTCTTTTGCAATGGAGATGATCAATTGTATGTACTATAAAACTAAGATGTCCAACAGTGTCCCCTGTCATTTTGTTTTCTGGTTGAAAATTAATAAACTCAGATCAAGGGGCTTTGTGTTACCTTGTTAGCAACTCAAAACAAGAGTTCTGACTTCCACAGCCCCTTCGGGCTTGGACATGTCCATGGTTTTGCATAACCCCAACCATATAATTGACAGTGTCAGAAATGCCCCCCTTGCTGTATTACTGTGACCAAGAAAGCACAAACTTCACCTATTCTATTCACAAGTAGACATGGTGACAACCTGCTGTAGGTGGCTGTGACTAATATTTATGGAATTGCTGCTCTGAATTTTTGGCTCCAATGGAACTGTTAGGTGCCTATCTGGCTTTTGCATATTACCATTCACTTTGGATCTCCTTAACCAGTGTAATCATTTCCATATCAGTCCAGGAATGAAAGGAAAATCTTTTTCCCTAGGATTGGCAGCCTATAACTGTATGACATCAATCAACCCAGTATGCTTATCCTGATTGTGTGTTGTGGGGGCAGGGTGGCATGGGGCAAGAATTCTTTTTTGTTTGTTTGTTTGTTTTTGTTTTATAATGTGTATACATGACTACTTTGGTTTCTTTTTTTTTATTGGTTGTTCAAAACATTACAAAGCTCATGATATATCATCTTTCATACATTTGACTCAATTGGGTTATGAACTCCCATTTTTACCCCAAATACAAATTGCAGAATCACATCGGTTACACACTCACATTTTTACATAATGGCGTATTAGTGACTGTTGTATTCTGCTACCTTTCCTATCTCCTACTATCCCCCCTCCCCTCCTCTCCCATCTTCCCTCTCTACCTCATCTGCTGTTGTTCAGTTCTCTCCCTTGTTTCCCCCCCCCTTTCCCCTCACAACCTCTTATATGTAATTTTGTGTAACATTGAGGGTCTCCTACCATTTCCATATGCTTTCCCTTCTCTCTCCCTTTCTCTCCCCCCACTCGTCTTTGTTTAATGTTAATCTTTTCCTCATGCTCTTCCTCCCTGTTCTGTTCTTAGTTGCTCTCTTTATATCAATAAAGAAGACATTTGGCATTTGTTTTTTAAGGATTGGCTAGCTTCGCTTAGCATAATCTGCTCTAATGCCATCCATTTCCCTGCAAATTC
>NW_026000068.1:11904501-11918760 GCF_001458135.2 Marmota marmota marmota
TTTGCTGAATTCATTTATTAGCTCTAATAGTTTCTTTGTAGAGCCTTTTGGGTCCCTTTTGGGTCTGTTAAATATATTATCATGTAGTGATAATTTAAGTTCTTCTTTTCCTATTTTTATGCCTTTAATTTCTTTTGTCTGTCTAATTGCTCTGGCTAGTATTTCAAGAACTAAATTGAATAGAAGTGGTGATAGAGGGCATCCCTGTCTTGTTCCAGATTTTAGAAGGAATGCCTTCAGTTTTTCTCCATTTAGGATGATGCTAGCCTGAGGTTTAGCATATATAGCTTTTACAATATTGAGGTAAGTTCCTGTTATCCCTAGTTTTTCTAGTGTTTTGAACATAAAGTGATGCTGTACTTTATCAAATGCTTTTTCTGCATCTATCGAGATGATCATATGGTTCTTGTCTTTAAGTCTATTGATGTGGTGAATAGCATTTATTGATTTCCGTATATTGAACCAGCCTTGCATCCCAGGGATGAATCCTACTTGATCATGGTGCACAATTTTTTTGATATGCTTTTGTATTCGATTCGCCAGGATTTTATTGAGAATTTTTGCATCGAAGTTCATTAGAGATATTGGTCTGTAGTTTTCTTTCTTTGAAGTGTCTTTGTCTGGTTTCTGGATCAGGGTGATGTTGGCCTCATAGAATGAATTTGGAAGAGCTCCTTCTTTTTCTATTTCTTGAAATAGCTTGAAAAGTATTGGTATTAATTCTTCTTTGAAGGTTTTGTAAAACTCCACTGTATACCCATCCGGTCCAGGGCTTTTTTTGGTTGGTAGTCTTTTGATGGCTTCTTCTATTTCTTCCTTTGTTATTGGAAGAATTCTTTAAATAGAGGGTCAAGACCAAATTGTGAAAAAGCACTTTTCAACACAGTGAAAATAAGGATGACATTTAAATAGTGGCAATGTTTTAGGAAGGTACTCAAGCAGAAGGCTTTCAGGGTGGAGGTATTGAGTGCTTTGTTTTTGTTGTTGTTGTTCTTGTTCTTCCTTTTTTTAAATTTAATGAGTATAACAAACTGAGTAGCCAGGAGGAGCTGCATATAAAGTAGCACCACTTTGGAAGGTCTCATGTGCTACTGACTGGGCTAGCTGGGCAACCACTGGCACCACTTTTAAATGCCAACAATAAACTATCTGTGTGGTGCCAACATTTAAATGCATTTCATAACCTAAATGGTGATAAACCTATGGAAAAAATTAAAACATAATGCCCTTGTCTTTTTCTGATTTTAGAATAAGTTTCTTAAATCTTGGCTGTGTGGCCATACTGATGGGTAGAATGGATATTAGTTCAAGAATGAATTTTTTGTTGTTAAAATATGCATAGCATAACATCTACCATTTGAACGATCTTCAAGTATATAGTCAGTGACATTATTGTGCAGCTGTCACCACAGTGCATTTAACCCTCCCCAATGCATTTTTTTCATCTTTAAGATGACTTTAGGAGGCAAGTTTAATTCTACACTTGACACTGGGATTTCTTTTACTTTTGCATACTTTTTATCACATCTGAGAATTTTCTCTGAGCTCAAAAGATCCTCAGTGGAGAAGTCCAATGTGAGGGAGGTTTAGATGACCAAATGTCTCTGGAATATCACGGTTATTTTGTCTCTAAAGTGAAACAGTTAACTGTAGGTGACTTCCAGGTCCAACTTAGGAACACTATCATTTGGAAGGTACCCATGAAATTATTAATTCAGGGCCATCAGGGTGACCATGAGAGTCTTCATGATATTGAACCAAAAGTCTTTTCCACTGCAGATAGTCAAGTGAAAGCCCAGGGCCTTCTAAGGTATGGGAAACCCAGCTGAGATGGTAAAAGCTGGCCTGCAGGAGAGAGGAGCAGCTGGATCAGGGCTAATTTCCCTTGGATTTTACTGCAGATAAATTTTAGATGGAAATGTTTGCTATTATTCTTACTATTTTAGTAAGATCAAAGAAAAATAACTTCAGTTCTGTCCAAGATGGTCTTGGGGAAGAAAAAAAAATCTAAAACTTTTCTGAATACTCTGCAAATGTTGAGAATATCACATCAAAGAAGGTAATTTTTTTTTTCTTTTTTGGTATGGAGGAACCACCAAGCTATATGGCTCTAGTATTTTTTTTTTTTTTTGAGACAGGGTCTCATTAAGTTGCTGAGGGTCTTGCTTAGTTCCCGAGGCTGATCTCAAACTTGTAATCCTTCTACCTCAGCCTCCCAAGTCACTGAGATTGCAGGTATGTGTGACCATGCCCAGTGAAGGTAAATATGTTTTAATTGATAACTAACCCCTCAAAATCTGAATATGTATGAATAAGTAGGTGACTAATTCCAGAATCAGCAATAGTTTTATCTTAAAAAAATAAGTATCTAACGCTGTATTATTCTGTTTTCAAGATATATTTCATGCTGTTTAACACAATCAGTTATTGTTTAAAAGTATATATATATAATAATGTCTATTTTCATGGATTTAAAATTGTCTATAGGTTTCTTATCACAGTTGAGTATTGCTTATCATAATTAAATATTTAGATATACTTCATAGCCATTCACTTTGGTTTTTAAATTTTTTACTTTAATTGACAAATAATATTCACTTTCCTTCAAATCCTATTTTTAATCACAATTTTTTAAAATAGCTAGACACAAAATTGAGTGAGTTCAGAGGCTGGAGATGTAGCTTGGTGGTATTATGGTTGCCTAGCATGTGTGAGGCCTTGGATTCAATCGCCAGATGCACAAAAAATTTAAAAATTAAGTGAATTTAAGTAGTATAGCAAATTCTATGTTATTTTCCCAAAATAATTGGTTAATTCACTTTTGCTTCACTCTTGTCATACTTCTTTAGGCCAAGAAAATGAAAGCTCATCTGGATTATATTTATGCTTAATTGCACATAGTTTATAAGTAAATGGAAAACCACTTATACACATACTCAGTTACCCCTGGACTAAAGTTTTCTTTAGAGCAGCCAGGAGTGTACCTACTGTCTCTGCACTTGAAGCTCATGAAATATGTTGGCAGACACTTGCTGCTGTGTGGAAATGGTGAGGCTCAGGAGCCAGTATGGATGAGCACAGGACAGGTGGGCAACATGTGGAATGGTAAGGTTATTTTCCTAACTGGTATTGTGGAAAATACCACTCTCTGTTTAAAAAATCAAATTTCTGTGTCTAATCAATCTGTCAATCCTTATAATTAATATCATCAGGTCTTAGGAGGTTTTTAAGTCATTTTGCTGTCACCAGTGAGTGTCACTGACTCATTTGTAATGATTCCTGGGAATTTCGGTAAAGAGAATTTTCTTAAATAAAAAAGTGCTTGCTCTAAGTGCTTTCATCTTACTCTAGATGGCTTTAAAGTCCATTTCTGCACAAGTAGTTTTTTTTTTTTTTTTTTAATAGGAACATGGGGCTGGGGGTGTGGCTCAAGTGGTAATGCGCTCGCCTGGCATGCACAGGGTGCGGGATTCGATCCTCAGCATCACATAAAAATAAAATAAAGATATTGTGTTCACCGAAAACTGAAAAATAAATATTAAAAAAATTCTCTCTCTCTCTCTCTCTCTCCTATCCCTCTCTCTCTCTCTCTTTAAAAAAAAATAGGAACATGTTCTAAGAAGCATTGCTGAAGTATAGAAATATTTTTCCCATCGAAACATCTTATTTGTACACCAGGACTATTTTCTTGTTCCTAACTTATGAAACTTCAAAGAGAATATCAAATTGCAGGTGGTGGTTATAAGTGAAGTATCAGATAGTGTCTTATATGTTGCTCACCACGACTTTGAGATAGTGGAATGAGGTACAAGTAAGTGACCCTAGAATGCTTTATGGACAGTGTATGACTCACTCCAAGGCACCTTGCCATATATCAACAGTTATTAGGATAGACACAGCCTGAGATTCTGGTAGTTCCCTTGTTTTATTGCCACTGTATCCCCATAAGCAAAATCTGGGAAACAACTTGGGAACTACTCCAGGAACATGTGGCGTCTAAGCTATGTCTGCTGGTGGGCACATACAGGTACTTCTTTCAGGTGCCAGTTTTTCTGTTGGACTGAGAGCTTCTTAGAAGAACCCCAAGAGATGAGGAGAAGCATCCAGTACAAACTGACTTGTGAGGAGGGGGAAGAAAACTACTTGTGTGTTCTGGAAGTTTTAGTATGACATGGTTCCAAGCAGATACATTTATGACTCCCTTATGTAAAAAAGGATCAGAGATGAGGGGATGTTGTTATAAAACATTGGTATCTTCATGGACAAATAGGAAAGACAAATATTTACATCTCTCTTATCACAAACTCCCTTTAGCTATAGTTAAACATACTGGGTAGGTTAAAAGCTCATCACTGGAGTATATTTAATCAGCAAATGGTAAATGAATAAAATTCATTTTCCACTTGGTTTATATTTCACATGGGAATGCTTCTACCAGCTTGTGAGACCATTTACATTGGTAGTTGTATTTTTTGGTTGCCTTGCCCCTCCTCTGTGCGTTCGTAAGTGTAAGCACTTTGAAAAGGTACTTGGTACATGGAACTGTACAAGAAGAGGAAACACTCCAGGATTCTCTTTCTAAAACAGGAAGTAAAGTGGCTTTTTTCTTTTGAAAATTGTGATAAGGTAGTGCTTTTTAAACTAAAGGCACTTTATAAATATAATAAAAATGTTGCACTGAGATTGAATTGCTTTAAAAGTTTCTTTACATTCTCAATTTCTATACTTAATCTTGCAGACTGGTAACAAAGACTTCATGAGATAACACTGGTCTACAGACCACCCTTAGAACCATTGAAATATACATTTTAGACAATAATCAACAGATTCTGATATTTTTACCTGTGTGAGGGCAGTGCTGTTTTTGCTGGGGTTATTACTTTTTTGTTCGGTCCTGTGCCAGTTAGGGCATCTTCTCCCAATTTGCATAAAGGTCTATTTGGCAGAAAGTCCTAGGGTCAGGCTTCTGGATAGTCTCATTACAAAGGTGATACTTTTTTGAGAAGATAGCCTTCTCCAGTCCCTCAGAAGAAATCAGCAAAAATCTGTTTGGTTTCACAATTTTCTGCCTAAGGAAAATCATCATCACATTTTATTTCTTTACCAGATTTTAAGCTCCTGTGGGAAGGGACAAGGACCTCACATCGTCATGACTAGAACATGGTGATTAGTGCTCATAGAAATACCAAAGGAATTTTGAATTGAAAGTTGATAATAATAGCCAAGCTCAGTTACTCTTTAAAGAGACAAAGAATCTAATAATTATTTTTCCCTGAAATTTCTTTTTATCAGTCTAGGACTTGAAGAGCAAATTTTTAGATGTAGTCCTGGGAGGAGTTTCCCAAAGCTAATGATACTCGGACATATTCATCAAATTAATGTTGCTTAGAGATTGTCCACCAGAAGTCGATCCAAGTTTTGCTAACACTGAATCCCTAGTGAGGTTAAAATTAACCAGTACTATTGAATGCACCCAGAAATAGGTTCTTCAACAAATATGGCTCATGAACGAGTGTGTGTTAGTGGAGTCACAAGTGCCTAAGAATGAGTGGGATCTTAAGTCGTCCTAAGAATACACATGCTGTGTTCCACTGCCTGTGGAAGGGTTCTGCCTACCTGCCTGCTGCCCTTCCTGGGCTTTACATAGCACTATGCAGGTCTGAGTTTGGAAATGTGGTATTCAGCCAGGCTGGTGTAGCAAACCAGCAGCAAAGGCAAGGTCATGGACAGCCTGAATCAGCCTGAATCCACGGAAGGAACACAAGTCCATACAGATGATTATCAAAATCAGAGGACAGTGGCACACAGCCAAGGTACACATCTGAGATCAGGAAAAGTGAGTGCCCTAGAAGCTTATCACCAGTACTAAGGAAAATCCCTTTTGGTGGCAAGTGTGATAGGAGGGAGTTCTTGAACATTAGGGGACATCAAACATTCTTCTCCACCAGGCTCTATTAACCTGCATACATACATCTGTCCTTCGTTTCCTGACATCCCTGACACTCAGTGAAAGATAAACTGCTTAGTTGGCTTTGCAGTCCTCAAAGATGGTGGCTAAAGAGGAGGCCCAGGCTAAATGTCTGAACTAAGAACTTTGAGCAAATTGATGAAATCCAGTTCTGTATTTTTATTGTGAATGACAAATGTTCCTGAGCTTAAATCTTTGTTTTATGATTAGTAGGAAATATTGCCTGAGCCTACATTAGTACTACCAGAAATGCAAGGAATATGAGCTTCTCACATAGTTTGGGTTCTGCTCAAGCACTTTAGATTGTAAAGGCAGATAAGTGTGTAAGTGAGCTGGACAGGGAGACTCCCACAGGCTGCCAGGGCAGGAATTAGAGCCAGTCTCTGTAAATTGCCTGAAATCTATAATAAAATCAAGAACTAAGGTAACCAGCTTTGTTTCCTCTCACATAGTCCATGAGCTGCCCCAAGATTGGTCTGCTTCACTTTGTACATGTTCTCTCTCTCCCCTCCTCTTGTGTTTTTCTGCGTGCATCCCTACTCCTCACTGCTACCACTGAAAGGAACTGCATCTGAGTTCCTGAGTTCAGATTCCTGAGATTAGAACATGAATGGCTCAGCTTGCCTGTGATCCTTGACCCTTGTGCACATCTGTGTCCAATCATTTGTGGCCAGTGCATGGGAAGGAGGACCCTGCAGTGCAGATTCAAAGTTTCTAGAAAGTGGGTGTGAGGTAATCACACCTCAAATTATATGCAATACCCACTAGGCTTCTTTTTTAAAAAAAAAATTATTTGTTCTAATTAATTATACATGACAATAGAATGCATTTTGACACAAAATACATAAATTGAGTATAACTTCTCATTCTTCTATTTGTATGTGATGTAGAGTTAGACAAGTCATGTAATCGAATATGCACATAGGGTAATAATGTCCAGTTCATACAAGGATACATATAAATAACCTTTGCTGATGGCAAAAGAATCAGTTCAGTATGGATGTTCAGATCAGGATGTAATTAAAATTTGTAAACATCTAATTAGTATTCTCACTGATATTGATGTTTATCCATTATCTTGAGAGGAACAAAGACAAGTCTGGTGACACTAAAGTCTTAGGGTAGTTTGTCATGCACAAACATTACTTTTGTGAAGTAATTTCAATAGTCAAGGTAGAAGATGGAAAGAAAAAATGTTACAGTTGCCCAGAGTAATTCACTTCCTGGGCAGGTTGTTGTTGATCTAAGTAGCTGAAAAGACACTAACACTGTTTTAAAATGCAGACAATAGCTGTATGTGCTTCACTGCAAGTGTTTTGATGGAAAAGAGATTACAGTTCTCTTTTGTCCTCTTAACCTCATCTAGGCACGTTTTCAGTCACACTTTTAGCCCACAGCTGGATAGCTCTGTTTGCAAAGCATTCTGGCTCCTGTACTTGAACTTCATGTTACAAGTGTTGGATCTGCCATTGTTGGCTTCCTCCTGGTTCCGTGACAACTTCCTTAATTTGTTGTTCTCTTCCTTAATTTGTTGTACCATGGGTAGTAAGTTCATACTGGCAGTGAAATATTGGCTCCATTCTTAAGCATAAGCATGAAGGCCAAATCTGATGGTCTGAAATTTCACACACAGAATTCCCAACAGCTCTATAATAGGCTAGTTTTATGTTTCCTCTAATGAGATAGCCCTTCCCCCACTGCCCTAAACCTATTATTATTTCTAAGAAATATTATATTTGTTAAGGCACATCTTGGAGCCAGGGAATAGAGCGGTAATTTCCAGCCCCTTAAAAAAATAAACCTGATGGCTATGCTAGTTGGTTAGAATTGCATTGGTGATTTTATAGACACTGAAGGAAAACCAGTGGGAAATTTTTGGAAGACTTGATTGTACATATCAGAAAAGATATTTTGGAGCTGGGCACAGTGGTGCAGCCTTTAATCCTGGCTACTCTGGAAGTAGAGGCAGGAGGATCTCAGGTTGAAAGCCAGTCTAGGCAACTTAATGAGACACTGTCTTGAAATAAATAGAGCTGGGCTGTGTCTCAGTGATAGAGTGCTTGCCTAGCATGGGCAAGGCTCTGAGCTCAATCCTCAAAACTGCAAAATGGAAAAAAAAAGAAAGAAAGAAAAGAAAAGGTAGTTTAGTATTGTAAATGGATATTCTAATGTAGATCCCTTTCTAGATCAACCTGTGATGGAGGCATTAAACTTATATACATTTCAAAGTTTAACTATGAAACTAAGCTAAGCCAAGTGTAGAATTCTGTTTTTTTGTCTGGCCTTGTTTTTTAAATGACTAGAGAGAAGAGGAAATATTTCCTATGAACTAAAAATCAGCAATGCCCAATGTTGAACAACACTACCGAAATGACCAAAAGCAGCCAGACTTACAGCTTCATTCTGATGACTCCCATCGTTAAGCTGAACATCTATGCAGGAAGAAGCAAGTACTTTATAGAACAGGTACTGTTGGTGCTATACCCGTAGTTACTCATATTCAGGAAAAGCAAGTAAATGGTAAGGAAATGGCTCTGGAACCATTTGAAATTATCTCATCATACTTATTTACTTCCTTTTTCTGAGATTTTGGTCTCAGGCTTTACCTGGAGACAGGATTTTATGAATCTCTGTCCAAAGAACTTCCAAGAGACCCAGAAGGGTCACATTTTGGTAGTATCTGAACTATTCCAGAGTATAGGCTTTTACAGAACTGACCTTAAAACGTTTAAAAAGAAGTCATGAAAAAAAAAGAAAGAAAGAAAGAAACTGTTGCTGAAAGCTCAGTCCCTGTTCCTGATGCCAATCCAATAATGAAGACAAGGTTTTGAGAAAAAAGTAAAAGATTTATTGCTTTGCTAGCAAAGGAAAAACACAGGGTACTCCTGTCCCAAAGACTGTGATTTTGCCCATCATCAGGAATAGGGGGCTTTTAAAGAGGTGATTCAAATGATACCTACATTCCACGTGTTCACTTGTTAATTTGTGAGATAGTCATGTCTGAGGTCTTCTGGTACTATCCCCAAAGTCTGGATTACTTCCTTCCCAAGGTGAGGATGTACTCAGGGACAGATAACTCTGCCTAGGATGGGGGAGAAAGGTAATCCTGTTTACCCTGTGATTAGGGAGGGGGAGAGATTAGGGAGGAACCCAGCAAGAGGAAAAGAAAGAAACTCGTCCATTTTAAAAAATAAGTGGCAGAGCAGCAAGAGTTACATTAAAAGCATAAAGTGGACCCCTCTTACAAAACCATGCAAAGAGTCAAACCAATCTGATTTTCCAGTAATAAATGTCCCAGAACAAAGCTGCACTTTAAGGAAGGATAGCAAAGTTTAGATACTCACAAAAACTCAATGTTTTGCAGCCAATAAAAAATTATTAGACATTCCAAGAAGTATGAAAATGTAACATATAAAGAGGAGAAGAAAACAGTCAATAGAAAATAATCTATCAATGGCAGAGATGATAGAATTATTATACAAAACTTTTAAATAGCTCTTATAACAGTGGTCCACTTTATTCTTTGAATATAGCCCTTGCTGCTCTGCCTCTGCAGTTTACTTTTTAAACAGACATTTTCTTTCTCTTCCTTTCTCCCTATTCCCTACTAATCTCTCCCCCTCCCTAATCCAGGGGAAATAGGGTTACCTTTCTTTCCCATTTTAGGCAGATTTATCTGTCTTTGAGCGTACATACCCACTATAGGAGTGAAGTAAAACAGACTTTGGGTTGGTATCAGAAGTTCTCAGAAATGACTGTCTCCCAAATTAACAAGTGAAATATAACTCCAACATAGAACAGAGGAATGTAGCCTTTGAACCACCTCTTTAACAGTTCCCTGTTCCTGCTGATGGGCAAAATCACAGCATCTGGGACAGGAGTTCCCTGTGCTCCTTTGCTAGCCAAGCAATACATTATTTTCTTCCTTTTTCTCAAAATCGTATCCTTGTTATTGGATTGGCATCAGGTACAAGGACTGAGCTTTCAGCAGTACTCTTACAAATATGCTCAATGTGTTCAAGGATCTTTAAACAATATGAGTATAATTGTAAGCAAAAATAACCAAAATGGGAGCAGACCTCAATGGATCACCAAGTAGACTTTATGAAGCAGGGGTGGAATGGCACATTTTTAGGGGAGAAAATGGCAACTGGTTATAAGGGGTCTGTTTTTCATAGATTTTAATGAGAGTTAAACATGGCAGAATATTTAGTGTGTTAATCATTAGAGACTTGGGCAGTCAGGTAACTAGTTATGCAGGGTTCAAAGTCTAAATCTGGAAAGCAGATGCAAAAAGCTTGAAACCCACTTATCAGAGAAAACATATGACCTTTGGTTTTACAACCAGAGAAATAAAATATTGTGCTCCATTTATGTACAATGAGTCAAAATGCATTCTGCTGTTATGTATAACTAATTAGAACAACAACAACCAAAAAAAGCTTGAAACCATTGTTACTGGGAGGAAAGTCCAGAGCCCAGAGCCCATTGTTTGCCTTCTCCACCCAGGATCCATTCTTTCTCCCTGGGGGTTGTTATTTCATATCCTTCAATAATCAGTAGAGATATTGAAGAGATACAAAGAATGAAACAGAACTTTTAGAAGTGAAAGAAAAAACAGTATCTGAAATGAAAAATGCACTGGATAGAATTAACTGCATCTTAAAAATGGAAAAATAAAAGATGAGTGAACTTGTAGCAACAGAAATGTTTCAAACTGAAACACTGAAAAAGAATAAATGGGGCCTCAGTAACTTGTAGGTAATATTCAGTGGTTTATTATATGTATAATTGGAGCCCCAGAAAAATACTGGGGTGCGGGGCAATGTGAGTGGACAAGAGATACAGAAATATTTAAGAAATAATGGCTGAAATTTTTCAAATATGATCAAAACTATGAACCACAGATGCAAGAGCCTTAATGAACCCCAAGTAGGAGAAACATATACATTGAAGAACATCAAAACCAAATTGCTGAAAACAGAGATAAAGAGATAATCTTAAAAATCAGCCAGTGAAAAGGGGCATATGATGTACAGCAGAACCAAATAAGAATGAGAGCAGAGCTGTTTCCAGTGACAGTGAAAGTCCCAAGACAGTGGTACAACATGTTCACATTTCAAAATGAAAAAATATATTATCAACATAGGGTTCTATACCAGCAAAAATCCCCTTTAAAAATCTCACCTTAGGATGAAATAAAGATTTCTAAGACAAACATAAGCTGCAGGTAATATGAAAGTGTTTGTTTTATAAGAGATAGGGTCTTGCTTTGTTGCCCACAGTAGCCTCGAACTCTTCCTGTCTCAACCTCCAAGTACCTGGGATTATAGGTGTGTACCACTGTGAATTATGTAAAAGTATTTTATGGTTATTTAAAATTTTATTTTAAAAGTACTTAGGGAAAGTAAAAATATCAATGAATTTGAAGTTCAAAGAAAGTGTACAGAAATAAAGTGTGTGCATGGAAATGGAAGGAGACCCTCATTGTTATACAAAATTACATATAAGAGGTTGTGAGGGGAATGGGAAATAAAAAACAAGGAGAGAAATGAATTACAGTAGATGGGGTAGAGAGAGAAGATGGGAGGGGAGGGGAGGGGGGATAGTAGAGGATAGGAAAGGTAGCAGAATACAATAGTCACTAATATGGCATCATGTAAAAATGTGGATGTGTAACCGATGGGATTCTGCAATCTGTATTTGGTGTAAAAATGGGAGTTCATAACCCACTTGAATCTAATGTATGAAATATGATATGTCAAGAGCTTTGTAATGTTTTGAACAACCAATAAAAAAATTTAAAAATAAATAAAAAAAAAGAAATAAAGTATGTGACAGTCAAAGGATGAGATAGGAAAATGGAAGTATGCTGTTATAACGTAACATTCAAATATTATTATTTAAAGTGACCTTGATGCTGGGCACAGTGGTGCATGCCTGTGATCCCAGCAGCTTGGGAGGCTGAGGACAGGAGGATCCAGAGTTCAAAGACAGCCTCAGCAAAAAAAGTGAGGCACTAAGCAACTCAGTGAGACCCTGTCTCTAAATAAAATATAAAACAGGGCTGGGGTGCCGCAGCCCGGCTGGCTGGGCAAAGTAACCGGGATGGGGTGGGGGGCGACAAGCAACTTGTGAAGGTTGATACCGCGGGAACCGCTTTATTGTAGGAGAGTAGAGGTATATATACACTTAACTGATTATACACAGCTTGTTTCAATTAACATCATCCAGATACAGCAATCCTCATCATCTTAACAATTATACACAGCTCAACTCAATTAACATCATCTTAATGACTCGATGGCGTTACTTTTCAAACCACTCCTCCTAGCATACTGCCAGGCGCCACCTTGACTTGTTTGTGGCTCTCAGCACTGGGGTGTGGCTCAATGGTCAAGTACCCCTGAGTTCAATCCCGGCACCCCAAGAAATAAATAAATAAAGTGGCCTTGATAAGAATATTATAAATATTCACACAACCACTAAAAACTAACATGCTGAGGCATAGCTAACAAACCAGTAGAAAGGAATAAGGGAAAAATGAACAGAGAAGAGAAGTGATGAATAGAGAAAAAATAGCAAGATGGTAGATTTAATCCAATCCCAACATTTCATTAAATGCGAATAATATAAATCCTTCAATTAAAAAGAATAAATTTAATCCATATGACTAGAGAGAAATTTTGATGTATTGTGAAGTGGAAAAGCTGATTTGAAATATAGAGTATGGTTCATTTTTTTTCCTATGTCTAAGAAGTAGTGACTCAAACTTCACCATACAGAGATGCAGACATAGCTCAGTGGCAGATCACCTGCCCAGCATGTGTGAGACCCTGGCTGTATGCTCAGTACTGCAAACACAAAACATACTCTTCATACTTATGTGTCTGTCTGTCTCTCTCTCTCTCTCTCTCTCTCTCTCTCTCTCTCTCTCTCTGTATGTAATCAGTCCATCAGTGGATTTAACCAACTTCAGTTAAAAACATTTTTAGAAAAATTGCATTTGTACTGCATATGTACAGACTTTTATTCATGTCATTATTTTCTACAAATATAGTATAATAACTTTATATGGCATTTATATTGTATTAGGTATTATAAGTAATCTAGAGGTGAGATACAAGAGGATGTATATGGATCACATGCCAATACTATGCCATTTTATAAAGGGACTTGATCATCCACAGACTTCAGTATCTGCTGGGGGAGGGTCCTAGAACCAAACCTGTATATGCTGAGGATTGAATACCTATGCCTGTACATACGCCCAGACACATCCACATATGCATACATGATAGTTTTAAAATGGACAAATTATAGAAGAATAAATATAGGACTGATAGCATCATTTATCTATGGGTTGTAGGAGGGGATGGGAGGAAAAATAAAAGAATACTGAAAAAAATATGCATGACAAAATGTTCACAAAAAGTGTTGAATGTAATAAAATGAGTTCTGAACATGGGCAGGACTAGAAGCTGGCATGAACAAATGGAAATGTGCAATTGACTCAGGATGGGATTAGGGTTAATTTTATTCTTAAATCTTAGAACTTTAATGTAGTTTCTCTAACAATATTAAAACTAAATGTATGAGGTCTGAAGATACAGGAAATAATGACAATATAGTCTCTTTATGTTGTGTTTTATGTCGTTCTTTCAAGCTCTAATTCTGTGGAGGCAAAGAGAAGACTCTTTGTAACAATTCTCCCAAGATGGTGTCTGCCGCGTCCGGCCAAGGGAGCCGAGTCCGGCGAGGGACGGCGAGGTTAAAAGACACACAGGACACCAAGGTTCTTCATCCAGGAGTCAATACTCTTTATTGCTAACACACCTTTTTTATACCCCAAGCAGCAGAAGTGGAAAACTACCCAAAAGCAGGAGGGAGGGGGGAGAAATTTAGTTTCAACATCTATTATTGTCAGGTACCGAAACCTCCCTTAACAATAAGTCCATCAGACCAGAAAAGGTCAAGGCATTCCCGTGGGATACATATGTCTCAGACGGACAAGCAGGAACAGAAAAACCGCAAGTTCGCCATGGCCTTGTGAGCTGGCCACACTGGCATGCAGAACAAACTAGTGGAGGTAGGGCTCCAGGGGCCAGGGTGGACCTGCTGCCAACAAGTCCCCCTCTTTTGTTTTTTGCATGCCAGTGGGAATCAAGTAGCCCCTGTCTTAGGTCGTTCACAGCCCTTGCGATGCTTACCCGTCTCTGGGAAGGCCCCGATTCCCTGTCTTAGGTCGCACAGCAAGCGTGAAAGTTGCCCGTCACTGGGTACTACAAGAT
>NW_026000068.1:11922530-11945048 GCF_001458135.2 Marmota marmota marmota
TCCTTGATCTTTACTTTATCTGTTATTAAAGCATCCTTTACCAACCTCCATAAGGAAAAGGTGGCAACTGGGACACTGTCCGAGCCCCGGTCCCTCAATAATTTCTGAAGGTCATGCCTCACCAGGTCCCAGTCACTATTATTAAGAAATCCTCCTGTCAGAAACCAAGGACAAGCCTGGGCAATAATTTCAACGAATTCGGTTGCAGTCTTAGTTTTTATTCCTGTTCCTTGTGTATTTAACAGCTCTTTCAGTTCGTTGGCCAGACGAACCTTCACTGTTGAGTTACCCATGGTACGTACCCTGTCTCTTTAAATTATCCTTAAACCAATCCTCCCCCTTCTTTCTTAGAAGGTGAGCCCCGTCCGCTTACCCCTGCTTTCCGGATCTCGGTGGGAACCTCCAATTGCCGCGTCCGGCCAAGGGAGCCGAGTCCGGCGAGGGACGGCGAGGTTAAAAGACACACAGGACACCAAGGTTCTTCATCCAGGAGTCAATACTCTTTATTGCTAACACACCTTTTTTATACCCCAAGCAGCAGAAGTGGAAAACTACCCAAAAGCAGGAGGGAGGGGGGAGAAATTTAGTTTCAACATCTATTATTGTCAGGTACCGAAACCTCCCTTAACAATAAGTCCATCAGACCAGAAAAGGTCAAGGCATTCCCGTGGGATACATATGTCTCAGACGGACAAGCAGGAACAGAAAAACCGCAAGTTCGCCATGGCCTTGTGAGCTGGCCACACTGGCATGCAGAACAAACTAGTGGAGGTAGGGCTCCAGGGGCCAGGGTGGACCTGCTGCCAACAGGTGTCCAGAATTGTTAACAGTGTGTAAGCCCTTTAGTTGGTGGTATTGCCACAAAACACCAGCTATTGTTGTTAAGTGGCCATTAAACATGGCAAGAGACTCATTGAAGTAAGCAATCAATTGGTCAGAGTTCTCTGGTTGTAAGCAGCAGGAATTGACCTGTGACTGACTGAAAAAATGAAATTATTGGGAAAATGAGTCTTGGAATCCACACAGCTCCATCAAGGGGGAAGCTGGAACTCCTGAGATGGTCAGGTTGCTTCTATGGGCATGAATGAATCTTGCCTTTACTTCCACACATACAAAATTAACTCAAATGTCAGAGTTCTGGAAGAGAACACCGGACTCATGTATGCCCCTTCCCTGGATATACCAGGACCTAATGGGATGTAGTTTCACAGGACCCCTTAGGTTCTCAGTTGCAGAAAAACTGCTACCTGTAAATACAGTTCCACCAAGATTACATGCACACAGTGGGGGGATCTTTTTTCCCAAGAAGAAATCAGGGTGTTTTTAGAAAGGGTTTATGGACATTGGGAGCCCTTTCTTGGTACAGCCCACAGAGAAACTTGCATGATCAAGTGTCATACCCAGGATGCAGAGATGTAAACCAGTTACATTGTTGAGCCTTGGGTAAACTGAGGAAGGCAAGGCTTGTGAATACTTTCATGAAGCTGTGGGAATTGTATTTATGGTCCTAAATCCAATATAACAGGTGTGTTATGGTTTGCCTTAGCTTGAAGAAATTTGATGTTACAGTTTGTGTTGATGGCATATATGCATTTATTTAAGTAGTGATGATATTTTTCAGTAAATTTAGTTTTGAGTTTCAGTTTCTTATTTGGACTGTTCCTATAATACATATTGTTTTCTGATGGGACCTTAAAACTAACCTTAAGAAAATGCATTAATAAAATTGGAAAAGAAGATGTCCTAAATATCATAAATATTGCTCAGTGATGTGATATGATGTCATGTTTGACCCTCAGAGAAGAATATAGCTGGGTAGAAAAGTTGGAAAAATTATTAAAGAAAAGAAGCATATTACTTGATATTTTGAGCACAGCAAAAAGAAAGTAACTCAGATAGGCTTAGAGTTGGAGAAAACAGTAGTCATGGGACAAAGGATAAGGATTGAAGAATTGTTAGGATTGATGAAATGCAAGTGTAAAGACTTTCTTTCTGAAGCATTTGAACTCAAGATCCATCTCTCAACTTCTTCTTTTTTATTTTTATTTTTTTTTAGTTGTAGTTGGACACAGTACCTTTATTTTATTTATTTATTTTTATGTGGTGCTGAGGATCAAACCTAGTGCCTTGCATGTGCCTGGCGAGCACTCTACCACTCAGCCACAACCTCAACCTCTCTCAATTCTTTTTAAAAATATTTTTAGCTGTAAATGGACACGATAACTTTATTTATTTACTTTTATGTGGCATTGAAGATCAAATCCAGTGCCTCACACATGCTTGGTAAGCGCTCCACCACTGAGCCACAACCCCAGCCCTCAACTTCTTAAAATGTAAGGGCTCCTAATTGAACCTGTTCAGATTTTTCTTTTTCAGTAAGAAAAGTACTGTTTACCACGTGATACTGAACCGGAACCTTCACGCAAAGGCATTCTGACTGCTTACACAGCATTCTTACTTAAACTAAAGGAAAACAGTGGACACTGGGAGATCCAGTGCAACCCTTCCATCCCATTTCCTTTACTACTGCTGTGACAGTGATGATAATGATGATGATAACGATGACAATGATGACAATGATGATGATGATGACGACAAAGAAGAAGAAGGAGGAGGAGGAGGAGGAGGAGGGGAGGAGGAGGAGGAAGAAGAGGAATAATAATAATAACAATAATATTAATGATGCTGGGGATTGAACCCAGGCCCCCACAGAGGGGTCAAGTGCTCTATCACTGAGCTGCACTCCCAACTCCCAGCCCTTTTCCCTTTAAATATCAGCAATTATTTTGATGTTTCTTATCCTCCCCCAAGGAAGTAGCATCTGGCTTTATGGAATTTGGCAGAAGTAATAATTCTATACTAATTTTGGTATTTAAATATGAGCAAGATTGGCAAATGGCAACTGAAGTTGAGTCTTTTTTTTTTGTACCAGGGATTGAACCCAGAGGTGCCTAACAACTGAGCCACTCTCCAGCCCTTTTTAAATATTTTATTTAGAGAAAGGAGCCCGCTGAGTGTCTTAGGGCCTCACTAAGTTGCTGAGTTTATCTTTAAACGTGGGATCCTCCTGCCTCAGCCTCCCAAGCCTCTGGGATTACAGGTGTGCACCACTGAACCCAGCTTGATTTGACAGTTTTGTTGTTCAAACGTCTGTGGAACTTTTCTATATATTTTTTCCTTTGGACTTGTGGATCTTAGAATTCTTTTGTAACTATTATGAAAGGATTGAACACAGTGATATGTGTAGGGGACATGTATTTGCAATTTTGTGCTGAAGTTCATCATTGAACAAAATGTAGGAAAGAAAAAGGATTAGATACCTAGTTTGTAATTAGGTACCTAGCTTTTCTCAAACCTAGAAATTGGCCCATTTCCTGGCCAGATCCAGGTTTCTGTCTTGGGAATTGGTGCTCATCTGCAGCACGTTAAAGAGTGTCATTCTTGCTGTGAAGACACTTTTAATTGAGTTAATCTTATGCCTGAATATATCCAGAGCACTCATCCGGGTTTTTGCTATCATGGAGTAGTCTATGCTCCCAGAATAAAACAAATTGCCTGATGATGTAATGGGATGATTTTTTAAAGAATTCAGGAATAAAAATACCTTTTGTGAATGTAAATGATATGAATTTTTTTAAAATATTGTCTTAGTTTATCATTGCATGTGTCATTATTTCAGAGTTTTGAGTAAGGAAATGAAGTTAATAGAGACAAGTGTCCCATCTAAGCAAGACTCTGACATATTTTGTAACATCATGGATTAATTAGTGAGGTAGTACAGCAGATCTTTTGTTTCCTACTCAGGAACTCAGAAAATGTATAGGTAAGGGCAACAAGGGTGCCTAACATATGATAGTGCTAAAAAAAAGAAAAGTGTAATAGAAATGCCACTTTTAGAAAACATTAGCAGGCTCTGGTTGGCCTTTCACAGTCTGTCTTTGAAAGCATGGCAGGTTAAGGATCTGTCCATGGTGCTGAACCTAGCACTGTGCAAACAGGTTAAAAAGGACAGCCCTCTTTTTGGGGGGGTACAGATTTTCTTCCCGCCAAAATTATTATTTCTCAAACATTTCTCTTTTTTAAGAATCTAAAGGAATTATTAAATAACAGCTTTATTAGGTTATTTGCATACCATTAAATTCACCTCTTAAAGTATACAATTCAGTAAACTTTAGTGTATTCACAAAGTTCTGGAACCATCACTACTGTATAATGTATGAACATTTTTATTGCCACAAAAAAGTTATCCTATACCTACTATCAGTCACTCTCTATTCCCACCCGGCCCCCAGCCTCCAGCAACCACAGACTTTTCTGTATATAAATTTGTGTATTCTGGACATTTTACATAATGGGAATCATTCAATATGTGGCTTTTGTGATCAGCTTTTTTCATATAACATGTTTTCATGAATTGTTTGTGTATTAATTTGAATCTGTACTTCATTACTTTTATTGTTAACTAATAGTCTATTTCATGAATATACCACATTTTATCCATCTATTTAACAGCCAATGGTCATTTCAATTGGCTCCACTTTTTGTTATAATGCTGACATGAACACCTATGTATACATGTTTTTTTTTCCTGTGGATACATTTTCAATTTTCTTGGATATATAGATAGGAGTAGAATTACTGGGTTATATCACCTGTTGTCTAATGTCTTGAGGAAATGCTCAATACCTGTCCAAGGCAGCTGGACTAGTGCATATTCCCAGCAGCAATGTGTGAGGGTTTCCTCACATCCTCACTAACATGTTGTCCTGTCTTCTTAATTTTAGTCATCCTAGGGGGTAGAATTTCATTGTGGTTCTGCTATGACATACATTTCTCTAATGACTAATGATGTTGAACATTTTTCATATATTTATTGGCGATTTATTGTTTTCTCCAGAGAAATGTCTATTCAAATGCTTTGCCCATTTTTAAAAATTTGGGTTGTTCTTTTTGTTATTGAGGTGAAATATGTATTTACATAGTCTAGATATTGATCCCTTACTGGATATGTGATTTTCATATTTTTTATCCAAATAATTTCTTTGTAGATTTATTTTTTAAAGTCATAGCAAGAATCAGAGACTGATTTTGATGTCACTGTGACATCTAGAGGATATTAATCTGCTACTTTTATTTTCCACCTCTTGATATTTTCTCCCAATTTAGGATTGTCCTTTTACTTTCTTGATGGCATAAAAGACTGTATTCAACATAACTATCTTCTGATGCTTCCCAATCCTTTTTTTCAATCAATAGTCCAAGGATTTGTTAACAAAATATAAAAAGAATTACAATATCTATGCTCTGAGTAGATCATTATGAAGCAGAAATCTCATTTCATAGTATGATTATTGGGTGATACCAAATGAAAGAAAACTTGGTGGGTCTTTGGAAAATACTTGTATATGAAGTTGGATGGTAAATCTGTACCCTGTGAGAGAAGAAATATGCCTCAAATACTAAACTTTGTTGTTTATTATACTGAGATTGCTCCCCTTTCAACCAGGAGAAAAGTAAATGGAAGCATAACTGTTTTATATTTCTAACAATTATAAAGTGCCTCTTTTCAAACTCTTTTCTTTGGTAAGAAGATATATTCCTTTTACACACACACACACACACACACACACACACACACCACTGAGAGAGGGAATGATTTTTTAATTAGAAAACACTACCTCCTGGGGCTGGGGATGTGGCTCAAGCGGTAGCGCGCTTGCCTGGCATGCATGCGGCCCAGGTTCGATCCTCAGCACCACATACAAACAAAGATGTTGTGTCTGCCAAAAACTAAAAAATAAATATTAAAAAATTCTCTTAAAAAAAGGAAAAAGAAAAAGAAAACACTACCTCCTGAAAGATTTGTTATCCACTTATTGCAGTCAGGAGAAGAGAGTAAATCTAGTGAATCTAGTGAAACAAGATTGGTGATTTCCCCTTGCAAGTTCTAAATATAGTATTTATGTAAAACCTACATCAAGTTGAGAAAATATCTTCCAGCTCATAGCCCTAAGCTGAAAAGAACTTTCCCCTGTATTTTCAGTTTTCTACCAAGTGCTTAAAGCTAAAGGAACTCTATTCCTCCTGTTAAGAACAAAAAGTTCTATTAATATAATTGAAAAATGATTTAAACATTTAAAATTTAATTTGTCCATAGAGGCAAATGATGTTAATATTTATTTTTCAATACTTATTTTATTGACAGTGAGAGACATATAATAGTCATGAATTCTTTCATTTACAAATATCGGAAAACTTTCACTTAATTTATGAAGTGTTAAATGTTTTTCTTCCTAGTACCTTACAGCCATAACAGCATCATGTGAAGTATTTCATATTTTTTATCCAAATAATTTCTTTGTAGATTTATTTTTTAAAGTCATAGCAAGAATCAGAGACTGATTTTGATGTCACTGTGACATCTAGAGGATATTAATCTGCTACTTTTATTTTCCACCTCTTGAAGATGCTCCCTGAATAAGTAAAACTAGCCTTGACCTTTCTCTAGTGGTATTACTAGAATTATATATTTTACTTTTTATTTTTGCTTTATGCGTTTTTCCTTGTTTTATAACCATTGTTTACTATTGGATTATAAAGAATTCAGTTGTCAAGCCAAGACCATGATATAACTTGGGGTCAAAAAAAAAGGCAGGTACAATGGTTCCCTTAGTTAAGTTACCACTTGGTTGTTATAGGTTCTGTCACATACAACCTCAGAGGGATGAGAGCTTCCATCTCCTCTTGTTAGCCAAACATTTCAGAGCAAGGAGACAACTAACCAGGTTTGCCTAGAGCTCTTAAAACTTTTGGGGAGGACTAACTGGGACTTATTATGATACTCCAGGGACAAATTTCCCATCCCTGGTGATCTGGATTGTGCCACACTGCGGGAATGTCTGTGAGGACAGCAGGCATAAAGACACTCCAAAATTCTGCTATGGCTAACAGCCATGCAAGGAAAGAGAAAAAGGTAAATTGTAATACCTTTTTATTGATTTCAAATGAACCAAGCAAATATTTACCTGTTACTTCATGCCAGGAACTGGGCTAGATGTGCAGCCCAAGATGAATGATATGGTCCTAAACCAAGAGGAAATCACATTGTAAAGGGGAAACTAATGGAAAACAAATACTGAAACAGAATTTTTATACCTATCTGTGTTTCAAAACGGGAAATAAAGAAATTCTCAAAGGCAACTAGATAGAAGTTATAGTTTAAAAGGTGGAATGGACCAAATTGTGAAGAGCCCCTAATAGTCCATGGAGAATAGCACTGGAATTTTAAAAGAATGACTCAGATTGGAGTATAAATGGTAGAATTAGAGCAGAAACAACAAGGGTAGGGAGTTCCATCGAAGAACAGTGGCCAGTTGGACATAGGAGGCAAAGAAGCAGAAGGAATTCAACTCTGAAATGTTTGAGGCCTTCTCTGATAACCCAAGTAAAATGGAATGTCTATTATTACTCCTTTGTTTTATTTTTTTCCATAGAACTTGCCACCAACACAAAAGCACACACAAGTTATTTATTGTTGATTTCAGTAGGATATGAGACCCATGATCGAAGGGACTTTACTGTGTTTGCTATTGTATCTCCAGGGATTACCACAAAAATAGTTTTGAAAGAAAGAATAAAATAGCTAACTTGAAAGAATAAGTGGATTGTAATACTGATGAAGACAGAAAATAAAAAGGAAAGGCACATTTGCAAGAATAGGTGATAGAATCTCTTTGGGGCATGGTGATTCTGAGATACCACTGTGTATAGGGCCTGGAACTTGGTAGAGAGGATGGGTCTGAAGACTGACACTTGGGAGTCATGGGTGCTTTGGTATTGGCAAAAGAATGAATTTCTAATCAAGGAGACATGATACACAGAGGGATTTAAGATGTCCCACATTTTGGTATTTAAGACTTAGCAGGGTAGCCATGATGTCATGTTGGCTCTTATTATCAAGTGTCAACTAATAGAGCTCATATATTGTTCTTCAAAGCAATAAGGGCAAAATGGCCTCATAATCAGCATGACCCACACCAGTTCCCTTCTCAAAGCATTTTCCAATGTACCTTTAGTGTGATATTACCTGAAAGAGATAAGATTTCTCCCAATGGACTGCTATTATGAATGTATTATAAATTCTCACACTTTTCACAGTGATGTAATAGGTTGCACTATGGTATAATTCTCTATATTGGTTTTTAAGCAAATTGGAGTCTGAATGATACAGAATATAAAATAAATTCATCTCTAAATATATTGAGAGTTGAACATTGAATATCAAACATAATATTTGTAGTAGGCTAAAATTATTTTTATAACTAAGACGCATCTGTCAAGGGAATTATGTTGCTCAGGTATTAAATATGTTCACAAAATTTCATTTAAAAGGTGATTATTTTGTGTATGACTATTAAGTTATACTATCCCAATGACTTTCAGAGATTATGTTGCCTATTTAGGAGGGCCACCCCTTCTACTTAGGAAAGATGTCAGTTACTTATTACATGTCATCTGACTGCCCCCACTGCCTTCCTTCTGGAGGTACCACCACCTCCCGACTGTCCCCTTCACCATTTTTGTTGAGCATTTCAGCCTGGCTGACATCAGAGCTGAAGACCTGGGCCTGACCGTGTGCACATGCGCACACTGCATCCTTCTCCACTCTGGGCTTGGATGAAAGGCACCACCAGGCAGAATGGAGTCCCTGCTGAGTGCTTCCCTCAGGGCTTACTGACACCGCCCAGATATGTGGGTGAGTTAGCATTGGATAGTGTGAATCTTGACTAATTGGAAATAAGAGATGGAGTGAGGCAGGCATCTCACTCAGGTCTCTAGGGAAAAGTAATTGATGATAATTCAGCAAATTCTTGCACCCATGAAATATGCTGAAGAAGGTAGGAAGAATCTCTGGGTTTTTGTTTATTTTGTTTTGATTGAAACCAGGGGCACTTAGCCACTCACTTACATCCCCGTCCCTTTTTTTATATTTTATTTAGAGACAGGGCCTCACTGAGTTGCTTAGTTGCTAAGTTACTGAGGCTGGATTTGAACTTGGGATCCTCCTCCCTTAGCCTTCAAGCCTCTGGGATTCCAGGCGTGTGCCACCGTGCCCACCATGAATCTCAGTTTTTAATTGTATACTTGACCGTCCTCATACATGACTGCATTTGGTCCTCCCCAAAGTCTGATGAGATGCATACAGGACAGGAAATAAAACTTTCTCAGAAACCCCAGCTGCTAAGTGGCAGCATTGGAACTCAGATTGATCTCCTGACTTGATTACTGTTGGCTATTGTTTGCCGAGAGAGCCTTGTTCCTCTACATAATATTCACATTAGCAAATCAAACCCCTAGAAAAGAACTTCTTTATAGGCTCTTTCTATGTACAAAAGGACTACGATTTGTGTACTTCACCCTAGACTTTAAAAAGCTTTAAGGCTGGAAGGGGAGAGAGCTGCTGGGCTGTCAGGAACTGGTCCATAAGAGGTTCTTATGGCGCCACCTAATGTTGGTCATTGGACTTAGCCAAATGCTTTGGCTGTAAATCTAGGGGGAAAAAAAGAAACGTATTTAAGAAAATTGCAATGACTTTGGAAGTTGAAGGTTATCTTAAAGTTAACAAATTCTGTAAAGCCTAGATCACCTGTATAATGGAAAGATCACTACGCCTGGTGCCAGAAGTGTCTGACAAGTTCGGGTCGGAACTCAGTGGATAGTGCATTAAAGATGCTTCATAAAGTGCTAGGCAAGGGTTAGATAGCTATAATTTCACAAGCACTGTTCCAGAAACCTCCTTTCCAATCCTCATAACATACTTATAGGATTTACCATCCAGATTCCACATCTGAAGAAGTAGACTCAGAGTGGTTAAATAACCTGCCCGAGGTCACATAGTTAGTTTCTCTAGGCTATACTACATGGCATTATAATACTGATGTAATAAATTAATATGAAATAATTCAGCAAAAAATAATTAAGGAGTACTGTGCACCATTCTTTGGTTTAGGAATAAGGTATGTAACAATTGATGAATATTATAGACTGAACATTTGTACCCCCACCTCCCAAATTCATATGTCAAAGCCCTACCCCCAATGTGACTGAATTTGGAGATAAGGTCTCTAGGGAAAAGTAATTGATGTTAAATGGGATCATAAGGATAAGGGCCTGATCCAATAGGATTATTATCTTTATACGAAGAGAAAGAGATGAAGCTCTTTCTCTGCTCTCCTACACTAAGAAAAGACCCTGTGAGTACACAGAGAAAAGGTGGTTGTCTGCGAGTAAGGAAGAGCCCTCACCAGACCTGAGCAGCACCCTGATCTCAGTCTTCCAGCCTCCGGAGCGAAACAATCAATGTCTGTTGTTTACACCACCCAGCCTGTCACCTTGCACTATGGTGGCCCAAGATGACTAATACAGTGACTATTTACTTTCTTCAAGGTGCTTCCAGCTTGGTAAGGGAGATCAATGATTCCACAAATTACAATCCAGCCTGCTGAGAGAGATGTATAAACAAAGCACAGTATAATCCTAGGTGGTGGCTGTAGCTCAGAACGCCAAAGGTGTGCAAGGTTGGCTTCCATGGATTCTAGACAGCTGCTCAAATACATGTGACAAAGGCAACCTCAGGTGCCTCCTCACTGAGCATCATAGCTTCCTCACAGACCTGCATGCTGCCTTCTCCAGAGTGGGTGATGAGAAGAGGTGCAGAGCCCCCGACTTCTGGCTTTTTCTGCCACACCTATAACAAAGAGCTTTTGGCATTTAAAGCAGATATCAGGAAAATTCTGCTTATCTTCTCCCACGAAAGAATCTTGGAAAACTGTGAACCGCTCCCACATTTAAAAGTTGCCATCTGGGCTGGGGATGTGGCTCAAGCGGTAGCGCCCTCGCCTGGCATGCGTGCGACCCGGGTTCGATCCTCAGCACCACATACAAACAAAGATGTTGTGTCCGCCGAAAACTAAAAAATAAAAAAATATTAAAATTCAAAAAAAAAAAAAGTTGCCATCTATATGTTCTAGTAAAAACTTAAGGTTTTAAAAAATAAACATACAATTTTGTCAATTATGCACCAATAAGGCAGTGGGAAGAAAAAGAAAAACCAGGTCTGGGGCCATAGCTCAGTGGTAGAGCGCTTGCCTCGCATGTGTGAGGCCCTGGGTTGGATCCTCAGCATCACATTAAAAAATAAATAAATAAAAATAAAGATATTGTGTCCATCTACAACTAAAAAAAATCAAAAAGAAAAACAAGACAGGTGAAGGAACCACATCATATGATTATATTGATAAATAAAGTAGTAGCAATCAGAAATTAGGAAAGAGGTTCATGTTCCCTCCATGTGTGCACAAAAGGGGTCTCTAGACTCTTGCATATGGAAAATACTCAATAAAAATGTTCATTTTATGAATAAATTTAATAAATGTGTGGAAAAGTTGACTGCCTACAAAAAATTCAATTCTATGGATATTTCTAGAAACCTAGTTTTAAAGGATGTAACTTCTGTTGTATTATCAGTAAATTTTAAATAAAATCATCAAATGACTCTTAAATTTCCAATAGAATCTAAATAACATTTATCAAAAATTTACTATTATTTATTAAAAAACAATTTTACATCAGTCTTTTTTCCTACTGAATTCTAATCTCTTTTCCAGTCTTCATTTCCAGAATTTTAAGTAATGCAATACATCTTTATGTTTGAAAGTCTTTTGCTATTTAGAATTACTAGAAAGTTATGTTCATTATGACAATTGTTAGCAAAACACTTGATCAAAACAATGTTATAATTTTTGATAGTTATTTTATATACATAGTACATTTTTCTTGGGTAGAGCTCTTTCAAAATCTATTGGTGAACACTATCTATTGTTAGAAAAAGATAGAATTTAATTTCAAGTCTATTCCTATTTGGGGGTTTTATAGATGTAAGCACCAAGAAACACTGTTCTTATAAATAGACGGAAATGGAAGTTTATTGTAACAATTTCTGAATTGTGTGGTAAAATATCATAGTAACCTCTCATTAAATATTATTTTAACCACTTTAGATTCTCCAAATTCATTGAAAGCAAAGAATTAGAAATCCCATGAATTGCAAAGAAATGATTAATCCAGTTTAGAGTGGATCACCTCCATTTCTGGCAAATGCCATAAGATGATGATTTCACCTTAAATCCTCATTCTAAGGTGAGTGCTAGATTAGGCAGAGAGCATTGCCATGAGTCTGTCACCTAAATGACATCAGATACCAACAATATTTATTTCTTCTCTTTTTTGTTTTACCAAGGGTTGAGCCCAGGGCCTCATGCCAGGGAAATACTCTAGCCCTGAGCTGCATCCCCAGCTCTTTTTAAAATTGTTTTTTATTTTGAGACAGGATCTCACCAAGTTGTCCAACCTGTGCTTAAACTTGCAATCCTCCTGCCTCAGCCTCCCAAATAGCTGGGATTACACATGTGCACCACCCCACCCAGCTGCCACCAATATTTCTTACCTATACTCTAGTCTCCAGAAATTCTCCCTCAGGTGCAAGGATCATTGAGTGAAATTAAAGGCTGAAGTGTTGAAGGTCAGAGAAATTAAATGGCTTGCTTAGGTCATGTAATTTTATCTCTGCTACACTACCTCATCCTTATCTCCCCATTCCAGAATACATCTGAATAAACATATTGGCCAAAACATTCCATTTAAATACCCAAATACCCATGCTTAAGGGAAGAAAAGGAGAGCCATGAAGTCTGGCTGCAAGTTCTTGGTGCCTTACACTGGAGGCCTGTGGGAAAGCATTTCTTCAGTTGTCCCTTCCTTTTGAAGCTTAGAACAACACCATAGTAGAAATATGATGTGAGCCACATAATACATTACTTAAGATTTTTTAGTCACCATAATAAAAAAGTGGAAGCAACTGGTGATATTAACATTTTACATAGTGCAATATTTCCAAATTTTACCATTTCAACATGTAATCAATACAAAAAATAATAAATGTGAAAAAATATGTACACACATATACTGAGTCCTTAAAATACTGTGTGTTTTACACAAACAGTAAATCCCAATTCTGACCAGCTGCATGCAAATTCTCAAGGGACACATTTGACTGGTAGTAGCTCTTTTTTTTTTTTTTGTATCAGGGATTGAACTCAGGAGATTCAACCAGTGAGCCACATCACCAGACCTATTTTGTATTTTATTTAGACACCAGGTCTCCCTGAGTTGCTTAGCACCTTGCCATTGCTGAGGCTGGTTTTGAACTCATGATCCTCCTGTCTCAGCCTCCTGAGCTGCTAGAATTATAGGCATATGTCACCATGCCCAGCTAGTAGCAGCTCTTGAGGCACACACTGTAGGAAGATTTCGGATGGCTGAGAAGTAGGAATATAGTGAACACAAGAAAGAAGTGTTTGGAAAGGAGAATGGGCCTATTCAAGCCCTCTTGCATTTGTGAAGGGTATCTTTTCCTCCCGGCTTCTCTGTAGAATGGTATGAAGCAGCCTTGCTATACCCCAGGAGCTGGAGGTGCCCCAGTTTGAAGACCACTATTTTCATTCCATTGTGTATATATATATCACATTTTCTTTACCCATTCATCTGATGAAGGGCACCTAGAGTTGGTTCCATAGCTTAGCTATTGTGAATTGAGCTACTATAAACATTGATGTGACCGCATTACTATAGTATGCTGATTGTAAGTCTTTGGGGTATATGCCAAGGAGTGGGATAACTGGGTTAAATGGTAGTTCTATTCCAATTTTTCTAAGCAATCTCCATACTGCTTTCCAGAGTGGTTGCACCAATTTCGTTCCCACCAAGCAATGTATGAGTGTACCTTTTCCCCCACATCCTCGCCATCACTTATTGTTATTTGTGTTCTTAATACGAGTCTTTCTGACTGGCATGAGATGGAATCTCAGTGTGGTTCTGATCTGCATTTTGAAAACCATGTTTTGACGTGCATTCTAGCTGCCATAATCTTTGGGAATGATGACACAATGATGAAACCAACATCCTAACCTTCCAAAGTAGATCAGCTAACTATTCTAAAAATCTGGACTGAAACACATGAGACAAATTAGAAGACCCAGAAAGTCCTTGTTACTTTGTCAGAAATATCCTCATATGAGTTTTTAAGGTAAGATTGATAACTTAGTCACAAGTAGAGATTTTTGGAGTAGTAGGCTGATGCTTTCCCTCTGACTGCAATGGAGATAAGATTGGGTTAAATGAGAATTATCAACCTAAATCAACTATTTGAGGAGATGATGATACCCTATAAGTGACACAGGATGTCTTTCATACCTTGATTTTATTAAGAAACTTCTATGATTTGCACCTCCAGCTCTAATGTGCATTATGAACGATGGACTCCCTTTCCAAAGGAACCCATGTTTGTCCTGAAAAGTGAGAATAAGGAAGTGCTTCGTGACACTCTCTGTCTGCTCAGGTGCCATAACAGCGTACCATGGGCTGGACAGCTAAGCAACAGCTATTTATCGTCTCACAGTTCTCACAGCTGATTTCGTTTCTGGTGAGGGCTTTCTTCCAAATGGCTGCCTTGCTCATGTCGCAGAGTATGAACAAGCTCTGCTGATTTCTTCTCTTTTTGTAAGAATGCCAGTCCCATTTTATTGGGGCACCACCTTTATAGCCTCATTTAACTTCCTCACCTCCTCACAGGCCCTTATCTCCAAATATAGTCACATTGGGGTTTCGGCTTCAACATGAATTTGAGAAGGGAGACACACAATTCAGTCTATAGCAGACACTTAGATACTAGCAGCATAAAATTCCATTTTAGAAGATCTTCAAATACATTCAGACTATTATCTGCCTGAATAATTTCTTTAGGATGAAATTCTGTTTAGCTGGAGGCAAATGAATAGTTTAACATCTTCCAGAACTCCAAAATATATGACTTATAATTGCATCATTCTCTCATCTCCTAAGTATGAAATGGTTTCATTTTCATGATAAAAATAAATTTCATTATGACCTATACTCCTCCCAATAAAAACTCTTGGGGAAAGTTTTTGGGGGTTTCCAGGTAAATTAATACTTCCACAGTGCATACTTTTTTTCTTTCTTTTTTTAAAATCCTGGGAATTGAAGCTAGGGGCACTTAACCACTAAGCCACATTCCCAGCCCTTTTTTATTTTTATTTTTAGAGATGGGGTCTTGCTAAGTTGCTTCGGGCCTTACTAAGTTGCTGAGGGTGGCTTTGAACTTGGGATCCTCCTGCTTTAGCCTACCAAGCCACTGGATTTATAGGCATGAACTACCCTACAAGGTATTTTCTTATTGTACTATTTCACCTCTTTTTGTTCCCCTAGGATTTCTTTTGGCCTCAGAAGAGTAAAGGCACAGTTTTTTTTTCTACTTCTAATTGTTTGGTTGATTATTTGGGCAGAGTATGAACAAGCTCTGCTGATTTCTTCTCTTTTTGTAAGAATGCCAGTCCCATTTTATTGGGGCTCCACCTTTATAGCCTCATTTAACTTCCTCACCTCACAGGCCCTTATCTCCAAATATAGTTACGTTGGGGTTTGGGCTTCAACATGAATTTGAGTAGGGAGACACACAATTCAGTCTATAGCAGACACTTAGGTACTAGCGGCATGAAATTCCATTTTAGAAGATAGTTACAGTCATCTGATCCTTGATAAAGGTAGCAAAAACATACATTGGAGAAAGAATAGGCTTCTTAGCAAATGGTGCTAAGCTTGAGCACAGTACATGAACCTATGAAACTAGAATTAATAAACTAAAAAGTACCTTTCTCTGAATACTTTAGAAATTGATGTGTGAAATACACTTGAAATCTATTTTTTATTGCTGTGGCATTGGGAAATTCCATCAGGTATAAATATAGGGTATTTGACTTTACTGTGAAATACAAGTTTATGGTATTGAAAGAGAGGGGCTGTGTATCCTACTTGTATTAAGTTCCTTATAGAGAATTAAAAAATGAAAACACTGTAATGGTTTGTTTCTGAACAGTTATTACAAATAAGGCTGGAATGTTCAACAAAAAGGAATTTAGAGTCTTTCCTACATTAACTATTCTAGGCAATGCCATGGAAGTAGATATACTAGTTCAAAGTGATTACAAATATGTTACCAACTATTTACATATTACGATGCCATCATATTACCTTTAGATCTAATATTTGATTCAAGGAGGAAGCTGTGAACTAACTGGAACTGTCTGTAGTGGTGTTTTTATATAGACTTTTATGTAAGCTTGTAACTTTTTACATTTCTATTTATTCATCTTGACATAAGAATAAGCCCAATTAGGGTTTTTTGTTTTATTTTTTGCTTATGAGTATTTAAAATTTTTTTAAATTCGTTCTAATTAGTTATACATGACGGTACAATGAATTTTGACACATCATACATAAATGGAGTATAACTTCTCTTTCTTCTGGTTGTACTTGATGTAGAATTATACAGGTCGTGTAATCATATATACACATAGGACAATAATGTCCAATTCATTCTACTGTCATTCCTACCTCCCCCACTAAGGTTTTGACTTCCTAAGTTACATAGCTGCTAGGGGTACCAAGCCATCACTGGTTCTGCTCAGCAGCAGACGCAGGCTTTGAATCTCTAGCACTTTTGTCTTCATTTTTTTTTTTTTTTTGGAGCAATTACTCTTTTCACTTGTCAGTTAAACTGAAAGGACAAGAGGCATATGTACACTTTTCCCAAAAGTAGACTGGAATCTGCAGCTGCTGCCAGGCCACCCACTGTGTGGCTCTTCCTTCCCAGGGTGGAGGGACTTTGAGAAACCAAATAATCTGGCTGTTACTGCCCACCCCTGGCTTTTAAGGGTAGAAAATTCACATTAGGAACTCTTCAGAGAGAGTGCTTGGAACTAGGTTAACAAGAAAGGATGTAAAATTTACATACCTGTAACTAGAGGAAAATGACAGCTTTGTGTCCAAAGGCTGAGGGCACCATGTCCTTTGAAAACGTCATCTCACAGTCTCTACTTCCAGGCCCTGTGGCAGCAGAGCTGGCTGCCAAGTTGGGGAAGAAATGAAAAGATTGAGCTGGAAGTACAGATGGGAGAGAAGCAGAAGAGAGACAGAGAGCCCGCCTGCAGGGATGCAGGCTTGGGGCCGAGGTATTGGAGGGGCTGCTTGCCAGCCTCTGAAGAGTCAAGGCCAAAGCCACTGCTTTGTATGAGATAGCAACACTGCACTGCTCAAACACCAGCCACTGGGGATATATTTTTTAACTTTTAAAAAAATTATTCCCCATTAAGGATAACTTTGGGAATTTTAAAGAATCAGTTTCAAATGGTACCACTGTCAATCTTTTGGTGTTAAATGCTCCTCTAGACAGTTCTGTGCATAGGTTTTTGGTGTGTTTACATAATTGTTATTTTACTGCATATACAACTTTATGTCTCTTTTTTTAATGAATCTTTTGTACTTAACATATATTCATTCTTTTTTCCATGTTAACAGTCTTAAAATGATAAAGAATAGGTTAGTTTTTACATGGGCTTTCTACTCATGACTGACTTTAAGAAACTCTAGTTTTTGGCTCTGGTTTAAAATACACAGCTCTCTAATAGTTTAGTTTTCTAATGTCAGTGAAAATGAGCATATTAAGTATGTTAAAAACTCACACCTCTATATTTATTATATATTCTATAAAACACATAGTACAAATTTGATAAGAATATTCACGTATTATGTATATATAAACATACCCACAGTAAAATAGTTGAAAGATGAAATGACATTTAATTTTTAACTCAAGTACAGATAAGAATAATATGGGTGGGGCTGGGGATGTGGCTCAAGCGGTAGCGCGCTCGCCTGGCATGCGTGCGGCCCGGGTTCGATCCTCAGCACCACATACCAACAAAGATGTTGTGTTCGCCGAGAACTAAAAAAAAATAAATAAATATTTAAAAAAAAAAAAAAAAAAAAAAAAAAGAATAATATGGGTGAATATTGTTTGGTTTCCAAGAATTTTGGAAATTCCTGGTTTAACTATTTTTGAAATGGTGATTTGACTTTGATTTTTAAATGTAAAAGGCTTTTTAAAGTATATTTTAGTGGTTCTAATTAGTTATACATGACAGTAGAATGCATTTTGACATATCGTACATAAATGGAATATAACTTCTCATTCATCCGGTTGTATTTTTAAATTTTTTTAGGAGAAAAAGTTTATTTGGGGGCTCATGGTTTCAGAGGTCTCAATCCACAGATAGCAGGCTCCATTCCGTGTAGCTCAAGGTGAGGCAGGACATCATGGCTCACATGATATCAGGAAGCAGAGAGAGAGAGAGAGAGAGAGAGAGACACTCCACTGGCCAGATACAAAATGTATACCCCAAAGCCACACCCCCAGTGCCTACCTCCTCCAGCCACACAGTATTAGCCTTCACTTACTACTCAGTTAATCCATTCAGGGGATTAATTCACTGATTGGGTTAAGACTCAAATCCAATAATTTCTCCTCTGAACCTTGCATTATCTCCACATGTGAGTTTTTGGGGGGGATTTACATAAAAAAGGAGAAGACCATACAAAGTTTCCATATATTTTGTATCCAATTTCTTCAATTAATCTTTTTTTTTTTTTTTTTTTTCTACTGGGGAATTAACTCAGGGATTTTTAACGGCTGAACCACATCCCCAGTCCTTTTAGTTTTTGAGACAGGGTCTCAGTAAGTTGCTTAGGGCCTTCCTTGCTAAGTTGCTGGCCTGTAACTTGGGATCTTCTGCCTCAGCCTCAGTCACTGGGGTTACAGGAATGGGCTACCATGCCCAGCTCTCAGTGATATCTTAATTAGTAAGGCACATTTGTTACAATTAATGAACCAGTATCCATACATTATGTTACATTAGTTATAATAATAATTAAAATCTATGGTTTATTCAGATTTCCTTTGTTTAACCTAATGTCCTTTTCTGTTCAGGATACTACTGAACAGAAATATAATAACAACATCATGTTATATTAGTTGTCAGGTCTCTTTAGGCTTCTCTCAGACTTTGTTGTTGATGATCTTGACAATTTTGGAGAGTACTGGTCAGGTATATTACAGGATGTCCCGCTAGTGGAATTGTCTGGTTGTTTTCCTCCATAATTTGTCTGGGTTTAATGGGTTTTGGAAGAAAAAAGCACAGAAGTACAGTTCCATTTTCATCAGATCATTTCATGATTCATCACTGACGTCAGGCCACATGGTGGCTTGGTGCCCGTAGTTAAGCATCCAGTCTTTACCAAAAGCAGAGTAGTTTTCCACAGAGGATGGTGGGGCTTATTTCACTGAGAGAGAAGTCTCCTGAAATTCTGAAGATTTTCCACACTCTGACAAGTAAATATATTACCAAAAAGTCCAGAGTGGTTGCTACTTTCTGCTTACCAGGACTAATCAGCATATCAATGTAACAGACTAATGTGAGGTTCTTTCTAAAGAGAAGGTGAAAGAGGCTGCTATGAGCTAAATTAGGGACCCAGAGTTGAGGGCCTGGGGCTGGGTTGTAGCTCAGCAGTAGAGCTCTCACCTAGCACATGTGAGACCCTGGGTTGGATCCTCTGCACCACATAAAAATAAATAAAATAAAGGGTTTAAAAAAACAAAACAACAACAAAAAAACAAACCCTGGCTATGTTCCAGGTAGCCATGAACTGGGGGAAGTGTCACTCTTCAACCCACTACAAAATCATACTCTTGGGCTGGTGTTGTGACTCAGCATTAGAGTGCTCGCCTTGCACGTGTGAGGCGCTAGGTTCAATCCTCAGCATCACATAAAAATAAATAAATAAAATAAAGGTATTATGCCCAACTACAACCAAAAACAAAACAAGAAACAACAATAACAAAATCACTCTTAAAATCTGAAAGAAATATGTGTAGCATATATATGGACATAATACTTTTATTTTTATGTGGGGCTGAGGGTTGAATCCAGTGCCTCACATGTGCTAGGTAAGTGCTCTACCATTGAGCCACAACCCCAGCCCAGTTTTTTGCATTCTTGCCAGTTGGAAGTTCATTCCTTCTGGTTGTTTTTTCCAACAGGTATCGAGGAAAAAAAACATCTAACAGATAAATAGCTGCATACTCAGTACCAGGAGATGTATTGATTTGTTCTAGCAATAAAATCACGTTTTCAATAAAGTAGTGCACCTGTAGCAATGAGATTGAAATATGAGACTCCAGTGTCATTTTTCCAGGACTTATGTTCCAAATAGACAAGCTGTAAAGGAATGTGGCATCATCATCTCTTCAAGTCTTTGACAATCCAAGAATGTGATATTGCTTTTGGTTTACATATCGCCCAATAAGAATTTATAGTGCTGGTATATTTCTTTTCTAGGGACACAATAATCTATTAGCCAATGACCTCACTCATCCATCTCTATGAGTAAGATGACACTGTTTTGGCTCTGCTGGCCATTACAGTAACCATGCCTACTTTTTGGCAACTAAGTGCCACTCCTTGGTTGCTCCCACTCTGGGACCCCATTATCCCCACATTTAGGAATCCCAGTTTGATGGCTACAGTGGCAAATGCAAGATATCATTACAGAGAAAAGTAATCTTAGATATTTTCAAGCATTCTGGGGCTTCCCGAACAAATTTATTTCTCAAAATCAAGGGGAAGTAGGTCCTACATAATAACCAAACACACCCCACCTCCCTAAGCCTTTGGATACTTTCATGTAGTCTTCCTAGGCAGTTCTGGCACTTCTACTTTGTCGTGAAGGCACTTCTGGATGGATGGAGGTCACATGAACAATGGGGTTTTCATTCAGATCCTTTTCACAGTGGGCCCAGTGGGTCCCCAAGCCCATCCCATGGTTATTTTCCCAGTTTGACAAGCATAATAGGAGAAGACACACTCAGCATATAAACACACTGTTAACACTTTTTCTAACCCTTTGAGATGAAACCTCAAACCCGGAATCTCTGCTTGGTGGATCCACATAAATTAACTTGGACTAATACAATTTTATTACCTTTCTACTTTGAGCCTTACATGTTTCCTGGGGTTGCCACAAAAAAAGTACAACAAACTGGGGGGCTGACACAACAGAAATTTATTCTCTCACAGTTTGAGGCTGGAAGTCTGAAATCATATTATTAGGAGGTCCAAGCTTCTTCAGAAGGCTCTTTGGAATAAACCTTCCTTGCCTCTTAGCTTCTAGCAGTTCCCAGCATTCCTTGACTTATAGCTGCATCACTCCATTTTCTGCTCCCTTCTCTACGTGATCTTAATTCCCTCATTCTGTCTACATCATATGACTATGAGGCCTCTAAGGACACTAGTCATTAGATTTAGGGCCCATTCTAATCGAGTATGACCTTAAGTACATCTGCAAAGACCTTATTTCCAAGGAAAATCACATTGTGAGGTTCCAGATAGCCATGAATTGGGGGGGGGAGGTGTCACTCTTCAACCCAATACAAAATCACACCCTTAAAATTTGAAAGAAATATGTGTAACATTCTTTTATATGTTCTGAATTTTCTAGCATGCATATTTGTCACTTTTTCAAGTAAAAGTAAAGGAGAAACAACACCCCAGAGTTCTCTGCCCCAAAATGCAAATATTCTTTCCATATAATTTTATCCTGTGACCAACATCTCCCTAAAGTTGTCTCCCAGTCTTGATAGTCTCTGATGATGTCAGGATCAAACTCCTTAATTAACGTAACATGGCTTTTCATGATTTGGTCTTCAGCATCTTTCTTCCTGTTTCATAGTCCAATAAAATTCCCTGCGACTACCGGTTCCGCCCCAGCCTCCGGCAGGTGTCTGAACTGTCCCTGCCACACCATCCCTCCATGCTCTGGTACTGAGTTCTTGGAATGCCCACGACTGCTACTCTGTTTCTATACTACCTCTCCAGAGATGAAACACTTCACATTTTCACTTCATCTCTGAAATCTGACCTTTGCTTTTATTCTTCTTAAATGAAAATTTCCATATGAAAGATCATAACCCAAGAACACATAGTGCTACCCTTGCGCAACCGTGTCCAGATGAACCAGTTCTCCCTCCCCGCAACCGGCCCCGGAGCCCGCCACCAGCCTGCTCCCACAGCTCAGGCCAAAGCCCGCGGGAGGCCAGGGCGAGCCGCAGCACCTCCCGGTCAGCCCGCAGCTCTGGTCCAGATTCTTCCTCTTCACCCATCACAGGTGCCTCCCTTTTGGACCTAGTGCTCGCAGCCACCGGGAAAATGAACAGCAGCGACTGCACCGTGCGGGGTCAGAGCATGCGCAGGGGCCGGGGCGGCGGCTCAGCTTTCGAATGCGCACGCGCAGAGGCCAGGACGCCCCGCCTCCGGCCGCGCCCCTTCACTAGGGGTCAAAGATCGCGGGGCGGGCCGCCGTGACGCGCGCGGAAGAGAGCCGGGACCTTCGGAAGCGGCCGGTAGTGCAGCGGCGGCGGCTGCGGCGGTGGCTGCCACGGAGGGGCGCCCCGGCAGCTGGGGCTCGGGATCGCTCCGAGCGGCTGAACCCCGT
>NW_026000068.1:11945073-12112013 GCF_001458135.2 Marmota marmota marmota
GGCCGAGCCGTGAGTGCGCGGGGCGAGGGCCGGGCGGCGGCGGGCCGGGTCCCCTGCGGAGGGCTGGTCTGGGCTCCTTCGGCGTCCTCACCGAGGAGGACACTCGGCCGGTGTCCGAGGACAGCCGTTTCCCGAGGGCCCTTCTCACAACCCTGGGCACCATGGTCTCCCTCCCCGCGCCCGGCCGTGGCATCTGCCCGTCTCTAAAGTTGAGGAAACTCCAGAAATTCGGGGAAACGACCCCAAGAAGCGTCTTATTACGAATTCCCCGTAGCCCTTTCCTCCAGCCCGGCGTGGGGAGGAAGTAAGGTCGCCCTTGTCCCACCTGTTGGACAGCCTTTGGACGCAGTCTGACCCCTTGTCGTCTTACCCTGTAGCGGCCTGGCTAGTTCTCCTGTCCCTTAAAACAACGCAAGTCAGTGTGGGTCTGAGCAGTTCCCTACCCAACTGTGAGAAAAATGGCAGGGGTATGGACTTGAGGCGCACTTTCTACACTGTAGAGAAGTAGGCCCATTTAAATGCCTTTGAACTTCTGAAATTGACGAAAGCACAGACAACCAATTTGATATTTTTTAATTGGCTGGGAAATTAAATTGTAAAGCATGTTTAAATGCACCTTTAGAGCTCCTGTCTTAATCGCCTACAGAGGGGGTCTTTAGAAGCCTGCTATGTAGATAATGGTATTATAGTAACTTATTTGCATAGTGTTTTACAACGTGCTTTGGAGTATCTTGTTGAGCACTCAAGTGTGACGGTAATTATTCATTTAATGGGTTAATGGTCACTGGGAAAGATTTAGGGCAAGAGGTCTCAAACTCCAGAGGTAGGCAAGTAACTTAAGTTAGTACAATTGGCCAGGAATTGTTCTTGGGGACCTGGATAGCTTATGTCTGTTTTGGGGGCTCCAGCCTATATAGTGTTAGATCTTCTGTATCTGAAGAATCCAGATATATTGGCTTTTGAGTGAAATATCCTCATTTTTAAAAGGAGGCACTTTCTGTTTTTTCCTTTTAAATTTCAAACCACTGTAGAGACCCTTGTGGTGAGTTGATGTGGTCTGTAATTATAAGTATTCTGTTTGGGATAAAGTCCTACTCCAGACCCTGCAGAGGCTTAAGTAGGGGCTCTCTCATCTCTGCCCCTTGCCTTGGTAAGTGCTGCTGTTGCAGCAGCTGCCCACCACTAGGCTACCACCACCCTGCTTTCACTTTCCTGCTGCCCTGGGGACCCCCTCCCCCCTCAACCTTTGATGCCTTGCCTCTCAGGTGTTGTACCTCTCAGGTGTTGTTCCTCTCAGTCTTCAACTGAGCAGTGTCACACTCCCTTAGAGATGCAGAAACTTGAAAACAGACTCCTGTTTCCAAAAGTACCCATAGTTATTTGGCAGGTTTTCTGATGGATGTGGTTCTCAGAGTCAGCACCTGGGGAAATGGGCCACAGTGGGAAGGAGCTCTTCTCTGAGGAAAAGGTTAGGACACAGATGCCCCTTTCATTTCTCAGTAGACTTAAAGCTGAAAGGAATAATAATAATAATAATAATAAAAAACCTAGCATAGGTTTGTCATTATACACATTAAGAAGCAGTTATAGATTCCTTAGGTGCAGCTTGGCATTGTCAGGGCCATGGATCCCTGATGCTTTGGCAGGCATCTACCCCACCTCTTCCTGGCTTCCTTAGCAAAACCATGCAGAGGTACATGATTATAATGACAGCAAGCTTCAGCCCCGATTCCCCCAGAATAGATGTTCTGGTTTGTGTTTTCATTAGCATCTTAATATCTTTTTTTCTCTTTGCTTTTTGTTGCCTTTTATTATCTCATTCCCGTTTAACTCATCACTGGGAGAAATAGGGAGGTGAGTATAACTTTCAGATGTCAACTTTTGAACATCTTAAATTTTTGGACTTTCTGTACTGTTTCGTCTTTCTGAATCAGCAGTATGTAGACTTGCATGTAAATTCCTACTTGATAAATAGTTCCAGTGTAAACTTAGCATAGGGCCCTTTTAAAATCTTTTTGGTCATTGGAACCAAGCCTTTTCTTTCCACTCAGATAAGTCAAAGTGTTTGCACTGGGAACTAATAAATATAATAAACTTGCAAATGTTTTGAGATATTCCATGGAATCATTTTTAGCATATTTAGTGAAAAGTAGTTGTGAATACAATTCATGACCCACCATCTACAGCTGATTTATATATTTAGGATATGACTCTTTGGAGGGTGTGAGAGATGGCTCATTTCCTAGCAGCATAGGTAACTTTTCCAATAAGCTCACTTCATTTCACAAGGGTGAGAGGTGGGCATGTAAACCGCATGAATAAGCTGCTTTCTAAATGTCATTGCAATTTTTCTTTTTCTTTTTTCCTTTTTGAAAATTGACTCTTTTGAGAGCTGTTGGTTGGCATCTCCTGGACAACCCCCAAGATGGCTCAGAGGGTACTTTAGGGTTCCATTTGAAGAGGTCTTCAATAGTCTCTTAGACCATTAATGGACTTTCTGGAAGTTCCTACTGCTCTCATTAGCCAGGTCTCTGTTCTTTCTCCTGCTTATCCCACCACCAACATTTGATTCTTGTGTCTGCCTCTTGCTCTTAGCTCAGGTAAGCCACACTGTGGTTCTTGAGAACATGGTTGATATCCAGACCAGAAATGTTTAGGGAATTGAGAACAGAGACTACTCCATGTCCCTTCTTAAGTTGTGTGAGGGTGGGACAGGGTTCGAATCAGGGATTCATGGGCTGGCTATGTTGAGAAGCATACTGTCTGTGAAGCCCTATGAAATCGAAGGCAAAATTTGTGAATGTTTCTGGCCCAAGGTTTCAGTTACAACTAGATTCTTAAAGGGGCTGTGAGCTCTGCTTCCCCACCACCAAGTATTAAACCGTTGGTCTGTTTTCTCCTTTCACCTTGTGTGGGTGGAATGAGGTAAGTGTGGTAGGATAACAACTATCACCTCTCACTCCCTCCACCTAATGAAGAGTCTGCTTTAGGGATCAGAGCTAGGATGTCTCTAAGAATCAAAACTCATTGTTGAGGGTGGCTGCTTTGTCCTCATATGCCTTTGGAAGTCACACAGGACATCTTGAGCCTGTCATGGGAAGTCCACTTGCAGAAGAGGGGTGGAATTTTGGCCTGGGTGCTGGTACTTCCCTGTATTTGATGTGATGGTCACCCTTTTCTGCAACCACTAAGTGGTGAAAAAAGGTTGATTTAAGTGGCCTTTGCTTCTCCTGTGCCTGTGTGGGAAGGTATGTCACATTGGTTGGCTATGTTTCACTACCTGACCCTTTAGTCTAGGACAGGCCAAGTTAATGCAGGACTGGAATTCAGAGGGCTGAACAAAGCTAAACTCAGTTCTTTTAGATAACCAAGGCATCTTGATGCAAAGGTTCATACTGGTGAGTGATTAGGATTCTGTCTTAGTAGCTTTGTGTAGACTTTAGAGTTGTTTTCATGTTACATGTTTACTTGAATCAAATTGAAAAATTGGCTCTACAGGATTGTCTTTTGCTTCACTGAGCTCTGCTTTTAATTTGCAGGTTTTCTTGGAAATAGTATAATTTTGACTTTATAATAGTGAGCATTATAATATAAGTCTTCAAAAGTTTGTGTGGTGGTCTTTGAACAGAGCAAGAGCAGTTATAATTTAGTATGCATTGCCATGTAGCTTACTCAATTTGGTATATTGCCTTAATAGTAAGAATAAGATATTTAGCTTACTAGAAAATTTGCAAATTCTGTTTAATGGGAACTTTAAAAAATATAATGTCATGATGCTATACTCAGAATTTTCTAACTAGGAATTATTAGTATTTGGTTTTAAAATTTAATCTAACAATGTAATTGTGACTTGCAAGCCAGGAAATTCGGGTCATCTAAGACTTTTATCTTACTTTCCTCTACCACTTTTCCAACTATGTTTTCTAAAAGAAAACTTTTTGTTGTGATCATCTGAATCTTTAGGCTTCATTGGCCTCTTTTCTGCCATGGTGGATACCTCCCCACCCCCACCCCAATACTTATGCAAAAAAAAAAAAAAAATCTGCCAGATTTCTGAAACTGTTTAGCATTTATGAATTTATCTTATCTTGTTGTATCCCTTTTCCTTTCATTGCTTCACTGTCTTTCCTTCCTATAACACAAATTCAAACTAAACCTCTATTTCAGATTTCCAGCTTTAAATATAATTTTATTTTGCCATTATTTTCAGCTTTAATATTTTGATACTTAAATTAAAGCAAAAGTTTGAATTAAGTATTTTTAAAATTAGTTTTATCTTCCATTCTTGTTAGCCTTATATTAGATGGGTAATTACTTCATTATGGCTGTTGAATTCCTTCCTTTCTGTTGATTGGATTTTATTACTTGAATTTAAAAGTTATCCTTTTTTGCTGGGCATGATAGGGCACACCTGTAATCCCAGTGGCTTGGGAGCCTGGGGCAGGAAGATCACAAGTTCAAATCCAGCCTCAGCAGTTTAGTGAGGCCCTAATCAACTTAATGAAACCCTGTCTCAAAATAAAACATGAAAAGGGCTGGGGATGTGGTTCAGTGGTTAGGCACCCCCGGATTCAATTCCTGATACCAAAAACAACAATAAAAAAAAAACCTTATTTTTTCTCCAAGGAGATAAAACTTTGGGATTTTTTAAAGACTATATTACAATTTCCATACTGTTTGGTGACCAAGGAAGTTAGCTATATTCCTACACAGGGTCTGAGTTAAATCCAGTTGTGGCTAAAATAATTTGCATATACTCTGGGCCTTGTATTCATCAGTTTTTGATTTGCTTCTTTTGAATACTGTGTCCCGAATCACTGCTTTTTGTTTCTAAAAATCTCCCTTTCTGTACTGTCTTCTCTTTGCATTTAGTTATCCTGTTCTGTTTCCTTTCATTTTCTTCCTGTTGGCCTTTGTAGGAATTGTTGGGGTGTACAGTAAGGTGCTTGTTTAGAAAATCTCCTCTGGGCACTGATGTCTGATTACATTTTTTGTTATTTTGTAGATTAAAAAGGAGGAGGACCAAAGCAGAGCCAGATGTGCGTGCAGATTAGCCACAGAACTTGTTTGAAGTCTGTAGAAGGAAGACCTAGAAGAGGAATCATGTTGATTTTATAGCTCTCCTCTAGTCTTTCATTTTGAAGATGAGAAAATTAGGGCAAGATTGGGGAAGTGCCTTCCCCGAAGACATATTTCTGATAATGATATTTAGAAAGTGATTCACTTAAATGATTCTTCCAGAGGATCAGAGTTTCTCTTTTATCAGAGTTTCTCTGATACAACTAGCAAGGAGGCAGAAAAATGTTAAATTTTCAAGAAAAGAATGAACACGATTGGTCATTTTTGTGTTTTAGATCTTGTGAATCAGGTTTCTGTTTGCTTTTAACTCTGGCATAGGCTCCAGAAGTGATGTTACATTTTTCTCTTGAAATCTCACTGGAGTCAGAATACAAGGAAAGTACCCTTTCCATAATATTTGTTCCCTCACCCTCAAAACCTTAAACAACACACACATACACACATTTATTTGGAGAGGAAAAAAATGGAATAAAAAAATGATCATTGGGCAAATTGCTTATTAATATTCTGCACCAGTGAATGTATGAGAATTAATAAGAATAGCTAACTTTTTTGAGTACTAATTATTTTACATGTTTTTACTCCTCACAATAGTCCTTTGAAGTGAATTCTCTTACTATCCTTTTTTATAGGAGGTTAAACTTGGACAGTAAGAGGTGAAGTTACCACAGTAATCACTGTACATACGGATGGAGTGAAGGGCGGTTAAACTTGTGACAGTCTGATTCCTAGGTCCCTACTCCATCCATTGCTCTCTGCAGAAGGCTTACATGGCTAAGAGGCAGGTCAGGAGTATGAATTGTTCAAGAAGAGAGAACCCCTGGAGCAGATCATAGGTTTAAAAGTGCAGGGTGCAGGCTGAGGTTGTGGCTCAGTGGCAGAGTGCTTGCCTAGATTGTGTGAGGCACTGGGTTTGATTCTCAGCACCACATACAAATAAATAAAAAATAAAGGTCCATCAACAACTATTAAAAAAAAAAAAGTGCAGGAAAGTTGCAGGTGTTGGTCAAGTGTTTGGAGTGAAGGGAGCATAGTGCCTAGTAGGGTAATGGAGTCCAGGCTAGAATAGAGTGGAGGATGAAGTGCGGATTTTGACATTGTCCCCCCAGTGTTTGAGAACCATTGAATGATTTCAGCAGAGGCAGTTAGACTCCCACTTCTGTCCACCTCTCCTAGCATTTCTTCTTTCTCTCTCTGGCCCTCTTTTCCCCTCAGCTGTTCTAGGTGGTCGGGGCATCTTAGTCATTCACTTACATTTTTTAGCCTGCTACAGCCTCCTTCCTGCCTTTCATTGTGCCTGGAATGCTGCCTGCCACCGGCTTGTGTGGGGATGGCATGTTCTATGGTTGTGAGGAAGTTGGGGGGTCTGAGTGTTCCTTATGTGAGTGTCAGCCAGTCTCCTTGTTTTTAGCTTAGTGTGTTCTCCATACCCTCAGAAGGACTTTAGGGACTCCAGTTTCAGAGTTTTTCTGGGGTTCTGTCCTGTTTACTAGCTTGCTTTCCACAGATATCCCTCCACCAGCCTTGGGCTTCCTTGCCAGGGTCACTTACCAATCTGCTTTTCAACACCTTGGTCTTTCACATGTCTTCTGCTTTCAGCAAAGATGGGGTTGGTGTTTCTATATCCTTTGTCTTTTTGGGTGTTCAGCTGAGAATCTTGAGGGAGATAGCGGACATCAAACCAGGGGTCTTCATTTTTCTATTATGTTCTTCATTTTTTCTAGTACCTAGTGGAATTATGTCCCTTTCTAGTACTTAGTAGCTTCTTTTAGTTTACCATAGAGACTAGAGACACTTCAGGAAGCTGTTATGTGAGTAAAAAGTCCATAGTAGAAATAGTAAAATGAAAGCATGTCGAACACTACAGAACGTAGGTGGCTGTTTGAATGTGGGAGTTAGGGAGCAGGAGGAACCTCAAGGGGGATTGTTAGCTTTGAAGATTTGTAATTGATGTTCTCCTATCACTAGTTTTAGAGTAGCTATTGTTATATTTGCTTGTGACATGTTACAAAGGTTGGTAATTCGCCTGCATGCTTATATTAGCACTCTTCCCATCCTAAGAACTTGAGAGAATCATTTTGAAAGCTTCACTGATAAGATGCATGCTAAGATGCCTAGATGTACATCTGAGACATTAATAGACATTAATTGAAATGGCCTTAGGACCATGTTGCTGGTGAGTGATGTACATTATAAGAAATTCTGAAGTAGAAGACAGTGGTGAGATAGAAACATGAGCATCTAAGATATAGAACCCATATTTGATCAGATTGCTACTATGTAATGTGAGAAGAGTTAAGCTTTTAGTGTCCCATGCATTTTGTAAGCAGCTGTAGGTTGTGATACATCAGAATACATCAGTGCAACAAGTGTTTTGAAAATGTCTACTTTGGTGTGATTTCAGCGAGGAGGACATGTACCGTGCTGCAGATGAAATAGAGAAGGAGAAAGAATTGCTTATACATGAAAGAGGGGCATCAGGTATGTTTGGAATTGTTTTATTTATTAGAGTCCTTACTGTTTATACTAGAACATGCAGTTAAATTGGTATAGCCATATTCATAAAATCTGGACATGCACTTCCTAGGAAGTATTCTTACAAGTATGGTCTTACGTACACTGATTATTGTTGAGGTATGTATGTTTAGGGAAGACTGTTTCCTGAGGTTTCAAAATTTGAATGCACGTATTCTCTCTGCATTCTTTACATTCATGTCATTTTTTTGTTCCTGTAGAGGATTATTTTAATCTCCTGAAACTACCTTCTCTTTTTTATTTCATTACATTCCTAGGAGAGTTTGACTTTGAAATGGATTTTTCATTTCTAGTTGAAGCTAGCTGTGCACATCTTTGCATGCAGATGGCCATGTAAATCTGACTGACTAAAAAGAATGGTTACTGAATAAATAGTGCTAACTCTCTTGTTTTGTGATTTCACATCATCCATGCTTCTTATCTATCAGGCCTGCTCTTTTAACCTTCACTAGGGCCCTTTCCAAGGGCGAGATGCTTCTCCTAGCCCCTTTCACTGGTCCATGGAGACTTGGCCTGCAGGGCTGTAAGTGAAGTAGATCCTGTGCCAGCAGGCCTCATACAGAAGCCAAGTGGGGATACTCCTCAGATAATTCACAAGTGACATTTTCTCTTTCATTACCTGTGCAATTCAGGTGTTCTATTGGTTTGTTTTGAGAACTGGCTTCTGCTTATTTTATGGTTAACAAAGCATTATCATTGTAATTAGGAACAAATGATACACAGTAGGGTTATTTTAAAATTGTTGCATTATAATTATCCATAATGGGATTTGATGTTACATATTTTTACATGCACTCAATATAATTTGGTCATATGGTTCCCTAGTATCTCTTTTTTTCCCTCTCTTTCTCCTCTTCCCTGGTTCTTTTCCCTACTGTACTGGTTTTCCTTCTATTTTCATGAGAACCCCTCCCCCCTTTTCCTATTTGTTTCTCTCTAGCTTCCAAATATGAGAGAAAACATGGATTCTTGACTTTCTGAGTTTGGCTTAGTTTGGTGTCAAGTTTGCATTTTCCTGAAAATGACATAATTTCATTCTTCTTTATGGCTGAGTAAAATTCCATTGTGTGTATATACCACATTTTTTTTATTCATTCATCTGTTAATGGACACCTAAGATGGTTCCTTAATTTGCCTATTGTGAATTGTGCGTCTATAAACATGAGTATGCATGTATCGCTCTAGTATGCTGATTTCCATTTTTTTTTTTTTAGGATAAATATCAAGGAGTGGTACAGCTGAGTCATGATGGTTTCATGATTCCAGTACTAGTCTTTTGAGAACCTCCATGCTGATTTCCATGGTGGCTGTACTTATTTATAATCTTACCAATAATATAAAAGTGTTCCTTTTCCATTACATTCTCCCCAGCACTTATTGCTTGTATTATTTGTGTGTGTGTGTTTGTGTTTTGTGGTGCTGGGGATTGAATCCAGGGGTCCTGTACCTCTAAGCTACATTTTTCCCTTTTTAAAAATTATATATTTAGGACAGGGTTTTGCTAAGTTGCTGAGGTTGGCCTCTAATTTGCATCCTTATCCCTCAGCCCCCCCTAGTCACTGGGACTATGCTGATGTTTGTGTTCTTTGTGACTACAATTCTAACTGGAAAGAGATGATATGTCAGTGTACTTTTGATTTGCATTTTCCTAATGGCTAGATGTTGAACATTTTTTTCATGTATTTGTTGACTGTTTCTTCTTTTAAGAAGTATATAGTTAGTTAATTTGCCCACCTATTGATTGGATTTTTTTTTTTTTAATGATGCTGTTTGAGTTCTTTATATATTCTGGATAAAATCCTCAGAAGAATAGCTGGCAAAGACCTTCTCACATTCTGTAGGTTCTCTGTTGACTCTCTCTCTCCTTTTTTTTTTTTAATTTTTTTTGGTTGTTGATAGACCTTTATTTTATTTATTTGTATGTGGGCAGAGAATTGAACCCAGTACCTCACACATGCCAGGCGAATGTGCTACCGCTGAGCCCCAGCCCCAGCCCCTCCGTTGACACTCTTAATTGTTCCTTTTACTGTGCAGAAGCTTTAATTTGATGCCATCCCATATATTAATTCTTGGTATTATTTTCTGAGCTTTAGAAGTTTTATTGAGGAAGTCATTGCCTGTACCTGTGTGTTGTTGTGTTGACCCTGCATTTTCTTCTAGCAGTTGCATAGTTTCTGTTCTAATTCTTAGGCATTTGACCCATTTTGAGTTGACTTTTGTGCAGGGTGAGAGATGGGGATCACGTCTCATTCTTCTACATGTGGATAACCAGTTTTCCCAGCATCATTTGTTAAAAAGGCTGTCTTTTTTACTGACATATGCTTTTGGTGCCTTTGTCAAGCATTCTGTGACTCTATCTGTGTGGGTTTGTCTCTGTGTCTTCTATTCTGTACCATTGGTCTGTATATCTGTTTTTAATGTCAGTACCATGCAGTTTTTGTTACTATAGCTCTGTAGTATAATTTGAATTTGGGGATTGTGATGCCTTCAGCAATTTTTTTTTTTTTTTTTTTTTTTGCTTAGAATTGCTTTGGCTGTTTGGGGTCTTTTATTCTTCCAAATGAATTTTAGGACTGTTTTTTATAGTTCAGTGAAGAACATCATTGGTATTTTGATGGGGATTGCACTGAATCTAAATATTGCTTTTGGTAATATGACCATTTAAATAGTATTTATTCTGCCTATCCATGAACATGGGAGGTTTTCCCATCTCCCAGTGTTTTCTTCACTTTCTTTCTATAGAGCTCTATAATTTTTATTGTAGAGATATTTTACCTCCTTGGTTAGATTTATTTTAATTATTTTATTTTGTTTTGAGACTATACACAGTAGGGTTTTTGATAATTTCTGAGTCTTCCTCCTAAGAAGTTGGTGACTCTTCCCTGTAGTCAAAGGAGATGTTTTTTGAAGTGGTCCTGACTTGTTCTTGGTACTCATAAGACTTCAGAGGATGGATGCAGAGTCCTTTTAGCCATATTTTTAAGGAAGATGCATATTCAGCTAGTGTTTTCTCTTCCCCTTTCCAGGTTCTTTCTGTTATTGTTCTCCACACAGTCATTCAAGCTTTTTAGTGGGTCTTGTAACTTCCAGCTTTAGTCTGGGAGTAAAATGGATCCCTTTATACTCCTTGCATCTCAGTTCTTCGGAGTTCATTGCCCTTCCTGAAATAACATCCTTCTGTAGTGCTTCCTCTCCTGAAGCAAAGCCCAGACTGAGCCAGAAAGTTTTCTTGTCCTCTCCTTTTCTGTTGAAAACTCTTCACCTGGTAAAGGGCTCAGCAAATTGTGGCTCACAGCTCAAACCTGACCTGCTATATGTTTTTTTTTTTTTTTTTTTTTTTTACTATCTGGTTTTATAATGAAGTTTTATTGAAAGTTTTTAGTGAACCTATTGCTTTTGTATCTTTCATGCATGGTGAAGTTGTGTTGTACTGACAGAGACGTTATGGTCCTTAAAGCCTGGGTTACTTCCTTTCTGACTCATTCCAGAAAAACTTGGATATTCCTGTCCTAGTCCATGCTGAGAGTCCCAGCTGCCTGGAGGGGTTTCAGTATTAACTTCTTACCTTCTGAGTGTCTGAGTCTTATATTCGTCACTCATGTGGTAGTTGAGGAGCAGACTTGCCACTCTGGTTTTCAGCTTTCCTTGTTTTTATTTGTTGCCATTAGAAATGTTCTTTCCTAGAAACAACAATCATAGTCTGTACAGTTTGCAGGTAAAGAAAGGGAGTATGGTACTCAGTGAGCTGCTTGAGGTCTGGCACTGCCTTGTCCTTGCCTCCAGCTCCTGGCCTAGTACATGGCATGAAGCAGCAGTTGGAAGTCCCCCCCGCCCAAGAGAACAATAGCCAAATGGGAATTCAGGTAACATTTTGGTGCTGCCAACAGTGCAGGTACCCCATTTTCCCAACCCTCACTCCCCATGAAATCCTGTATTGACATCAGATGGCTTGGTCTGCTCGCTTCAGTCCTGAGGTGGTAGGCCTGCCCCACTTGCCCAGAGGGCCAGGTCTTGTCTTTGTGTGGGATTGAGGACAGCAATGGGGAGAGCAGGAAGGGAGACTGCCTAGGAGTGTGCACTCTGTTCAGGCTAATAACCCTGCCAGGCGGGAGCATAAGGCCTAGAAAGTACCCCGGCTCTACATTTATAGTTCTTGTTTTTTGGGAAGGTGAGTGGAAAGACAGATGCATGAATTTAAAAGATGAAGCGTCTTTGCTAAGGAATGACTGTGCAGCACTGGTGTTGGTTGTCTACAGATATTATAACTAAGGGGTCTGTTTCACTTTTGAGCTAATCCTGGCATGTGCTACAGTTAACCATATCTGTTTATGTGAATAAATATAATTTCCCTTTTTATGTAAAATAATTTTCTTTATAGAAGGATTCACAATGAGATTTTAAAAATAGGCAGTTTTTAAAGTTTACTTTAAAAAAATTGTTTTACTTAAACTGTAGGGGGGATGCTCCTTGATCATCTTGGTACCATCACACTCTGGCTTGTAAATGCCTGTGGTCTTTTCTTCTTCAGTAGTCTGTAAGTCTGTTCAGGGTAGAACTTCTGTCTTTATTGCCTTTATATAGACAGTTCCTAGCTTGGTGCTTGGTACATGCTAGACACCTAGTGAATTGAGTTGAATGAAACAATTTTAATTTTTATGCAAAACTTCCTCAGAAGTAAAAATGTTTTGAGGTACTTGTGGGTTTATTTCCTAAAATCATCATTAATATCTTCAATAACTTAAAAAGAAAGTCAAGATGTACCTGAGAATTCCCCTCATTTTCTTCCTGAAAAATACATGTTAACATATGCATACTCATACACCACAAACTCAAACCCCCAACTTTTTATGTTAAGGAAAATCTAAAGACTTTTTTTTAAAACTTTTAACATTTGTATGATCATGAATTATATTTTTAATTTTTGGGAATGTGTAATTAGTCAAATGAGGTCTATGAATCAACTAATGGTGAGAGTTCCATTGTCTGGTTTATTGTCAACAAATAATAGCCTTTTGGGATCAGGGCAGGGTATAAATAAATACAGATAGTTAAGTGATATTTTTGTTGTAGTATGTTATCTTTTTGCATAATGGATATAAAAAACAGGGCTGGGGCTGTGGCCCAGTGGTAGAGCGCTTGCCTCGCATCAGTGAGGCACTGGGTTTGATCCTCAGCACCACATAAAAATAAACAATGATATTGTGTTCATCTACAGCTAAAAAAATATTTTAAAAAAGATGGAATCAGGGGCTGGGGTTGTGGCTCAGCAGTAGAGTGCTTGCCTAGCACATGCAAGGCCCTGGGTTCCATCCTCAGCACCACATAAAAATAAATAATTAATTTTTAAAAAGAACCTTAAAAAATGGAATCAGTAAAATTATTTTTTTATAGTTCAGACTGTTGTCTTTGATTAGAACAGTATTCACAGACCCCTGTGGGTCAGTGCAGTTTCAAGTGCTGAGGACACAGCTGGGAAGCAAAACAAAGCTCCTGCCTTCGAGGAGCTCATGTTCTACTGTGGATAGGTGTATGTGGGGACACAGAAAAAGAAATGTCAGGAGTTAATATTTCTAAGAAGAAAACCAAAATGATTTTAGAGAATATAGAGCAAAGGGCTGTGATATTCTGATACAGGGCATCAGATAACCCTGGACACCTGCATAGAAAGGAGTGGGCAGCCCTGAGGGATAGGGCACAGCTTTCCGGAAGAGTATTAGGGGAGGTTGTAGGGTGAGGCAGGAGCAGAGTCAGTTGGGGGAATGGAGGAAGCTGAGGCCAGAGAGGCAGTCAGGAGGGTGACTCCTTACTTAAGTGAGGAGTGAGATGGGGCCCCTGGAGCTCTCTGAGCTCGAGTGAGGTCATCTCCCCGTAAGTGGAGAGTGGTCCAGAGTTGTGGTGACAAGGGAGAACCATCGAGAGACCTCCATGGCTAACTAGGGGTGAGGTGATGGTGGTCTGGACTAGGTGGGTAGACACTAGTAGAATTCTGGATTTTGAAAATGAAGTGAGAAAGTGAGCAAGGAAGGGTGACCCCCAAGTAATTCAGTATTTGAATTATGCTTTGGTTTGCTACTTTTTTTCTTTTTGATTTTTTTAACAGAACCCAGATTAAGTGTGGCTCCTGAAATGGATATCATGGACTACTGCAAAAAAGAATGGAGGGGAAATACACAGAAAGCAACCTGTATGAAAAAGGTACAGCAGAGATGCCCATATTTCAGGTCTTTTAAATAGTCTCTCATAAATTATGTCATTTTATATTTTTAGACATTCATTAAGACAACTGCTATTAGACTTGGTAAATACTGGTGTTCTAATTTTAGAAATGAGGAACCAGACTCCATGGATAGCACCTTGTTTGGAGTCACAATATTATTATAGAACATGCATCACTTATTCAGTAACTTAATTTCTTTGAAAAACTCTTATGACTGTGTTACTCAGATTTGGGTGAGTTTTAGGGCCATTTGAGAATGCCCTTATTAGCCTGGTGTTGTAAAAGCCTTAAGGATAAGGGCAGGCTAATTCCATACCCTTTGGGTCTGGTCAGATGCTCTCTAATCCTAGGGGCCTAGAAACCTCTTGTATACCTTGAAATAGAGGATCTGGAGTAGTTTCCTTCATTAGTGTTTCCCAGGAGCTGCCCCTTCTTAGTTCCGTTGCATAAACTGGCAACCTTAACGTATTCTTCAAAACTATGGGACTGATCTTGGGGACTCTAACATTCTTTATTAGGTCAAACCATGTGGAATTATTACTACTATTTGACGATGAGCTACAAAAACAGCAGTGTCAGCCAGGCGCCTTGGTGCATGCTTGTAATTCCAGCGGTTCAGGAGGCTGAGGTAGGAGGATTGTGAGTTCAAAGCCAGCCTCAGCAACAGCAAGGTACTAAGCAACTCAGTGAGACCCTGTCTCTAAATAAAATATAAAAATAGGGCTGGCAATGTGGCTCAGTGGTTGAGTGCCCGAGTTCAATCTCTGGTACCACCTAAAATTGGGATTTAGGTGTCCACCTAAAATTGGGATTGTTTATGTTATAAATTCAAATGTACTTCTTGTGTATTAGGGGTATGAATCCTATTCTATTTGATAGAAATGTCTTAATTTTTTTGTTCAGAACTTCCTTGTTTAGAATTTAAATTTTTAAGCATATGAATACATTTATTCTTTTCCTTATAGCTTCTTTTTCTAGAAATATTGCTCATCTTTAAGTATGCCCCCTGTTGCTTAGGGGCTTTTAGTCAAATGTGCCTGCCACTCATAAACCTCTGAGAGCAAATGGTGAGCCCTGCTTCTTTCAAGTCTGGTACAGACTCTGGTGTTTTAGATACTTATTAGTGTCCTCAATCACAAAATATTCAGGGCTCTCAATTCATGCCCAGGTTAAAAATATGTATACTATATTTGCCCTGTACCAGACTAGATAACCAAAAAACTAGATATCTAAACTATATTTTCTCATCTTTCCCAGAAATGTCTCTGACTCGTAATTTTATTTTGTGACTTCAGTCTCTCCATAGGGTCTCTTTAAATAGTTATCATCTTAAAGTCCATTATTAAAGATGTTCGAGTTACCCAAATATTCCATATTTTGGAACTTGTACTAAAATTATTTCTCTATGGGATTAATTCTAGGGAAAGAAAAGATTTGATTTCTGACCTCGTTTGAGGAACATCTCATCAGGACTTGTGGCTTAATTAGAGCATGGTAACTAGGGTGCCTGGCAATACTTTGGTCTCAGTTTTATTTTAGTTCTTATTTGCTTAATTGTCTAACTTTTCGTTTGGATACTTTGGATATAAATGTGTATAAATCTAAATTTAATTTTAAAAGTTTGATTCTTCTCTAAAATATTGTGATTTTCTGTGCTTTTGGGAAGGTACGGTTGCAATTGCATCTGCCATGGTAAATATTCCTGGGATAATTGGGGGTCTGTCAGAGGGAACTGGTGCATATTGGTAGATGTGAGTCGGCCTGATGGTTATTATATGTTGTACTGGTTGGATCACTAAGTACAAATGCAACTTTCAAATTTTCATTATTGGAAAGAAGTCCTTTCATTTTCACATAGAATGGCATCCTAAAACACAAACTTTGAAAACCACTACTAGAAAGGTTCTAGTTCTTAGACACCCAAAATGAGGGGTCTGCATTATGCCTGCTCCAGTGTGATACCTCTTTCTTTGTGTAAATGCAGGGTAGCAAGTAGAGTTTCAAGTGACTGTCAAGAACAGGACAAGTGAAGGGGCTAACTGGACTTGGGGTCAGCAGAGTCAGTCCTGGTGATAACAGTGTTCAGCTGAAGAAATCAGGACCTCATGTAAGCCTATAGACCTAGTCACCAGGACTTTTTTGAAATACGCTTCAAAATGGTTTATTTGGATGGCTGTTTTTGAGTGCCCAAGCATGGCACTGAACATTTTCATTTCCTTGTTTTATTTTCAGACGGAGCAAGAGTGACACTTCAGTTTACTTGGGAAAAAAAAAAAAAAGGTCTCGGGCTGGGGTTGTAGCTCAGTGGTAGAGCACTTGCCTTGTATGTGTGAGGCACTGGGTTCGATTCTCAGCACCACATAAAAATAAATAATAAAGATATTGTGTCCAGAATAAAAAAGGTCTATCAGATTATTCAGACATTTCCTAGCATGTAGATTTTTACACACACATTCATACACAGTCATGCACCCCATAACAATGTATTGATCAACAACAGACCACATATATAATTAGGATCCTGCAGGATTATAAAAGAGAAGAAATTAATATGAAGGAAAAATTCACCTCACCCATTGATGTATCTGTGGTATATGGCAATACACTGCATTACTCAGATGTTTCGTGATGCTGATATCAACTAACCTAGTGTACTGCCAGCCATATGAAAGTATTACACATACATTTGGGTATACTACAAAATACTTGATAATGGTAATTTGTGACAGTTACTGTTTGACATATTTATTTTATTATTTGCTATACTTTTGATCATTAATATTTAGAGTGTTTACCATAAAACAGTTTGCCATGTTATGACAAAAGCAGCCTCATATTTTTCATGTTTACTGACTCTACATTGCCTCATTTACTCCTGTGCTTAATTTAATCTCATCATGGCGTTTAAGCATACAGAATCCACCGCTAATGTTGCCAGTAAGAGGCCGTATAGCCTAGATGTGTAGTGGGCTATACTGTCCAGGTTTGTGCAAGTATATATGATGCCTGCATAGAGATAAAGTTGCCTAGTGGTGCATTTCTCAGAATGTCTTCCCATCATTAAGTGACAGTAATAAGAAGGAATTTTAATGTCTCACAAAGGATTTAGCCAGTCTTGTTTTCATTTTTCCAGTGATCTGGAATAGGATAATTTTTTTCCCCACAGGAATGGAACTCTTCATGCTCTCTGAAGCCAGTGACCACCATTTAAAATTCTTTGATACTTTCTCCCAGGGCTATGAGGAGGTTTCTCAGAAATTCACCTCCATAAGGCGAGTCCGTGGTGATAATTACTGTGCACTGAGGGCCACACTGTTCCAGGCAATGAGCCAGCTGGCTGCGCTTCCCCTCTGGCTGCAGGATCCGGAGCTCACGCTGGTACGCTGCTGCTACAGGTTTGAGTCTGCAGTGTTTCAGAGAGTTTTTGGGAGACTTCCCTTTGTTGCTCATGCTATCTGCTGGTGTCTGTAGGATGGCATCAGCATGTGGGTTTATTCAAGTTTTTGTGTCGGGTATGATTTCACATAGTAAAATAAACAGAAATAATTGGTATCTCCCAGAAGAGAAAATGATAAAAGTTAATTTAAACAATTCAGCTGAATTAGAAAACAGATATTTAGATTGCATAAAAATCACTTAGGAACAGTTTAATTTCAGTATTGATGTTTATATTACATGGGCTGTATATTTTACTAATTGAGAACCTACCAGGGTTTTAGAATACACATTTCTTTCATTTTAGCTGCAGTTCAAGGAATAGTACTCTCTGCATGGTGATATGGTTAATATCACATGGGGAGAAGCTCCCAGGCCTGGCCTTCTTTAGTATTTTAAATCTTCTACATGATAGAGATATACTGGGATCCAAGGGTTCGTGTGTCTTGACACAAATAAGATCACATAATAGGAATGATTGGTCAGAACAGACTGACATTAATTGGAAGAAGATCTAAAGTTCTGTGCTTTTAAAAAAAAAAAAAAAAAAAAAATCACCCCAAACCCTGAAGTGCTCTCTGTGGGAGACCTGCCTAAAAGCAGTTTATGAAGGGGAAAGAAAGATATTGGGATGTTAATGAATCGTGAGCCCACTGTGCACCCATATGAAGTGTGTTGGCCAGCAGTGATAATAAAGCCCTGGCTGCACTTTAAAAGGAAGGCTTCTAAAAATCAAGTGGTAACAGCTCAGCTGTGAACTGGGCTGGTCCATGCCTATTGTGTGGATGGGGTTGAGTTGTGCCTATATCTTCAGTAGGAGATGAGAATGTGACCAAGATTGACTCATCTCATTCTGGGAATAGAAGAAGATTAGGATAAAGTATACTTGTTTAGAATAAAATAACTTTTAAAAGAAACTTGTTGGTGGCTAAGCTAATAAGAACTGTTTTTGGTGGATAAGGGATCATATGACTCTACAGGACAAAACCAGGACTGGTGGGTGGAGGATACCAGCTATCTGCTTCATGATGATCTATTTTATAAACCAATATACAATCAGCACACCTATTGAAACTGGCAAACTGACATCTGGGAAAGATATTTATTTCTAAGCAAAGACGTCACCTTAAGCAGATTTTTTGGTATTAGCTTATTATGTCTTTGTGAAGATTCCAAAACAAATTGATACACTAAGCTATTTTTTTTTCCTTTGCACATGATGACATGTATTAGTAGTGAACTGAGTTCACTTTCTGTGGGGTATATTTTTTTTTTTTTTTTTTTTTTTTTTTTTTTTTTTTTTAAAAATTTTTTAATATTTACTTTTCAAGTATCGGCGGACACAACATCTTTTTTTGTATGTGGTGCATGAGGATCGAACCCGGGCCGCACGCATGCCAGGCGAGCGCGCTACCGCTTGAGCCACATCCCCAGCCCCATGTGGGGTATATTTTAACTTATGTGCTGTATGGTCATAGCTTAATTTATATATTACAACAAAATCCTCTTTCATGTTACATAGGTTTCTTGTTGAACCTTTAACCTTTAAGAGACCTTTACATTTATAGTTCTTGTTGGCATTGAATTTGAAGTCTTATACTTTTCAGGAATCTCTGGCACAAAATTGTGCTAAGTAATTAAACATATGAAGTATATCCTAAAAAAAAAAAGTAAAGCACAATGCCCTGACAGGCTATACTTGGATAATACCACTTGCTGTATTAAAAATAGATGGTGTTCTGTCTATGATCAGTATTAGAATATGATGCGTGTGTTGTTTTCCTGACTTAATTTGAATACTGTGAAAGAGCTTTAAAATTCCTAGTTTCTCTTTCTAATTTCTTCCATTTTCTCTCTGTATAAGCCAGTATATTTTTCCCTTGGGAACACAGTCTAATTATTTGTTCATAGGGGTGGTATTTCTTCATCTAAGCTTTGTTGAATGCTGAGAGGCCTGTGTCAAAGAGAAAAGGTTCATTCTACCTGCCTGTGAGTTCAGTATTTACATTTATTGAACTTTGGTTCTGCTGACTGTCCACTGAAAACAATCACTTAACTCTTTTTTTTGCTCTCATCCACCTAGACGACTTGCCCCTGTGTTGATGTTCTAGTCCCCTAGAACTTAACACGGTTTGAATACTTTCTTGACAGGTTCTTTTTTGTTATTTTCCTCCTGAGGCCTGATGGGTGACACTTTCACCACGGGATTTGTATTTGAGGTGCCAGTCAGGAAAGGAAAGGATATGTAGACTTAGTCTGGTTGTGCTTGACCAACACTGCTTTTAACCTCCTCTTGGTCATCCCTTGGGTCATCTCTCGGACCTCCTATATGTGCTTTCCCATTCCCCTTCTCTCTCTGGCTCCTCCACCAGCTCTTCCCTGAGACAGTCCACTCTTGAGTCCAGCTTCCTTGAGTGAGCAAGTGTGTAAGGCCTGGAACCTTTAGTTAGCTGTTATCTTGCTTTCGTTTGTACTGAGAGGTGTTTTCTATTGGATTTTGACATTTTCCTTCTCTTGTAGATCATCATTTGGTTTCAGGAAACAGGAGAGCTTGACGGAGCAACCGTCCCCTGAATCTGGGCTCAGGAAGAGACCCTGGACTGAGCTGGTGCTCAGCTTCACTGGCCTTGCTCTGTTCCCTGCCTGTGAATTGAGCTTTGTCCTTCCTGCCCCTCCTGACAGTTCAGTTGCCTCCTTATCTCCTGTCGCTGCCTGGGCTTGTTGTTCCTGTTTCTGTCCAAATCTCAATCTCCATGTTTGACTCTAGTCTAATCATCTGACCTTGACCCCAACCTTGGAGATGTTTAGGTCTGGCTATTCTGAAACTTGGGGTAGCACTTTGATCCCTGAGCAGGGGGTGTTCTTTATAGCAGGGACTCTCTTGTTTCTAAGTTTGCTGTGTTTTAGAATGTCTCTGAATAAGTGGGTCCTGTCACAGTGTTTGCTAGGGCAAGATACCGAAGCTTTTTTTTTGTGAGTTCATTTTGGGTACGACATGTTTTTGTTATTTCCTTTCTATCATGATGTCAAGAATTATAGGCACGTGCTACAGAAAAGCTGGCTGTTAAACAGCCATAAATGAAGTGAAGCCTAACTCATGTATTCACTGTTCAAATATTTGTTTGAATATTTACAATCACTGTTTCTTACTCGGTTCTTGTTTCTTGCTTAAGTTTCCTTTATTCTTACAAAAGTCCTGTCTCTGTGTAGTATAAAAGGATGGCTATTTTTGGTTTGTATGAGTTTTGACTCCTGAGAGCATTTAAAGTTATATTCACTTTTTTTCTTCTGAATAAGTAATTCTAACACCTCTATTCTTTTCCTTAGTTTTCAGGTCTCAATTTAAAAAATTTCTTAAGTCCACATGTTGCTGAGATACAGGACATGCTGACCCCGTGTATATGGAAATAACCCTAAGGAGGATTATCATTTTAGCAACAGGTTGCCCAATGAGTGAAAGAAATGAGGAACTGACTTTGTTCTTTTGTGTGGTTGGTTAGATCTTTGCGGTCTTTACATTTTAGTTGATTCTTGTACTTGCTTTTTAGATAACTGTATGGTGTCAGGATGCTCAGCTGTCTTTTTTTGACTGCCTTTTAAACTCTCATTTTCCTCTCACATCTTTGGAGCCAATAATTTCTGCTTAGCTGTTTTAAATCCCAAATTTTCAATTCTTCAAGTATTTCAATGAAGTGACACAAATGCATTAAGATAGGTTGGAGAAAATAACCCAGAGCTTATATATTATATTAATAATGTAAATCAATATTATAATTATTATACTACGATTATATTGCTATTATAGATCATATGATTATGTATTATATACTACATTTAATTTTCTTTTGTATGTTCCACATCATGGAACAAAATAGTTCTCTGTGCTGAGTTGTGATTTCATCTTGTTGCCACTTGAGGGCACATTAGACGCTGGTGAATACTCTGAGGCTGAATTGAAGGTTTGGCAGAAGGGTCCCCTTGTTGCTGAGGTACAGGACATGCTGTTAGAGTTTCTAGGTGGGTCGTTGGTCATAAGATGATGGCTCCTCTGCCATCATTGTAACAGTGGAGTCATTTACATCCCTATTGTGCTTCTGTTTTTTGTAGAAATGAAACCACTTTGGTTTCACATGATTGCTGTAGACTGAGAAGGTGCAACCAGAATTACCATACATGAAAAGGTCTTTTAAGTCTTAGATAGGAACACACAGCTTCCTGTATGACTGTATTTATAACTGTTAAACAAGTTCAATGTAGGATGCTGGAGGATTCAGTTATTTTTTAATGAACTTTTGACCAAAAAGTGAACTTTTTTTTTTTTTTTTTCCTAAATTTTTATAGCAGCCTAATTATATGATTTTTCTCCCGACACACCCAGGGATGTTGGGAGAGTCTAATTTCCCATGGTCACCAGTCACCAGTGTGTCTCAGCTTGCCTTTCAAACTGCAGACTTTATTGATAAGTAGAGGGAAACCAAATAAATACTCCAGGAACCAAGGAAAAAGAAAGAAATCATCATGATAGTAGTTTAGAGGTCATTCTTTCAAAAATAAGGTAGTCAAAAAGAAAAAGAATAAAGCAACCCCAGCTCCTTTAGCTCCTGCTGTTTATTCCCTGTTGTCTTTTTTGTTTCTTTAAATCTTACTGAATTCATTAGGCAGTTAAACTAAATACTGTTGTTTCTTTGCTTGTTAAAATTTTGAGTGTATGTGTTAATATTGTTTTAACAAAAGTATTTTTTCCACCTTTTTAGTGAATTTTTTCAGGAATTAGAGATTAGGCTTTATTTTCCTAGTAGGAAAGGAGCAGGTTTTCATTTTACCCAAGACTACCTCCCTTGCCTGGGAGTGCCTTCCTGAGCAGTGTACTAGGGAGTGGTGGAAAGGCTGCCAGTGAGCCCAGGTTTCAGGAAAGATGAAGTATGGGTGCTATATTAGCTCATCCTTACAGTTGCTGAGGAATATGCCTGGCTGTGGTTGGTGTCATGCAGGCAGGACTCTGCCTGTGTATGTCAGCCAAAAGCACTGTTCTCTTTGGTAGTCCGCTGCATGGTAGTACTTCCTAAGTTCCTGACTTAAATATTTAGGTCCTCCAGCCTACACCCACATGACAGACTTGCAGGAATTAATTCTGGAAAAAAAGGTTTTATAGGCTTCATGATTTCTTCCAGCTTGAATCAAGTGATGGATTTTTCTTGGAAGATTAACACCTCTTTATCTCTCTTGTTTCTTGCTATTCTAGTTACCTGAAAAACTGATACACAAATACAGCTGGATCAAGCAGTGGAAACTTGGGCTGAAATTTGATGGGAAGAGCGAGGACCTGGTTGAAAAAATTAAGGAATCCCTCACCTTGCTAAGGAAGAAGGTTTGGACAGTGTGGTTTCCTGCCTCTGACTAGTGTAGAGCTCTTACTCCCGATTTCCCCAGCATACTAGTTCTTAGTCTTTATTCAATGGGTCATCAGATGCTCTTGGCTGAGCAGGTTACACTGGTGCACACCTGTAGTCTCAGCTACTCAGAAGGCCAAGGCAGGAGGATTGCTTGAACCCAAGAGCTGGAGCCCGGTCAGGACAACATAGCAAGACTCTTGTCTCAAGCAACCCTTGGCCGATTTATTTATTTTTATTTTAGTTTATAAAGAAAATAATTTTATTTTGGAAAGAAAAGAATTTTATTTTGGCTCAGGACTCTAGAGGCTGGAATTGGCTAGTTTTTAGATGATTTTTTTTTTTTTTAAGAATAAGTTTTTTGGAACAATATATAATAAAAAAGATGCAGAATACATAGAACATGACACCACTCATTTGCATTTTAAAATGCATTTTAAAACCACAATGATACCATATGATATATCCAAGTATACATTACTTTTTTTAGCTCTTTATGAATTGAATATATACATTTTAAATTTTGATGTCAACTACTCTTTCAAAAAGGCCCTCTAATTAATTAACATGCCTTTGATGATAGTGCCCATTTCCACACACACTTTACTCTTTACAAATATTGTTCCAGAAACTTGTCTTTATTGTTGCATGAATAGCTGTCTTTCACTTTTACATTGTATCCATGATAAGAATAAACTAATCCAATGGGGAAAATGCTTTTCTACAATTCATATAGTTTGATATATAGGGGCGTTATTATCTATATAACTACTTAGAATTTTTTTTTTTTTAAATTTATTCTTTTAGATATACATGACAGAGTGTGTTTTGACTTTATACATACATGGAGTATGACTTATTCTCATTAGGATCCTATTCTTGCAATTGTACTTGGGGTGGAGTTTCACTGGTTGTGTATTCATATATGAACATAGGAAAGTTATGTCTGATTCATTCTACTGTCTTTCCTATCCTGTTCTCCCTCCCTTCTCTTCATTCCCCTTTGTTTAACCCAATGGATTTCTATTCTTCCCTCCTGTACCCTTAGTGTGTGTTAGCATCTATATATCATATAGAACATTTGGTCTTTGGTTTTTTGGCATTGGCTTATTTCACTTAGCATAAAGTCTCCAGTTCCATCCATTTCCTGGCAAATTCCATCATTTCATTCTTATTTATGGCTGAGTAATATTCCATTGTGTATATATACCTAATTTTCTGTTATATCCATTCATATATACCTCCTTTCATCTGTTGAAGATCACCCAGGTTGGTTCCATAGCTTAGCTATTGTGAATTGAGTTTCTATGAACATTGATGTGGCTCTATCACTGTAATATGCTGATTTTAAGTCTTTTGGATATATACTGAGGAGTGAGATAACTGAGTGAAATGGTGGTTCTATTTCAGATTTTCTAAGGAATCTCCATGCTGCTTTCCATAGTGGTTGCACCAATTTGCAGTCCCACCAGCAATGTATGATTGGATCTTTTTCCACATATCCTTGCCAACATTTATTGTTACTTTTATTCTTGATAATTGCCATTCTGACTGGAGTAAGATGGAATCTCAAATTTTTAAGTGAATGCAAACTGTTCCCATGAGGTCTTTGGTAAAATGGAGGAATATCACCATTATCTATTCTTGGTTGAGATGTTGTATGCTAGTGTATCTATAACAATATGTTTAACTTTCTTAAAGGTGAACTTTAACAAATATAATCTTTGTTCTGATTCATATTTATAAGTTTCAGAGATACGATTTAGTTCATATTTCTTATATAGCAATAAAACTAACTCAGGCTTATTAAGTTCTTCCCAGTTATGGTTTAATATTCTATCCCTATATCTTAAATACTTAACTTTGTTTCCAGTGACTTCTCAATAAGGAGATTTCGTAACTAATTGTTTGAAAAGTGTCCTAAGAATTTGTCTGAGACAATTCTGGGAGAACTTGGTCTGTGCTTCCTGGTGTTTTAAACTTTGTGTTTAAAATTCTCCCTGTGATTTTGCTCTCTCCTCTGAGTTAGATGTCCTGCGTGTATGTGGGCCTGCATTGACTTCTCAGTTGCTTGCTTTGAGCAACTTGGAGTTCCCTTCCTAGGTACAGTGAGCTTAGGGCCCATCAGTTGTTCCAGGCTTTGTTGGTGGAAGGAGGGGTCAGGTAAAGGGAAGTTAGAAAGAGGTTCTTCCTAGCATCACCTCAAGTGGTGATCTGTTCACTCAAATTTAGTCTCTCTGCCCTTGTTCAACTTTGAAATCCCCGAGAGACACCCTATTTCTTCCTTTGCACCTAGTCCTTTAGCAGCAAGCCTGATACATAATAGACATTTGGTTAATGCTTTTTTGATGAATAAACTGGGGCCCTGACTTTCTCAAACTTAGTTTTTAATACAAAGATAAGAAATGTTTACTGGAAAGTACACTGTCAAAGGAAGTTTCATCTTCCACTGTAAAGAAGTGGGAGAGAGAAAGGAAGAGGGGGTCTGTTCTCATTACCTGTTGGAGTGGAACTTAGGATTTTTGGGGACTGGATGCCTGTGCCTTCTCACTCCTGGGTCAGTGGAAGGTTGAGGGCAGGGCTGTGGCCCTGTGTGAGTGAGTGGGAGAGTGCTTAGCAGAGCTATAGGTAATAAGAAGGATCTGGTGAAATGCTATTTTTGCTTTATTGGGTATGACTACTATAATTAAAGTCTCATATTTGGGACTGTTTAGGTGAGGCCAGTTTGTAATCACATTAAACTTATTCATTAATTATCTCAGCCAGTATTACTAACTGTCCTCTGTGCCATGACGTACACTTAAGTTTCACAGGTTGTTTTATTGCTACAACCTTGACGTTGGTGTTATGATCAGCCTTGTTTTATAGATGAAGAAACTAAGGCCCAGAGTTTGGTTAAACACTCTGCAAAAGCCATCAGTTGTTGGTGGTGAGGCCTTGTTTCCATCCTGATTCTCTGACTCCAGGTCCATGCTCTGGACTGTCAACTTGGTCTACTTATAGAAAATATGAAATGTGGACAACATGTTCTAGCTTTTAACCTAAATATTTGGGGGGTTCTGTGTAGTCATTACCATTAAAATTTGTTGAATTTAAAATCTCTGATGGCTGTTGAAAGGTACACAAATTATTGATTATTCATAAGGACTGTTATTTATATTGTCATCTCTTTACTCATTCACTATAACTTAAAAGCACATATATTTATAGGGTTTTCTTGTTCACTTAAGAAGTTTGCCTATACTAACTGAATACCTGATACTCTGCTTTATTCTTAATCAGGAGTCAGAATGGATTTATTTAATATGAAGCTCATGTATATTTTTAATAGGTTAGAGGGTAAGTTTAATAAGCTAAAGATCCCACAGTGTTCTTTGCCATCTTCCATTTTAGATGGTAGGTTTTGTTTCTGGGTGGTCACTGTTTGTGAAAACCCCTCAAAGGATAGTTTTAGCTTCCTACTACATACAGCTCCACACACAGGCCTCACATAGACACGTTAGCTTTTTCATTAGTATCTCTGCCTGCTTAGTTCAGTCTCATCCCCTGGGATGTTAGAGGAGTCAGAAGTTCATCCCGTGGCCCAGGGCTTCTCCTTATCGCATTGTGCTTCTGTTTTAGATTAGTGGGGGAAAGGCTGAACTAGGAATTGTGTGATCTTAAGAGTACCATTGATTGATCTGAAACTTAAAAACATTGTGGCCACATTAGGATGATTTATAGTCCCTACTTTTGAACATAATTCTGTATTCATAATATGGAAGTATACCAGGGATTTTTAGAACAAAAATTCTAACTATTACATAACTTCCTTATTGTAGTGGGCAAGCCTGGCTGAAATGAGAACTGCTGAAGCAAGGCAAATGGCTTGTGATGAACTGTTCACAAATGAAGAAGAGGAATACTGCCTCTATGAAGCTGTAAAATTTCTAATGCTAAACAGAGCCATTGAACTATATGATGATAAAGAGAAGGGAAAGGAAGTACCATTTTTCTCTGTGCTCCTGTTTGCTCGGGACACATCGAATGACCCTGGACAGCTACTGAGGAACCACTTAAACCAGGTGGGACACACTGGTGGCCTTGAACAGGTGAGTCGTGTCTTTGGAGTGCATTACCTCAAAACACAGCAGTGTTAACTGTCAAACATCTCAGTGTTTGTAGGTCAGGAATTCAAGAGCAGCTTAGGTGGTTGTGGCCGATGGTCACATAGATTTAATCATGTTATTTGGGGCTACAGTCTTCCTTGGGGTTGAAGGATCTACTTCCATGGCCTATTGACATGGCTCTTGACAGAGGTCCTTAGTCCTTACAGTTAATAGGAGGGCATGGTTCCTTACCATAGGGCTTCTTGGGTGTCCTCATGACATGGCAGCTGACTTTTCTCAGAGTGGTCCACGTAGAGAGCAGGGAAGTCGCACACAGGCACTTATACCATATTCTGTTTGTTAAAAGCCAGACACTAAATCCATTCAACTCTCAAGAGGAGGGGAATTGACCTCTCCCCTTTCAAGTGAGGTATTTCGAAGATGTGTAGTCCTGTTTTATAATCATTAACAGTATTATTCTGGACTTTTCTTCTGGGGGTGATGGATATAATTAGTACCCTTGGCTCTGGAAGGGTAGACATAAATGAAGCATGTGGAGGAGCCATTTGAAGGTCTTGTTTACATAGATGCCCATAACAGTCTTGTTCTTAAAGCAATAGTTGAGTCACCACACCTTGAATAGCCAACCCTTGAGGCTGCCCCATTCTCCTTACACGGCAGACTCTCATACCACTTTTTCCTAAAAGGCCCGAGTGCCAGGACAGATATTGCAAGGAGTAGAGAGCTGAGTTGAGTTCCCGCTGAGTCATCCTGGTGGGTGGAAATCTGTTCCATTGTTTTTCTCAGTGTGTCACTGCTGGGCCAGGCAGGATGATTAATATAAAAAAATTATCTGTATGCATAATGTGGGTTGCTCACATCTCCTGAACCATTGCTAATACTTTGTAATAAAAAGCCTAGGAGAGTGTGGTTTGCATGTCAGACTGAAGTTAGTCCTTTATGAGATCCTACAAGGTCTTCTACAGTAGTGTCCATTCTTCTTTTAATAGCAGCTTTCTTGAAATGTAATTTACATATCAACAAGTTCGCCCTTTTAAAGTTTTGAAACTACCACTTGCAGTCTCATTTTAGATCAATTTACCACCCCCAAAAGACACCTCAAACCCATTAGCAGTTACTCTCCCTTCCGTGTTGTAGCTCTGGGAAACCACAAAGCTACTTTCTGTCTCTAGTTTGCCTATTCTGGGCATTTCATATAAATGGAGTCATATACTGTGTGGTATTTTGTGACTGGCTTCCTTTGTTTAGCATAATGTGTTTAAGATTCATCCACATACTGCTGCATGGATCAGTACTTCATTCCTTTTTATTGAAAAGCAACATCTCATTGTATGAAAGTATTGTATTTATTCATTTGTTAGTTTTGACAGGTATTTGGGTTACCTCCACCTTCTAGCTACTAGGAATAATCCTGCGGTGGACATTCAGGGATGATTTTTTGTGTGGACACATGTTCTCTTGATTATATGCCTAGGAGTAGAATTGCTATGGCAGATGGTGATCCTTTGTTGAACATTTTGAGGAATAGCCATACTGCATTTGAAAATAGTTTGTGCCAGTTTACACTCCCACCAGCCATGAATTAGTGTCCCATTTCTCCACATCTTTACCAGCATTTTGACTATCTTTTTTTAAAAATTGGGATGAAGTTCACATAACATAAATAATCATTAAAGTATGCAACTCATTGACATTTAGTACATTTATGGTGCTATGGGATCACCATCTCTATGAAGTCCAAAATATTTTCATCACCCCCAAAGAAAACCCTGTATTCTTTAAGGAGTCACTCCCCATTGTCATCTGGCTTTTTAAAATATTTTTTTTATTACTTTTTAAGTTGTAGGTGAACACAATACCTTTATTTATTTTATATTTATGTGATGCTGAGGATCAAACCTCTCACATGCTAGGCAAGTGCTCCACCACTGAGCTACAACCCCAGCCCCTGGCTTTTTTATTATAGCCATTCTAGTAGGTGTGAAGTGGTATCTCATTGTGGTTTTGATTTACTTTTCTCTAATTACATAGGATGTTGAACATCTTTTCATGTGCTAATTTGGCCACTTGCATGTCTTCTTTGGAGACATGTCTTTGCAATCCTTTGCCCAGTATTTAAGCTAGAGATATATGTTTTTTAATATCTTTGTTTTATTTATTTATTTATTTATTATTTTTTATGTGGTGCTGAGGATCGAACCCAGTGCCTCTCACACGTGAGGCAAGCGCTTAACCACTGAGCTACAACCCCAGCCTCTGGTTATATTTTTTTTAATTGTTGAGTTGTAAGTATTCTTTATATATTCTGGGTATTACCAAATGTAGGATCCATTCTTGACTATCTCCTTTTTTTTTTTTTTTTAAATAAGAATTGGGACTGAGTCCAAAGGAGAGGAGGAAAAAGGTTGCAGTATAAGCCACTACTGTGTGCGTGGTCAGGGTAATAGATGGAACATGGTGTTAGACCCCGTCTTTTGGTGTGGCTTCCTTAAGAATCCCATTTGCTCTTTCTCCACAGGTTGAAATGTTCCTTCTTGCCTATGCTGTGCGCCATACCATCCAGGTGTACCGGCTCTCCAAGTACAACACTGAAGAGTTCATTACAGTCTATCCCACTGACCCACCCAAGGACTGGCCGGTGGTGACCCTCATCGCTGAGGATGATCGGCACTATAATATCCCTGTCAGAGTATGTGAGGAGACAAGTCTGTGAGAGACTCACCTGCCTGGACAGTCTGAGGACATGGCAAAAGTGCACAGGCAGCTCCTCAGCTTGGGCCTCAGGCCTCTGCTGGTCTCTAAGAACAGTCTGTGAGAACTCTTGGGCCCCTGGGAACCAAGTTGGACTGAGGTGTTCTGAAGACTAACTTTTCATAATAAGAACAACTGTTTTCCCTTATCTGGGACCCAGTGTGTTTCATTGGGACCATCAGAGCATACCTTTGGAAAGTGCATACTGCATTTCCATAAAGCAAATACTTTTGTATTAGAGGAAACTCATTTTGAAGAATATATTCATGTCTCAAGTCAAAATTCTCTCTACTGGTAAACTGGCTTTTAAGTTTTAAGATGGTAATTTTTCTTTGGTGGAAATGGGTGTCTGTAGTGATCATTCTATGCAGTCTGCTTAAGTGGTATAATTCTGGGAGATTTGTTAATGGCACAGTCATACCATGCTCTGATATTCTCATCTTCTTATGGAGGGATGAGCAGTGATTCGGACTTACATATTAAGTAATGCTATTTTAAGCAGATGGTCTCATAGAAGATGAAGAATTGGGCCCCAGAGTGGGTTGTTTGGAGGCTTTTTTCAAGTTTGGAGGAGATACAGTGGAATCTAGTGATTGTTACAGGTGTCTACTGTCCCCAATGTTCCAGAGTCTGGGACATGGTACAGGTCCCTATTAGCATGGATGAATGTTTCTTGTAGTTGTACTCCAGTGTCAGGGGCTGTTAATTATTCTAAAGTTCCAAAGAGTCACAGTTTTATAGTTAAAACAGAGTTTATATCCTCCCATGTGTTTAGAGGAGGAATCTAAGGTCATATGATTTCAGTCACTGCTCAGAGTTCAGAGGTGGGGACAAGCTGGGCTCCTGATCTTCTCTTGCCCTTTTCATGCGGTGTTTAAGGGTAGCATCATTGCCAGATCCATGTAATGGGCTGATACCCTGTCTGCTGGCAGGGGATAAATAACAGCAACCAACCTGAGATTTTTCCTGAGCAAGCTAAAGCAACAGTGTGCAGAAGGGTGGCTGAGCCACATGTGTCCTTGATTTGGCTTGGGCGGCCTGAGAAAAGCAGTGATGACCTGCTGGGCACAGGTGAGGTGTTTACTGGAGCTGCTAAAGGGGAAAGTGCTGCTGAGCTGGTCTGCAAGGGATGTGTACTGTGGTCATTGTTCATGTGAACCAGACACATCACTCTTCAGTATTCTTTTGGCGGCACCTGAATTGGCTCAACATTTGTGGAGTTGATGTTTCCTTCAAGTACTGAGCTTATTTTATAATAATTAAAATCTATTTGATCTAATTTAATATGATTAATAAGTTTTCTACACTTTTGAAAATCTGTGTCTCTGTTAATAAAAAATTAAGTCTTAAGAAAGCTCAGCCTGCACAAAGTATTCAGACTGTTACATTAGTACTTTTCCTAGTACCTACTTGGTGATATTCACCACATTTTACTAGACATGTATCAATTAGCATTTTGAATCAGATTCTATAAATGTATGTGAATACTTTAGAGAGGCTTTGTGCTTTTCACAGTGAAATACATTGGTATCTTAAATAAGGAGGTACCTAGAAGCCCAATTAAAGTAATAATAATGACTTCTTGGCTTTGACAAGTTTAGTATTTGCAACTATATGATTCATTTATGAGCATTCTTTTAGAGCACAGCTTGAAATATTTAGATTATACTTGGCAATAGGGATTTGTGCCCTTGGGATATATTGAATCTGACCATTGGTTCATATACATTATTGAATGTGAATAATACGATATTAAACCTCATGATTAATGCATTTTGAAAATGTTCTAATCTTAGTGAACTTGAACTGGACTTCTGGGCAATTTGCTTACATTTTATATTTAAATCTACCGAAATTGTAGTTTTAGCCACCACATTGGTAAAAATTTGAAAGGGGGTGTTTATTTTATGTTGCTTATTGTCCAAAGACCTTCTCACACTGTGCTATCAGACTGTCATCCAGGTTTAGCAGAATAACATCAGAAAAGAAAGCTTTCAAAGAAATAGTACTTAATGAAATAGAAATGATTAATTCATTTAAAAATTCTTTTTTTTTTTTTGGTTGCAGTATTCAATTTTAGTTGTTCAGAGTCTTAATTTCATTTTTCATTTTTGGTCTTGAGCTGGTGGAGTGACATCAATAGTATAGAAATTGAATTAAGATAAAAATGGATTCAAGAGAATAATCTACTTAGAGGGATCTTTAAAATGGTATGGTGTTCTAGAAGAGGGCAAGGTAGTGAGAACTACACTATGCTTAATTTCTAAGAGTTTATATTGCAAGAGTTCAGAAGTTTAGAGATATTGGCAGAACTTAAACCTTTGAGCTCCTTTAAGGCACATTTAAACCTAAAAGCATTTCTCTGTGTCGTGTCCCATGGAATTAACATTTCTTTTCCAGAACATTTTCAGATTCTCCTCCTCGCCTGAACTGCTGGATGTACAGCATCCACTCTGCACTAGGATCAGTGATGGCAGTATCAGGGAATAGGCAGCAGCTATGGTCTCCAGCTTGTGATTTGAGCATATGTGGGGTTTGGTCTGCAGTGTCACCATTCCTTCTCTCTAGAATGAAAATGTTTTAAGTGCACACAGAGCAGGATTAATCCTGTTTTCTTTATATAGCCACTTACACTTTTATTACACTATAATAAATTCTCTTAATGTCTACTAAGATGTTTTCCTTGGTTAAGGAGAGCAAATATTGGTTTTGAATCCTTTTGTTCCACTCCCCTCTAGTTTTAGAGTTTATCAGGTAAAATCTGAGGCCAAATGAATTGATAACACCTCTTTTGGAAGAAGCATTTGTAGATTTTTATGGGCTTCATCTTTTTTTTCCCTCCTCCTTCCTTTGGTTAGAGGCTCTGTGTTGTTCTTCCTGTCCTTTCCCTCATCCCAAGGTGCTGTTCTAAGAGTTAGTAGTTTACTTTTATGAAGACTTTCCAGTTAATGACTGAGGTGCAGTGTCATCTTTAATGATATAGTGCCCCTGCCATCTGAACATATACATAGGACTTACAGAGCTGGGTCTTCTTTTGATATTAAAACATGGCTTGGTCATTTTTTAATGTGTTTTTCTTAAGCAGTACTTACAGATTCTCCCCTTTGAAGACCAGAAAATATTTTCAGAAGCATAAACCAGGGGGGAAATCACTTCTGGTATGCACAAAAAATGCCTTAATTTTAAGATCTGTGACTGCTAGAAAAATAAATAGAAAGCCTTCACTGCATGTGAATCTGAAATGTGGGTGAAACATATAAAATCCCCAAATAGTATAACAAGGCAGGGTAAAATATCAAGTAATTTAAAAATGGCCTAAGGAGAGACTGGGGTTGTGGCTCAGTGCTTGCCTAGCACATGTGAAACTCTGGGTTCCATTCTCAGCAGCACATAAAAAAAAAAAAAAATAAATAAATAAATAAATAAATAAATAAATAAATAGTTTTTTTTAAAAAATGAATGCTATAAAAAATATGGCCTAAGGAACTATGAAGAGAAGTGAGGATGAGGAACTGATTTTAGAATAACCTTTAAAGTGTCATAATAACAGAGCAGTAAATACACAGAAGGTAAGATCTTCTGTGCTTAGTTTTTTTTTTTCTTTTTAATTGGTTCTTTTTAGTTGTGCTTAGGTTTTTTAAAAAAATATTTTTGGTTGTAAGTGGATACGATATCTTTATTTTATTTCTATATAGTGCTGAGAATCGAACCCAGGGCCTTACATGTGCCAGGCAAGCACTCTACCACTGAGCCACACCCCAGCCCTGTGCTTAGGTTTTAAAAAGAGAAGAATCTGAATGAATGGGAGGACTTATGTGCATGGATTCCACAAATTCATATTTCTAAAATGTAAATCCTCTATTTAAGAGAAGTGTAGTCTTTAATGCATAGCTTCTTTGGGAAACATTGTGATCTCTCCTAGGGCGATGGAGAGACCAGGGAGCCCGTACTGATTTGTGCAGTGGTTTAGTGAGGTTGTGGGGAAGGACATAGGCAACTGATTTTATAATATTGATTTAATGGTCTTGTAATTCAGTTTGTAACCTAGAGCCATGAAAAGCATCAAATTCAATTGGCAGATGGTTTGGCCATCTGCTACCCTGGGCTTTTCCTGGAGGTAGTATCTGTAGGAGCCAGGTGGGTTTGGCCATTACCAGAAGAGGTATGTGGGTACCTTTTTTTGAGTGTACCCATGCTGGCCTACAGTCACTGCATTCCTTTCTTTAGGTGGGTGGTAGCCCCATAGCTTGGGACGTAGTAGTATTTTGAGAGGGTGGATGTGAGCTGTCCCATGTGATTCTGTATTTTTTTTCCTAAACAATAAATTGAAATTTATAATTGGGAATGGTAAAATGAATTGGTATGTATATTGAAGATGTGGCGGCCATTAAGTCTGGAAACATGTTAATCATTCTGAAACATCATATCAGTAGGCCATTTCTTATGTCTCTCTTCCCAGGCCTCCTTATAGCATTTTGAATGCCCAGAGGCTTCAGTAACGTAACATTAATGGAGGAGGACACTGATTGGAGTTTAATTTCAGTTAAGCCCATTGATTTCTTAGGTGTAATTTTGGGTCAGGAATGAAATTGTCAAATATGGGTCAATACAAAGAAAGAACACTGGATTCAAAATATCCACAGTCTTGGTAATTATATTCCTAGTAACCAAGGGTGCTTGAGCTTAATTATAACTTCAAAATAATTTTTTATACTCAGTTTTAGGAACTTTCACTTATATATTGAAAAATGCCTTGATTTATATTCACATAAGTGGTGCTAAAAATACAGCACCTTTTAGAAGAACCTCAGGAATCCATAGTGATGGTGATGACTTGGGAGTATTTCAGTGTGGGAACACAGCCAGAATTAATGTATTTAGGGATATCTCTTCTCATTTTTATTATGTTTGTAATACTCTTTTGGTGTTGTTACCTTGCTTTTGGCAGTTTCTAACTTTCTATATTATGGATTTGAGGAGGATAACAGCCCAATGTTGTAACTTCTGCCAGAGTTGATGGTGTTTTTCTTCCATGGGGGAGTCTGCCGTGAAGGGAGAGCACCCGTGGGAACCCAACCCTGCTAGCCTCTGGCTTGTTTAACATCATCTCCTCTGTTTACACTATAAGATGTTTGAACTTGCCAAAAATTTCTCCTGTTTTGAAAAACATGCCCCTGAGGTTCTGGACAGTTTGAGGCCTTACTTCTCATTGGCAAACTCATCCAGATTCCTGGCTCATAGGGCAAGAGTTTCCTGTCACCTGTTGAGTCTCTCGTCTTCACTGTAGGGGCCACTCCTACTCTTGGGTTTTGCTGTTGATTCCCCTTTAGCAAACCTGGATGCTGAGGATTGTAAAAATAAATAACTAAAAATAAACTCAAAAAATAAAACTCAGAAGCCTGGCTGTGTCACTGTAGTTAAATGCCTGCTTCTGAGGACTTTGGCAGACTGTGATCTAATGCTTTAACTTTCCAGCGCCCCCGGGCAGGCCTGTGGTGTCCAGGTCAGTGACTCTTGATCTCACTCCTGCGCTTTGGAGTGCAGGAATCAATTCTGGGGAGGCCTTGTTGGGCAGAGATAGAGTTAGATGAGGTGAAGTGATTAGCACATACCTTCAAAAACGGTGCACAGTTTTGGACTTAGACCTGGATTAATGAGCAGTCCCACTACTCGATTCTAGCAGGGTTGAGTGAGGGTGAATTACTGAACCTCCTTAAATCTCAATGTCTTCAACTCTACCTTGCATAGTCGTCTTATCTTGGATGCTCGTGTGGATTAAGTGAGATGCCAGCATGTAATAGATTTAGAGCCTGCAAGAGCGGGGCTGCAGCCCAAATCCTGACCCAGCCTTGCTTGTGTTTGCTGAGCGAGGCCAGCTGTAACCATTTCAGCTACTGGAAATGTGATAGCAAGAACTTATATGTGTTGTATATGAGTTAGGATGTCACTGAAAGAAGTTAATAATCTAAAAATGGGGCCAGATGTTCACAGGCATTGCAAGAGCAGAGGATGAAGGATGAGCCTGCAGAGTTGTGCCTTCCTCATAGTCAAAGAAATGCTGAGGGGCTGGGGATGGGGCTCAGTGGCGGAGCACCTGCCTAGCGTGTGTGAGGCACTGGGTTCGATTCTCAGCACCGCATATAAATAAATGAATTCAATAAAATCCATCAACAACGAAAAAATATATTAAAAAAAAAAAAAACAGAACTGCTGAGTCTGAAGTACTGCAAAATGGTGCTGGACTTCTGAAGGACCTACTGGCTAGGGATTGGGCATCCTCTAGAAAACAGTGTTAAGCTGGTAATGGGCAGCAACAACAAACCATTCTCCTTCACTGTCCCATTCATGGGGGTTCATCAGCTTTTTCAGTGTTGCACATAAATACACTTTCTCCCTCTACTTGTCTGAGTTATGGTGCTCAGCTCAACTTTGAGGCCAGTGCTTCTAGCACTTCCTCCTCCTTGACCTTCTTTCACCCTGGGAGTGGAGAGAAAAACTGTGGTCCTGACAGTGGGTCTTCTGGAAGCCCTTCTGAAGGTTTTACAACCTCTAAATGGTAAAGAGAAGCCCAGCTGCTTAGCTGCTTTAGTGTGGTTAAACAAGCAGGTATTTATCCAATATGTTTTTATTCACCCCTCTGCCTTGCCCAAACCTTGGACATTCTGCATTTTCTCTTGTTTTCTTCTCCTTATGTCTGGGCTCTGTTGCCTATTTATACTCTTTGCCTGTTACATTGCTCTCCTTCCCTAATTTGAGTGTGTGCTTGAAACCTCTTGTCAAACTACCCTGTAGAGTGGTCCTGTTGATTTATAGGTCCTAGTCAACACCAAGCTTTATCAAACTTTCTGATCTTTGCTGGGCTGCAAGTTGGAAGTTCAGTTTGCGTTTCTTTACTTTTTGAGTAAAGTAGAACATTTTGTACAAGCCATTTGCAGGTCATTTTCTGGGAGCCAACTGTTCATGTTCCTCGCCCAACAGTTGTATGTTCTAACAACCTTTGGCTTTTATATTTGTATTTAACAGAAGAGGGATTTTGTAGGGATAGGAGCAGTGAGAAGGGAAGACAGACTGAGGGGCAATTGGGGGTTCTTATTGAGCTCTTTGGTTGAAAGAAACAAGAACTCAGCTTATCTTAGTTCTTGGAGGGCTTGTCCTTCTTTGGAGATAAGAAAAGAACCTTAAAGATGTAGACTGTGGGGTTGTGGCTGTGGCTCAGTGGTAGTGTACTTGCCTGGCATGTGTGAGGCACTGGGTTTGATTCTCAGCACCACATATTTTATTTAAAATAAAGGTCTATCAACAACGAAAAACATTTAAAAAAAAAAAAAGATGTAGACTCTGGTGGGGAGGGCTGTTGTGTAGGTGTCCTGGGGTCAGAGCACATTCAGGGGAGAAAGGTGGAACTACCTTTGTCCTTTCACTAGAGTGCCTTCTCTAGGCTTGGTTTGCTTTCAAGTTCAGGGAAATAAGAATCATCCAGCTGAGGCTCACCCCTCTCAACTCCCTTCTGACCACCAACCCTCCCTCACGGTCACCACCCTTCACCGAGCTCTTGTGCATCCCTAACAAGTGAGCTGAACTGTGCATGACTCCAGGGATGAAATCACAGAGTAACTTTTTTTTTTTTTAATCTTTCCATCGTTCAAGATGTATTCGGTGGGAAAACTTCCCCTGCATCCTGTGACTTTGCTGAGTATTTTGTTAATAGAGCTTATAGTCATATTAATTTGCCAAATGCTATTTGTATTAGTCCGTTCTCTACAACTATAACAAATAACTTAGATAATCGACTTACAAAGAAAATGTTTTGGCTCAGTTTTTAAGGTTCCAGTTCATTACAGGAAAGACCCATTGTGTTTAACCTTGTGTTGAGACAGCATGTCATGGCAGAAGCATGTGGCGGAACAAAACCACTCGCCTCATGGCCGGGAAACAAAAGGGAAGAAGAGATGAGGATTCTCTAGTCCCTTTCCAGGGCATGGCCCCCATGACCTAAAGACCTCCCACTAGTCACCACCTCCCAGTGGCCCTGCCCTGGGGACCAAGCCTTTAGTACATGGACATTTAGGAGCATTCAAGGGCAAACTCATATTCCTTTTCTACTTAAGAAGTTGGAATATCCCAACTGTGTTAGAGCCACGACTAATGGCTGGCCGCCCTGTCTGGCCCTCCAGAGTTGAAACAGGAGGAGGGAGGCGAGGTGAGGGAGGGAGCAAGGTCTTAACTCTTGAAGTTGTCCTAAACTGGCCTCCCTGCCTGGGGCTGAGCAGGGCTTAGCTCATGTTCTTTCTTCCTCTCTTGGGGTACTTTCAGGGATCTTTGGAGACCCTTCTATCCCCCACCTCTTGTCCCCAATTCAGAGCCTCTCATTGACAGCTGCCCCGTTGTGCCAGTGCTCTGTACTCTGACCTACTTCTTCCTTGGCAGCTTCTCAGAATCCAGTGACAACCCAGCTTCTTTCTGCTGAGCCTTGCTCACACCCCTTCCCCAATTGGACAGGCCTGAAGATGACCCCAGGCCCACCTGGTGATCACTGTGGCCAGGTCTCATCAAGAGAAAGGCATTTGTACCCCTTCCTGTCAGCCTTGGCTTATTCAAGGCAGCCTTAGTGCACCTCTTCCCTCAGATTCAACGGGTGAGTCAGACAACAACCCCCCGAGTCCCGGCACTGTTGGGGCCAGTTCAAGCTCTCTGAATGGCTCCTGAAAAGCCCTGTCACTCAGTAGTTAAGAGGTCCCTTCCAACCTAAGACACACACCCTTGAGTGGAGTGGGACCCAGTACAGATCTTTGAAAGAAACCATCTCTGCAAATTCTCTTTTTGAAAAATCCCTTAGTCCTTTGCCCTCATTGTGGATGGGGGATGATAGAGAGTTAAGACTCTGGAACAGGAAGCTGGTCCATCAGGAGTCCCCATTATGTTCTTGCTTCTCAGTAGCTGTTAATCCTGAATGCTGACTAGGTTCTTGTTTTCTGTACAGAGCCTGGATAGGCTGATGTACTTCGGCGGAAGTGCCAGGCTGGCCTCACAACCATCCATGCCCAGAGCAAGAATGGCCAGCCTAGAAAAGCAGGCTGGGTGCCTTAGAACTATCTGCAGTAGAGGAAGGGGACAGGGGGATGAGGGGACTTCTGGGAATGGGTGTGTAGGTGGGGTGCGGCACAACTCTAGGAGGTGTCATTTACATCCTATCCTGGGGACAAACAAGCCTGGAGAAGAAACACCAGTCTGGAGGCTTCTGTAACAGCCAGGCCCAAGGTGAGCAGGAGTATCTGAGATAAGCTGTGGGACTGCAGAGGGAAGCTGGAAATGGGAGAGGCTAGGAGGCAGCACTGGAGGGATTAGGGTCTGGTTGGATCTGGAGTAGGTTTCTAGGCGGCTGCTGATGTGGTTCCTCTGATAAGTCAGGAGACAGTGGGAGGGGTGGGCAAGAAGTGTGCAGGGAGAGGCTATGAGACCAAGGCCTCTCTGGAACCCCCAGAGGAGATGTTGGGAAGTGACTTAGTATGTGGATCTGAAGCTTGTGAACAAGTCGGGGCTGGAAAACAGACTTTGGGATCGATCACTAGGGTGTGTTTAGTAATGGAAACAGGCCTGGGTTTAAGGCCCTGGAAGCCTGTAGAACTGGATTCCCAACTAAGGTGGGAGGGGTCTGTGGACCATTTTAATTTTTTTCCACAGAGCTGAATTAAATAGCATTGGGAGGCATAGTTGCAGGCTGAGGAAGAGTGCTGTTTTCTGGTGTCTGAGGCATCTGGGGCAGAGGTGGTAGAACTAGCTGGGTAAGGAGGTCCTCTTTATCACCATGAACTTGCAAGGTCTGTCCACAGCTGACCAGTTCTCCTTGGCTATTAGACCCAGAGGACTTTCTCCATAAGACAGGTGAAAAGTCTGACAGGAGTCTTAGGTGTACAGCGTAATGTAAATTTGAAAATAGTTACTCCATCTGTTTATTCTATTTTGGTCTTGGGGTTCAAGGGTTTCTGAACCTGAGGTAAGGTTACACTTTGCTTTATGAAAGTTCTAGTTTTTTTTTTCTTTGTTGAAGGAAACCAAACCATTCACAGATTCATTGACTGAAGTGCTTTCCTGTGACTTGAAAGATGAGTAGACGAGCCACCTGTCTTCCTGAATTGTCACCAGTCACACTGCAAATCTTGATATCCCATAGATCATAAAAGCTGTAGGAGGCTGATTCAGGGGCACTAGTCACTTACCTGATGCATGGCTATTAAGCAGGGGGACAGAGCAAGGATGCACACATAGTTCATGATTTTGTTCCTTTTGTTTGAACACCAGTGTGCTGAACTGTGAAGTTGACATGGCATTTACTGGCTTGCATTGTTCAGGTAAGTGGGCAGAAAGATAAAGGAAGACCAATTTCCCCTCCACCCCAGCACTGCTTTTGATAGTGTCAAAAAAGAAAGCTTGGTCTGAGCAAAACTCCACGGTTAGGCCAGTGGGAGCACACAGGGTACTCAGGAAGCGCTGCAGGGGAGAGCGACGAGGAGATAGTTATGGCTATGGCATTGGTGGAACTCTGCTGGTGGGCATGGGTTGTGCAGGAGGTGATACTTATGACTCATCTAGACAGAGATGACAGGGGAAGGTCTGGGGTGGGGTGGGGTGGGTGTTACATACTTGCCCCTTATGGTAGTGCTGCTCCCCACAGAACAATTAATGCCGCTTGGGTTGGTACAGCTCCAAGCTGTCTTTAAGGCAGCCAAGAACATACCCTGACATTGCTGAGCACGAAGAGAGGCATAACTGTGGGTGGACACAAAATTGGCACCTTAAGACTTCAAAGGCATGGCCAGTGTAAGAGAAGCACTGAGCGCTTGGATTTTAACTATAAGATGTAATAGAGGAGTAAAGAAGAAAAATTTCAATCTTGAACAAGTCAGTGGGATGCTTTTAATCTTAGGGAGTGTAGATCTATAATAAAACACTTCATGTACTATGAGTTGGCTGAAAAAATAAGAGACATCTTTGAGATGAAGATATTGTATTTCAAAAAAATAATAATGCTGGGCACAATGGCACATGCCTATAATCCCTGTGACTTGAGAAGCTGAGACAGGAGGATTGCAAGTTCAAGGCAACTTGGTGAAGCCTTGTACCCCAAAATAAAAAGAGCTAGGGACATAGTTCAGTGGTAAAGTGCCCCTGGATTCTATCTCCAATACCAAAAAACAAACAAATTTTTTAAAATAAAGACTGAGCAAGCCTCTTAGATGTGGGCTGGGGGGTTTCAGATTCTGCTCTTCTCACACTCAACTGATTTTGGGATTCCCACTATAAGAGGAGTGTGGAGAAGTTGGGGCTCAGAGAAGTACTTTCAGTATTACTGAAATTATGGGAAGTAAAAATCATTTTAATACAGAATAAAATCTGAAGGAATATGTTATATCTTAATAAGGTAGGGAGTAATAGAACTACCTCAATGCTCAGAAGTTTTAGTTACCAAAGCAAAGGGTCAAATTTTAATATCATGTAAATTTGAAAGAGGAAAATTGTCAGGATTAGGAATTAAGTAACTCGTGAGTGAACAGGCTAATGATTCGAATAAGAAAATCAAGAAACTGAAAGCAATCTCAATATTATCTGCCAACTGTTTAATAAGCTTTATTTAAAGTAAAATTAGAATATAAAACCTAATTGAAATATATGGGTACAAATTTAAAAAACCTGAAAAACAACATTATATAAATGTTCTTAACAATGAAAAACTTCCAATTAAATATATAAACAATGCTTGTTTAAATGAAGCATATAGTCACACTGACCTGCAGTCAGTTTTAATCAAAGGCTATACAAAAATTTTAATGCAATTGATTTCAACAGTTTAAATTAAACCCATAGTTTTGATATGGCTGACAGCCACCTTAGGTAGAGGAATGACTCCCTGTGGACTTAATTTTGTTAAAAGGAAAAAGAAAAATATAGATTGCTGCTAATGTTCAGATCTGAAATGAAGACTGAGGTAATTTCTTTTTTCCTTATTGGATCTCATATGGAGTTCTGAAACAAAATCACATGTAGGATGTTAGACCAGGAAGAGGCCTTACAGTAGTGGCTCAAGCCTCTCCTTGGATGGATGGATGGGCCAGTAAGGCTGAGAGGTGCAAGTGCTATGGAAGGCCATGCTGTGGGCCTGAGGCCTCCAGCTTGGAAGCTCTCCTGTAGTGTATGAACATGGGCTTTTTGGTACTGGACAGAATCTTGAGTTTGACTCTGTCCAGTTTTGTGAAGCTATTTGGCTCTTTGGTCATACCAGCCTTAGAGATTTACCCTATCAAGACAAAATATATCATTGAATCCAAGAAACAAGTATTTGCTACCAAAAGCCTTGAGGATATAGCAACCCTGGGGTAATGGGCCTGCTTTGTGGGATGCGGCCAATGCTGTAGAGTGCTGGGTGATTGGTGATGATGTCTGCTTTGTATCTGCTTTGTGAGATGAGGATGGTATGAACTTGAACTTTGAGAACTGGTTCTTTGAATCTGTAGGGCCTTGCAGTTTATGGCCTCAACTTCAGGGAACTGGAATCTACCCAACCCCAAAGCCACCATGCCCAGGGCTCATAGTTGGGAACATCTGTCTTTATGACCAGTCTCCATATCAACGGAATTTTCATGAAGTTATACAGTTAATGGTCCAACCATTTTTAGCTGGTCTGCTCTCATCTTTGCCTTTCTTTAACTATAGAAACCTCATATTTCTGAAGAGAAAGGATTCCTAGTTTTTGTGTGCTTTTGTTTAAATGTCTATATTATAGAAGCTGATAACAAGTCTTAGTTAGTAAACTGCACTTGAAATTACATAGCTTAACTTAAAAAGGATACCATATAAAAAACACTTGCTGACCTTGTGTATAGCCCACAGCCACCTACGAAAGTACTTGTATGCATATATGAAGTCTTTGAGACCCTCATTGATTGCGAAGGAGGCAGAGAAAAAAATTACCAGTAAGATTAAATATTTTTGAAGGTACCAGGTATACTTTTTCTGAAACCACTTGAACCTTATGAAGATAATTTTTTTCTTTTGATGTAGGCATTCTTCCTAGCAGAAAGTTACAACAGATAGATCACAGACCTTAACCTCCCTTGCAGAGAAAACGAAGTTTAAACTTAAAGCAAGTTCTCTTTATCTCATTATTTTCTCCTTTTGAAATCAGATAGTAAAGTATATAATTTGTTACCTTTTCTGACTCCTGAGTGACATTTGGGTTATTTTGATTGCACAATGTAGTTTCTCTCATGCTGCACATTGTGTAGTAATTTTGGATGTTTGGCCTCTGAAAGGGCAGGCAACAGGGCCTTTTCTTATGTTTTCCTTCAGGTTTTCTCTACATCCTGTTTTATGTGTGGTTAGATCAGCTGATGAGTCACCTGATGTTTTGCTGCTTCAAATGACAGAAATAGAGATTCAAAATAACCACACAGAGGAGTATCTCGGATGTTTACCAAACACATTGCGCAAAAACTTGCTTTTCTACTGTTCAAATACTTTTTATAAAGTGTGGGGGCCGTGTGAAGGTGGTGGTGTGGAGAATGTAGGCAGGAGCTGCCGGCTGAATGTGCAGTGTGCACATCAACACTGAGGCCCCCACGGCTTTCCTACAGTGCAACTGTAGTGCACTGCAGTGCACCTTTAGTTACAAAGAAAGGTGTGGGCCAGAACTTAGAATGTAAGAGACCCCTTTTTTCTGGACTGTGTACCCGTTTGATGGATGAGGACTTCATGCTAAGTTTAGCGAGTAGCTCACCTGCAGAACCAGGGGCCAGAAACCATGGCTGGTTGGTACAGACCAGCACATGATATTCTTTCTGGGTGCTGGTATATTCAGATTTACTGAATTAGATTTCTATTTATTTATTTATTTTTGCCATGTTGGGGATTAGTCCCAGGGCATTGACATCCCCCTTGAGACATGCATGTCTTAAGGGAACAACTGAATTGCAACAATATACTTTCTACTTTGCAACACATATTGTCATTCTCCACTTTAGTTTGAGTGGGGGAGCGGGAATTGAGTCAAGGGCCATTGACAAAGTTTTAGAAAGGAGTATTACAAAAAAGTTCTTCCCATGCCCCACCCCTTCAGAAGAAGAGATCCCCAAGCGGAATAATTAGCAGGGTGGGAGCAGCTGACTCTTCTCACTTCCTCCTCTAAAGATAAATTGAATAACTTTTCCCATCATTGGGATGTCACAACTGTTCCAATCCTGCCAGATCCAGAAAGGGCTGCAAGTGAAGCTACCCCTGGAGTCTGAAGACCTACCCCAGCTTCATCACTCCCTAGTGAGCCCCAGATGCCTTTCCTCCTGGCCGTCTGGTCCCCTGCACCTCCAAGGTTGTTTGAAGAAGGAAGTGCTGCAACTGCTGCATCCAGATTTCACTGAGCCTCATCTGATGGATCTTTTCTTATAGGAAGTGTCTCATTTCTGAGCAAAACTACCTGCTAATGCTGAAAACCCAAATCAAAACCAGAGGAGTAACTTTGGCACAAAACAGGCCCAATGCAGGAAGCAAGTAGGGTGACCGACTTTACTCAGCAATATAAACGAGTGGCCTTGAGTGTCAAAGAAGACTCCTCAATGGATGAGGGTTTTCTGCCAATGTGCAAATCTCAGTGCTCCCTGAGCCTGTGGCCAGCAAGTCCAATCTTTTCATGACTTTCTTGGAGCAGCCTCATCTAGTTCTGTTTGCTCAGTTCTCTGAAGTCTTACAGATGCAGTGTGTTCAGGAAATCCTTACCTAAGGCTATGCTCTGAGTGGCCCAAACTTATTTCTCAGCATTTAGATGAAAATCTGCTTTGTGCCCTTGTAGTTTGAGATTGGTCCTTCCACAGTCCTTGACATGTGACTCTCACAGGGGCAGCACTCTTCTGAATCTGTCAGCTGAGTGACCTGTGCAAAAATTAACATGTTGGAACATTGCTTGGGTTAGCAGCCTTGAAGGGTTGCCTCTTGTGACTGTGGAGTGGGGAGAAGCGTCCCCTCTCCCCTTTCCTTATCTGATGATGAAATTCTTGGTGCAAACGGGAGAACATGCCAGCTCAGGGTTCTGCCTTCAGAGTTCAGATGCTTCTTTGGCCATGTCGCAGCAGCCAAGGTAAAGAAAATGTATGAAGAAGCATTACAGAATCCCAGCTCCTGAGCTGTGGTAGGGGACTGCGCTGCTTCTCAGATTCTTGGGAACTCCAAAGTAACATGATGGCCCATTAATCTTTATCACTAAAGGTATCTCTGGAGTTAAAATTGCATGTCCTAATTGCACAATAATGAGTTGTGCTAGCTGATTTCCCCTGGATGAGAAAGGATTTGCTTTTTCATTTTGCTTTGTAACCCCAGAAGCATTAAATAGTCACACATGTTAAAAAATACTGCTGTTTAATTTTCTAGTCATGTACTTTTAAAAAGCCAATACAATTAGATTTTTTTTTTCATCTTTTCAGATCTGCCCCTGAAACCACCCCCAAAGCAGCTACACATCTGAATGTTCAGCACTCATACATATAAATGGAGGAAAAGCCGCTCTGAGGAAGCATGTAAGGACTTGTCCCTGTGCGGGGCACATCTGAGGGGCACCAGGTGCCCCAAAGCGGGAATGCAGCCCTGTGAGGTTCACAGCCACCTTTATGCCCTTACAGCCTTTTTTCTCTGAGGAACAGTATGGGTACACAGCACTGAAAACAATAAACACAACAGGACGGCCTTCTCCTTTGCCTCTTTTGCCCTTCCAGCTCACACTCGCATTCCCATTGTTGTCCACACAACAATTTATTCCTGGGTTACCCATGACCCAGAATAGTTCTCTGGTCATTTACGGACCCTTACATTCATATGCAAACAAGGGTTTTTGTAAAACTGCTGCAAATAAGATACAATGGTCAGTGATACAATACCATTCAACTGCAGGTATGTGGAACACGCAATCACTGCATCGTATTAGAGACATTTTATTGAAAATGCGAAAATAGGAAATGTATTATAGCCTAAAATAAATTACATAACATATACAGCATATATTTATATCTTTAAAATATTTTGTTTAGGTTCTTTCAGTCTAGTTATTTTGACTAAAACAAGAATTTAGAGAACTGTGTCCATAATTTTTTTAAAGGAAAAAACCCGCTCTCCAAGACTTAGAAAAATATACTGCACTAAATGGATTTCCAATGCATTATTTCAGGGAATATCACATAGTGACTTTGATAATTGTTTATAAAATGTCTTGCTTTATGGTGTATGTGAGAGGGAAGTACCGTAGTACACTTGGAATTACCTGTACCGCAGAGTCATGACTAGGAACGGCAGAACCAGGTAATAAACCTACTTTAAAAGTTATGAGACAGCAACCTGGCATTAGAATGCTAGATTATGACTTAAAGCTTCAGTTCATTGTAAAAACTAAATGGAAAGTGAGAAGGCTCCATTTAACTCGCTCTAGTGCCATCTTCAGGAAAGGGGTGAAAAGCCTCAGGGAAAGTCCTGCGGAGGGATGCTGATGCTGGGAGATGCGCTTTTGTGTCAGCTGTGAAAAGGTGGCTCGTGTGTACACACGGTGGGGTATGACAGCTCGCTCTGATCTAGGAAAACGAAAAGTGAGATGCCATTGACCACGTCAATTTGCTACTCTGATGGCATTGCAAACATTTCTACAGAATATTTCCATACATCGGCCCAGTGTGGTCACAAATCTGTTCCTCAGTGTGCATGGCGACTCTGGGCTGCAGCTTGTCGCTCACCTTCTGCATATGTTTGGTAGGCAGTTCATGACTCCATGGTGGAAGGGAGAAGAAACTGGCCACCAGGTAACATCTCTGTGTACAGCCATGTTACTGGGAAGCAAGTCAAAGGAGGCCAAACTTTAACCTGTTGATTCTTAAGAGAGACAAAATGGGACAGGAAAGAGTCTGTGGCCAGCTGGGCAGTGGTGGCCCGAGAGGCGATGGCACAGCCGCAGTCCTTTGGTTCAAAGTAAAGATTGTCCGAGGGAGGAGTAGAGACTTTTGACTACGAGGCAGCTATGTCTTTTGGGTTTTCATGAAGCAGGGGCACAAAGTCAATGGTTTTGTCTGTTTACAAAGCGGAAGGAAAGACCTTTCTTTAGGTCCCCACATGAGTGTGAGCATACCCCGTATGCTAGAGAATTGACATGAAACCTTTAAATCAAGGCCTCTTTCATTACCAAAAACAAAACAAAAAACAAAACACATGGGAGAGGAAAGAGATGATGCTGAAGTGCCATCCCAACTGTCCCTGCAGTGCCCGTGGTGTCCTGTGCCTTAGTCGTTCTCCTCTCTCATTTCTACGATGTCCGTCACCTCCTCTGTTGGAGGCATGTCAGTCATGGCAGAGTCTTCCCCCTCAGTGGCTGACTCGTTCTCCATCTTCTTTTTCTAAACCAAAGAAGACTCGTTAGTGTGGGGCTGTGGACAGGGCATCCAGCAATAGAACCATGAGCAGGGAGAGAGGGTGCCAGGACCTCTTGCTGCAGACTTGGGTCTCGCCTGTGGTTGGGAGGTGAGCTTATCAGGCTGCATCTTGTTCAGCACACTCCTCTCACCTGCAGTGTGCCTGTCACTGTGCTAGGCACTTAGAGGGACCATTTCTCACCTCCATGCAGCCCTTTGGAGTGGAGGCTGTTCTTTGCGGTTATGTCACCATTGCTCCCCACTACCCTCATGGCCATGTGCAAACTATTAGCCTCCTCCCTAAAGCCTGGAGCTTTGAATCTCATGTTCTAGAACACTCTTCCCTGTTCTGTCATCACTTGGTCCTCTCTGGGATAGCTCTGAGTCTTGCTTATTACCTGAGACAGAAAAGAAATACCCCCCACAGGGCGTGGTGACCCTGCCTGCAAGGTAGACCAGCTGTGTGCCAGCAGGTAGAACTTGTGATACTGTGTGGGAGAGTGCGGAGGTGGGGTGGGGTGAGGTCTAGCAGAGTCAGGAAAGGCTTTCTGGAGGAGGACTGAAGAGGGGAAAGGCTCTGTGGAGGCAAGAGAGGGAGAGTGGCCTAATCACCCCACATTTTCTAAATTAGCCACACCTTAGTGATCCAGTCTGGGCTTACTTAGGGGAGGAATCAGGTTGCAAGAAGAGTCACTTTTTTTTTTTTTTTATTTGTGTGTGTGGTGCTGGGGATTGAACCCAGGGCCTTGTGCATAGGAGGCAAGCATGCTTCCAACTGAGCTATATCCCCAGCCCAGAGTCACCTTTTTAGGATCTTTTAAGGTCAAAACTGTTATTTGGTTTCTACAATTTTTTGGTCTCCAGAGGTTAACAGCAGGATATAGGACTGTACACATCCATCCTGAGAGGTATGACTGCCTTTTGAAACATGGTGGGATATAAGGAAGAAACTATTATAGAAGAGAGGCTTCCCTGCCGTTACTAAAAGCTGACCAAGGTGAAGTGACACTGGCTGTGAGGGTACAGATCCTGGAAGGTCAGGATAAAGCTAAAGTGCCTATCATCGCTGTCCCTGCACATGTATGGCACAGACTCAGAACACCTGGGAGGGGGCTTTGCAGTTCTGGAGCCAGTGTCTCTCACCTGTTTCCGATAGACGTAGCACGCTGCAATGGCGACCATGGTGGATTCTCCCACGAACCCTGCTAGGAGGGAGCCCACACCCAGGGTAGCTCCATGTACCCTGGAGATGAGAACACAAAGGTGGTTTGTCTGTTAAAGCCAAATTGAGCCACAACACAGAGTTTATGCCAAAACCCAACTGATGTTACTGAAACCCAGGAAAGGTGTAGAGTAGAGAGGGGCAAGTGAAACATTCCTTTTTAAAATATTTTTTTATGGACACAATACCTTTATTATTTTTATGTGGTGCTGAGGATTGAGCCCAGTGCCTCACACGTGTTAGACAAGCACTCTACCACTGAGTTACAGTCCCAGCCCCATGAACCTCACTCTTGATTAACTGGGTTCAGAAAGGGTCGCCCCTAACAATCACCCATGCTGGGAGGAGGGACCTAGAACCCCAGGGCTGAGCTGTCTTCCTTTGGGGACCAACAGGTCAGGATCCTCCCAGCCTCGGCTCAGCTCTGCAGCCCCACCCAAGTCTCTCATTTGTGATCCTGCAGCTGGCACGGATCTCAAGAGCCTCCACCTGCTGCCAGGCAGGCAGAACTCCCTGCTAAAGGTCTGGCTCCAATATGCTCAGGGGGTTCACCTCAAAGTCCAGAGCATAAGGCTCTGGACAGAGTACTTAAGTAGCAGAAGGCCTTGGCAGCAAATTCCCTAATACCATACCCTAAGTAGGGCAGGACCACGAGGCTGGTGATGAGGACGATGATCCGCAGCACGGAGCTAGGCGCCAGGACAAAGGTTTTCTTCAGTGTCATCAGCCACCCTGTGAGATGGGCCCTCACAGTGACTGTGGAGAGAGCAAAGGGTTTGTCAGCTGTGTCTTCCATCAGCCCTGCTTCTCTCTCGTCACCTCTGGCCCAGAGACTGCCTGGGACTCCGGCCTTGCTGCCGTGGCCTGGCCTTCCTGCTGCTTCTGAGTCAGGCTGGGCTTAGTCCCTGTTCCCACCCAGGCTTCCCACCTCAGGTGGCTGGATGTAGGCGGGTCCCTTGCTCCACAGTAATCATCCAGGAAAGGTGTAGCCTAGAGAGGCTACACCTGTGCACCACCTGTGATACAGTCCTCCCAGCCCTACCCTAGTCCTGACCATCCACTTCTAGAAGGCAACCACCCTCCCCCACAAAAAGCAACTTTTATGCTGGGTGAGCTCTGGTTGGCCCCAGAGCTGTCTCCCATCACCAGAGAGGTGAGGGGATGAGAGAGTGGGGAACTGTTGTTGCTCCCACTTGCCATTATGTCCCCAGAGCCAGCCCTGTCCACTCCAACCGTGGGCATTGCCCTGTCTCCTCCCCATCATGGTGCAGCCACAAGTTCCATCTGTTGCTATTTCACAATGACTATGCACAAATTCCCTGCACCTCTCTCCCCACCCAGATTGCAGGAGGCAGGGCTGCCAGCCTGAGTGTGGAGGAGGGTGCAGGAGGCCAGCAAATGAATGACTGAACGGCATTGCTATGTTGGGCATAGACGCTTCCCCTTGCCAGGGAGAACTGCCCTGAATGTCCAGATTCTATCTGGAACTGGAAGGGGCTCGAGGGAGTGTAGGACCAGGGCCTGGAAGGGAGGGGACCCTCAGCCCCAGGCAGGCAGCTCCAGCAAAGGCTCTTGGAGGAGGACGTGCTTGCTGCTGTGTAACACTAGCTTCCAGGATTGGTCTGTCTGGAAAGCAGAGCCTGCTGCACCGTCCCCCAACCCTTCTCCCACCAAGCCCTCAAGGAGTGGGGGATTGAACCCAGGGCTAGGCAAGCCCTCTACCACTGAGCTACACCCCTGTCCCTGCTGTTGTCTTGGTCTCATACTGTGTCCTGCCTTCCCAAGTGGTGGAAGTGTTATATCAATGAGGCTCATTTCCTTTTCCAGGCACAGACCCACTTAAATTTGGCCAAGGGAGAGGGTAAGGGTCAGAGGCTAATCTGGTGGTGCAAACCCAAGATTGTCACGAGCAGAGATGGGGCCTGACAGCTATCTGGAAGGTCTTCTGACAGAAAGGAAGTGGAGTCAAGAAGAGATTAAAGGTGACTCGCACACCCAGCTGGAGCTTCCAGACTCCTTGGCCCCTCCTCAGGTCACAAGTGTGGGCAATGAACTTCAAGTGCAGCCTCCCCCGAGTGACATCACCTTCCAAACTTGACTTAGCCAGTGTCGACCCAACAAAGACCAGACACCATCCCACTGTGGTGGTCTGTGTCATTTCCTTCATTCCAGCCACAACCCTAAAAGTGACACAAGGCTTGACCTCTGAGAAGACTTGACACCTAAGAGTGGGAGCTACCTGTTGCCTAACTTGGGAACCACAAAAGACTGGTAGATGTTCTGGACTAACTCCATAGCTCAGATCTTAGTTTAACATAGCCTTGTAGAATCTGGGTTTCCTCATTTAGGTGGAATTTTTTGGTAGTTAATTTTTCTTTTATTTTTATTTCTGGGAATGAAACCAAGATCTTGTTCATGCTAAGCACATACTCTACCACTGAGCTACACCTCCAGCCCTGGAAATTTAGTTTTGACTAATATACACGTACTACAGGATTTAAAAGGTACGAAAGGAAACAGTAGGAGATCTTCCTCCTATATATGACTTGTCCTGCTTCCCACATGCAACCAGTTACTGACTGGGTAAATTACTTCTAGAAATACAATATAGATATGCAAGCACTCAGATAGAAATTAGAATATAGTTATATATGTGCTGTACATTTGTCATAGCAATGGTCACATACTAACCAACCATTCCATAATCTATTATTCTCATTTTATGTAGAACTACCTCATTTTGTATAATATACCTAATGTTACTAAATCAACTTGGTCATTTTCAAACTGGCTAGGTTTTCACTATGGGCATGTCCTGACCATATGCAATCTGGCCTCAACTTGCCCCTGGAATCTATTCTCTAAGAATACTTATCTTTATTTGTATAGCTCAAAATTTTAGCAGTAATCTCACTCTATTTTCCTGTTTAAAATTTTTTTTACTTTTTACTCAGGCATGGTGGTGCACACCTTTAATCCCAGTGGCTTGGGAAACTGAGGCAGGAGGATCACGAGTTCAAGCCAGCCTCAGCAAAAGTGAGGTGCCAGGCAACTCAGTGAGACCCTGTCTCTAAGTTAAATAGGGCTGGGGATGTGGCTCAGTGGTCAAGTGTCCCTGAGTTCAATCCCTGGTGTCCCCCAACCCCCCAATTTTTTTACTTTTTAAGTTATCATACTGTAAAATTGGTATTTGTGTGTGTGTGTGTATGTATGTAAAATTCTAAGAGTTGTAATTCATGAATTAACATAAGTAACCACCACCACAATCAAAACAGATGGCAGTTCTCTTGTTGGCCCGAAATTCCACATGCTACCCTTTTTGGTCTGCTTTCTTATTTTCTTTGCAACTTAAAAAAATATATTATGCCTATTGGATTCATTTCTTGAACTCTCTACCTCCTGGCTAATATCTTTGCATCTTTTTAATCCACTGTGAAATTTTACATTTCCAAAGAAAGATCTCACTGGGCGTGAGGGCCCATGGGAATGCTCTTTCATTCTCTGTTCCTTACCTGGCACTGGGAAGAAGGAGAAGATGCGCAGAGGAATGACGCAGAGTTCTGCGAAGGCAAAGTCCACGCCTATGATGTCTATCAAAATTTTCTCGGAGACATTGGGAGTCCAGAACATCACAAAACAGAGCTGAGGGGAAATAATGTTGAGCAGGGTTATGAGGAAAGGCATTTTTGGGTGAAATAACAGAATCTGGTGTGCCCTGATCCCTGAGGAGGTCTGGAAGACGGTGGAACTGCCCCATCAGGTGGCCACCACAACAGGCATGGCCCGGCCTTGCTCCCTGCCAGAGGAGGTGCTCATCCCCCTGCTTCCCCAAAGGGACCCTGCGGTGGAACAAATGTGGATGTGGCGCATCCACTAACCACCAGTGAAGACCAGTGTGCTCTTGTGGAGGCTTAGCCAGGGCACAGCTCAGTTCTGGGTGGGCATGTCCACTAATTTTTATAGCCTTAACAAAATAGGGGAAAGTCACCTGAAGGCATTTGGACATGGATAGAACCATGCTGAATGAGCACACATAAAAATAAAGGAAATGCTAATATTTAAAACAACTATCTGTCTATAAACTTTGCAATGTTTAGTTGAGAGAGTAAGGGAAGAGGCAATAGCCCAAAATCTGGAATTTTGGAAAGAAGATGGGCAAGTGGAAAACAGATTTAAACAGGTTCAAGAGAATGGAATCCTAAGCTGATGGGGAAAGGCAGAGTTCTCTCTCTACTTCCCCTCCCCACAGATGAGGAAGTAGAGGTAAAGGCGCTGGCCCATGAAAATCTAGTGGTAAGCAATTCAGGCACAGTTCCCCTTGCACGGCTGGTGACTGTGCCTCCCAAACTCGGCAGGACACAGGAGATTTATTGCTGGATAAGATAAAACACAAGGTTTCCTGGCATGATCGAAGGCAGAACAGGGACTAAGGGAAAGGGGACATGTTAAATATCCTTGCCTTCTTTTACTTGGCTCCCAGGACACAGGAAACCAGTTGAGTTTCCCAAACAAGAGACCCAGAGTAGTTTCCAAGGAATCTAATTAGACCAAGAAGGAAGACCTAAAGGTCCTGGAAATTCAAGTCTCCAAAAAAGTAGCCCCACTGGACCAGCCATCAGTGAGAGACCCATGTGGGTGATAAATCTCACACAGCATCCACAGCTTCTTAGAGCTTTATAAATGCTCCCGTACACAGCAGACAACCAAGGGCTCCCGAGGAGATCGAAACAAACGAAAGAAAAGAGAGGGCTGTAGGGGTGGGGGTGAGGGTAAGGAGAGAACAACATAGAGGAAGAAAGAAAATCTTTCCATGTTGACATTCTCAGAAAGGTGGAGAACTGCATCCATGAAACAAAAAACAGAATGGAAATGTTAAACTCAAAGGACCAAAAAGAACCGGGGATTAAGAAAAGAAAGCAGAAATGAAGAGCCATTACCAACAGTAAGACGAAGTTAGGGAAGCTTACCACTTAGAGGTAAAGATGTGAGAAGTACAGGAGAGTAGATTACAATAACATAAAGGTCCAATATTCCAGGAATTCCAGAAAGAGGAAAGAGTGAACCTCTCAGAGCTGAAAGACACGAGTCTCCAGACAGAAAGGGCCACCGTGTGATGGTAGTGCAGAAGATGGAAGACCCATTAGGGCACACCATTGAAAAATGGTGGAACCAGAGAAGATAGATTCACAGAGCTTCCACCTTTAGGTTTCTGAACAGCATGGAAAACAAGAAGACACAGAGCAAAAATTTGGAGGGAAAATGATTTTTTAGAACTCTAAATCAAGATTCAATCGAGGATCCCCCCCCCCCTCCACCGTGCTGGGGAGTGAACCCAGGGTCTTCAGCAAGCACACCACCACTAGGCTACAGCCCCAGATGAAAGCTATTTAAAAGTAGGATATTTTTACTAATCAAGACCTCAAGGGGCTGGAGTTGTGGCTCAGTGGTAAAGTGCCCTTGGGTTCAATCCCTAGTACCCCTTCCCCCTACCCCCCAAAAAAGGAAATAAAGGAAAAAGAGGAAGTTGCTACTGGAAGTATGCTCTGCCAAGTAGGGGAGTCACAGGGGAAGAAAAGGAAGAAACCCAGGCTCAATTACAAGAAAAAAAGCAAGAGGAATCTCTGGGATGGAGGTGAGGGGTAATCCCAGGAAGTCTGCGACAGGTGTGCAAGTCAGTGGGTCTACACAGGAGCCAGAAGCAAGGCTCAGAGACACACTCAGGGGGTGAGGCATACAGGAAGTCTAACGTGTCTCTCTATGTGGCAGTGGATTTACCCAAACAAGGAAAATGGAATAATATACTTAATGTTAAGTACATGAAGAACTAAGAAAAAAATGATCGTTCAGTTCAGGAAAAACTAAAGATGTTTAAGAAAGGAAGGGAATCGGGACTCAGCTGCCATGGTCTAGCTAAATAATTTCCCATCTTATCCCAAGTTGACATAGTCAGAATCCATCCAAAGACTTGAAGGAGTCACAGAGGAAATAGGACCAGAAGGAAAAGCCTCTGGAGGAGTTGGGCTGGGGCAGGGCTATTGGTAACAATCCTTAGCAGAATCTTTAAAACTTTGTGCTGATTTTAAAAACCTGAATTTTAAAAAAATGTAGTAATTTTGGAAGATATTGTTAAAAACATGCCAGTTCCATCAAATACTTATATTCTTTTCCTAAAATGCCAGTGATTCTTCTCTAAAACAGAATATATTATAAAGTAAATCAGAGTCATGTATGAAAATAGAATACTGAGATTTTAGAATATAATATCCTTTATGCTTTGGGTAAATTAAATTTCACGGAATAAGGCTGGCACTATTTACTATGTCATGTTTAAACATTTAAAAAAATACCTTGGAGGATCTATTATAAATGAATCACTATAAATGCAATAGAATTTTCTGTTTGTATTTTCAGCATCTGGGAAGTACATCCCACTGGTTTTCAAAATGGCAGATGTGCTTCCGTTAACCCTATTGCTTGTTGCCAGCAATCACCCCCATTTTGACATGATGGGAAAAATACTCCCTCAGATCTAGCAACTTTGCAGCTCAGGGACTTTATTACTTGAGAGTCTTGGACAAGTGGCCTGTCATCTTTTCCCACTGCAGAGCTGCTGACCTAAAATAATGAGACATCACTTATGGCCACTATGTCATGTTTAAACATTTTTTAAAAAATACCTTATTTTTTGTTGTTGTATGTATTCTATCTAGAATCCACCTGTGCCAGGCATACCCCCCGAATTGTGTGTATAAACAAAAAAAAATATACATGAAATTGTTGCCATGCCTGGGCTATTTCATATAACAATTCCAAAGCATGGTGCGGGGATACAATTTATTCTCTATACCCCATCCTCCAAAACAGAAGGATCAAACCCTACTTCTAGCTTTACATTAGGCCCCATTTTTTTCCAATAGCAGTAAAGCGCTAAACAATTGAGATAAAGGAGCATCGTCCCCAAGCGTGGAATCAATCAGTGCCTTAGGACCTATGAAGACAGCCCTTCTCTGTTCCTCTGGTGGTTAGAGTGACAGACTGAGGCCATATTCTGCTCAAAACTTAAGCTTCCAGGAGACTCATTAGCATGCTTTATCTTGTAGCCACCGATAATCTGAATGTGAGATAATGCCTCAAACACATGTTGCAATCTCCCTGGGCTTTGCAAGATCACTGTAAAGTGGCTTTTAAATTACAACAAACTAAGCGGAGAGGAGGGTACAACTGTTTGTCAGAGAAGGATGGTGCGCGTGCTTCTGTAGCAAACAAGCCAGGTAATGCCTCCCTCTGGCTTCCCCTCATGGGTAATATTCACCTGGAGGCTTTCTGCTGTCAGGTAGGAAGTGATCAGCTATCCTTTGGAGGAGAGGGTTTTTTTTTTTTTAATTTTTTATTGTTGGTTGTTCAAAACATTACAAATTTCTTGATATATCATATTTCACACTTTGATTCAAGTGGGTTATGAGCTCCCATTTTTACCCCATATACAGATTGCAGAATCACATCAGTTACACATCCATTGATTTACATATTGCCATACTAGTGTCTGTTGTGTTCTGCTGCCTTTCCTATCCTCTACTATCCCCCCTCCCCTCCCCTCCCCACTTCTCTCTCTACCCCCTCTACTGTCATTCATTTCTCCCCCTTGTATTATTTTTCCCTTTCCCCTCACTTCCTCTTGTATGTACTTTTGTATAACCCTGAGGGTCTCCTTCCATTTCCATGCAATTTCTCTTCTCTCTCCCTTTCCCTCCCACCTCTCATCCCTGTTTAATGTTAATCTTCTTCTCATGCTCTTCGTCCCTACTCTGTTCTTAGTTACTCTGGAGGAGAGGGTTTAATAAGAGGACACAATGGTGGTGTGCATGCCCACATCATTTGACACACTTACATCAACGTCAGCAAACCTGGGTAGTGAATACAGACTGACACTTTGATACAACCCCAATGTTAAGGGTTGATGGACCTTTATAGGAGCTTTCTGGGATGGCAACTCAGTGTTCCATGTCTAGAGTTCCACCATGAGACTCTGACTACTACCTCACTGTATCCTATCTAGTATCCACCTGTGCCAGGCATACCCAAAAAGCCTCGTATCAAGGTCACATGCCAGAGTTTTCAACCACGCACACACGAAGGGCCCAGATTGGATCTTCCAGGAACATTGACATGAAATCCATCAGTCTGGTCTGGGGCTTGAACAATCATTAGTTAAAGGGAAGTTAAAGGGAAGGAATGCCACATTTATCAAAGCTCTATCTGTCTCTGCCCCTGCAGTCTCTGAAGCCTTTGCCATGCCTCTACTATGAAAATCCCGCCTTCCAGCAAGTTCAACAAGTGAATATTTCCTGCAATGACCTGAAAGGAATACACACCATACCTGCTTTTCAGTTGTGTGTATTCCTTTTTGCTAAAAGCTAAAAGCTGACCTATCTGCAGGTCAGCTTTCCCTGAGCAACACACTGAGTCCTGCATAAAAACCAGGCCTAATTTAAGCGGTCTGTTTCAGAAAACAAGTAGCTTTATAAAAGTTAACCTGTCAAAAAATATTTCAGAAAAAGTGTCATTCTAACTGAGTTCAGCCACCGTAGAGCTGCCTCAGAACATGTCCTCCCAGTTGACCAGGACACGCTGTGTTCTTCAAATATTTGCAGAACCCAGTGACACCAACTTTTCCAAACAAGAACACAAACCTAATGATCTATTGACAACGAACATGGTTCGTTTCTCCGAGCAGCTTCAGGGCTGGGTTTTCTGCTGAGGAGACTGCTGTCAATATTATCTCATTAAGAGGCAGCCTACAGAACAGAACAGCACCCACCATGCCCAGGTCTTGGTTTTTCTATTTATTTTCCAATCAAAGGAAACCAAACTCCTTGGAGAAATGACTTATTCTAGGACTCAGGCCGGGAATGTGCAAGAGAATCAGCTGAGTGTCTATAGTGCCACGAAGCAAGAAAGTGCTCAAAAGACAAATGGGACACATCAAGGGGACAAAGGAGCCAGCCAAAAGGAGTTCCAAACTGCCAAAGCGGGAACAATTTGAGCAACAAAATAAATAACATAGTACTAAATTATAACCCAAAGAATACAATAAATATCTACGAGTCCGTGTTGCCATATATAGATGGGGGAGATGGGACAAATCTCCAAAGAATTCTAAATAATCCATTAGATATTCCTTTGTGAGGTGGCTGGGGCACTCTTTTTCACCCTCCTTCCAAAGAGCACAGAGGCAAAGAGAAGAAAAAAGTAACTCAATAGTGCAGAAGCCTGGGTCAGATGATCAAGGTCAAGATGAACTTGACTTATGTTGAGAGCAACTGGGGCTGAGACTGGGAGGAGCTGGTTGTCTTTATCAGCATTTGAACCCAGAGAACATAGAACCCAGCCACAGCGGGCAGCCCCTTGCTCCACATCCTCAGGGCACTCCATTCTGCTGGAAATGCAGCTGGTGCTTTGGTTTTGACTTGATTTCCAAAGGCTGATGTCCATACTTTTAAGGAACTCACCAGGCTTTCCCCATTGCCCTGAATAATCAGGACTTAGGAGTAAATGAGATTCTTATCCTCTGCAGTGAGAAAAAGTAAACCATGTGCAGCTGTTTTGAATTAAAATAGTTGGTCCTGGACATCATTTTTATTTGGAGCCTTAACTTAGGAAGGTTCAATAGACGTTTAATCAGGTTTAAATCTCCACTGGGCAAGCTGGTGGTTAACCCTCCACAAGACAGGGCATGAGGAGGTGCTGATGATCCTGGCTCTGCAGTCTGATTGTTAGGTTCAATTATGACCCCGGGGTCCTCTGCAGTTCGCCTCCTGGAGTTCCTCAGCATTCTGGGCCTCAGTGCCCTTACCTCTGAAATTGTGCCTCCTCACAGGGCTACCCTCCAGAGAGGAGACAGTCTGCCAACTGTTTGGACTTTCTTTCTGGACTCCATGAAGTAAACCAATGTCCTCCTTCCTTCATAAAGAAAGTCTTGCCATGCACACAGCACACGGCGTTCCTCCTGGAGCAGGCACACTGTGCACAATCCCTCAATGTCCACCATTATTACTGTAAAAGGTTTACTTGGATTGCAATTAAATGTTGACAGTGGAGTCATATGTAGGTGGTGAGAATAGCAATGACTTCATTTTCCTCTTCGTACTTCCCCATTATTTGTACAAGGGTGTACACGTGTGTGCATACACATATATACTTGTTAACCATGTATATATTTTAGCAGAAAAAAGTTTTAACTAAAATAGACCCCTGCAGATGTCTTTAGGGATCAAGCAGATCATCATATGTGCTTTGGCAGGGATATGAGAAGTCCCGATTCAAAGGGAAGGGAAGCTTCAGAAGGTGGCACACTGATTCACTATCTGTAGGACTTATTAGATAAGCTCAGGCAGGCAGAATTTTAGCAGAACAAGTAAAGTGCAGTAAACTAATATATATATGGGAGAATCCAATAAGGTAGAAGATGTTTTCTATGTTAGGAAGCTTGGAAAAGCATATGAAAAAGTATTTGTGATTCAGAATTCTGCTTCTGGCTTGTGATAATTATAATTATTACCCATCTACATTTAATACTTCCATAAGGGAGTAGGATACAACCATCACCTTTAAACCACGTTCATGGTTAAAAAAAAAAAAAAAAAAGCATTTAAGAGGTGGCACAAAGTACTGGTTGGAAGAAATTAATAAACAGCAGGGGGCGCCATGCACCAAGCCATATAGTACACCCACACAATGTTGGATTCTGTCATATTCTTACTCAGCCTGAAGAGTATTTAGAAAGTTCCACACGCCAGCTTCTGTTAGCTTTCCCTTGACTGTTAACAGTCAACTTGGATTTTGCCTGGGGGGCGGGGCAGGTGGAGTATCACCAGTTTTGCAAGATAAAGATGAAGAGTCCCCCCCCCCCACACACACACACCCTTTTCTTTCTTTCTTTTTCTTTTTTTTGGTGGTACTGGGGATTGAGCCCAAGGATGCTTTACTGCTGAGCTACACAGTGCCCCCACCTTTAAAAAATTTTTTTGAGACAGAGGCTCACTAAGTTGCTGAGGCTAGCCTTGAACCTGCAGTCCTCCTGCTCAGTCTCTGGAGTAGGCATGTGCCATGGTGCCCTGCAAGGTGGAAGGAGTTCTGTGGCTGGATGGTGGTTACTGCACCCTGACTTGATAAGTCAGTACAGCATGATTATTCATCTGTTAATTTTTTAAAACACGCATGTGGATTTGCACTGACATTTTGTTCACAGGGTTTAGGTAGAGTCTTTAGACACTAGTCTTAATTATTTTAATCTGTCCTGAGACCTGAGGACCAATCCCTCTCCCCCACCCACCAATGAATAAATCAACCCCTCAGATCTACAGGGTATGCTGGCTTAAAAAGCGAATGTTGGAGCTGGGTGCCATGATGCACACCTGTAATCCCAGTGAGGCAGGAGGACCATGAGTTCAAAGCCAGCCTCAGTAACAGTGAGGCACTAACCAACTTGGTGAGACCCTGTCTCTAAATAAAATACAAAAAGTAGGGCTGGAAATGTGGCTCAGTAGTCGAGTGTCCCTGAGTTCAATCCCTGGTACCTCCCCCCCCCAAAAAAAAAGTAAATAAAAAAGTGAATGTTGGACTCTGTAAACTTCTAGAAAGAAGTATGAAGAAATTTTAACCAGTGACTTCTAACAGGCCAGGAGCTTTCCATGTTATCTCATTTGGTCCCCCATACAATCCCAGGAGAGTTAAATCATTATTTGCTTCTCTATGATGAGGTCACAAGGCAACCTGCCCCAGGTCACTTTTGGGGCCAAGAGTTTAACCCAGGCCTGGGGGACTCCCACATCTTAGTCGCTCCCTATCTCCTGGAGGTCCTAAGGTGCTGCAGTGTTCCTGCCATTGGGACCCAGTGCACTGGTGTGAGCAAGCTGTGAACTCTGCTCATTTACCTCTGCTCCTTTTTCATCCCCCATGCACAAGAGAGCCATTTTCTTCGGCTGGATAATGGGAACAATGAGGCAGCAGTCTCCACCTCCTGGCATGGGGGTGGGGCATCCAGCAGAAACAAAGCCTGGAACAGGCCCCTTTGTTCTAGACCGATGGCCAGCATGGTGCATGGCTGGAACAGGCCCCAGCCTGGCCCAGGGTAGCTGAATGAAGCTATGCTGGAGGGTAAGTTTAGGGACAGGAAGGTGAGGCTAGGTCATTCTCAGGAACTCAACTTTTAACTTGGAAAACAGGGCCACCAGGACAAGGTTCTTAGCCTTCGAGCACACCGAGGACTCAAAACCAACTGCTTTGAGTACTGGGATGCAACCAGGAGTGACCCAAGGACGTGACCCTACCTGTGAAACATGGAGAGTGGGCAAAGATGGGAGCTGAGGAGCCCAGGCTGAGCTGCAAGGGGAACTTCAGCCCAACGTTATGGAGAAGCCTTCTAACTGTGGAAACTGAGGCTCTAGAGGCTGGGCCAGACCCTAGGCTGCTGAATTCCAGGCAGGGTGTTTCAGTCCCAGTGCCTCTGCCTTTATCTGCCAACAGCTCCTTAGACACCCTGCTCAGACCCCAGAGGAGCCGAGGATTAGAGTGGTCTGGCTCTGCTGAGGATTAGGGCACTATAAATACTGGCATTGTCCTGACTTTGCTGCCTTGCAAAGGTGGTGGCAGGGTGGGGTGGGGCAGAGCTGGAGTTCTTTTTGGCATCTTCAGAATGATGCTGCTTCCTGAGGCTCTGCCCGGCAGGAGCAGCACAAACACTGTTTGAGTGTGCTGTGCCTCCCTGAAAGGAGTTATCTGTCCCAAGGAGGACGCCACCCAGCAGACTTTTTTCTGACTGCTACCTTTCCTGAAGCTTCTGCCCCTTCCTGGCTGGGTTTCTCTGAGACCTGAAGTCTTGAAGCTTTAGGAGTAAGATGTTCTAAACACCAAACACTCTTCAGTTCTGTGGGGACGGCACTCCTGGATGGCACCTCTGGGCCACCTGGCCTGGGGCAGGCGGTCAAGCCACACAGAGACAGCCAGCTGAGGTAGAATTCCAGGCCTGGATTTCCATGGAAAGAAGGAAACGGGGATTTCTGCAGATCTGGAGGCCACCCACTCCTTATTCCAGCAGCTCAGCCTCATCCTTTCCAGATCTGGCGAAGCTAGGACAAGACAGGGAATGGCCTCACTGGACTAACCCTGACAGGCAAGAAGAAGCCTGCTGCCTTGAAAGAGGCTGACCATAACCTCTTTGAATTCACAGAACTGGGGTTTAGGGGGACACTAAAGAAAGCATTTCAAAATTGGTGCATAAAAGACAAGTGTGATCTGATAGTGCCAGAGAACCTACAAGGAGACTAAAAAGCTCTCAAAAGATAAATTCTCTCCATACAATCAGCGCAGGCCAGTGAGGAGGGAGACGCGCATCTGAAGGACCACAGGTACCAGAGTGGAAGGAGATACAGATGCAGCCAGCGAACATGCACCCCCGGGTCATCTGCTCACCACAGGCTCTCTCTACCCAGCTCCTGGCAGCCAGACCAAGTGTAGGAACTGTGGCCTTCAAGGTTTCTGGTCTCCTGCACCAGGCCAGCTGCTAATGTGCCAGTGTACTGGAAGGCAAGACCTGGTGCTGGGAGCACAGGTGAGGGGCACCTGTCTGCACCTGCCAGCCAAAAAGCATCTGAGACAGAGGCAAAAACAATGACAGCAAAGCACAGAGTGAGGGGCCACCTCTGCCTGAGAAGCGAGTGTGGGAGGTGGCTCCAATGGAGGTTGGGAGACCATGTCGCCCTACAGCAGCAGCGGCCAGAGGTGGACCATCTGGGAGAGTGCTGTGGGGGCAGGCATTGAAGGGCTTCATTTCCTGAGTACCTCGGTTATTTCTGAGTTGGCTCTTATAAAAGGACAAGTTCAGGCCCTTTGTTTGCCTCTTTTTCTCTCTCGCTGTGCCCTTCTGCCATGGGATGACATGGGCAAGATGCTGGCCCTCCACCTTGGGCTTCTCAGATTCTGGAACCAGGAGCAATAAATCTCTGTTCTTTGTAAATTACCCAGTCTGAGATACTCTGTTAGGTGGCACAAAGCAGACTCAGACGGGCCACCTTAAAACCAGGAAGGGTAAGCAAACACTAAGAGGATCTGAAAAGAGATGAGAGGGATGCTGGGCTTTTTGCATGATTTTAAAAGCACAGAGGCTCAGATCACAAACACCCATGTCGTCAAAGTACTCACGGATGTGACCAGGAAGCACAGACTTGGGGAGATGCCAGGAGGGCCCAGCCTGGCAAATATCTAAAAGATAGGCTCCAGATGGGACCAGTCCTGGACTGTCACAAGAGTACAATCAATTTGATCTTACCAGGTGTCATGATTATCCTGGCAACAGTGCCATGTGTCTCATTAAAGAAAAAAGAAATAACAATGTGGCCATGTGTCTCATTAAAGAAAAAAGAAATAACAATGTAGCCTTATAATTCTAGTCCATGAGACCTGATCAGGTCAGACCTGATTTGTACCAGGGAGATACAATATAAAAAAGAATAGGAAAGGACAGGAACTGTCTTCCATAGACCTATCGAGGAGATGCAGTGATCCCCAGGCCTCTTGCCTTAGTAACCCTCTCCCTCAGGGCCACCTTGCAAGTGGTGCACACCTTCTCCACACCCCTTCTAAACAACGCAAGGGGGAGCGCAGGGCTGCAGGGCCCTGTGGCTCCGGGGCCATCTCCATAAGCATTGTGCTCTGAAGCTCGGGCTAAATGCTGTGGCCTGCCCCCCCCCGCCCCCCCCCCNCTGTGGCCTGCCCCCCCCCCCACTCCCTTGCGACATGGGGTATTGAACTCAGGGGCACTTGACCACTGAGCCACAACCCCAGTCCTACTTTGTATTTGGTGTTTTATTTAGAAACACTGAGTTGCTTAATGCCTTGCCATTGCTGAGATTACAGGAGTGTGCCACCATGCCCACCTGGTCTGTCCCTTCTCTTCAATCAACAGAGAGGCAGTCGAGGGTCAGGAGAGCCCCCCAGCTGCACAGTGGGATGAGCAGCCTGGCATCTGAGCCAGTTCCAAGGCCAGGGACGTGTGAGAGGAGAAGAGAGAAGTTGGCTCCAGTGAGTACACCTGACCCTCTGGAAATTTCTTTTTGGTAGGGTCAATTCATTTTTCAAGAGCATCAGTTAGGAGTCCTCTCTGGGGAGTATTAGTGGCACTTGATAAATGGTGAGCAGGTTTTTGAAGCACTATTATTTGCCACATATGCCGTTTCTCAGCAGCACACTGTGGTCCTTTTGGGTTTGCAATGGGCTTGGGAGGAACAAAAAGACCCCTGAGAACCATCATGGTGCCATGAAAACACTGACCAAGGTGGGCTATCCGACCCAGAGCTGCCAGTGCAGTGGCGTGCCTTGAAGAGGAGCTGGGAGCCAGGGCTTGCTTGAGCTGAAAGTGACTGAGCTTCCCAGGCGGCCGGGCTAAGTGCAGCCTGCACACCCTGGACACACCCAGGCCCTGGCCAAGCCCTCTGCCCCCTGCACCACCAGAGTGGTTTCTCATCATTGTCTTCTGCCCAGAGTCATATGACTTCTTACTTCAGTAAACAGACACAGGGCCATTTCAGATCCTAATCGGGTGGTCCTCCCTGAGCTCATTTCACAGCTGCCTGATGGAGCTAGACCTAAATCACTCCAGAGTTTCAGGCTGCTAGGAAGCCATCCCAGGTGGAGCCCAAAGTGATCCTGAGCCCCAAGCCAGCGCAGCTCTCCAGGGCCATCCACCACATCCTGTGTTCTCCTCCACATTTCCCGTGATTGTCAGCCTGAGCCAGGGGGATCTGAGGTCTGCTGGCCACACTGTCACTCCTGCCATGTGCCCCAGACTGCTTTTGTTTTTGAGCTAAGCTAATGAAAACAGATTGTTGAACAGCTACGGTGAGTCCTAGGCCTTCTTCCACCACTGTGTGGAGCGATGGCTCAGGAGAGCCGACCTCGCACTACCCGAATCTGCTCTGGCACCAGAGAAACAGGGAGGGTGGAGCCGCTGAAGTGGTGAGACTTGGGTAGGGCAGTGCCAGGCCTCATGCAGGGAGGCCCCAGCCAAACTTAACCTCCCAGGGTGCTGAAGGGGCTGAGAGCAGTGTGACTCTCATACTTGGTGTCCAATCAGATTCCACTCAGGTTATGGTCTGGACATGGTGTGGCTGTGCCTCCAACCATTCATGCGTTGAAAGCTTCACTCCTTTGTGAGTCCTGAGAGGGTGGGGACTTAATCTGATCATAGGCCTTTGGGAGGTGATTGATTAGATAAGGTCATCAGGATGGAGCCTGACAATCAACCCTGGTGCTTCATAAGCAGGGGGAGAGACCCTCTGGTCACACAGATGCATGGACTCCTACTTCTCCCCGTGTGACCCCTGTACCACCTTGAGGCTTGTCAGTAAGAAGATCATCAGCCTCATTGGTCTGGGGCTGTAGCTGAGTGGCAAAGCACTTGCTTAGCATGCCTGAGGCACTGGGTTCGATCCTCAGCATCACATAACAATTAACATAAATAAATAAATAAATAAATAAATAAATAAATAAATAAATAAATAAAGGCATTCTGTCCATCTATAATTATAAAAAGATTAAGAAGAAGATCATCAGATGTGGGCCCCTGACCTCAGGCCTCCTGAACCATGAGCCAAACTATATCTATTTTCATTAAAACTTCCCAGATTTGTGGCATTCTGTCATTGACAGCAGAACATGCAAAGATACCATTTGTAAGATTTAAATGAGAAACAGTGAAAGGGATCAAGATTGAGACAATTTGGAAGGATAAATACAATTGAGTAAAATACTAGTAACTTACTTTGTTTTCTAAAAATGGGAAAAATAGCTTAGCTTTTCAGTTACTAGTGGTATAAGTTAGTCCCGGGCTCTGCAAGGGTCCAGTTGAAATATGCTGGATTATCCAATCAATAAGAAGAAGAATAAAAACAAGCCAAGTAACCTAAATCTGATATTGGTACTTACTTATATCAGAAGCTATGATGCCTATAACCCTCAACCCCAAAAAGCCATCAGCAAAGATACAACTAAACACATGAATGCAGGCATAGCACCACTCTGCACAGTATTTCTTAGCAAATCCTCGACTCATGAGAATCTGGAAATAAAATAATAGATGTCTTATATAAACTAAAGGGATGGAGAATTTAGAAACAAAAGTCAGTTGAACAGTTACAAGTCTGGTTGATCAGTCCATTTGGTCTCAGTGATGACAAGATTCCTTTATCTTGGAAACATCAGCGTATTAGTTCATCAGGGCTGCTGTAACAAATACAAATGGGTGGCTCAGAACAATAGGAAGTTAGTGTCTTATAGTTCTGGAGTGGGAAATCACTGTGGACGGGCCCTAGGGAAGAGTCCAGGCCTCCCCAGCATCTGGAGTTCTGCTGTGGTCACTAAACTCCAGCCTTTTCATGACATGCTCCCTGCACCTGTGCCCAAACCTATGCCCTTGAGAGAATGTGAGATAGCAGTTAGACACGAGCAGTGGGTGATAACTTAAGAAAACACGCAGTACAGAGCAAATCGGTTAGTGCACAGCCCTGCCTCAGTGGTACCTCAAGGTCTGACCAGATAGCTGGACCCCCGCCCGCCTCTCAGCTCTAGAAACTATTCCTCTTGCAACAAGAGGACGATAGATAAATTCGGGGAAGGACAAAGATGTTTGCTCACAAGGGCCTAACTGCTAAGATGTCTTAAATCTAAGACCCCACATGAACACAGACCAGAGATCCCCAGAGAGGAAAGCAAGATGATTAAGATAGAGCTCACCCACCATAAATAAAAACCTGTTCCAGCCAGGACCTGTCAGCCGGGCCAAGATGGTCAAGAGTTGCCCTTGGGTTGTTAGCTAACCTAGAGCCCAGAGGTGACAGTCGGGAGGGAGGGACGTTCTAACCATCTCTCTCCTACCTCAGTAAAAGCTGAGACACAAAGAAGTGAGCTGTGGCTCTCCTCTCTGGGTGGACCCACCCTCTCCCTGGGGGGTGCTCCCCTCTTCCTCTTCTCTTCTAATAAACTTTGCTATACTTTTACTAAGTCTTGCTTGAAATCCTTTCATGCAAGAACACAAGCCAACAATACAGTGCAACCTTTGGTAAGATCATATCTCTGGTATCATCTTAGCTCCTTATCAGGAATGTCAGTCATGCTGGGTCAGGAGCCCCCTCATCTGTCAGAACTTCATCTCTCCATCCCCTCCCCAGTATTGAGGATTGAACCTAGGAGTGCTCTACCCTGAGCTACATCCCCAGTCCTCTCACTTTTGATTTTTGAGACAGGGTCTTGCTCAGTTGTTGAGGCTGGCCTCGAACTTGCAATCCCCCTGCCTCAGCCTCTTGAGTAGCTGGGATTAGAAGCATGAAACACTGCTCCAGTCTCAGAACCTCATCAAAACCTTAGTTTCCAAACTAAGATCACATTTGAGTTAGTGGGGATTAGCACCTCAATGCATGAATATTTGCTTCTGGAGTTATTATGTGATATAACCCATAATAATCACATAATGCAAGGTGACCCATAATAATCAGAATAGAAGGTTCTAGGTTGGTTCACGGTCTCCCTTTTATCCCTTACTGGCTGCAAAAGGCAAGAGTCAGAAAGATCGAGAATGAAAATCTATTTTAACTTTCTTTCAAGAATCAGATCCTTCAACGACCTAAGAATAAGAACAGAAAATGCAACTTCTAGAAGAAAACTTGTAGGGTCAACACTGCCACATACAGTAGGACTCTGATAGCTTAGGAAAGAACTCCAAGAATCAATAAATAGAATGGCATCAAATTTTCACACAGTAAAGGAAACAGTGTGAGGAGAGAACTACAGGATGGGAAAAATTGCCAGCTACTCTCCCACAGAGAAGAAATATCCAGAATATATAAAGAACTCAAAAAACTCAACACAAAAAACCCCCAATGACTCATTCAATAAATGGGCAACTGAACGAAATAGATACTTCTCGAAAGAAGTAGTACAAAGGGCCAAAAAATATATCAAAAAAAAAAAAAGTTCAACTTATTTAACAATCAGGAAAGTGAAAATCCAAATACAATGAGAGTCCATCTCACTCCAGTCAGAATGGCACATCTGAAAAAGATGTGGGAAAAAGGAACACTTTTACACTGTTGGTGAGAATGTCAATTAGCATAGCCATTGGGGAAATCAGTAAGGAGGTTCCTCAGAAAGCTAATAATGGAACGATCCTATGACCCAGCTATACCACGGCGTGCTATTTATCCTAAAGAATTAAAGACAGCAAGCCCAGAGTGGTGGGGGCACAGCTGTAATCCCTGCAGCTCAGGAGGCTGAGGCAGGAGGATTGTGTGTTCGAAGGCAGCCTCAGCGACACTGAGGCGCTAAGCAACTCAGTGAGACCCTGTCTCTAGATAAAATACAAAATACGGCTGGGGATGTGGCCCCAGTGGTCGAGTGCCCCTGAGTTCAATCTCCAGTACCCCCCCCCAAAAAAAAACCCTCAGAACCCCCCCAAAACGAATCAGATCCTTAGATCCTGACTGCCACTGACCTCAGATGCCCTTGCAGCCAGCTGTGAGAGGCACTGTGGTTTGCTGGCCTCTGGCAGCCTTCCCTCTGACAGCAACACCTCACCCCCGCCACCCCATCACCACTGCCACCTCTACTGCTGAAGTGGAGGGAGGCCAGTTCCTAGGTGGCCAACAAGAAGCCATCTGGGATTCTGGCCAGTCCCACAACATGGGCGTAATCTGAATGCGCGTGCGCAGAGCCTGCTGGGAGTTGCATTCCACACATGCACTTGTTTTGTTCAGTCTTGGGGATTGAACCCAGGGCCTCACACACTCTGGGCAGACACTCTACCACAGAGCCCTTTTGACTTTTTATTTTTAGATAGGGCCTCAAAATAAGTTGTTGAGGCTGGCCTCAAACTTGAGATTCTCCTGCCTCGGCCTCCCACTAGTAGCCAGGATTACAAGCGTGTACCGCCATGACTGGCCCTCACCCACCTTCTTGAAACAGGTCAGTTTGCCAAAAATCAACCTGTGGAATAACTGACTTTTTTTTTTTTTTTTTTTTTTAAAAAAACCATTTAACAATTTGTCAAATTTATTGATTTCTTTAAAAATATACCTTTCTTAAATTCGTATAAGTTTACAGCAACTTGTACTGAAAGGATAGGCAGAGCTGCAGAGGACTGTGGGAGCCCCTGGGCCTCGGGCTCTGCGTTCTCCCTGCCTCTCTTTGCCCCCCTCTGCCATCCTGCCCATCTTTCCGCAGCAGGCTCTCTTCTCTTTCTGTGAACACTGTCTCTCCCTCTTTTCCTGATCTTCAGCCCACTCAGTCTCTCTCCCTCTCCTGATCTTGGCTTTCCCCCTCCTCTGACTTTCTCTGGGGTTGGCATGCAGGGGGTGCTGGGTATGGCTGTGTAGGCTGTCCACTGCACAAAAGTGGCCTGCCGGCTCTGCCTGCCAGGATCCATCTGGACGGATGCCCACGTCCATTGTGTACAAAGGGACTGGGGAGGCCTCGGCGGCAGCAGCAGCCTGTGCTTTGCATGGATTCTTCTCCACACCCTGAAACAGAGGGGCCCCCGCTCTTGGCTCCAGCTCCCCAAAGCTAAACCAGCAGGGAGCTTGAGAAGAGAAACACCAAATGCTCTTAAAATGCCGTCTGTGAAGTCACAATGAAAACTGGTCAGCTATAAGCCACCAAAACTGTTCAAGCTGATCCACCTAGCATGAGGATTATGAACTTCAGAAAGAGTTTAAAAAACAAAAAAAAAGACATGTTTTGGGTAAACTGGCAAATTTGGTCATTTTAGCAGCCTGATCTGTTGACTTTCACCAAACTGGCCCGAGATCCAGGAACTGGGTGGTCTGTTACCCTATTAGGGTACTTCTCCCCACCAGCAGTATTGCTGGAGAGATGCACCCCACCCTGGTCGCCAGCTTGTAGTTTCCCCTCCAGTCGGACCTCGCAGGCATACAGAGGCGGGTTCCTGTAAGCTTGGTGTGACTGGCGTCCTTCCCTGAGCTCAGCTCTGGGCAGTTCATCCCTGACACTCTCCTCTCAGCTCATCATCTCCTCACTGACTACACACAGCTGTTTTTTTGGGGGGTGGAGGGCGGGAAGTGGGTACCGTGGCACTCGACCACTGAGCCACGTCTCCAGCCCTATTTTGTATGTATTTAGACACAGGGTCTCACTGAGTTGCTTAGCACCTTGCCGTTGCTGAGGCTGGCTTTGGACTCACGATCCTCCTGCCTCAGCCTCCTGAGCCGCTGGGATTACAGGCTCGTACCATTGTGCCTGGCAACACACACAGCTCCTTAGGACACATTGTCACTGTGTTTACAGTCAGAACACTGGCCACAGGGACCACACCTCTACAGACAGGTTCAGTGCTCCAGCAGCCTCTGCTCCCCGAGGGTGTGCGTCTGGATGGCCTGTCTGTAATCGAGTCTCCCCTTGTGCCTACGACTAGCTGGCTTCCTAGAGCAGGCACACCCTTTGAAGCTCTTCTTCCAAATGGCTTTACTCTGGATATATTTTTGGATCGTGATGTCCTTTACCTCAAACAGCAGCTTGCCGGTCTGCGGTCCCCTTGCTAATCTCAGTCTGCACCATGCCCACTCCCTCGTTGCTCTTGAGGGGGTTCATTTTTAGATGACAGTCTGCCGTTTTGAAGCAGCAAATCTTTTGAACTGACTAAAGATGCCCCTTTCCCCATCCTCTCTCTCTTCAGATGGTGAGATCAGTCAGCACTACCCGTGGAGCATGCTTTGAAGGACTGAAAGCAGGATGCTAACAGGAACAGAAACCCACTCCTGTTTCTCTGCTCTACGCTCCTCCTGAATTCACCTGGTTTTCCAACTAGGCAGAGGACATTAGCTGCTTTTCTTGAAACCTAGTGATTAAAAAAGCCTTTTAGGGTAAGAGTGTGAGGGCAGAAGCAGCTTGTGGAGTAGGTAGATACTTCAAACTTAAATTGAAAATCTATAATAGGGAATACATGTCATCGTAGCACACTGTAATATCAGTCTCTTATTGTCCAAAGTGACAGTAGTATTTTTCAAAGGTCAAGTCAGGCATTGAACCCAAATTGTCATGGCCTGAAAAGGAGCCCTTTCTGATGAAAAGAGATGAATTTTGTTCTGGGTAGTGTAAATTTCTCTTCAAAATGCAGGTAGTGATGAGCTTGGTGGTGCATACCTGCAATCCTAGCGAATAAGGAGGCTGAGGCAGGAGGATTGCAAGTTTGAGGTTAGCCTCAGCAACTTAGCAAGACCCTGTCTCAAAATATATAAAGGGCTAGGGATGTGACTCAGTGATTAAGTACCCCCTGGGTTCAATCCCCAGTACCAAAATAAAACAAAACAAACCTCCAAGTGCAGTTAGTATCATTGCATCATTGAGTGTCTGTAGGGCCCATGGGGTCAGCCTTCTCTAAGACTCAGGGATAAGAGTTAACTTCCCCAAAGAGCTAAACACAGGAAATCATACTACTGTTGGGTGGTGCTCAGGAAGCTGTAGAGTCATAAGGAAGCTCACACTTTATACATAAAATCATCTACTGGAATACACAGGGAGCACACTGCTGTTGAGTTGTTTCAATGACCTCTGCTACATTAATTTCCACACATTAAGATGTTTTAAAAGTCAAACAATAAAAATAGACTCAAGAGTAAAGGGCCTCTTAAGAACTTTAAAAATAGAATAAACTGAGCATAATGAAAAAACCGTGGCTCAGGAAGGCAGCTGGTGTGTGTGGGGGGGTGTCTTCCTGATCCTCACCCCAGCGAAGAGCTAGCTGATTGCCCACTTACTGTGCCCCTCTGTCAGGCAGGACAGCAGACCCTACGGACCACATCCCAGGCCTTAAGAACAGCTATGGCAAGTGGAAGAAAAGGCTCGTGCACCTCAGAGAGGCAGCTTCATGTGGAATTCAGAAAAACACGGCTTTACATTTTTCTATGTGTTTTTTTGATGGCAATTTCTCTAGCCAAGACATTGGATTGACTGATTTAGTCATGATAAGGATGATGAATGTGAGAATTTTATAAGCTAACCCAAATACCATGGTTTCTAATGTTAAAGAAGCCACCATTTCTTCAAGCATGATGTCAAGCACTCTGGTCTGGAAGCCCAAGGACCAATATTTGTTCTTATTCTTTGGAAACAGCACAGTTCACAGGACAGGGCCCCAAAGGGCTGAGTCCTGGCCTGTTCTGCTGGGTACTTGGACAAGCTGCTTGTTCTGTCTGAGTCATTTCCTCTTCTGAAAATTATAGGTTTTGACTAGTTCATCTCCAAGTTCTGTTCCAAAAAAGAATTCTGAGTCTTTTATTTCTCAGGTGAGTATTTACTGAGATACTTCTAGTTATAGATGTTTTTTTTCAATCTGGGAGTAGAATAATTAAATACATAAAACCTCTACCTGAGAGACGTAAGCCTTTTTCCAGATCCCAAGTCATTATCACTTCCAAATAAACTTGCTACAGAATTTTTTTTTTTCTTTTTTCTTTCTTTCTTTTTCTTTTTTGATACAGAATCTGGCAATGTTGCCCAGGCCGGCCTTGAATTTGCGATCCTCTCACCTCAGCCTCCTGAGTAGCTGGGATTACAGGTGTGTACCATGGCAGCCAGCACTATGGTTTTGTACACGTACAAATTATTGCCCAGGAACCACAAGAGAGGACTGTCCTTACACCCAATGCAGTCAAGTTCCCCGTCACACGCCCTTCCAGCTGTGGGAAGATGTTTATATGGGGGAAGAAGGCGGAGGTAGACCTCCGGTGGCAAGTCCGGCACAGCCCAGAGCTGCTGGCTTTCTGTGTGAATGACGTCCAAGTCACAGAGCCCGGTGCGGACTCAATTCAACTTTCGACTCCCAGTCATTTAACAAAGTCTCCAAAAGCTGAGGTCTTTTCCTAGAATAGAAACTTCTCTGTTTTTTCCTAAAATATTCTTTTAAACAGTTTCAAAGTTGTTCAGTGTTTTGCTAATATTTTAGGGAACTATGGAAAAACTTGCACACTACAGAAGGAAGGAATGCCAACGGAGAGGCAGGTCGCCTGGGGTCACCAGCGCCACCCCAGCAGGCCACGCTATCAGAGCTCCTCCCACTGAGGCAGCGTGGGGAGAGGTTTCCGACGTGCCCGCTTCACAGGGGTCAGAAGGGTGTGAGGGGCACTGTTAGTGGGGATGAGCAGTTGAGGGCATGAGGCTATCTCTCAGAGAGGTCAGAGGCCTTCTGTGACGGGCCACTGTCTGGAGTTATCCCTGTCACAACCTACTCAGGTGTGGGAGCGATGCATCCGATATTAAGTTGTAGCCGGCAAAACAATGTCTGTTCAAGGTTTCAAACGTGTGGTGACTTGGTTTTAAAGGCCCACTAACAGGTCTTATCAAGTTAAATGGTCCTTAGGGTCACGGAGGGCACTCACTGTGCTCCTGTTCTCAGCATAACCCAGTGCCTTAAATAACCTTTGGTCCTTATTGGTTGCTTTTTGGACTACTGCACATACCCAGGCACCTCTATAACATACTTACATATAAAGGGAAATAGTCTATAGGACTTCATGGGAAATGTATAGCCACAACAACGAACAACAAAAACTGAACTGAATTCAAAAGACCCCTATTTTTTGGGAGGTGGGTGGGTACTGGGGATTGAACCCAGGGGCACCTAACTACTGAGCCATATTCCCAGCCCTTTTTTGGTATTTTATTTAGAGACAGAGTCTCACTGAATTGCTTAGGGCTTCACTTTTGCTGAGGCTGACTTTGAACTTGCGACCCTCCTGCCTTAGCTTCCTGAGTCTCTGAGATCATAGGTGTGCACCACCACACCTGGCCCCAATTTTGTTTTATCCTCATTTCATCTCTATCTTTCCAACTCCAATGGCACAGTTTACCCGGTAAGGCTGCTTATACATGTTTCTTTGCTACTGTTGATAGACATTACGGACCACCTGAAATTACACACCAAGTCCTTTGGGTTATAAAACACATACATATTTTTTTCCATTTTTTGGACTTTATCTCACACATTTGAATTTCCCATGGGATGGTGATAAGCGAAGGGTGTGTGTTGTTTATTTAAGAACGTGCACCTGGACACCCACAGATGTACAGTCGGCTGTCACCCACAGTTGTTCACAGTTCTATCTTCAGCAGACAGGGCTTGGGATCCAGTAGGGGCTCAATAAAGAGGGGCAAATTATGGCTACATCAGCATAATGTAATAGGAAAGGAACTTTTACTACAGAAATAGAAAAAAAATGCCAATTAAATTAGGGAAAGGCACAGGAAATGGTTATAAAGCTGGTTCTGGATGTTTAAAAACTGGGCTGGAAATTGTTTAGCAAGACGAGAGCATTATTCAAATTAAAGGCAAAGTCTGACTTTCCTGATCAGTTAAGAGCCCTGAGAAATGCCGGAACTCGATGGCCTCCACTGAATAACCATCATTCACATTTAGGGAAGAAAACATTTTGAAGAGGGTGTTGATTGAGTTAGCATGGCATCACATTATGGAACACACGATTTCTTCCTTTAAAATGGCAATTTCCCTCTTTACAAAACACAGAGAGAGGGTGTGGGGGAGAAGGGGGTACGCACACCGTCTTCCCTTACCGTCAGAGACAAGGCCATGCAGACGAACGTGAACTTCTTGATGTGGGCGGCAGTGACCGTGTTGCTTGTGCTCACCAGTTTATTGCTGGGGTTATTCTGGGGAAAGAGAATGGCATTGGTGACTGGGCCCAGGGTTATCCTTGGCTGACCCCCCCCCCCAACCCCCCAGGGATCTCAAAGAGCATCCTGTTCTCCTTGATGATCCTGAAGTGCCAATTTCAAGTGACAGCGTGGAAGATGGCTGTCACATTGGGTCTCCCAGACAGCTGTCATGTTCCCGCAACACTGACCAGAGCGAATGCTGGACTGATTCAGTCCTTTTCCCGTAGAGCTGGGATGCTCACCTCACCCTGTCCAGAGTGGCTCTGAGCTGTCCCTCGCAGCCCAGCGATGCCTTTCTAAATGCCACAGCCCTGCTCAGTGATTCTGGGCTCCTCTCCTTCCTACCAAATGGACTGAGATTCCCTTGGGCACTCAAGGCCCTGCTCAGCACGACCCAGGCTCACTTTCCCACTGTTTCTCCTCCTGCATCCCAAATGGGGCTCCCTGCTCTGCCCCGCACACCAGCGCTGTTCTTCTTCTACCTCCTGATTCTCAAACCGCCTCTCCTCAAGGGCATCATCTTCACAGCCCATCTCCCCAAAGCCTTTCTGACTTTTGGCCTCCTGGCCATCCTTTGGGCCTTGCCTTCTGAACTGCTGACCATGGGGCTCTCTTAGGGTGGACCCTGTGCTGGAACGAGTTCAGTCCCCGTGAGGCAGTGTGCCTCCGAGGTACTTAGCACCATCTTCTTTGAGTGAAGAAGGTCTCAAAGAGCATTTGCTGCACTGAATGTCCAGCCAGAACTGCAGTGGCTCAGATGTCCTCTCATGGCGTCCCACTGCCAAGCATGATCCTCACCCCATCAAACCAGAACCTGGCCCCGTGGCCAGGAAAATCAACAGAGAGAAAGATCCCCTGCCTCATTATGCATCCAATTAGTCCCAGAGCTGACAAACAAAAACAATCTCCAACACCTGGCTCCACGGCCTGCCTAATGAGACACACGCACAGGAGCCTCGTGGAAAATGCCTTTGATTTCTGTCACTGCGGAAGCTAAGGTAATCTCCCTTCCCCTTGTGGATGCACCAGCACAGACCTCTCAGTGAGTGTACACTTTAAAATTCTACTCTCTAAAGCACGTCTGCTTTTCTGAATAACAGACTGCACACATCCCACCATGCTGGTGATCTCTCATCCACCCCAGGGTCTGTAAGAGGGATGCCCTGGTGGTGGAGTGAGAGGGGGTCACACTGAGGGAACCAGGCGACCTCACGGCACACGCTCCGCCTGTGCTGATGGCAATATGCGAGGGCTCCTGCAGGGGCACTTTTATTGGTGAAAGAGCAAATATTTTGTTTGCAAAATAGCAAATATTTCTGCGAATGTGGCTGAAATGAACTCATATGCATCATTAAATTAGCATGGTTATTTCATTTGGTTGGCCTGATGTGCTCAGGAGCATACTCTTTCATGGATGATAATTAAACATTAGAGAAAATTTAAATTTCCTAATCTGACCTCACAAATCCCTTATTCTTGACTTTAACAGTCAAGGCAATAAATTTGGGAAGTCCACCCAGAGGGTCCAAGATGTTGGCACTCCAATAGTGGCTTGGTGTCCTCACTGGAATGCATGGAAACAGTGGGCGAGATTTTAAAGGGGTTCTGAGTAACTCAAGTTTCCGGCCAGAGGTGCACTCATTAAAGGAATATTTTTACAGTTTCTAACCCCTGTGATTAAGAACAAAGCAATGTTTTCCTTGGATGCTCTTACTAAGCCATACAGTGTGATATTGTTCAGCTTTATTATTTCAAGATGGCCCCAAACCAGTTTCAGATGGGACTTTCCTTGGCAGGAGGCTCTGCCATTTCAGCACCTGCCCATGTCATCAAATTGCAGTACATAATCTTATTCTCCAGAGCAAGAACTGAAAATGGCAAGAAGACTTACATCCATTTTGTTTTTTCTCTATATACCCGTTCCTTGAAATGAAAAAATTTCCATCCGTAGACTGGATCCAACCCACTCAACACAGTGTCCCCCCTGTCTGCAAGTGACTCAGGCCTCCTCCAACCCAGCCTCCGTGGGGGGCAGTAATCAAGAGCATTTCTCAGCAGCAGCTGTGCACCTGGATGCTGCATGTGACTGTCTGCAGCAGGTTGTGGGTGCTCTAACAGACTGCTGAGGAGGTTCCACACCAGGAGAGTCCTGCGCGGAGGGCCCAGCTAGCTCCTGCTGGGTTGCCTGGTGGGATCCCCACCGCGTGGAGGCGAGTTAGTGTTTGTGGGTAAGCGTGGGTACACAGGGACAGAGAGAAGGTGACTGTAACACAGAAGGCCGCAGGGAGCTGCGCAACATGGAGGGACGTAAGGGCAGGAGGTGAGAGAAGAGGGGCTCGTGTGTGTGTATTCACATAAGCATGTACTAACACGGACTAAATTCTGCCTGCGGACTGTAGGCGCAGAGGAGGAGGTGGATGGATAGTGAGTGGTCCATCTCCACCTCATCCCCTGAGATGCTCTGTAAGGTGGGGGTAGAGTGTGGCATCTCCCCTAGGCCCCCACTCTACCTGTCTTGGTCCCTCTAAGAAGCTCATGTACCATTTCAGGGGGGCATTTTAGAGGCTGGCCTTGCTTGTGTGGCTTCCCAGGGCTCTTGTGCCCACAGGAATCGGGGTGAAGGTGGTATAGGGCAGGAAGGAGAGGCTCCAGTGTTAGCCAGACTCAGAGCCCCAAACGCCTAGGGCTGGCCTGCAGCAGACCGGGGTCAAGGGCTTTCCTCACTTCACAGAGCTGTTCTTGGGCTAAGATAAGAAGGTATTAGCAATGGCTCTGAGCTAGGACTATGGAAATTAAAGACAAAACAAGGGCTATCCATGGCCGGTACAAGTGGCAGGCGACTTGGCTTCTTTTCACTTTTCCTTTTAAAACATTGCATGTTATTTTCAGTATGTTTGGCTGGCCATTTGGAAAGGCCTAGAGATCTAAATAATGTAGATGTCAGGAAACAGATATTTACTGAATGACAAGCAGGAGGGTTCTGACAACAGGTCAGAAGGGTTAGGTGCTTCCTGTGGGGGGGGGGGGCAGCAGCTGGGGAAGGACAGGGCTGCTACCCCAGAGGTTTTCAGCAGGAGTAAGTGTGTTGCATCAGAACCAAACTGGACACAAGTCTTGCTGTCCAGGCAGTGTGAGTCACATGCACCCCAGCCACAGAGAGACAGCCATCTGCCTATGAGCTTAGAGTCCCAGCCTCGTGTCTGCTCCTTAGCCACCTAGTATGAGGTCAGCAAGGTACTAATTTAAAGAAACAAACCACAGAAACAAAATATAACATGTTAACTTTTTTTGAGAGTTTGTTTTCCCTTTTGCAAACAAATAATTTCTCAATAGGAATAACCTGAAAGTGGCCATAGGAATATCAATTTGAAAGAGCATCAATGTAAGCATAATGTGCCCTGCTATTTTCACAGGGAAATACCCCACAGTTACCTTCAGTCCCCAACACTGAGTGAACCCTACAAAGGAACGTGGGGTTGAGAAAAAGCAGTGCTCTTCCTCTGGGATCCCTGTCTATCAAACGGTTATGTTAAAAGCCTGCTTCTGACACCATGCCCCACAGGCCTCACCTTGTCAAAAGCAGGATAGACAGCACGGATCTCCGTCAACCAACCATATGGCATGTGACCCACAGGGTATGTCGCTGTCAAAATTGCCACTGCCTACAGGAGGAAAAAGGGGCAGCATTAGCGTGGGTGTCCACCAAAGCTCTCTAGTAGCTGCAGCGCCATGTGACAGGGCCAAGAGCAGATCCCTCCACACTGGGTGACCAGCATCCGCCAGCCACAGGACAGCCCCGAAAGGAGCAGAGGTGACTCCAGGAGGAAGTGACCCTACACAAATCCAGTGAGAAATAGGCTTGGAGCACTAGCTTGAGAAGCCACGATTTCAGCCAGGGTTCCTCCCCTTGGGCCCAAACAAATTCTCTCTAGCCTAGGCCAATTCTTGAGACTCAATGTGAAATTGGGAGCCCTCGCCGCACTCTGGAGAGTCTGCTCAGCACCCACCTCCCCACCCCCATTCTGTCCTTCGGGGGACTGACACCACGGATGCAGCTTTGAGCTACTTTCCATCTCAGCTCATTCCAGGCTACTCGGCCAGCACGGACCAGTTTAAAATTTTAATTTAGTAAAATTTAATAAATGTTCATATAGGAAGAGCAATCGAAGTAATTCCATAAAAAAATGAAAGTTTCTTTTCTTATGTGATTGAAAAGAAGAAAAACCAGAACATGGCACCTAAAGCGCCATCTGGCAGAGCTCTCACTCACTGGGAGGAAGAAGCCTGTGCTTTCCTAACGGACAGAGCAGCAGTGCCCTGCGTGCCAGGAGCTGCGGTGAGGGGTGGCGTGGCCTGGCGAGGCGTGGGGAACAGCACAGCGCCGTGAAGAGGCGCGCCTTCACCCCGGCTCACCAGCTGTGTGACATGAGCCCTCCAGGGACTCCCTCTCTGTTCCTCCAGCAGAACAGTGAGAACATTAACACCCATCTCACAGGGTTGGCGGAGTAGTGAAGTGCACAAAGATGCCTGCCACCTAAGTGGACACCATGCCACTGCCGGCAATTTTCAACTGGCTCTCATACAGAATTTGCTATTTATTTTTGTTTATTTGTTTTAAGGAGACAATGGGGTTCCCGCACACAGGTCATGGGGGTCTCATACTTTTTACTGGAAAACTTGAAGCATTCAAGTAAAAAAGCTCCTGTGACAGAAGCCACCCAAGAGGACATCCACGACTCGGAAAACAAAGTCCAGGAGCAAACCGAGGGGAGGGAAAGCGTTCTGCTTTTGATTTACGGGCTTCTCCCTGCCGGCCAATGTGAGCAGCTTCCAAGACATGGAAACTGGCAGGGTGCTCCAGGCTGGAGCCCTGCTGGCAGGGCAGGCCAGGGCTCCGGGCTCCTGCAAAAGCCACTCACATAAACAGGAGGCCCTAATGAGTGGCCACCAGCCTTCCTCGAGGATCAGCAGTGCCAGAGATGGAATTAATTCTCCAGAAGGCCGCGGAGGAGGAAGCAAATGAAGTCATTCTATTTGTTCATACCCAGCTTGAAAGAGGGAAAAAATGAGTCAACTCTTTCTTTGGAGAAGCTGCCAGTTTCCAGATAAACTTCTTGAGTTGTGAGTGAGTAAATAGAGGAGATCCTCATTTGAGGAAGGCAGACTGCCAGGGAGCACCTGATAGGTGGGTGCTGTGTGCTGCAGGGGGTGACGTGCAGGTGAGGGTAGGCAGGGTCAAAGTGGAGGTACTGTCCCTTCGGCTACCACCTGACAGATGCCATCATTCCCGCAACTACAGGGAAGAGGCCACAGGCCGCCACCATGGAGGAACGGAAAGGCCACTGTGTGGGGGGCGGAAGACCTATTTCTAACACCAGCCCAGCTGCTGGCTACTCCTGTCCCTTCACCTTTCCTTTCTGGGCCTCCTTTCTGGGAAATGAGGATGAAGCAGATGTTTTCTTCCATAATTATAAGAATTTAAAATGACATGTCCATAAGTCACAAGAATGAGCTCCTCATGGCCTTCCCGTATGGCTTCCATAATTAAATACTGTAGAACCTTTAGAGCTCTTGAGAGGAACTGGAAATAAGTTTTAATTCTCGTTTCCCCAAAACAAGGCGCTGGCAACTCCCAGCCCCCTGCCCCCAGCCACGTGCCTACCTCTGTAGCTGCAGAACTGCCACCAAGGTCCCGGGAAACAAAGAGATTGACGATGGGCCTACTGATTCTCTGTGTGGCCAGAATCAGAGCCAAAGGCCACCAGAAGCTCAGCATCTTTCTTATTGTTGCATCTCCCTGCGTTAAGAAATGGAATTAAAGTCTGTTAAACTCTAGAAGTAGAACAGGAAAAACAACTTAGAATGGAAGCTTTTTCTTCTTATGCCAATCATGAGTCAATTCACTATACTTAACAGTAATATAAGGAAATGCCTCTCTGGATAAGCCAGGTTGAATTAAAATAAAACACATAGTTATTAGAAATTAATTCAGACAGTTGGCAAGCCAAGGTGAGATCAACACAGGCACCAAAGCTTGACGGTTCCCAGCCACGATCTTCCATCCAGGGAATCCCTAGCCAAGGTGTAACCCAGGCCCACGGCCTGAGAAACAGGTTTGAAATTAGTCTTTGTTTGTATCACCACACTGACTGGCTAGAAGACATGTCAGGAGGAGGCTACTCTTAGAAATAGAAAATTATTATAATCTATTTATATCAATATGCCTAATTTTTTCTGCACTCTGAGAATTGACTACAGGGTTCTTACTCTCAAAGCTTTCACAGAAGGCACATAAACTACTCAGAAGTATAAGCAAAGTAAAAGAAAGAAAAGGGATTTGCTGAGACCTCTGCAGCCAAGGTGTGTGCTGTTGGCAAAGCCTTGCTTTCATCGTGCAATTTTGGTTTTGATTCTTTGAAAGGGTAAGAGTTACATCACACAACCATCTCAGCCACTTTGATTTATTTCCCTTTGCTGGTGGCTGGATGTTAAGAGATGGATTGTTACTGTAAAGACCAATTTGATGTGGTTGGCCCAGTGGTGGAAATAAGTAGGGAGGATTCCACTGATGGTCTGACCTCAGGTAGAGGTAAGTGGTCAACATGATTATTGTTTTGACATGACAAAAGTGATGTGTGGTCAAGGGGGGGCAGGTGGTGGAGTGTGGTGATATATTCAGGGCTACACATGAGCATTCTTATCTGCCTTACAGCTAAATGGAAACAAACCCGATGATGCCTACCACCTGTGGGTGGAACTCTTAGCATTAAATAAATCAGCTGCTGTTCTGTTGGGATGAACAGAATGGCCACTGGGAGAGGATCTGTATCTTACTCTTGCTTGTTTCTTATTTCACTTCCAAGGCAAATCAGACTCCTTCAAGGAGGCTCCCTAGACCAATCCCAGGCCCCTTCCCTGGTTTTGGAAGCTCTCACATTCTCATTAAAGTTCATGTGCTGTCTCGGGCTCACGCCCAATGCCTGCTTCTGTGTTGGTGTTCCCTGCCATGTGGGCTACAAAGCTGCTCGAAGGTAGAGACTGTATCTCAACGTTTCTGTCACCCCAAGGTACCAAAGACTCTGTTTGGTCTCTAGGAAGTAGGTTCATGAATAAGAGACTGGCACTGGCTACAGAAATCATGGACACAGTCCAGATGCCTACTATGCAACTAGAAATCATAAAACGCGGACTCAGAGCTGCCAGGGATCCTAAAACTTTCTTGACTGCAGAATAACTCACCATAGAGAGTAAAAGGAGGCACAAGTGTGGTACCCATCCATGGCCTGACACCGTGTGCTATGTCTCGGTCTCCTCCCGGGGCCATGGGGAGGCTGGACAGTGACCTCTGCGATCCCTTCCACCCCTAGAGTTCATTCACCATCTTTCCCTTGAGGACACCCGGCACCAGGCCTTTGGGAACAACATCATGAGGAGGAGCTCGTGGCCCCGAGTGCACAGGTGTGAAATGCAAACTTCCACTCTGCTGCAGAGACCTACCCCCAGCTCTGGTCCGCTTCGGTCAGGGATGATGTCGTGGATGTTCTTGTAGTAGCCCAGGCACAGGGTGGTGCAGCGCACAAGCGCGCCCATGTACAGGGAGAGGATGGGGATGAGCAGGGGCTCCCGGCATTCCAGGTGGCTGTGAAGCAAAATGGCTACGAAAACGACCTGCGAGAGAGGAGGAGGGGCGGTCAGTGGGAGGAGAGGGAGGCCGGCGGCAAGGTGCAGGCCCACCCTCCCCAGTGAGGACCTTGATTTTGATGGAGAGGGCAGAAACGTGAACTGTGGCTCCACATGGCTCTCCCATGAAGGTATTGGGGTTCACTGGAGGAACTCACCCTGGTTTTGTTACATGCACTCCCAGGAATTACTATAAAACCACCTAAATTAAAACTTAAAGTACTAACTTACTTCTATAAGTGGAAGAGGCTGAAATTACCAGAGCCGCAAGAGCTTAAAATCATAATAAAGCACCAATCTCTATTGATGGTACAGTACGTCTCCAAAGCAAATCTGATTACTTATTAACTTCCCCATCCTACAGAAATCAGAGAATCAGTCCAGCCTCTGCCCAGAGACCACCTGGGACCCATGCTCAGAAGGTTTTGGAAGCATACTGAGTGAAAAAGTAGGTAATTGGGCAGGAGGCTTATTCCTGACCAACAACTCCAATGGCCAAGTATCCATGGGTTGTGAAATTATCTGCAGCCAGGCCAGGATCTGTGATTATCAGGACCTTGATTCCCTCTGCCGCAGGGAGCTCAGAGCAGCAACAATGGAGAGAGCTCCTCTGAACGAAATCAAAGTCTTAGATGCCAGGGTGGTTTGCTCTCAGCACAGACCGACATGTGTGCCCAGGCTGTCATTCTGAAGCATAGTGAGGCTGACCTTGTCACTGAGTCCTCAGGGTAGCCCAGAGTACAGAGGTGCCATGTGAACATAACCAGGCTGCCTGGAGCACAGGCCATGTGAGTGGACACACATCCAGGCAGCCCTCACACTGTGCCAGGGACACACTGACACTGATGGAAACAGGATGCCCACGACTCTCCCCGTGATTGCTGCTTCCAAGTGGACCACTGCAGTGTGTTAACTGAAGGACGCCTTGCTGGGATGCACGTGTGGAGCAGGAGACTGGAGCTTTGGGGTGTGCACACAAGGCCCGAGGATTTATCTGACTGAAATCCCCTAAGGTGCCCTCACACGCAGACTCAGGGTGAGTATATCCACAGCAAGCTTCACATTCTGCAAAACCCACAGCCTAAACCACGATGGGAATGTTTAGCGGCTGAAAACTGTGAAAAACGAATTTGTGAAGATCAACACCTCCTCTGCCCAGTCCAGGAAACTCCTGGGCTGTCAGGAGGCTCTGCAAGACAGAAGCCCGCAGAGCAAGCGGGGCCAAGGAGAAGGACCTGGATGACAGGCAAAGGGAAGACACGGCCAAGGAGGAAGTGTGGCGAGGACCCGACAGCGTCCCCAAGTGCAGAGGGGACCAGGTGCATGACTAAGCCAAGTAGAGCTCCCAAGGCCAAGGTGAAGATGTTGCCAGCCTCCCCCGGATTTCTAATAGATGGATGCCATGTGGCCAGCATTTGCCACAGAACTGACATCTTCATGGCAGAATGTATAATTTATCACTTCAAAATATCATGTGCACCCTTTGCATTTCAACCTGGAATTACAATTCTGAACCTGAGAGAGCCATCAAAAACATGTCAGATTATTTTCTGAGGGAACCAACGGTTTCAGTGGAGAGCATTTTCCCAGTGAGAGCTGGCATCCTCTGGCCCAGGGCCAGGTGCTGGGATTCAGTGATAATAGACGGCCCCAGAATCTGTTCTGGGGCCGACAGTCTAAGGGAGGAGGCAGACACGCTCATCATACAATGATCCAGTGAGTGTCCCCTGGCAGCCCGAGTGAGGCAGATGAGGTGGAGAAGGACAGAGTGTGGGGCAGCAGGGGAGGAGGGCATCTCTGCTGGGAGCTGTCAGGCCAGGAGCTAGCAGGGCTCAGGGTGGGAGGGACATGGGGCAACGAGGCAGAGTACTCTCCTGGGTAGAAGGAGCAGACCCGCAAAGACCCCGGGGAGATGGCTCATCCATGGCCAGGCCCTGCATGGAGGAGCTGTGATGGGTTGACTGCAGAACAGAGAGCAAGTGGGGAGAGGAGAGGGCGGGGCTGCAGAGGCCACGGGCCTGTCAATCTTCAGACCCCCTGTAGGCCAAGATCAGGGTTGGGATTTTTATCAAGAACACCAGGAGGCCAGAGCTCCAGAGGCACAATCAGACAGCATGCAGTACTCACAAGACTACCAGGAGGCTGTTTTTTAAGCAGGTGGTGAGACAGTCAGCATTTCACTGGGAAAAGACCACTATGGCCCTGGGGGGAAGAGTGGAGGGAGCTGGACAGAGATGAGTGGGGAAGCTTCTCAGCACTCAGCTGGCAAGAGTGACCCCTCAGACCAGGCAGAGCAGCAGAGATCGCACTCTAAGAAAGCTCTAGGGTTCACATCTCAGTCCTGGTGTTAAGGGGACACTTTTCAAGAGTGGCTCCTGGGTTTGTGACCAGATGGTAATGCCACAGATTCACTCAACCAAACACTTCATACAGAAGATCTTTAATTCAGACTGAAGACATCATTGAAGGAACTGAGTAGAAATGCCACAGAAGCTTTTGGATAGCCTTGTTTAGGGCTCTGAGGAGAGGGAGAGGATGCAGATATTTAATAGGGGGGCATACGCATATGATAAATATTATTGACCTAGGGCATAGTATCAGTCTGTTTTTGTCTTTCTAACAAAATACCTGAGGCAGGCTAACTTCATAAGTATAAAGTATAAAGAGGTTTACTTAGCTCACAGTTCTGGAGGCTGAAAGTCCAGACAGCATGGTGTGGGCTCCAGCAAGGACACAAGCCTTCTTGGCTGTGTCATATCATGGCTGGTGGCAACCAAGGGAACATGGGTATAGGGAAACGATCTCAGCTTGAAAGCAGGAAACCAGGCACTGGATCCCCACAGTCCCTTCTGAGGGCATTCCCCCAGTGACCTAAGCCCACTAAGCCTACTGCCACACTGCGGGCCAGGTTTCCAACACAGGACCTCTGGGGACACATCACACCTGCACCACAGAGGGCTTGAATTAGGTTCAGTTTTCTCTGTGAAGCAGGATGGAGGTCATGGCTGGAAGTGAGCAGCAGGTGGAGACCCTCTGAGACAGGTCCTAGGACACAGCTGGGGGTGGGGGGAGGTTTGGCACTTGTGATGGGGTCCTCCGTGCACTGGGCAAGTTTCTGAAGAAGCATGTGCTTCCTGGGGCAGGTGAAGGAGGGTCCACAACATGGGTTCCATTCAGGGCTGGGGTTTTGTCAGAAGATAAAAAGAGACAAAAGAGTAGCAAAGAGACTTTAAAATAATGCCGGGAGCGTCTGATCTGATCATCAGGGGTCTTGCTGACCTCAGGGCAAGGGCAGATGACAGCACAGAAGGTAGAGGACAGGAGGTCCCAAGGAGAGCAAATGACCTCAAGAGAATTCTCACTTCAACGCTGAAGAAGCTAAAAAAGTCAAGATGAACATGAAACACAGCAAAACAGAAACATTTCTCATAAACCCCTTGGCAATATCCGGCCTAACAACTGGAACCATATTACAACAATGGTGACCCCAAAAGTGATCACATGTTTGAACCAAACCAAGAGCTTTTTTTTTGTATTAGTGTGTGAAATCAATTAGCTTAGGAAAGTTGTTATTATTATTATTTTTTTTAAAGAGAGTTGCCACTGAAATTCGAAGCATATTAACAAATTTCATTTTATCATTGGCAGTTGCTCAGTATGCCAGTGCTGCATAGGATCTATTTACATATGACCAAAATTACTAACTACCACAGGCTTTCAGGTAATGAGAGAGATGAAGCTTGGCAAGGCGGGAGGGAGACGTAGGAACAAAAATGGAATTTATTCCCCCAACCAAGTTGTAGTAGGAACCCAAACTGCGGGGTTTAAAATAAACTACGCCACCAGGAACCGCCCAAGGCCAGATGGCATCTGCACCCAGGTCCCTTGCTGCTTCAAACCAGATCTGTTTACTCCCCAGGCAGAGGCCAAGATCAGGTCTGAAACCAGCAGGGAACTAGCTGTGGGCGTACTGGCAAAGGCGCTTTCACGACTAGCTTTTTCTTCTGCCCTTGGATGCCCACTGTATTTATCTTTGGCAAAGTTAGGCGCTTTCTTCTGTTTTCTTTCTTGTCTTTATAATAATGCACCTGTACAGATGCTCATGGCTTGCTGAGGCCAACATGTGAAACGGGAGGAGCTTCCTTCGCTTCAATTAAGGAGTGAACAAAGCAGCTGTCTCTCAGCGGATGCCGAAGGCAAGAGTGGGAGGGAACTCGAATAGCCCCACCAGCACATATCAAAGCGCCATGCCAGCTGTGTCCAGGCACGCGCACAGCATTAGCAGGAACTTATTCACACTGCTTTAATAATGATCCACGGAGGAAATGCAATTGATTTGGAAGTTTAATTCTTGGTCTTTAGGGAGGTCAATCTAACAGCTCAACAGATTATTTCAAAGAGGTGGTTTAGAGATGAGGGAGCATGAAAGGGGCAATGTGTGGGGACGTTCCTAGAATGAGAATTCAGAAGGGCGCTTAGAGATCATGGTCTAACCTCCTCCATGAAACACTCATTCCACCAAGTCTCTGATTGTCGGAACTTAGCCTAATTGATAGATCAGAGGAATTAAATCTAATTTTCCAATGAAGTTTTTTTTTGTGTGGCATTCTCAGTGGAAGAAGAAGGGAAGAGGAGAAAATCAGGAATGGGTGTGGCCGTTAGATGTGGATCCAGCAGAAGGTAAGGGGCAGCCTCCTCAAACACTCAGGAAGAGAGAGTGGGCCATTCCCTGGTTCTTTTTAAATGTGGGAAAATAATGCGCGAATGGCAGCTCTCCCTGGAAACCCGCATAAGAAATGCCATTTAAGAATAATTCCTGGCTGGGCACGGTGGTGCACACCCTGTAATCCCAGAGGCTGGGGAGGCTGAGGCAGGAGGATCATGAGTTCAAAGCCAGCCTCTGCAATGGAAAGGCACTAAACAACCCAGTTAGACCCTGTTTCTAATAAAATACAAAATAGGGCTGGGAATGTGGCTCAGTGGTTGAGTACCCCTGAGTTTAATCCCTGCTACCCCATCCCCAGAAAAGAATAATCTCTAAGTGCTCACTTTCGAACTGAGTGACAAGCTGTGTATGGCTAAAGCATGCCGAGGGCACCCGGCCAAGTGCACAACAACACTGTGATCACTGTTCAGTGTACCAGGTGTGACTCTGAAGTCTTTTACAGACACACTTTCTTTGGAAATAATGGTCAAGAGCTGGAATGGGGTGCCGAGGCAGGGGGATCACAAGTTCAAGGTCAGCCTTGGCAACCCAGCAAGGCCCTATCTCAAGATAAAAATGGAAAGGACTCAGCATGTGGTGCAGTGGTAGAGCGCCCTCAGTTCACAGGAGGTTTCCTTTTCTTAGTCATTTATCGTTTGTTGAATTCCATATTTGATGAACCAGTGCTGCAGAGTAGTGCAGAAGGCACCCCCTCCCACAGGCCGCAGCACTGGGGATGGAACCCAGGGCCTTGTGCATGCTAGACAAGCGCTCGACCACTGAGCCACGCCCCCAGCCCTGTGCCCCAACATAAATATGGCATCTGTTGTCAGCTCTATCACATCCAGTGGGTCATTCACCAGGTGACCCTGAGGACCTCCAATTGACACAAAGACCACAGTTACCTGAGCTATGACATCTGAGATTGAGGCACATCCCACCAGGAAACTGTATTTGTGTTTTAAGAGAATGCCAGCATGGGTCCATGCCTGCCAGAAAGAAAAAAAACATGCCATGAGATACACTGTTGGGATGATATTGTTTCTCATTATGACTTACTGGGTATTCCTGAAATATAGTTTACACTCCCCAATGTCTTAGCAGCACAGGTATGATAAATGTTTGGTTGGTGAAATTATTGTCACTTGGTCTGGTGGCTAAATCCACGTTAGATTTTTTTAAGTGGAAGAGTGAGTACATTTAAGTATATGCAGACTAGTGTGGTCATTCTGTTTGTGTGCCTGGCAGATTTTGGAATATGATCAGATAGCAAGAACAGAGGAAACCCAGTCACCTGTGGAGCAGGGTGAATCTCAGAAGCACCCCTCCTTCCAGGAAGCAAGTTACAACCAGGGCACTGACTTGGTTCTGCGGATTACAGTCGTGACCGTTCTCACTGGCTGATTCGGGTTCTTCTGTTTTACTGTCTTCGGGTTTGGGCAGGACCTGATATGACCTTTTGTGTCTTCAAGGGAAGTTAAGATGAAAAGAAGTACCACAGCAGGCAACCCAGAGCCTTGATAGCCGGGTTGGAGTAGGCTGGATGCTCTCGATGGGATCTGCTTATGGACTGATTTTCCTTCTTACCTTTGGGCTGGTTTAGAAATAAAATTTCATCCGAGATGGACACAATCAGACAAGTATGATCTATTCCCCAGGTCCGTGTCAAGACTTCCTACAGCAGCTGTTGTGTCTGTGTCCTCAGCTCAGAGGCTCAGGATGCCAAATGTTAAAAGAAATACAACCGTAGATAACATTCACAAACATCACCTGTGGGCTGTCTGTTGTTGAAAGCCATCTGGATAACAAGCTTCATGGCTTCCAAATATTCTCTCTCTAACCCACTACTGGGTATGGATGTGTGTGTAGGTGGGAGAGGACAGAAAGGACCTGCTCATTATTTGAGTTTTTATTAGCAGTTCTCATACTGTTATATTAAGGTCTTTGTGGGGACTTAAAACATGGAAGAAAAGTTACCAATCAATAATGTTCTGGTGCTATGCAGACAGACTATCCCTCACCAAAATGCCTAAGACTGGAAGTATTTCCGATTTTGAACTTTTTTAGGTTTTGGAATATGATCATATATTATAATGAGGTATCTTGAGGTTCAAACCTAAGTCTGAACATGAAATTCATTTATACACACCTTATATACATAGCCTAAAAGTAGTTTTATATAACATTTAAAAAAATCGTGCATGAAACATAGTTTCACCTGAGATGGGTTATAGAATAATCCAGATGGGGTGTCACATTGGTGCTCAAGAAATTTTGGTGTTTGGAGCATTTAGGATTTGGATTTTTGGATTAGGTATGTCCACCTGTACTAAGTTTTTGAAACTATTTCTCATGGCAAATAAATAGAACTGAAGGACAGTGGAAGGCAGGGTATTTTAAGAGTCCATGAGTCGCTTTTGCTAACAGTCTCCAGTTCCTGGAATTCACTGTATAATTACAGTTCTCAGTGGTTAGGTTCCCACTTCCAGCTCCGAAGGAGCACAGACATTACAGTGGCACGGTGGCCTCATCCGGGGGTCAGGCCTTAACTCTTTCAGAAATGTGAAGAAGGTCACTTCATTCAGTTCTCTAATGAGGTGACTGAAAGCCCTGTGCTCCCTGGAAGGGGGGATGGGCTGCAGAGATGGTACCCACCGTACACTGTACCCCTGCATCATCTACCAGGGAAAACATACCTGGCAACAAGTAAGAAGAAAGTACAGGTGCAAGTGTTCAGATGGCCCAATTCTCTCACCTACAGTGACATCCCCACAATTGAGGGCCAGACCTTCATGTTACAACTGGTTTAATATTTAAGGTTTCCTTGCAGACCGGAAGAGAGCCCTCAGAGCCACTGAGGCCATGCAATAATTGACCACAGACCACTTAAGACTTCTGAAGACCTTTCAGCAGGTGCATTTTACCCACCTCCCTGCTCCAGGGCTTGGGACTGTGGCCTTACCTCGACACAGAGGTCCATCTACTCCTGTGCCTAACACATGTGCAACTTGAGTTAGGGGACAATAAAAAGTAATTTAAAGCAGAGCCCAAAGAAAGGGCTTATTTTCCAGCATCAGACATTACTGTAAATTTTTGTGCTCTAAGTCTCTTTATATCTGTACCAGATGGAAAGAAAAACAGTACTGTTCTGGGCATCATGATGATTTAGAGACACGAACAGTCCTTAGCTAACATAGTAGAGCTGGTATCAAAGTAAGGAAATCTTATTGGTGTGTTCAGGAGATTCTTATTCTACAACTTTGGCAGTGTAGGCTACACAAGTGGTAAATTATCAGTGAACTATTCTGATGGCTTGATCTGAATATGTCAGAAAAGAACTTTATATTTTGAATCAAAATTTTCAAATGGGCTTTCTTTCCACCTGGCACAACTTGTGGCAAATACATAAAATTCTCATAAAATAAATCGAGAAGATTGACTGTGTAAAATTCAAGGAAATCAGTATGATGTTTCCTTAAAAATTAAAAATCAGATTGTGATGTAGTTTAGTGGTAGTGCATGTGTTTATTAGCACACATAATGCCCTGGGTCAATCTGTAGCACTAAAAAGTCAAAAAATACCATATGATCAATTCTATTTCTAATTATATATCCAAAAGAATTGAATGTGGGGACTCAAAGAGGTATTTGTACAACCATGTTCACAGCATTATTAATCATATTAGCAAATACAAACATGTAAAAGCAATGCAAAATGTGCCAGACCCACAGAATGGAGTATCATTCAATCCTAAGGAAGGAAATTCTGACATATACTACAACATGGATGAACCCTGAGGATATCATACATAGTGAAATAAACCAGTCACAGAAGAAAAAATACTATGTGATTTCACTCATATGAGGTATCTAAAATTGTCGAATTCATGGAGGCAGAAAAGTAGATTGGTGGTTTCTGGGGAAATTATAATTATTGTTTAATGGGTACAGAGTTTTGGTCTTGGAAAATGAAGAGAGCTCTCAAGACAGATTGTCTAAAAACATGACTGTTCTTCATGCCACTGAGCTCTATACATAACAGTTAAAATGGCCCATTTCATGTTATGCATATTTTGTCATTTAAAAGAGGTGAATAGTCCCCTACTTACCATAGCATCCATAAAAGGGAAGGCAGCGAGATACAGGAAGGCCCTTCTGGTTTTACTCCCCACCGACTCATCCACATGGTGCAGTTTGTTGATAATGTAGTAGCCTAAATCGCTATAAGCTGCAAAGGGTCAAAAGACATATGAGAATATTTTTAAAAAGGTATTTTCCCATGCTTTTGACTTTAAGAACTTCAAAATAATTTTAAATGAAACATTTGTCTGCTGTAGAAAAATTAGAAGAAAAGCATCTATAATCTCCTCCCCCTAGCCAGAGAAGGTCACATCACAGCTAACATTCTGGGCTTTATTTACTGGGTCAATCTGTAGCACTAAAAAGTCAAAAAATTCCAGATGATCAATTCTATTTATGGTTATATATCCAAAAGAATTGAATGTAGGGACTCAAAGAGGTATTTGTACAACCATGTCCATAGCAGTATTAGCAGTTCTTTTACGGCTGTGTGGAGTAAGTGTGTGCTTTAGCGTAACAATGGGCTCATACTACATATGCTTTTTTGAAAACCAGGACCACCTTTCCGTGATATGCTTCTGCATTCTAACTCACCGAATTCCTCTCCATGAACTGATTTTCTTCAATCTCCTACTGTTGCACATTTGTATTATTTTGATATTATAAAAGGATGAATGATGAACTGATCTGCAGTTAAATGCTTACACACATTAGGTATTAACAGAGGAAATTTCCAGAAGCTAACATGCCTTTTCAATACAAGTTCTAAAGCAAGCTTTTCGCACTTGTCAGTCCTTCTATTTTGTTTCTTGGCAGGAGGGTGGCAACTCTGGGTAAAGTCTTGCATGGTGGAAAATGACGTGCAAGAGGTGTTTTGGAAGTCTCTCCTATGTCAAGATTTGTCACAGTGTGAGACTGGATCATGGGCTGGATGAATGTATATATGCCCAAGAGATAAAGGGAGAAAGGCACTGGTCATCCCAGTGCATTAGCTCAGCATCCTAATTAGCAAAGGTAATTAGGATGAAACACGGAGCTATTTTCAACCCCACTGATACAGCCAAGCCTGGACATGAAAATACTAATCTATATGCTTTTCCATGTTTTATAAGGGCTCCGACACTAAGTGTTCCTGCTGTTCTCTGTCATAACTATGGATATGAATGTGCCCTTGAAATCAGGTAGAGCTAGAGGGCAGAGTCTTACTTTCTGTGAAATAAGAATCCTCCCACATCTCAAAGTTTGTAGGGTAACTTATTAACACCTTAACTGGCAAAGTGAAGTAAAGCTCTAATCTTTATCGGGATTAGTCTTGAATTACAGGAATTCTGGAGTAAGTGAGGTCATGGGATGCTATCCAGGATACTGAAATGCACAAATGGGAGTCCTGGAGGTTGCAGGGGGCAAGTAGGTGACTTCAAGCTAGTAGGCTGGGGTGGCTATGACTTCCATAGAGCAAGGTGGAGCTGAGGTAGGGGAAGGCAGGCAGGGGCTGCAGAAATGCTCCCCGTCCTCCAAGGAGGGGCAGAAGTGAAAAACCAAAGGCCAGTAGATCAGGTGAGCCAAGTGCCAGGTGAGGAGGGTAGTGGGGCCATGGTGGGGGAGCAAGAAGAGAAAGCTGGAACAGTGGGCATCACGAGGCAGAAAGAAGAGATGTGGGAAGGTGGGCTGAGGTACGGCCAGGGACAGGCAGGAAGGAGGCAGCTGTGATGTTCCATCATTTGGATCAGAGTCCTACCAAGATGAGAAGCAGACAGAGGAGGCTTGAGCAGACCTGGAAGGCAGCGCGGGAGAGCTGCAGTCTGCTTGCAGGAGGTCAGATCTTCCTCCCCACAGTGCTCTGCAGACTGAAGCACAAAGCCAGAATGAGATGCTGCTGAGCCACCCAGGTCTACTCTGGCTGCTGAGCTGTGGAAAGTTTGTCGCCAAGTGTGCCATTGCTGCTGTTTATTGTGGAGTTGTTTTCATTCAGTCAATAAATGTTCACTGTGCAGCAACCTGCAAGGGACAGTTTTGACCTACCACACCACACCACTGTGCCCATTCAGGTGGGGGTGACGAGAAAGGTGGCGTGCTGGGGGAGAGAGCAGCACGTGGGGCTGGCTATGAGTAGCTCGTGTGTCAGTTTCCTGGGAAGGTTACAGTCAACATAAAATGCCAGCTGAGTAGACTTGACTGCAGTGGCCAAAGCAGGGGACCACGGGACTGGGGCAAGGCTGAGACCAAGAACGGCAATGTTGTGGGTTCAGCCAGGTCTCCTCAAAATTCAGATGCCTAAGTCCTCACCCCTAGACCTCAGAATGTGACCTTATGTAACAAGAGGGTGGAATTAGATAAGATGAGATCACACTGGAGTGGCGTGGCCTCCCAATCCAATGCGATGGTGTCCTTATACAAAGGAGAAATCTGGATGCACACGGGGGAACCACACCAGGATAAAGGCAGAGATGGGGTGATGTCCTTACATGCTGAAGACTGCCAGCAACCCCCCAGAAGTCAGGGGAGAGGCATGGGACAGAGCCTCCTTCACAGTCCTGAGGAGGAGACGGCCCTGCCGACACCTTGATTTTGGACTTCCAGTCTCTAGGATTCTGAGACAGTAAATGTCTGCTGTTTAAGTCTCCCAGTTTGTGTGTTTGCTCCAGCAGGCCTGACAAATGATGACAGCACTTCTGAGGCAGGGAGGGAGAATGATTTCCATGTTAGGTCCTTGGGTGGCGGTCAGGGAAGAGGGACATGTGGGCTTGAGTGGAGAACAGGACCTGGGGTTTGCCGGTGCTGCCCAGGACTAGTGACCAACAGAAGTGAGCCTCTGCCCTCCCTGTAAATGCAGCTACTTCCTTGGGTATTTGACTAAAACATCAGAATGATACCTTTATGCAGCATATCTGCAAGAAAGACACAGGGGACGGGGGATTGGAGGACCACAGGGTTCCCAACCCGTTCTCCTGGGGGGGAGCCAGTGGACTTTCTGCTCCTGGGAGACATGTGAGCCCTTCCCTCCCTCTTCTCAGCACAGGGCCTGCATGCAGACTTCTCCCCACCCCAGGTTCCGGCATGGTGGGACTTATGGGCCCCAGGTTGTTTTTGCTTCTTTCCATTTTGGTCTCTTTCAGTTACATGGGAGAAATCTGGAGGCCAAAGACAGAAGCTTATCCTCCTTTTCACAGTAGAAGAAGACTTCTTCTCAGCCTTGCCCCAGTCCCGTGGTCCCCTGCTTTGGACCTGGGAGCTGTGAGTGTAAAATCCCAGCACCTGTTTTCATGTCTTTTCTGCCCCTCCAATCCCTCCTTCCAGTGCCAGCCCCTGGCTATTTCCAGCTATTTCCAGTGAGAGCAGTTGGCTGGGGTGATTTGCTTGAAGTGCTTTGCGTGGACTCCGTAATTACCAGGCCAGCTCCCTTAGCAAAACTGAGTGACCTTCAACTTCCATGGCTGCCCTGCTGTGTCCTGAAACGACTTGTGTGTTCCTCATGAAGGGCAGAAAGTTATAAAACAAAATTAAATGAGGGTTCTGAACATAGGTAAGCAGGTTTTACGATGCTGTAACCCCAAGAGGACGGTGACTTGACCTGTTTATAGGGAGATGGCTTCGACCCTGCCCAAACAGGGAGAGACAGAAGGGCCCTTCAACTCTACAGCTCTTCTGACCTCAGCCAACCAGGATGACAGCCCTTTCTGGAAGCAGTGGTTTCCAAACTGGCTCATCCAGTGGTTACTAGCACTTTTGTAAACCACAAAATATGAACACTGGTGACAAGGGTCTATCTACATGTATTTTCCCAAAGGGACTGAGAAAAAGTCCTCCCCCTCATTGTAGAAACAGGATAATATGTGCATTTCCAATATACAGGATTGACCGCCCTTCTTCAAACTCAAATTTCCCAAGTTGTCAATGCTTAAAAGTCTCACCAGTACTGTTTGTGGACCCACCAAGGCTGTTCATGGGAACAGGCAACTTCACCCCCCAGGTTTCTAAAGTATCATTTCCAAAGTGGGTGTATTTATATGGGTAATAGCCATATTTAAATCACTTTGCGAGAATACATGTTGAATGACTGGTAGTCTCAGGTACTGGGCTGACTAGCCCAGCTGTGAAGATGATGATTTCCTACGTGGGACGTTGACATGGAACTCAACTAGAATCTGTACCAGGAAAACCTGGGGATGGGAGGTGCAAACGTGGTCCAGGCCTGGGAGTGATACTATAAACTCATGCCTGATATACGTAGAGTGAATGTGAAATTTTAACACAAGAACAAAAATCCTACCTCATTAGTATTAAGACTTGATAGAGCGGGATCATATTCTATCATTGATAACTGCCTCTCTCTAGAGAACATGTCTTATTCATGCCTGAATACCCAGGATTTAGCTCAGTTTTTATCAAACACATAGTAGGTGTTTGATAAATGTTAACTGAATGAATATACAAATCCATCATCCCCAAAAGGACTGACTATAAAAATGTCCCCAATTCTTTTCCTCTCCTATATCTCCACCTTTGTGATTTTTCAACTCCTGTCAAAAGCTGGAATTTAAAAAACCAGGTCAGCTGGTTGCAAGCTGGCCTGCCCTGTGCTCGGGTGGGTGGCATGCACTGGGGGTGATGGAGTGCTGCCTGCTTCTTGGCTTCAAGATGCCTCGTGAGCCTCTATTCCCTGCTTAGAGTCCAGACACGGCATCTCCAAAAGTGCAGACTGTGCCACTGGACCACAAGACACTGTGTGGAAGAAAGCTCAGCTGTCCAGCAGAGGTCACCTGGGCCAGCTTGCAACCAGCTGACCACACCCAGAAGGCCCCTCACAAGATCAGCTCAGCCACCTCCTGATCCTTGGCTGACCACAAAGGCAGCAGCCCAGCCAAGCCCAAAAGAACCCCCCCCAGCCTACCCATGGTCTGGTGGGCAAAAATAAATACCTGTGCTTATAGCCTTTGAGTATGGGGAAGATTTTTAAGATAACAACAAATTGTGATCGTCTACTGAAACTGGTCATCCCTAGTACCTGTTTTTTAATTCTGTCAAACTGAACCCATTTGGCCTTTACAGGACTTGTTTATGACACATGAACAAGGAGAAAGTTCAAAAAGAGAACACTGGCAGACGGAGCCAGTATGACGATGACTTCCACTGCCCTCTGTGGGAGCCTACGTGTGTGGCTGCCAGAGTCCTGCTGACTGCCCAGGCTGCTTCAGAACGTGGGCAAGGCCTGAGAGGTCACTGTTGAGAATAAAGAAGTGTAACGAAGGCTGAAATCCACAGCCCTGGTTCCTGTAGCTCTGTGACTGAGGCGGTCAGGAAATAGTAATCTCCTTTCAGGTAAAATGATTGTGGACCTAAATGAAACAAATCCAAGTTCAGCCAGCTCTCCTCTTCCATAGACTCACCAGAGTGAGGAAGAGGGTATCTATCACCTGCACTGTGACCAGTGCCCTGAATCACAGTGCGTTGGTGGCAAACCCTGTGCTCTGCAGTTGTTATAAATGCAGTCTCATGGATGATCCACGAACACTAACTGGAGTCGCCCAACAGGCCAAGAAACACTCCCAGGGCCCCTGCTATCTGGTAGCCAGAGCCAGGCTATGGATGTGCACAGAATGGACAAGAGCTGTGGGGCCGGTGACTCCCCTAGACTGTCAAACTCAGCACAGCCTGAGTGTCTGCTCTTGGTCCCACAGCACACCCCGTGGGTGGGAGGTGCTGCTGAGTGCCGTCCTCTTCCCTCGTAAGCTCTCCAGGCATTCCTGGGGACAGCTGTGTGGCCGGCAGAATCTGCTCCCCGTCTGGGGAAACCCACACATATGTGCCAATGCCTCCAAGATGGGAGAGGGCTATGCTTATCTGTGGGGTCCAGAAAGAAAAGTAATCAGAAAAAAAATATGAAACACAATGAAAAAGAATTCCTTAACTACAGCAAATGTGATGAAAAGGGCCCAGCAAAAGGCCTTTCCTCTATTGGGGCAAACACAATTAATAACGGACGACACTACAGACAAGCTTTTAGTGCCCTTTGACCTGACCTTCACTTGTTCTTTCATGACCCATTAGCTGATGAACACAGAGGATGTTCTCTGTGAAAGGGAGGAGCTACATCTGCTTGGGGATGGTCACATTTGAAATTGCTTCTAAGTGAAGAAGATCCCCCAGGGGTGGGTAGATTATTAGTAGATACCGGGTTACTAAGTGCTCATGTTCATCCAGGCTGGGGAAAATCTAAGCTAGAGAAGATCTTGGAACGAGGATTTTTCAAATGCCTGGAAGAATCACGGGAACAAACAGTCCTTGAGAGAGATCACAGAGAACCTAACCAAGGCACTAGTCCACAGCCATGGAGACGGGCAGAATTATAGATATTCTAATTCTTTCTACAAAGAGACCATGAAGTTATAAAGATGCATTTAAGAAGATACTGAGGGCTGGGTTGTGGCTCAGTGGTAGAGCGCTTGCCTAACATGTGCGAGGCCCTGGGTTCAATCCTCAGCACCACATATAAATAAATAAATAAGGGTAATGTGTCCATCTCCAACTAAAAAAATGTTAAAACAAACAAACAATCAAAAAACCAAAGAAACAAAGCCCACAGCTGCACCATAATGCCGTCCTGATGGGCTTCCTCTCTACACTGTACCTCCCTCTGCCCCTCCTTTGGCTTTCCAGGGAGTCAGCAGAGCCCTTCCTAGTCTGTTTCCACATCTCCTTTACCTGGTTACGGTCTCCTGCCTGAGCACACGGCCCTTCACTCTCTCTTGCGTTATTTCCCTCTGGGTCATGAGCGCCTGGCTTCCGCCTGCCTTCCCATCAGTTTCTCACCAGAGCTCCCTCTCTGTTTTTCCACTCCCCGAGTCACCCTGCTCTCTCAGGTCCAGGAGAGCATTTTAACTCCCAGACCTTGGCTTTCATTTACTGCTGCCTTCTCTCAAAGTTCTCACTGGGTGAGGTCGGCCTTTGTCAGTGTTCAGAAATCACACCCACATCCCACCAGCCACATCTACTCAGGGAAAGGGTGTGTCTGGCCACCATATCTTTTGTTCCCATTTCACTTCTAGTCCCAACTTTTGATCCATAGGCTCGGGAATGATATGCACAACTAGGTGTTGCACAGGACAGCGGAGGACTGGATCAAAGAAACTAAAACAAAGGGCAATCCCTTCTCTTACTCTTCTGTACTCAGGGGTGGGTAATTTCTGAAATAAAAGCCCCCGACGTTCAGAATCGGCTGATGAGCTCTAGCCATACTAATGATGTAATCTTTGTAGTTAAAATGGCTCAGTTCATATTTAACAGCAGCATATGGAGAAATGGATGAATTTACCAGTTTGAGAACATCTAAGAAGAGAGATATTCATCAAAAGTACAGGAGGCATTATGCTGGGGAAAGTAATTAATACCTTAAAGGGTGAAAAAAAGAGGTAAAGTAAAAAAGCAAAACAAAAAAGAAAGAAGATTAAACTGAAAAAAATGCAAATCTCCATGAACCATCTTGAACCAAATCTGAACCAACTTTGACTCTAGACAGAAACCAACGTGAAATAGGCCGCAAGGGTGATCACTGGGTATTTCATGTAGATGTAGCAAAATATTAATTTTGAGTACAGGGTCAAATTCATGACTCCATTTTGCATCAAAGATAAGGAAAAAATTAGAAAGGATTGTGCTGAAATCCAACTCATCATCTCAGAGCTAACCTACAAGGCCTTGAGCCCCAGCCCCAAGAGAACCTCTCCCTCTTTGTTCCCTTAAGTGTCCATACATATGTGCCACTGACAGATTAGAAGAACTTTAGCAAAGGAGATAAAGTCATTAAAGAGACAGGGAAATAGCTTCTCAAGAAGTGTCTAAGACAATCAGACTAGTTTTGTCTTAAAGAAAAATAGTAAAATAGAAAAATCAAATTTAAAGTTAGATCTTTCCGATGCATATTTCCACTCTGTGAATCCAGCATGATGAATCTGTAACATGTGACTTTTTGCTAACTGCAGGTCCCATTCAGGGACTGTTCATGCAGAGAACAAATGCTCATTTCACTATGAATCCAGGCAAAGGGGACTAGGAAGACAGCCTGAGATCACGCTTCTCAAGCCACACATGTTTGGAGTACATTTGTTTTTGTTTTATCTAGGTCAATATTCCCCTGTCACAAGAGCTGACTGTCAAGAAGAAATGTAAACAGCTGTTTACAGCAGTACTAAGAAGTAAAAATGGGACTAAGTGTCTTACAGTAGGTGGCACATAAAGTAGAAACTAACACTTCACTGATATAGGGAATGGTGGGGGGTGGAAAAAGGTGGGGGATGGAGAGAGCAATGTCCCATCATGGATCTGTGGTCCTGCCGAATGGGCCAGATCTTACAGACCATTAAAAAAGGAAGCAGGAGGAAGATGAACAAAGATAGGAAAACAAGACCAACTGAATAATTGGTTGGAAAACTGAAATGAGGCTGGTGAATTAGGAGAGAGAAGCTCCTTAAAATTTAAGCTGTAGGAGTTGAAAAGAAACTGATATGTACTTTTTCATAACTCAAGAAATCGTCTGTTTGATGCAAGGAATAAAAGTTTTATCTGTAAAAAAATAAAATGTGATAAAAATGATTATTAAATATAACTGGAATGTAGAACCCTTTTGGTTTAAATTTAGTACTTTATGATTCAACTTTAAAAGTGAAAAATTTAGATTCGAGTTGGAAAGTGATGTTGACTTTTATTTCAATGACTACAATTTCCTCAACTGGTTTCAATAACACAGTATGCTCAGCTTTTTTCTTCCCCAGTTATTGACAGCTAGTAATTTGCTATTTCTCCCAAAGACTCATTCAACCAAACCTAAAATAGGGAATGGATGGGTTTATTTAGAGATGGAAGTAAAATGGGAACTAAATTACTTATTTAGATAAGCCCCTTATTTTAAAAATGTATGGAGTTTTCTCAATACATACACCATCTTTGAAAATGGCCCAGATCAAATCTAGCACAGAAATTTTCTTCAAATTCTCATGGTTAGCAGTTAGGGCAAAAACTGAGAAAAGAAAGGAGACGTACCCCACCTGCCCACACCCAGAGGCTCTGAGCCCAGATGAAGAGATCAGTATCAATGCTGGCTAGGTAAGGGGCCCATCAGCAGACTCACTTTCCTCCACACTGCCCTTGGAATAGAATTCTATGCCATATTAAAAAGGAAAACCACAAATGGCTTACCCTATTTCTTTGAGATTCACAATTAAGTGAGCAAACATTAGCTCCTGCAAATACACTGTAAGTAGTCTGGGTTAACCTTCCAGCCTCCCTATTCACCGTCCAAATCCATGCTTCTCATACGACCAGCTACATTTTAAAGGTACTCAATGGGTTTATGAAACCAGTTTATGTGACTAGCTTCAACAGATGCCATGCCCAGGAAGCAAGCTGAAATCACAATCTTGGGGTTCTATGACCAAGAAGGCAATGGAATGAGAACCCCCATCCTGAAGGAATGAGTTTTTCCCTGTCTTGGTGAAACTGTTAAGTATGATCCAATTTTCTTATTTCATGGAAAGAATGTTAGGCTTTAGTCTCATCTTTGAATAAAACAGCATAAAAGAGTCCTAGGATGAACTAATTGTAATAAATAAAACAATCTGTCATTTGTTGTCACTACTGATAAGTGTTAATATTGAATAACAACATTCCACTTTTACGTTCAAGATTAAGTTGGTACAATTACACACACACACATCTCTAACAAAAGCCCATGGATTTTGTGCACCTTACTAGGTACAATCACCTATTGAAGACATCTTCATCTCTGACTTTGAGAGTCAGGGACACAAAACTATAGCTTTCTAGGGGGAAAAAAAAAGTTATTTTCTTGAGCTGGAAACACAGACTCTTATCTTTTCATCCCCTGAAAATTTCAAGAGAAATATTTGATAATTGCTGAAGAAATCATTCATTTCAGTATATATATATATATTTAAATCCAGGAAGAGGAGTAAGAAATGACCAAGGCTAGGTGCCTGTCTCGGTCAGAGCCTTACCGATCAGGGTGTGAAAGACGGCGGCCACGGCGCCGGCCACCACCATACACAGGACGGCTTTGGTCCTGTCTCGCTTGCTGTTCACAAACACCAGGCCCACGTTTTTAAAGTCACTCATGGGGCCTGTGAAGAACTTCATCAGTGAGTAGGCCAGCCCATAGCTGGCCAGCATTTCGACTGCATCTTCCTTGACAGCAGCAATGCCCCGGTTCAAGGCCTGAGAAGGTGAAAAAAAAAAACATTAGAAATGGAGTCTCATCTCTGGGGAATCACACTCCAAAACAATACTCCATAGATCGTGTTCCTATAGAAACGCTAAGCAGCTTATAGGGTAAATTTCACTGTAATTTGATAAAGGTTATTGGTCTTCATTTTCATCCAGATTGGCTTCAGTTTGAGAATCTTTTTGTGGGGGAGATACCTGTTTATTGGGGTTAAAGAAATAGAAAAAAAAAAACTAAGTATTTTGTTAAATTAGAAAATAATTCTATAAAATTTTGGTAAAAAACTAATTAAAAAAAACATAACATGTTAAATTTTATTGGTAAGCTGAATGTAAATAACAGCAACAGGCATTCTGGAAGTGAACCAACCTGTTTATGTGGGGCAGGTAATGACTTTTTCTTAAAGAAGGCATGCGTGTGCATGTTCGAATGTGCTTGAGTAAGCTTACATGCTGTGTAAGTGGCCTTCCTAGCAGAATATGCTGTATGCTATGAAGAAATCATTATATGGAATCATCTGGTTCTTGCTGTGCTTTAACTTGAAATGCATTTTTGGGCTCTGTGCAGACAAATATGTATAAAAAGAACCCCTTTAGATGAAATACGATGACCACTTGGGAAGATGCAGTCATTGAATGTTCTAACCACTTTATGGTCCAGATACCCTTTCGAAACTAACCCACCCACCTAGCAGACAAATAGATAACGTGGATGATGTTGGGAACAGGAGTCCATGTGGACCGAGCTTTATGCCTAAAACCCCTCTAGAACATCACCTCTGTCCTTAGGACCATGCAACGGAGCAGAAAAGTTAGCTTCCAGTCAAGTAAGTATTTTTTAAAACAGACTTTATTTTTAAGAGAAGTTTTATATTCATGGTAAAACTGAGTGGAAATTACAGAGTTCCCATTTACCTTCTAACCCCAGATAGCCTCCCCCACTTTTGCTATCCCACACCCAAGTGCTGTGTTTTTACAATTGATGGACCCTTGACACACCATTATCACTCAAAGTTCATAGTTTACATCAGGCCTCACTCACAGTATTGTACAGTATTGGATTTTAACAAATAGGATGACATATGTCTATCATCAATGATATACTAAAGTCTTTGCCCACCATTTTCATTCTTCCAGAGAAGACACAATGACATTCATAAATCCCATATTCAGTCTCTGCATATATAAACTCAAAGTAGAAGAAATGAAAGAAATGCATTTTTTTCCTGTCTGCTTCCTATTTGTATTAAGTAGATAGCAGTTCATAATTTCCCCTATGAACGTACTGTTATAGGACAGTACAAATGCTACCTTGCTATACTTACTTGCTAAAGTTTATTTGCACAACACTAACTGAGCCAATGGGAGCTTGAAGGAGTGATGGCTGAATACAACAAAGAATTCAAGAACAAATCTTCAAATGCACATAATATTTAAGAATCATACTATATTAAAAATAAACGCAATCTATTGTGTATCATTGATTCTAAGACACTAAAAATCATAAGGTACATTACTAATTTGTATACCACCAAGAAAGAAAAAAGGCTCCCAACTGTAAGATGCATCCAGATTGCAGAGATACTAAAATGCGTGTGTGGTGTGGGGCGGGTGGTACTCAGGATCTATAAAAGGAGGTATTTCATGTACTCTGAAAGCATTCCTCAGCGTCAAAGGCTGATCTAGGTTTTGGTCTTCATTCAATATACTCCAGCAGGCACTGAGCACAAGCACAGGTGGAGTGAGCCAGCAAAACTCAAGGGCTCAGTCTCTGCCTGTGCTGTGTTCCATTCACTTTCCCAGGAGACACGGCTGACTGATACCATGAACGCTTACGGAGCTGAACGGTCTTTGCAAAGCTTATTAGGGAAAAATAGATAGTCACAGGAAAATACCAAAATGTAAAAATGGTTTTGGAAAAGACTAGAGCAAAAATGTACACTAGCAGTAGGAAGTCATTGTCATCCTCCCGATTAAGCTGGCATTACATAAGCTAGTTCCTGATAATTGTTTCCAATTATGTCTCTAATTCTCTTTCTCCTTTTCTAGTAATAGCCTGAAAACTTTCATGAGCACCTTTTTAGCCTCTGCAGAGCATCCCTGCTGTGATGCCTCTCTTAGAAACAAATTTTCCCTTCTATCACAGTTGATTAAATCCCTTAACACCCTAGAGCAACATAAAAGCAAGAAACTCCCTGACAATAAATTCTGTGTTCAACAGGCACATCTACTCAGAGGGCTCCTGCTGTGTGTCAACACTTATCGCTTGATCATCTACCAAATTAATTCCTTTTGGACTTGGTAGTGGATGCTATTGGCACCCCGCCCAGATACCCAATACCGGGTGGTGCACCCATCACCAGCTGCTGGGAGTTGTGGTTCACAGATGCTTCCTTCTCAGGAAGAAGTACCCCAGCCCCTTTGTGTGGGTTAAACACACCTGATCCCCACTGGACCCCCCTGACAGCAGGAAGGGAATGTCACAGGGTTTAGAAGATGAGCTCCCTGCCTCCATGGAAGCCACTCTGGTTCGGTTCACAACCTGGCGTTCCCATGCGACATGGGAAGCGGTCTCCAGTGGAGACCAATCTTTGCTTAACTTCTCTCCAGCTTCCCATTCTGATGGCTTCTCCTCCCCCTGAAAGCACTTGCTCATTAAATCACAATGCACAAGAGGCCACACATACCGATTTTGCTTTTGGAGAACTCTATTTAGGACAACTTCTAATTACTTGTCTCACAGACTGGAGAACTCTGTCTAGTTGTGTTCTTTTTCTTTCCCATCTTTCCCAAAATCTGTGATTGTGGATTGTTTACTTGTTTTTACCTCTCAAATGTATGTTAAAATTTAAACAATATATATTATTCAACACAAGTTTCAATCGCACCTAGTAGTGCTCCTAAATAATGTAGGACTAGATTGTTTATGTGTCTTCTTGGCAAAACTTCATGTTTTGCTTTAAAAAAAAAAAAAAATCAGCCCTGGCTGGGGCCTCTGTTACAATGCTTTCTATTTCCACCAACAGTTCCTTGATTTAAGTCCTAAACCTAGGGCTGAAGGGTGGGGGGAGGAGGGAGGACACAGGTAATGATACCTCAGCCTGCAAGCCAAGTGAGAAAGTTTCATTTAGCTCAACCATTATGGCAATTTGAAGAAAGAGCACAGGGTTCAGAGGCATGCAGGCTTGAGCTGGAATCTGCTTCCATCACTTAACTGCTGAGTGGTCAAGGAACTTCCTCTCCCTGAAATAACTCTGCTGATCTTAAATGGGATATAGGCAGGTGGTATAGGCACCGAGCAGTGACTGGCCCAGACAAGACATCTGAAAGCAAGGACTTTTGTCTATTTTCTTCATCACTCTAAGTGAAGAGCTTGGTAAGCCCTCCAATTGATCTACTGAATAAACAAATGAATCGGCTATTATCTATTAAGAATGTAAACGTTCATACTAATTTTTTAAACTTTAAAAAAAAATCACCTTTTATTATGAGATGGTATTGCTCAGAAGGTATACCATTGATTTAATGTTTTTTATGATCACATTAAATGTGTACATTATTTGAAAAACTGCTTCTGATTTCAAGAAATATTAAAATGCAAGAAAAAAATTCAGAATTGAGGACAAGTAATACATTAATGTTATTAGCCCTTTTAAATTCCCATTTATAAAGCAAGCATTTCCCCCAGTTTGTTCACCTATAATGTCATGATTTTATTTTGATACCAAGGATAATAATATGGAGTCTCCCATCACTTTATAAAGTAAGTTTCCATACTTTTAGCCTTTGTCGTTCTTATCCATCCATATCTAAAATAGTTTCACTCTAGTTTATGGCTTTATTTGCATACTTCACTTTTTATTATTTTTTTTGGTATTAAACTCAGGGGCACTTGGCCACTGAGCCACACCCCAATAGAAAACATTATTTATTTATTTATTTTTAATTAATTAATTTATTCTAATTAGGTATATGTGACAGCAGGATGCATTTTGATTCACTGCATACAACTGCCGCAGAACTTTTCATTTCTCTGGTTGCACATGATGCAGTGTTGCACCATAAGTGCAGTCACACATGTACCCAGGGTAATGATGTCCATCTCTTTCCCACCACGATTCCCCCTCCCCTCAATTTTGAGACGAGGTCTTGCTGATTTGCTGAGGGCCTCAACCTTTCAATCTTCCTGCGGAAGCCTCCTGAGTTTCAGGGATAACAGGCGTGCACCACTGTGCCTGGCCTTGCACATCTAACTTTTGATTTCAGTGAACTTAGGATGTGAGAGAAGATCAAAATTAATTTCCTTAAAACAGTTCATGTTTCTTCAAAACCACTTTCCAAGTCAACCACCCACCACCCATTTACTGAGATGGTTTCTCACAGTCATTGGGTCCTACCTGCTCTTCAGGTACCTACTGTCTGCATCTTTTGTCTCTGTTACTCGCTCTGCTTTTCTTCACAGCCTGTTCACCGCCTGACTTATCATGTGTTTAGCTGTTATTTGTCTTGGTGTCCATCTCCTCTACCTGAATGTTAGCTCCAGGGAGCAGAGAGCTGTGTTCTCACAATATCCCAGACCTATCATATGACAGGACATCACATGATATATGATCCATAAATATTTGAAAGAATACAATAACATGCATACAAGCAGTATAATCATTTACTGTGATGTGTTCTGGAAAACAAAAAGAAATATGCTAATGAGCTGGATATTCCTTGGTGAGCTTACTAACATAGATAGGGCCTCCCCTCTATAGAGGTGATATTCAAGCTGAGATCCAAAGACCAAGAATGAGCCAGTAGGGTGAGGAGCTGGAGGAGAGCAGAGACCTGAAGGAGGTTTGGTGTTGAAGGAACAGAAAGAGGCCAGAGAGAGAAGTGAGGGGAGAAGGTGAGTTTGGAAAAGCAGATGATGTTGAGATCATTCCAGGTCAGGTGAGAAATGGGTCTTGTGAGGATTCATAAAAGGCTGTGGGCAGAAGCAGGATAGAGGCACTTGCCAGCTGCAGTGACAAGAGTGGTCTGCAGAGGGAAGGGCAGAGGTGGCAGTTGAGAGCTCTGTAGGACTTAGGCCAGGGGAGGAGGAGACTTGGGTAAGGTGGAGCAGAGATGAGAGAAGCAGACTCATGGGAGAGGTTTGGAAAGTAATCAGATGTGGAGATGGGCTGTGTGGTGGGCACGAGGACCAGGGAGAGATCATGGGTGCATGTTGAATTTTTTTAGCTTGAGTTACAGGAACAGTGGTGCAGCTCCTTACTGAGAAGGGGACATGGGCGTGGGGGGTGAAAAAAGGCCAGGGTGCCACTGAGAGGCTGATTCTACCTTTGAGATGCTCATTAGAATTCCAAATAGAGAAGTCAAGTAGGAGAGCTGGCTCTGTGGGTTTGGAGCACAGGGTGTAATATAGATGGTATTTAAAGCCAGAGAACTAAGTGAAGTCATCTGAAAAGGATACAGAGAGGGAGAGAAACAACCTAAGACTCAGCCCCGATGCTCTCTGGGAATGTCAAGCATGCATAAGGCTTCTGTGTGAAGCTGTGTGACAGGCTGTCATGGATGGTCAAGGGCCACCCCAGCACAGCTGCATCTCTAACCAGATTAGGAAGAACAGACGCTGTGGCTGGTAACCAGGACTAGCCATGGTCTTGAAATGGAGCCCAAAAGGGTCTGGGATGCCTTTGGAATGAATGAGCCCTTGAGGCAGAGTTGCAGCCCAAGACATTCATAAACACAGAAGTCCACTTGCTGTTTAAGGGCAAGTTCCTAAATGTCCTTGGGCTTTTACAAAGTAAAGACATGTGACTTCAGATTAGGGCCAGATCTACCAGTACTCCAAAATCCTAAATATGAATCGGTTGGGTTCTGATCCCAGAAGGTACATTCTGGGACCTTCCTAGACACTTCAGACCCCTAAGCCCTGGATGTGCAGGATCGGGGAACGTTTGACTGTAAAACACAGATAGATGCCTCTAGGAAGCTCCGAGGGGGTCACATATTCCTTCATATCTTATCTGCCAGGTCCACGGTGTTCTGTTGCCTGATCTTTTCCCCCACAGTAAGATTGCAAAACCACAGGATATTAAAAAGTAAAAGCTCCAACCTTCAGGGAAATGGCTGCCAAATCCCATAGGTATGAACTGATCTCCCTGGTATGAGTTGTCTAGAACAGGAAAGAGTTCCTGACATTTTAAATTTGGAATCTGGAGACTAGCGAAATCTTTATACTACAGACTGAGATTCTTTGGGACAAGTCACCAGCTCCTGCCAGTCATTTTAGGTCAATGTCAGTGCAAACATCTCTTCAAGTGGGAAAGAAGGTTGTTGTACTTCTGGGGCCAGGGCCAGGTGGAGGCTCCTCCCAGAGCAGGTCTGGTGCACAAGGGAAGACTGTGAGGTGCTGATGTGTAGACAGGTAATTTTTCTGAACTTGGTACAAAATTTGAGCCAATGAGCAGTCACCATGGCCACAATAACAAAGGAGCACGCTAGTCTGGACCACAGCCTTGGGTTGCCATTCTCCCTGGGGTTTCAATTGTGGTTATAAGACCTGGGAGGGGTCCTTGAGGTCTGCCTCAGTCACGCTCATCAAGTTTCTACCTCCTCCCAAGAGTGGCCCTGCACAGCCTTTGCTCCACCCACCAGATGAAATTCCTGAAGGGGTCTGAAGAGCTCACCAGGGCTGAGCAAAAGGAGGGGAGAGGGTGAGGGAAAGGGCCTCGCAGCTAAGTTGGACTCCTGTTCTCTAGGGATGAACAGTTCTAGTTCCCTGTGTGGGCTTCCAATCATTCCTTCTCCACTCTTTCATAAACTCCCTGCTTCTTAGAGACTCACCACCCCCCCCCCAGCCTTATTCCCATCTGATTCCAACTACCCATGGAGATGCTCTCTAGAACTTCACACAGAGAAGGCAAGTCCCGTAGGGTCCCCCTGGCCTTCACTGGGCATTCTGCCACTCAGCTCATAAGTGGCTCTGTGCCTCCACTCTGTAGGGAGAGTTTCAAAAGCTGACAGTCAACCCAGCTGATAGCCTGTCGGTTCCACGCCAATGTCCTGCTCTGCTCTGCTTTAGCCACCACTCTTATGTGACACTGTTGACTTCTTTGATTAGAGTTGTTCCACTACTCAAATTTCGATGAAAATTGAACCCTCTGGCCGCAATCTTCTGCCACCTCATTGATGTAAAGTTCATTAAACTTGTCACACTCTTGACTCATCTGCCTTCTCTCTTGGGTTCTCCTGTCGTCCCTTCCCTATTACTCTGGCCTACATTTCATGGTCAGCACTTAGCCACACCTCTCCAACACCCACACTCACTGTCAGCGGACCTGGGAATCTCTAACCTGGGTTTCGTCTGATTTCCCCCATGCCACTCCCGCCTTGCAGACTTGGGCTTTGAGAGCTGCTGGCGTGACTACATGGCACAATGTCACTACACAGGCCTGGCCTCAGACTCGGTGAGGCAGATGGCTGCTTGGATGGCTCCTGGTCGTCCCCACTCCCTTAATCTCAGTGTCCCTAGGTCATGCCATTCCCTCATAGCAGATAGCCTCAGCTCTTATACCATCTGCAATAAGGAATTCATCAGGTAGACTCAGTTTCTTATTATTCTTTCTCCTAGAACAAAAGAAACAACCACCAACAACCTCAACAAAACCTATCTATCCCAAACCCTTCCTGTTACGGTGGAGAGGCTGTCTGACCAGGCGGGTGTAGGGCTACCCATCTGGGGCTCAGCACATACGTCCCACTGACCTTTTCATCTCCCTCTCCTGTTGGATCTTTTCAAGTTGGTGGCTCTTTCCTGTCAAGGTTTCACTGTGTACATCTCTTCCATCTCAAAATCTCAAAAAGAAAACTAATCTCAACTCCAGACCTCAGATCCCATTGCCGTGTGCACCAGGGTGAGCTGTGGTCGTCTGTCCACTTTCCAGGCTGCTAATTCCTTGAGGCAGGGACTGGGTTGATTTGCCAGCAGTTTTCCTGCATCTGTTCAGCAGGATGAAGAGTCGAACTCAATACATGAACGAATAAACGTGTTCCCTGCTCCATAACTTACACTGGGTTATCCATAAATAGAATCCTCCAACTGGAAGTTTAGTTTTCAAAAACCAAACAAATGATTTTTGGTAGAATCTATGCGCTTAGAATATGCAAAGTGATGGCAGTAGCACTGTACATGTTCCTGTAATTCTGGAAATTTCTCAATAGAAAGACAGGGGCTTCCCCTGCTGCTTCTAGCTGGGCAGCCAGTAGGCTGTTTAATGGCAGACACAAACAAAAATGGAATGCAACCCAGGGTCACACTGTTAGTCTCCTAAATGTAAAGCTTAAGTAAAGATTTTTTACGACTCTACTTTTCCCCCTTTCTTTAGACATCAGTTGGGATACAGGACAAATCATTCTTTATGGAGTCTAACTTTGTAGCAGAAGTTAACTACTATAAGAAGAAAAATCTGGTTTAGATTTGAAGGACAAGACAATCTTTTCTGATGGGACCCTGGAAATCCAAGAGTACCATGCCCAGGGTTGAGTGTGGGGTGGGTGTGGCTCAGGGGTAGACCACTTACCTGGCACATGTGAGGCCCCAAGTTTTATCCCCAGCACAGATGACTAAACAAACAAGAGCAGAGGTCTGGGTGGACCACTGACTGATACCAGGGTGGTGATCTCCAATTCCTGAAAAGGTGGTATGTGTGAGGGCCACCAATACTCAAGCAGGATGGCTGTGCCACTGAGGTGATGCCAAGGGCCTCGGGCCTGATCCTGTATCTGACATTCATGGTCATGTGAGGAAATGATCATGTGGCTCACATGGAAATGCTTTTCACATTCTTCTACAACAAGGTATCCAGCTGGAAATTGGTATGGTTCCTAAATACCAACAGGTTATATCGTAGGAAACACTAAAAGTTCCCTTTCACGATTTTCAGTTAAGATGACTATTTCCTTTGCTTGCCTCATCCTGGAAGCAATCATTTTGTTCTGCCAGGAAATAGCCCACACTGTCCTCTAATCCCTTTGATAAAAGATGACTCCCCCGTCCACAGCTTCCATCTGTCTGTTACACCTGTTATGGCATGAAGTAAAGCGACCACTGTTGCAGGTAAATACAGTTTAAGAATCTTCCTCTCACCCATGGTCATCAGAGAATTTACATTTGTGGAAGTGTGGGAAATTTGGAAGCCCACATCTAGCTGCAGACACCTGCAGAAACAGCTTCTTCCCAGGACGTGGGGAGTCAGCCATTTTGGACTGCAATCTTCTCCAGAGTTGGGTTCCTGTAATTTTCCACTGTTATTGTTCTGTTGGTCTGTATTTTAAAAAGTGGTCTGGGTTAAATTAGATCATTTGTCTTCCCGGTAGTTTTCCAGCTATGTTTTATTTTCTCAAGGATCTATACTGCTCCAAACGAGACAGCCTTGCTCTGTTTAGCTGGAGCTCCAGCACCGACCTGACACCCACACACCAGGCTGTGGTTGAGAGGGGCCACAGAGGGGGGCGTAAAGCTACTGCCCTGGGCAGTGCTGTCCAATTCAGTGCTTCCTGAAAACCCCAAGATGACCCTGCCAAAATATGACACTGGTGTTTTCTGTCACTTCCCAAACCCAAAGAAGAGTTTCTTCAAAGAACAGAGGCAAACTACTGAACAGGATCTGATGAAGTATGGCTTTCTCCTGCTGGTCTCTTCAATGTGTCTGGGTACAAAACAGGATGCCCTCTGCATCTCTCCATTAAAGGGTATATTTTGGTGTCACAGTATCCTCCCCAAATTCAAGTTCATATAAACATGAACCTATTCACCCTGACCAAATTCAATTTAATTGGAGATGGTGGAAGGCTTAACAAAGAAGGGATATTACTACAATAATTCTAGTGTCCTTTTAAAGACCAAACACTTCTATGCCATTTAAAAACTTTCACATATTTTTCACCTTGAACTTATATCTTTACTGTTACTGAAATTCCCACATTCTCTGCTAATTATTTTTTAATTTTTATTAAGATACATGGTCCCTAAATGATATTTCTTGGTTGATATTTCAAGATTATGCCAATTCACTTCAGAACTGAGTTTTAAATGTTTTCATAGTTAACAACAACTCTATAAAAACGGCCTGGAACAAAGATTAACTCTGTGATCTTGGGAGTCTATCATTTTTTTTTATATAAAATTTTTTTTTTTTTTGGTGTAGTTGGACACAATGCCTTTATTTTATTTACTTATTTTTCTGTGGTGCTGAGGATTGAACCTAGGGCCTCACATGTGCTAGGCAAGTGCTCTACCGCTGAGCCACAACCCCAGCCCCGAGTCTATCATTCTCCATACTTACTCTTTCCCTACTTGGTGACAGATTTTTTTCCTTGATTACTCTATAACCTTGACCTTGGCTAGGGATCTCTGAGCAGCTCAGAATCTCCACTCCTTTTTCTGACTTAATTGCAACATTGAGATGTGTTATCTGTAGCCTTCCATTGATTTTTATAAATGCATGTGTACCAGGTGAAGAAAAAGGGCGCACCCATTTGCATTTGGACCCCATGAAATTCAAGGAGCCCAGTAATGATGATGCTCGCTCGCATTCCCTGAGCCTGAGCAGACACCATTCTAAGAGCTTCTCTTCTCCTGATGACTCTGTTAGGGAGCTATTATCATTTCTTGGCTTGCTGGTGATGATCTGGAGCCAGGTCACTTGCCCAGGTGGACATGAAGCTGAGAGCAGACTCCAGAGAGCTTTCTGTTCCAGCTTGTAAGCCTCACTCTGCTATATGAAGACCAAATCCTCCTTTCACTTTGATTAATACTGTAGGTGCTACCGAACTCTGCCTCATACCTATACTTTAAACAGAGATGTCTAGCTATCACATTGCAGAGAACTTTTGGAGAAAGACAATTTTTATTAAAAAATAATCCCAAAGATCCTAAAGTAAAGATTATTTTTTAAAAGCAGTACTATGTGACAATATGACAGTGTAACTGTGAAGGATGAGCCAAGTGTGGCTGAAGACATCATGTATCTGAGTCACAGGAAAAAGAACAAAAGAAACTAGGTCAGGGATGTTCTGCAATCAGTAAGTACTGTGCAGCTCAAGAGAACTCGGAACCCGTGAATACAGCCCTGTGCAGGGTGACCAGCCGAGCTCAGCCCTGGCCAGCCGTCAGCAGTGTGGGGGGAATGCTAAGAGCTCTCTACAGAGGCCTGGTAGAGACGTGGACCATAATGCTATGGGCTCCTTGCTACAAGGGTTAATGCATCATCCTATCATCCTAATGGCTTTAACTTGTTTAGTGGGTTTTTTTTTTTTTTTTTTTTTTTTTTGGTACTGGGGATTTAAAAGTCCAGGAGTGCTTTATCACTGAAGCTTCATACCCTGACCTCTTAATTTTTTTATTTTGGGATGGTTCACTAAGTTGCTAAGGGTCTTACTCTGTTGCTGAGGCTGGCCTTGAACTTAAGATCCTCTTGCCTCAGTCTCCCAAATTGCTGGTTTTACAGGGATGTGCCACCAGGCCCATCTTTAATGTTTAATGTTTTTATTTGCTTCTCAGCTACAGGATTCATTTACTTCTGCACGGGGGTCCATTTAAACTCACTGTTGGAATTTTAATACACTGGCACACACTAAGTTTTGTGAATGAATTCCGAGGATCTGGGGCTTTTGACATGATTGTTTTTAGGAGATGAGTAAGAGAAAGCTGCAAGCGGTCGTTGAACAAGCTTGTCCATCCATCCCATGATGAGCCCTACTAAGCCTAGTCTGTTAGGAATAGAACATTGCAAAGTAAGGGTCCCGTCTGTTCTATGCACACGCACCTGCATACACAGAGAGGCACATGCTGGATGAAGTCCCCATGAGCCTCAAACAGATAGCATTTAACTGTGCGGAAGCTGCTGCAGTTTTCTCTGCAGTGGGCCTGTCATCCCCTCGCACCTCCTGTGTTTCTGCCTCCCCACCCCTCTGCTGTTATTGGTTTAAATGACTGATTTATGGAATTCAAGGCAAAGTAAAATTATCTTGCTGAATTAAGCACATTACAGGAAAGGATGAAGGACACTGTCATGCGCAGACTAAGCAGCGAAGCATCCAACAGCCTCATTAGCTGCAGCTGAGATTTGAGAGTTGCCTAGCCTAAATGTATGTTGTCTTTAAAGCGATAGCCATGGTTTATGCTCCACATTTTTCATGGAGAAAACCCTGATATGATAAAGTAATAAGTTAAATAACAATGTAGGTAAGATTAAGTCCTTTGCACTTATCTAAAGACAGGCAAATGAACACGTGATCACCAGTTACTAGTCCATACACATAGTGTGTGAGGTAGCAAACGGACCTGCGGGGCGTCATGCTGTCAACGCAAATTCCCTACAATTGAGAACTTGTATCTTTGAAACTCAGTAGCCTAAAATGTTATAAAGCCCTCTTGCTTTAGCCCTTGCACTTACATGGGTGAGGGGATAAAGGGGACCAGGGAAGGAAACCCCTTCCAACCTTGTCCGCTCAGCCCACCTGGAAGGCTGCTGCTACATCAGAGGGCAAATCTGCTGGTGGAGAGCAGTGACCCCTCCCAGGAGCACTCCGGGACCACAGGAAGAATGACAACTTCTTACGTAGCAGTCCTACAAGACTAAACATGATTTCACGCACGCTCTCACTGGTTTCGTCTAAACAATACAACAACAGGGCAGGAACTGAAAATTCCCAAGCTGCAGACAAGGAAACTAAGGCTCAGAGACTCCAGGCCTTGCCCAGAGTTCTGGGTTCATATACTGCGGCTCCCAAGTCAGGACCAATGAGCCTGTCAGTCTGGAGTCCCGCCCCCTCCAACGCCAAGGGGAGACGGGGGAGGGAACAGTGCAGGATAAAAAGGCACAGGATCTAGTGACGGAAGCCAGGTCTTGTCCCTACCCTACATCTTAGCAAAGAAGAATTAACAGGACCAGCAGCTCAATAAAGCTCGTTGGACTGAAGCTTCCAGGTTGGTCTCCAAAGAAGAGAAAAGAACTCAACTTTATGTTCCTCTTCTCTGCCTTCTAATTCTCACTTCAAGGAGCAAGTGGGTACCTGGAAAAGACCCTGCCAAAGTTGGTACAGCCCCAGCCAAGCCTCTGCTGCCTCCATATGGTGCATGATGATGAAGTTGTCCCCAAGATGCAGGCCAGAGGCCCAGCACTGCCTGACTAGAGAAGGCGTGTGGCCATCCCCAGAGCTCCTGCAGTGGCCCCAACCCAGTGCTGAATCTTCCACGCATGCTGGGTTTGATTTTTCCTTAGTTTCTGTCCATCTTTTCAATATCTGAAGCTTCCAAGAACAGTGAAATTCCCAAGAAACTACCCACTGAAAGTGTTACTGATGCCTTTGTGAGTGCTGTGAGGTTTCTTTTCAGAGAGTCCAAAGTGAAGCACACTAATGTATGAGTTCTAGATCTTCCCAGTTGAAATTGAGACTATTTTTTTTTCTTTTTTCTTTTTCTTTTTTTTTGGTGGTGGTGCTGGGGATTGAACCCAGGGCTTTGTGGATGAGAGGCAAGCACTCTACCAACTGAGCTATATCCATAGCCCTGAAATTGAGACTATTTTAAAGCATCATTTAGGAAAACATTAATATAAATGTGTTTTGGGAGAAGAGCATTCTTGATCCTCCAGTAAAACTCCTTACTGTAAGTTTACTATTTAAAAGCGATCAGTGTCAAGCAAAAAAAAAAAAAAAAGAAAAGAAAAGAAAACTAGAAGTCTTTCTCCATTTCAGATGGACACACATTCTATGTCTCATTAGACCAATAAGCTGATTAGAACAACATCAGACTAAATAAGCAGCCTCTTTCCCATTATAAGAGAGACAAAACCCTAAATTTCTCTGGAATAATTCAACCAGTATTTTTAAATGGTTAAAAAAAATAATAATAACATTTTGTTGGAATACATAAAACAAGACCCAAATAAATGGAGAAGCACCAAACTGTATTTCCTGAGGAGCAGACAATGTCCTGAATATGTCAAGGGATCGTTCTGAATTCACCTGTAAATCTAATGGAGTTTCAGTCAGAATTCCAACAGTTTAGATTTTCCTCGGGACCTAGGCCAAATGATTTTTAACTTCATACAAGAGAAAAGCCAAGAAAGACGTGAAGCCCAGTGGGGGCAGAGGGGGCTGGTCTTACAGGACGGTGAGCGGTGGAGAAGGCAGCTCACGGGACAGCGGTGAGGCAGGGACTTGGGAAAGGATGCCCCACCAACAGCAGAGGAGACTGCTAGCCCCCGTAAAAAAATCAAACAACCGATAGAACCTGGTGCTAGCTGAGATTAGGTGTGACAGCAAATTTGTATTACTGGCAGGTGTGTAAACTGCTGTGACTTTTGAGGAAAAAGAACATGTCAAGAGGTATTAAAGTGTACCGACTCCCTGATCTGGTAATCCCTTCAGAAATCTATCTAAACAAAAGCACTGGGACACGATGACATGCAAACAAAGACGTCATTAAAGCACTCTGTAATGTCAGACAGCTGACAACCCTCGACTGTCCACCAAGGTGGGAAAGGTAAGTAACCATGGCGGATCCACACAATGGAGTGTTACACAAGAAGCATGAAGTGGAGCTAAATGTACTGAGCTTCAGGTCGCCCACCACACAGTGACAAGCTGAAGAAGTTGCCCTCAGGCAACGTAAGGCATTCTGTGAGGAAAACGAAAAGCCTCCAGAAGGTGGAAATACATTTGTGTGACCTAAGCAGAGGGAGAGGGAGACATCTGCACCAAGCTGCTAATACTGGCTAGTTTAGCTGGGAGTGAGAGGGGCAGGAAGGGGGAAATCATTAACTTTCACACATCTGCACTATTTTACTTATTACAGAGGGAAGATGTTACTTTTATTGTTTACAATGACGAAAATAAAAGCACTTTTTTTCAAGGCACATAAAAACAAATAAAATACCTAAGTTTCTAGGGTGCAAAGCCAAATAACCACTCCTCAGAAAAAAATGTCCATGTGTTGCTTCAGGCAGGCTTTAGTGATCACGGGGAGGACAGCTCTCAGCAGAGGCCTCCCTGCTCATCTCCTTGAACAAAGGCCACGATTTCCAGTGCTAGGAGCTGTGCGCTGGCCAAAGGCCAGCAGTGAGGGTCCAAAGCCTCGGGCCTGAGAAAATGCAAGGATCTTCTCTATGCTTAACTCCGCTTCCTGTAGCCACTTGTTTAAACTCTTCAAGGCCTGTTTACACATTTTTTGATGTGGCACTTAAGTCAAGATTTGTTTACAAATAGGCAAAGCCATCGGGACACACTCTTTGGAGCACAGAGTCATTTAACCCAGTCTGCACGTCAGCCAAGGCTTCGCGGAGTCCTAGGAACTTAACAGGACTATCAGTCCTGCCTTGTTAAACCTCGTGTTTTTGAAGCCCAGTCTTTGAATCTCCTTGCTGTCATCTTCACCCGGTTGAAATGCCAGCTGAATGTCTTCCTCTCACCTTCTGCCCAACCTCCCAGAGCAAGGTCATGCCACTGCTCTCCCAGGAGGCCTCCTCTAACTAATCTGAGCACCATGACTGATCTCAGTGCAGGTACTAATATCATCATTTAACTATGCACAGAATTCCTTCATTCAAATACGCTCAGTCAGTGTGTGTGTCTGCCTGACCCCACGCTCACGCCTGATCAATGCCCGTGTTGACTTTCTATGGCCACTACCTCGTGTACGGGGTCAGCAGAGAGCACAGTCTCAGGCAGACACAATGTGCTCACAAAACTTAGAATTAGGGATTGGCATGTAACAGTTACTGACTGATAATTGTCATAAGGATCAGGGTGCATTTGTATGAGAAGAGGGAGAACAGATTCACGGAGCATGGGATGCAGAAGATGGGGGCGGAGGAGAAGTCGGGAAAGATGGAGAGAAACACACATGGGGCTGTCACTGAACACATGCCCAGATGTAGGAGGTCAGTAGACGACTCACAAGATGGGATGATAGTTCTAACTGACCAACATGAGTGGGAAAGGGTCTTCAGAACTAAGGTTTATGAGCTGGGTGCGGTAGGGCAGGCCTGTAATCTCAGCAACATAGGAGGCTGAGGCAGGAGGATACAAGCTCAAAGCCAGCCTCAGCAACTTAGCAAGGCCTGAAGCAACTTAAAAAGACCCTGTCTCAAAATATAAAGGGCTGGGGATGTAGGTAAGGTGCCTCTGGGCTCAATCTCCAGTAAAGGACAGATTTATGTGCTGTAAGTAACCATGTAAAGAGGGGGAAAAGCATGTTTCCCATGTCACAAGGTTACCTGGGGGCTCTTTAGGTATAACTACAACTCAACCCACTTGGTATTATATATGACAACCTTTCTTGAGGATTTTGAGCATCATTCCGACATTACTGTTAAAACTGTTCAACCAAATCTCACTCTGAGGCTTTCTTTGGCTTAAAAGCACTTTTTGAAAGCAAATTCAGTAGTCCTGAATCTCATTTGGGTCCAATGCAGTTACTCTAAACCCATGATGTGCTTCCAGGTTGGCAGGGATGAAAAAGCTAAGCCCCCTTTCCAAGCTGTGTCTCTTCGGAAATTTTCTGAAGTGTTCAGTATTTTGGCTTGGCAACTGCTCCTGAACACTAAGAAATACATCAGAGCAAACATTCCTTCTTATTTTACTCAGAAGAATCTCCCAGGGTCATTTGTTAAATTTCAAGACGACCAAATGCAGATTTTTAAAATTGCACTTTAAGGATTAACAACAACAATAATTCTGGACCTTGAGTAGGACACAGATCTACTCATTGTGTAAAATTAATAACTCTGATGATACATGTGCTTTAAAAGAAGATTTTGGATGCCTTTCAATTCCACAATATAGAATATGGTGCTTTCTCACAAGTTAAAACACATTAAGATTCTCCCCTGATTTTTTTTTTTTTTCATAACAAAAATGTTTCCCTATAGTTATTTACTTCTGGTGAAGAGGAAAGTAAACAAATAAAATACGACAAGCTATTTTATCACCTAGCTTTTAATCCTCTCAGGCACACGTGGAACCAGAGACTAGTCCTACGTGACTGTGTTACATGTTTTTGGCTGATGCAAAAATTGAAGAATTCCAAGAGAAAAACACTGATGAGGAAAAACAGGAAGTCCTAACTTTGAAAAACACTCAAGCCACCTTCTATGCAGGCCTCAAAAAGATTAGACAAACTAAGAATTTGTTGACATTGGCTGTAGATTTTGAAGCAGGGTAGAATCTTAGAAATACATCTGGAATGAGGCCAAATCACTTATTTTACTGGTTCTCTTCTTTTTCTCTTTTTTGTCAAATACCTTTAAACACAAAAACTGCTAACCAGAACTATAAAATTCTTTTCACATTCATCCCTGAACAGATTAAAAGAATTGTTTTCAAGTACCCTCTGATGTGAGTACAGGGGTCTGTGTTGGACATTATTCTCTTGAGTTATCACATCTTATTTGATCTGAAAACCCAGCAAGTGTGGGGTCTTAGTTGTTGTGAAAGATGAGGAGATGGGGCTTATGGGGTTCTGGTGTCTAAATCCAAACAAGGAGCTGAAATGGCAGTGAATTCCAAGGTTTGTATCTGGGTTTCTGCATATTCCCGCTGTGCTATCTTAGGTATATGACAACCTCTCTGAGATTCAGTATCCTCAATAAAATAGGAATGCTTCCCCAAATCTGTCTCCCATGGAGCAGGGTTTAGGGTTAATTAATTAATATGATGTAGCAGTGGAGGCAAATCTTCAACACTCTCAGCCTCCCTGAACAAGGACAGTGGTAAAGCCATGGTTTGGAGACACGAGTCCTAAATCAGAAACTCTGGCATGTGAGCACGCCAAGGCTCCCAGCAGACCTCGAGGTGCAATTCTGGCTCAGAGAAGACTGGACACAAGGCATGAAGGTCTCTGGCATTTCTGAGAGTCTTCTGGAAGTTACTGACTTTTTAGAATAGCCACAGCCTATGGATCGGTTCAGACCGAACGTCACTTCCCCATCACTCTGGTCACACTTGCATGACCCCTCAGTGTGGTCTGAAGTGGGATGGCAATACCCCTAACTTTGGGATGGAAGGCTAAACTGAGTGACCAGCAGTGACCATGCTGACCCAGACTTCTTGAGATGTAATGATTCTGCTCAGCGGGAAGGAGAGGGATAGCAAGAAGAGGAATGGCAGAAACTGCTTGGCTATTTCCCTAAAAATGCAAAATTACAGCCTCGACGAAATCAGTTTAAAACTGCCTTCTCAACCCAACCCCTCTGCAGCACAGCCAGGGTCCTCTAGCTTTACTAAGGCTTTTCATATTCTTTTTAAAAACATGGTTCCCTTACTTTACAAAATGAGTAAAACTCAGTTTTGAATAAATGCAGCCACCCAGACAGAAGTTAAGCAAAATCAAGCAAACTTTTCATCACTCAATATTTTGCCTCATGAATCTGACAGCTTTAGAAGGAAATGTGCAGAAGGTGTGCAACGAGGCACTGGTTTTTCATTTGCAAAAGCAGCTTCCGACCATACCTCCCCAAGTCAAATCTCCCCAGGCCTCTGCGTGGCACCCACCCAACTCTTCCCTTACATGCCAACAAATCTCTGCCACATAGGTGCCACAGTGAAACTGGCCCTCGTAGCAATCACTAAAGGAATAAGAGGTTGTTTAGAATCTATCATGTGCTTGGTGCTGTCCAAAGCAAGGAGCATGGCTCAGGATCCTCTAAAAGGGAGTCCGTGCTTCCAGAGAGATCACAACACTGAACAGAACATACAAAGGACATTGAGGTGCTAAGAGCAAACCGAGTGCTTGGGGAGCACAGGGAAGGGTCCTGATCTGCAGAGGAGGCTGAGGGCTTTGAGGGGGTGGTGGGAATGACCAGGCTCAGCCTGCTGTGGTCTCACAGAGGGGCGAAGGGCAGACTGGTATCTAGACAAGAGGCCTGTGCACCAGGCTGGGAGTTCAGGTTCTATGTGATGGGCAACAGGAAACCGCGGACCTGAGTGTAAAGTGTCTTAAGACCTACCTGATGGGATGTGTACAAGGGACTAGAGAGGTAAGTCAACAGAATCAGAAGCCAACTCCTGTCATGGCACGCAGGCAAGAGATGCTCCCCTGGGACCCATGGGGATGCTGGGAAAGGGAAATATGACCATGTATATTTTTATGTGAGATATGAGTCTGCCGCCTGTCACGAGTTGTCCATGGGCTGGACTATGTTGCACACAGTAGCCTAATGAGGGGATAAATCTGGCATTGGGAACCCCTCATGGCACCCCCACAGGGATTGATCACCTAATGCAGGTGACTTTCCCCCTCAAGCTCTGCCTGAGATCCCACACAGCGCTGGAGATGGGGGTGACCTGCCAAGATGTCAATCAACCTGACAGCAAGACACACAAAGCAAGACACTGCCCTTAAAACCTCTCCCCTGCCTTTGATATCGTCCTCCCGCCCCCATATAAATAAAGCAAGTCAAGTGCAGGCTCCATTTTGCAAGTATAGACGCTCCATCCATATGATTGGCTTGCTTGTCCCACCCCTGCTTTTGAAAACATTTTCTGTGTCCTGTGGTTCTTTCGCAGTTTTATTTCTCTTAGCTTTTATTTCTTGGCCAGCCCATTCCACCGAGGGGAACCCCATTTCCATCACCTGCGTGGGAGTGGGCGAGAGCCACCAGCATCCCCCCTTCTCTGTGCTAATCTCCCGGAGGAAGGACTGTCCCAGGCTCCTTCATCCTGAACCGAGGTGGTCAATGAGCACTGACTAAAGGGAAGACATTTCAGGACGGCTGGCAGGGGCAGCGCAGGGCATCACCACCTGAGACTGGGTGCCGGAGACTGCAAGCTGGAAACACTCCCTGGACTGACCACCCATTCTTGAAGTTACGCAAGATAAAAGCCAAACCAATACTTAGTTACCACAAAGCCTAAAATAAAGGAGAGGTGGATATTCTTATCCAAGTTTGAAGAGTGAAGAACAGGTTGGCGGAGCCGGGATGTCTCAGATTCAGTCTGCCTTGACCTTGACGCCAATCCGAGGACTCTGGGCTTGAGAGAAGCTTGGAGGGATGCTGTGGGATGGTGAAGACCCAACAGGGACACACCTCTGTCACTTGCTCAACCCACATCGACTCTGCCTACGTGCACGATAGTTCACACGATTCCGTGTATCCTAGACCCCAAGCAGGGCCAATCTCACGATCCCCAAAAACTCTCTGTCTCTGGTGACTTTACCCAGTAGCTCATGGGAGTTTCCCAAGATTCCAGGGTGTAGGGCCTGTGCAGAACTGGCAGCAAGGTAGGTGGTAGGGGATCAGAGGCCAGTGAGACCTCTGGACATGGAGCGCAAGAGTTCCGCAGAGGTACAACAGGGTAAGAGGTAAGAGACTGAGTAGAAGATGCCTGGGGGACGAGGAGGCAAAGGTCAAGCAGCCAGCACCAGATTTTCAGGGACAGTTGCTACAAGTCTCAGTGGCTGTTCCACCTTCACTGACTCAGCTCCTCTGCCCTGGAAAAGCTCAGTCCCACATAAGGTCTGATGAGAGAAGTTTGCAAGTGATGCCTAGGGGGCTGGCCAGCCGGTGGCCTTGGGAGGCAGCAAGCCAGGCCCTGGCAGGAGCAATCTCCTGTCCTTTGGCTCCTTCCTGGGGCAGTGAGGCCTCTCCCTCGACATCTGCTACCATGGCATTTTTGTGTTGCTGACTGTTGAACAATGAATGGAGCCACCGCCCACGGGGTGAAAAATGTTTGTCTCTGAGTGGAAGAAGTAATGCTAACCAATGATCCATTCTGGCCTGCAAAGCAAATGTGTTTGCTAAGCTAACACTTATCTGATAGCAGACTTGTGTTGGGATAAACAGAAATATCATTAGGATCTGTTTACACTGGTGAGAACCAACTCTCCCAGGCTGCGGGGGCGGGGGAGTCAATGCCACTGACTGCAGGGCTCCATCCTCTTAGGTTTGCAAACTCCCAGGAATCCTCATGATTTGGGCAGGAAATCTCTGTTGGGGAGTGTCTGGGAGAATACCAACCCATCCTGGGGCAGCAGAACATATTTTCCAAGGACACCATTTTAGCCACAGTGGAGATTTGAATTACTCAAGCTGGAGCTGAATGTGGCAGTTTCTTGTGTGCCCAGTGCTGGTGATGGATCCAAGGTGTGGCACACTGGGACACACAGAGCAGGGAAGTGGGGTAGAGAGCAGCCCTGACCAGGAACACGAACTAACTAACGGCAGCTGGTGCAGCACAGGGAGGATGTGGGGGCTCTGGGGTGCCTGATGAAATGCTGCTTCTCTCCCTCTCCTTTCTCACACTAATTACCTAACAGATCTCCTACCATAAGAATTCCTTTGTTTACTGTTAGATCACAGTCTAAAGATAAATGTCCCCAGATTTATTAACTGCTGTAATTTGGAAATATGCGTGGTTAAAAGTTGGCTCCCATAGGCAGATGGCTTCTTAAGGTACAGTTAATTATCTTGCCCATGGAGCTGTTAAGCATAATAAGCACATGAGAGAGGCTGCTATAAGTCGTGGTATAATGAGCTTGCTTTTTTAACAGATACGGCCTTCTAATTTGCAATCCAAGGCTTGGAAGCAACCCGTTTTCTTTTCTGGGAATTACGTTAAGGCTGCATTTAGCATTACATTGTCCAAGGACTTCAAAGAAATATATATTATATATATATATCGCATTTGCTTCTGTATAAGGTGAGGCAACAGAAATGGAATTCCTTCTGTGCTGTGAAAGGCAGGCTCCTCTGTTCCCTTTGCTGTCCTGTGCATTTTCTAAGATAATGAAACTAGAAGGTGGTGCAGAGAAACAGTGTGTGTCTCAGACAAAAAATGCCTGACCCAGGCCTGGTCCATTGTGTGTCCACCCACTGCATCTCTCTCACCACACACCAGGGCAAACAGCTGCCTTTTTTTTTTTTTTTTTGGAGCTGACGTCCTTAATGTTTGTGCACAAAAATATTTTCCATTTTCTTTGTGGCATGCTAATGACAATATAAAGTTTGGTCACCAACTTGGAGTCATTACTGTCAAGTATGAAAATGTAGCTAGTAACACGAGAGTAGGAAAAATGCTCCTTCAACAAAGGTAGTGAAATTCAACCATGACTGTGAAACACTGCTGCCCACTGATTGATTAGGCAGCATTTTTGCATTTGAAAAAATAAATAAATACAGCTTTTATCCTGACTTAAAGAAACCCCTGTTACAATACTTTGTGGTCCTTAAACTCATTTTAAGTGAAAATAATATCAAAATCATGAAATTGATTAATAGAAAATTTTAAAACCAAGAAAGAATGCTGAAATATATATATATATATATATATTTTGTACCAGGGATTGAACCCAGGGGCACTTAATCACTGAGCTACATCCCCACCCCTTTTATTTATTTATTTTTTTGAGACAGGGTCTCCCTAAATTGCTTAGGGCCTTGCTAAGTTGTTGAGGCTCACTTTGAACTTGCAATCCTCCTGTCTCAGCCTCCCAAATTGCGGGATTACAGGTGTGTGCCACTATGCCTGTGAAAATGCTGAATTCTTTAAGCAAACACTCTCCATTTTCAGATGGGGAATATACAAGAGACACTGCAAAAGCAGATTAAAGTTGAAAATGTAGAAAAGCAAATATTTTGATCTGAGCCCAGAGAATGAAGGGTTGACTAATTACTCATTATACCCTGATACCTTACTAGTGTCCTATTCCATAGAGCATTTTATAATTAAAATCATTTTGGGCACATTTTTCTTCTAGATTGTCAGAGTCGACCTCAGCTGAAAAAAAAAATCCAATGTTTTGATTTGGTATTTTATAAACAAATTTATATCTATGCCTCCTTATGTATATATATTCAGATAGATATGTAAGTGTATATATGTACAAATAAATACACATTACATAAAACTCACACACACACACACATAATATTTAACTGAATCATTGGACTAAATGTTTATTTACCAGGTTGCTCCATTTCTCTCTTATCTTTTTTAGGACCTTATTTGATTCTTATCTTTTTCTAGGACCTGATTAGATGCCTTCTTTAGCTTTATGTTCTTAAAGTTCTCTAAGATCTCCAGGAAATCAATTCCACTGCTCTGTCCCCTCCCTACCCCTAAGAGTTAGAGACGTCTGGAGAGGCGTTACCAGTATCCATTCTGAAACTCCCTGGATCTGGAAGCTGACTTGATAACACTGTGCTTCTGAAAGCACTTTCCAGGCTGGGAATATAGCTCAGTTGGTAGAGTGCTTGCCTCACATACACAAGGCCCTGGGTTCAATCTCCAGCACCACACACACACACACACACACACACACACACACACATACACACACACTCACACACTCTCACACAAATCTTCACTACTTTCTAAGGAAAACTATTGTCCAGATGCAAATAGGTGCTATGTACAAAAAAAGGCTTTAAAGGTGAAGTTACTGTAGAAAGCTAAGTTAAACTTTTTTTCTTAAGCTACAGAATTTCTCAAAGACTTTAATTGGCCAATGTGTGCTTTAAATCTCCAAAGGGCCAATGGAATTATTAGTTTCCCATGTTTTTACCTTTAGAACCCTGTTTTTGAGGTCATGTCACATAATCATCCTTGGGACATTGGGATGCTGCCCTGACCTCAGCTCCAACACAGTGAATCTAGGCAGGATGGGGTAAGTGGATCCAACCAGAATGCCAGGAAACAGGGTGTCTACACCAGCCCTCCAAAGCTCAGGTCTCAACCTTCATCACTCTTCTCATTCTACATGGAATCCACTTGACGGGTCCCTTCCAGCACTTACATATTGTTTAGCTGCTTGAGTGACAGTGTGAAATGTATACTGAGTTGCAAGGTAAGATCTGTTATTGTGTCAGGTGGCCAAAAGTTTAAAAGCCCCATCTAGGATGGAGCTGCCAAAGGCAGGGGCTGAAAGTCGAGGACTTTAAGCTCTTTCAGGTCTTTAGTGTCAGTGTCCCATTGTATTATATTTTCTCTTTAGCCTTAAATTATTATATTTTACACCTCTTCTTCCCTATGCTCCCTTGATCTTAGGGAAATCAAGGTTTCTAGTTATCCTATGACCATGGTGATGTTCACATCTGTTCCCTTTCCAGCCAAGTGCTGCTTCCGGAGCTCCTCCTCTGACACCTCTCCAGACCCCTCTGACTCCACACTTTAAAAATGACAGCAGTGGCAGAGGCAACAGCAACGATAACCACTCGTCATCAGCAGGGAATGTGTGGCGAGCGTTATCACTTGGTCCTACAGAAATCTTAAGATGGGGATAGAGCTATAGCTCAGTGGTAAAGTGCTGCATGTACAAGTTCATGTACAAGTTCAAGTGGTAAAGTGCTGCGTGTACTGGGTTCAATACCCAGCACTGCCCAAAGAAAAAAGAAAAGAAAAACAAAACAAAACATATGAAGCAGATCCTATTATTTCTCTGATTCCATATGCCAAAGAAACAGAGGTACAGACTCTACACCCCAGACTGCACAGCACAGCTAGGATCAAGAAAGCCAGTCTGAATCCTGCCTGTAATAGACACTCCTCTACACGTCCCTCGACCATTCTCAAACCATTCTCTCATGGTTTGCTTGTCACATCCCCAGGTGGCTCAAAGTTCCAGGCATGCAGAGCTGTGTCCTCTATTTGTCAAATGGCAGAACGAAGAGATGTTTTTAGTCTCTGACTGAGGGGCAGGCAGGAAGCAGGGAAGGAGGAGGCTGGAGTGAGTGTGTGCCCACTCTGACTGCTTTGTTTCTTCAGCAAAAGTAAAGTGACTGTCAGGCATGGACTAGAAATGTGGTTGGAGCCTCATTGGGTTTGAAGACTGAACAATTTTGTAAAATGACTGCGGACTTTTCTAAGCAAAATATACCTTTGCTAGGTGTGTACACAGCAGAGGAAATGGATAATTTTATATTATTTTGAGCAGGGGAATAGACTCACTATCAGTGCTCACTGATGGTTTAAACAGGGGACGCAGGGTGGCAAATCAGCAGGCCTAGGATCTAGTTCTTTCTCTGGTACAACTGGCTTTGGGATACTGGAGAAGTGACTGGGTCCACCTCAAGTGACTCTGATGTCCTTTGAGGTTCTCCATGTGATTCTCAGTATGTGTAGGCGAACCTGAGGCTGCTGGAGATGACCAAGGATTGACTTTTCAGCTTCGTCTTTTTTGCTCTGGGTATTGATACTCAAGCATCTAGCTTGCATGGAATTGGCCTGACCTTCCTTAATGACCCTGGTGTTTTCTACGGACTCAACGTATACATTTTCCCCACAGTCAGATAGACTGACTAACTGGCACGTTATCAAAGCTGGATATATAATAACTCTGTAGATGGTTCCAAACAACTGCAAAATATTCACCTTCTCTTGCCTCAGAAGTTAAAATAACACTTCCACTGGATAGCATGTGCTGCTGCTTGCTTAAGTACAGCCAAACTCCCTGTCTAACCAGGGGTGGCTCAACCGGCTGTTCTGACTCTTCTAGATCCAAAAGTTTGTGTGTCTAAGTACTCACATTATCACTTAGCTGGGTGTTTTGAGAAGATACATGTAACATTAAGAGGTAATTTCTGACTTGTTCACAATCTATGTAAATATATAAAATTTAAATTATATAAAGTAGATACATAGTTTAAATATATAATAGATACATAGTTAATATGATACATAGTTAATATAAGTACACTGTACAAAGTAGATACATAGTTAATACAAGTAGATACATAGTTACATTCAACTTCAAAGCAGCTTTGTAATCATGAAATAGGATTCTTCCACTCTTCTGCTATTTCAACGTTCTTGGTTTGAAAACTCTTAGGATACAACCTGCCTAATTCAACAATAATCGAATAAAAGTAAAACAGTGGTCAGTTAAAGGGGATCATCTCTCCTGTAACATCTCCTCCCCCTTCCAACTGGCCTCCTCTTCCCACAAAGTCCTCTGAACACACTTCCCCATGTGCGTGGATGTGGCATGGTGGATCCCGGCATCAGGTGGATCCAAAGGACACTACAATTAAAAAAAAAAAACTGGACTGTAACTGGATTGAAGAGGGGTTGGTGGAGTGGAGGGAGGGGGAGTGGGGGGCAGGGGGAAGTGCTGGGGACTGAACTGGAGTGGGTTGGGTTCCATGCTTTTGTGATTGTGTCAAGGTGTATCCTGGTATTGTATCATAACTTAAAAAGAATAATAATTAAAAAAAAAAACATATTTGGGTGGGTGAGGGGAGTCAATCCACATAAGCCTACTGTTTATTCAGGATTAAAACTAGATACTTGAGTGTTTAAATGGAATATTCACCCCAAATTTAATAATAATTACTCAATAGTTACCTGGGGGTTCAACAGGACCCCCTGTATGGTGGTCTCTGAGGAATGATTGCCTCCTTCTCATTGTCATGCTACAAACCCTCTTCTTAGGAGGTTGGGGAGGCCTGACTGTGGCTGTGGCAAGAGGTCGCCTCCCTCTGCTAGGAGGGCGGGGAAGACTCTGAGCCACCAAGAACGGTGCAGGGTGAGTTCCTGTGTGTGTTCCCCTTGGCGGTCCTTCTAATGGGAATGGGTCACGGCAGCTCTTCTATTAGATGTGATCCCTCCTAGGGCATCGTTAGTTTTAACTGTCCTCTTGTGACCTTTTGTAAGTAGAAAAAGGAAATACTGGATAAGACAGTAAGTCCCTGAACTGATTCCTAATAAAGTAACAAGAGGAAGAAACATGTCCTGCAGTATCTTTGTACTGGAGAATTTTCTCCCTCAAGAAATCCATAGGATTTTTTAAACTTTTTAAAAAATTGGTGCATTTATAATCATACATGATAGTAGGATTCATTATGGCATATCCATACATTCACACAACATAATTTGATCAGTCTCATTCCCCAGCATCTTCCTTTTCCCTCCCCGGATCCACTTTTTTCTACTATAAAGATCCCCCTTCTATTATTATTAATCATTGAACTATATATTATTATAAAAATTATGTAATTAAATAGATGGGGTCACCCCTCTAGATTGTGCATATTTGCTCATGGACATAACATACTCGGGTAGACTTCATTCCCAGGACTTCCCCTGGGCTCCCCTCCTCCTGCAGTCTTAATTCCCTCTACTCTACTGGTCTTCCTTCCTTGTGATTTTAGATATAAAGTGAATTTTCCACATTCTGAATAACAATGGTTGTCATGAATTTGGGAAATATAGTTTCAATTAAAACAAAAAGAAGTTGGGCACAGTAGTACACACCTGTAATCCCAGTGACTCAAGAAACGGAGGCAAGAGGATCACAAGTTTGAGGCCAGCCTGGGCAACTTAGCCAGACCTGGTCTCAAAATAAAAGTTTGAAAGACAGGGATCCACAGCACTCTGTCGTAGGGTGCTTGCCCAGCATGGGTGAGATCCTGGGTCCAATCCTCAACATTATAAACCACTAACCAATTCTTGTTTTTAACTTTCATTATAAATGAGAAAATGTTTCCTGTCTCTCTTTTATCCCAGGCACTAACCCAACTATCAGCAAGTCATGGCTACTCAGTCACACCTGCATGGCTGTCCTGTGTGGTCTGCCATGATGCTCCCCATCATATGGTTACATCAACACAATGAATTTATGAAGCTTTAAGGATTATACTATCACCTGAGCATTGTTCCCTTAGGTACCAATCAATAATCTGAACCAGCTGAGGGAAAGGTAAACCTAATGAAATAGGTTCCATTTTTGTAGGCTGTGTTTACATGCACCTGCAGAAGGGCCCCTGTGTAGATGACAAAGCTCTACAAGGCAAGCATGGTGTCTCCCTACAGAAAGCCTGTATGCCCACACAGTGGCACATTTATCGGGGAAGGGGCAGAAGTGTAAATGCATACCTCATAACAGAAAGCTCTAGTATTTTCCCCTCCGCCAATCTCTATTCCTCCTTAATAAAAAGTGTTCATGAAATGAAAAGATGCCTTTCTGAAGGTTTGAGATGCAGAGGTAAAGGGGACCTGCAGACATAGGATTCTCCTCTTCCTGGGTTTCCCAGATCTTCTAGGCTAAGTCCAGGAACCACTTGAATGGGACTCAATAGGAGGGATCCTTCCTCTGAGTCAGCCTGGTCTCAGTGTGACCCTAGAGTGGGCACTGGCCTTCTGAAGCCAAAACAGAACTAAGATCTGAAACCAAGATTTTGCTCACAAAGGAACCTAAACAGGAAGTTAGTTTTTGGATGCCGACTGAATTCAAGCCACAGACATGGACTCTGAATGAAGATGCAAATCTGAATTTTGTGAGAAAGGAGAATAACTATTATGAAAGCTTAGGGGTTATGAACTTTTTAAAACGTAAAGTGGAATAGCAATGAGCACGCTTGCCCATGGTTGCAATGATAAGTTCAGAATTAACTTTCATTGATTTGGAATTTGAAGTACCCAAGGGACATGACTTACATTAACCATGAATTTAGTGCCTGGCTATCTATCCTAGTAATTTCAGGTTTGGGGAATTTTTTTTGCAGCCCTGAGAAACCAAACAGACAGCTACATGTTTCACGTCTACTTTCTGTCCCCTCAGAAGCCATTACTTGTCTGGATCCCTGACTTATTATTCCAGGATGGACTTTTCATTTCTAAATATAAAAGTCTGCAAAAGAAAAAGAGACGTAGGGAGAAATCAAACCTTGCAAATCACTGTCAAGGTCATGCTTTCCCTCTTATTCACCCATGGGATGGTGCACTCATAAAATTCCAGATTCAATGCTATCATTTACATGGTGACAAAATGCCATTTTACAGAGAATTATGATTTCATGAGGGCACTGTGGGGTGAAGAAGGTGGGTGAGAAACAAACGGACTATAAAAAGTAAAAGATAAATCATGTTTGTGCAAGTACAGATCATGATCCCTCCTGTGCAGCCGACGCAGCCTCCAAGTGAATTGACACATTGCCCTGAGCGTATACTGCAGTCTCAACACTTGACTGCGCTGGCAACAAAACAGGCACTGGGCTTTCAGAGGTCTCCACTCTGCTGGAGACACAAGCTCAGTCACTCACGCCCAGGAGAAAAGTCAGGGCTGACCTAACCGCAGCACAGAGATGGGGAGGGGAGGACAGGGAGCCCCGTGGTCCTGACAGGACGACGGCACCCACACTCACCCACCACACTGCTCAGAGGAAGCCTCCAAGGATGGTGTTGGTGGGAGGCAGGACTGCTGGTTTTGGGTCATAAAAGTCCCTGTATACTGTGGCTCCTTTAGATTTACCTTGTGGGTGTGTACTGTTGGAACTACCAGCTAAAGAGCATTCTGATTGTGTTACATACTGTCCTTCAGTACAAACAAAGAATTAACCTTGTGTAGAGAAACAACGGCAAACAGAATAACTGAGACTTTGATCTGCAATCCGTGAAAATTTTAGTTTACTAATATTTTAACACACATCCATTTCAGGTGAAACTTCAAAACTTCTTTCCTTGTAGTCCCTGTGTTTAACACAAGGAGGAACTTTATCACCTTCTGCTAAATTTCTCTTTTCTCCTAACAAATGACTGCGCACAATTAATCTTTTTCCAACTAAATCATCCACAGCAGCCCGGCCCCAGAGTTGGGGTATCACTTTCATTGTTTCCTGAAAAGCCCTTGCTCCATATAACCCATCTTAATTCCATTTCTTCTTCTCTTCCCAATTCTCCAAGATGGCAGGACAAATAATTGGTACCACTGTGGCTCATCAGAAGTACTTTTTCACTTCACAGTACTATTTCTCATGTTCATTCTTCCCCATTTCCCTCTATAAAATTTTTGCTTAGATACTTTCTATCATTTGATCCTGAAGGTAGTTGTTTCTGTGTATTTGCCCTTTAAAAGAAAATACAAAGGACTTAGTAAGTTGGAAAAATTATCAAGGGAAAACAGATTTTTCTTTAAGTGTTAATGTTTCCTTAGGTTAAAATAAAAACTCTAAGATTTATTATTTTATTATTATTATTATTATTATTATTATTTTGCCAAAATGTAATAAAATGAGTCATAAAACTTGGGCAAGTATTTCTGATGGGGACCATGCTCTCAGAACTCTTTCTCTGCCCATGTTGACACACTGACACGTGCTTCACAGAAGCCACTGGAATGTCATTACACAAAGTCTAATGACACATCCGGTCTGGAAATAGTGCCTGGGCAATAAGGAGCCTCTGAAAACATAGAACAAGCGGCCCCGGGGGTTGTGGTTCCAAGGGCTCTCTCCATGATGGAACTTTAGTCAGACTCCCCTGAGCCCTGTCTTTGACTTGTTCTGGGCTCAGGCTTCACCTACTCAGTCCAGTGGTAGCGAGAATTCTGCGGGGTCTATTTAGTGAAAACGCCCCATCTTTAATACCTGAACACCTTTGATATCTGAGTTCCTCATCCCCTACTCTTGATGCACAAGCCCTTTATTAGGTTGATTTAGCAAGAATCACCCGACACTTGATGTCTGCTCTTTGTAATCTTCCATCCACTGACACCTCCCTCTGCTCACTACCTACCAATCTCTACTTCTTGTATTTGGGGTTGGGATCATCTTGACACTGTCAATGGTCCTTACTACTTAATATGGGTCCAAATTAACTTTTTCCCCTTAATATGAGGAAATAGTTTTTTTTCTTTAAGTAAAATATGAAAAAAGTACTGACTAGTAACTGACAGTCCATGTATCGGACATGAACAAGCAAAGGAAAGCCTGAAATGGGTGCTGCTCTGGTAAGAAAGCAGGCAGAGTACCGTGCTTTTGTTTTATCCATCATAACCACCCAGTCAGATTTCTACAGGGCTGAGTAGGGTCCTTGTTAGCATAACCCACTTCTCAGTACATGTAAAGTGTTTAGGATGATACAGGATGGTTCAAAATTAGGTCCACAGATAAAACAGATAAAGAGTTAGGTATTTCAGCAAGAGCATTGTGCAGATTACTAACATAAATCGTCACCTGAATTTCTTAGGAAAATGTTAAGTTCAAGTGGTTATTAAAGTGTTTTTGTTTTGTTTTTTTGGCCAAAATATGCATTCAGATGATGTAAAAAAGAAAGGAGAAAAACAAATTAAAATATGTAACAGCCAGACCCAGCTGCTCAGAGGCTGAAGCAACAGGATCACTGGAGTCCAAGAGTTAATGGACAGCAGCCCTGGTAACAGAGCGAGATCTCAACAACAACAAAAGTGTAAGTGTAACAGTGGCCTCAGCTTTGTACTGATGAGGTGAAACCCCCAACGTGAAGAGGAGAAGAAATGTACTGGCGTGCACCGGGATGGCCACCAATGGCTGGATCTTCCCTGGGACCCCTGCAGAGCTGAACTTCAGGAGGATGTGGCCCCTCATCTTTGTCTCGGCCACAGCCTCTCAGCTCTCCAATTACTTCAAATCACTCCAGCATCACCTTCCCCAAACATGGACAGGATTCTGCCACTTCCATCTCCAAAATCCACAAGACCTCCTGCTGCCAACAGCATAAACCTAACTCACGCCCATGGGTGATTTGTGCCGTGTTCTTTCAGCTTGCTCTATACTCTGTCCTTGTCTCTGTCCCTGCTCTCCCTACTCCCCAGCCACTACCTGTCTCTGGACTCAGATCACTTCCTCAGGCCAACTCTCCTCCTCCAATTTCCTGCTTTATCCCAGCCCCACTCACATTTACAGTCCCTCACACCACAACCAACGATGCTTTCTCAATATCTTCACAGATAACTGTTAGTCTCTGCATGACTTTTTGACATTTATTTCATTCCCACATCAGTTTTAAAAAGCTAATTCTGTTTGTCTCCTTCACTAGATCATAAATGACAGGAGGACAGGCGTGTGTGTGTGTGTGTGTGTGTGTGTGTGTGTGTAAGAGAGACACAGACAGAGAGAGAAGTCTGGCAAATATCAGGTGTCTAAAAATATCAATGAATGGACCCCAAAGTGGATGGTTTAAGTCACATCCTATTTTATTTCCAGCTTCATATTGTCTTGTTTCGGACACCAAGATGCTTCTCACAGCATTCCCAGACTCTAATTCAAGGATACGCCTTGGATCCACACCCATCTAAGAATCTACCTGCACACCTACACACCTCCTGGAGCCACTGAGTTCACTAATGGTAGCCCAGTACAGTTTTCCCTCCCTCCCCTCTCTAAAGAAACGTGTACTTCCTTCATATTTTATGGGGAGGTTTTTCCTCACCTCAGAATGCCAATATTTACCAAATAAGGCCTTTTTAGCCTGCTCATACTTACAGACAGAAATGGAGTGTCTGACAGAGTTCTAGCATTTCTACACTAAAGATTCCTAACCTTTGAAGCATATTTTTATTCACCAGCATCTCATTTCTATCCTTCTGAATGTGTCACTTGGCCATCTGGAATTTCTGTAATTCTACAAGGACAAACGATGCGCAACATTCTAGCTCTATGACTTTCTGGAACAGTATGTGAGCACTGTTTCACTTTAACGTCTTCTACATAATGACACCTACTGGGCTGGAGCAGGACTGGGCTGCTGCCTTCCAGAGAGACATTATGACTCCCAGGCTGAACAGCATCCAAACACGTAAGAGTAGACGCCCCTCATGCTGTCTTGAGGGGAGTTCATCCCACCAGGCCATCAGTGAGCCAAAGTTCAGCTGTATGTATGCATGTGAATGAGCAGGTGCCCACAGCCACTGCCTTGAATCTGCCCATTGAGAGTGACGCTTGTCATCTACAATCTTAGCTGTTTCAACTGTACTTTCTCCCATTGATTACTATAAAAACATAAAGGTCTGCAAAAATTTCCAGGCAAACTCATGGTTTCTACATTTCCTGACAAATATGCCAATTTTTTGCTTGTCATGCCTGAGTCAGTTTTATGAAGGACAAAACACTCATGAGTTCCGACCCAAGGGTAATCTTTATCAGATAAATACCATAGTCAGGCCTTTTCTACACCAACAGAAAAAGGAATGACAAGTGAATCCACAGACACAGAGGCCACAAGGCAGAGAACACAACAACCACAAGTGCCCAAGAGCACAGAGGCCCCAGCAAATGCAGACCAAATGCAAGCCATCCCTTGGATCAGCTTCAAGGCCCCTACTTGGGCTCTGAAATCCATAAGCTCACGTTCCTTATATAAAATGGCTTCATATTTTCATGTAACCTCTGTGTATCTTCTTGTATACTTTAAATCATCTCTAAATAACTAATAACACCCATACAATTAAGTGCTCTGTAAAGCTAAACACTGTACTGGTTAGAAAATAATGGTGAGATAAAGAAGTCTGTACATGTTCAACACAGGTACCGTTTTTTCCCCTGGATATTTTTGATTGGAAGGTTGATTGAATCTGCAGATGCAGAACCTGTGGACAGGAGAGCTGACTTCACCACTAAACCCTGATCAGAAAGGATCCCAAATCTTGCCTGGATGGGTCCAATCACTCTTAAGGCCAAGATTAGGGGCTCTGGCCAACAAGCCAGTCACGGGGCCCAAGGTAGACAGATTCATTGTTGGGAATGCCAATTCTGAGCTCCAGCCCCTGTATTTTTCTTCATTTACAGGGGCTGCCCAACCCTGGTTTCTGGCTGACGGTACTTTTGGTATCAGTTTGAAAAGCTCTGAAGATAAACTGGTGAAAAGGTTCTTGACTTATGTATGAAGTATCTCCACTTCTCACTCTCAGGAAAAGCAGGCTATGCTGAATTTCTTTTTTTCAAACTGAAAAACATTTTCCTTTACTTTGTTGACTTAAATGGCTGGAGGATGGAGGCTGGTGCCTTAGGAGAGGACATTTCACTGCTGGATCTGCCACGGTTGAGTGTTTCCTTTGCCAAGTCACTTGCCTGGCCTCAGTTTCCTCATTTCCAAAATAAAAGAGAGCTTGGCTTGTAAGTTTGAAGAAATGAGACAGAAGCTGCCTTACATGGGTCTGAGCTGAGTTCCTTCTAAACCTCAAATAGCTGTGTTGATGATTCTTTTTTTTTTTTTTTGTCCTCGCAGTGCTTTCACTCCCAAATTTGATTTAGCACCAGAGTGACTTGAGGCATGAGAGGAACAGAACTCAGCATGAGAGGAGGAGAGTGGTTCAGCTCAGCAACTGTCAAACTTAGAAGTGAGGATGAATCGCCATCATCTTAAAAGTCTCGGAGCTGAGCTGCGCCTCTGGCTGTACTCTATCACAAAAGGTTTCTATTTGAGCTGTCAATACTTTAAGGGGCCCAAGTGTTTCCGCCATGTTTCTTGGAACATTCATGTCAAGTACACCTGACTATTCCGCAGCGGGGTCTGTCACAGCCTGGTCTGTCTCCAGGAAAAGCTTGTCAGAAATTCTCCCAACCAAGCAGCAGGGCAGTCAGCACTGCAAGCCTTGCTTTGGCCCATACCCAATGTGACGTTGACGGCAAACAAACTGTCCCACTGGGGAAAGAAAGATACTCGCTCAGAATGTGATGGAAAGAGGGCCACAGGCTGGGAGTGTGTGCTTTTACTAGATTCTAGATATTTAATACACAGATTGCCACAGGTTTCTGCTGGATATAGTTTTTAAATTAAAAAATGAATACTAAACGTGCTTTGATGATTCTGTAGTGTGATTTGTTTTCTAAATTCAAATAGTTCACTGGATAAAATGCTTCGATTCCTTTAGACATGAGCTCTCCTTTTTCTGTTGTTTTTGCCAAGCAGGCAGATGGAAAGGATGTATCGTGCGTGAGTCTAGGCTTGGACACTGCAGGGCAGAAAGGATGGATCCAAGCTGACTGACTCTGTTTGGTTTTCGGCGGTGCACTCTGGCAGCCTAGTGCTAGGTGTGTCAGAGGCTGTCTGACCATGCAGGGTGCTCTTGATGGCCGTGGGTTTCTCCGTGGGATGCTCAAGTGATGGAAACTGTTAAACACGAGTGGAAATCAGCGAAATGGAAGGATCAAAAGAAGAGGAGCAAAAAGGGACCAAAAGAACAAAAAGCTGAAGTGAATTTAAGAAGGAATGTAGGTATTCCTGAACTACTGTAAGAATGCATTGGTCGTGTTAAATTGATCTCCCCCAGTTAGACGCGGCTTCCTGGAGACGGTCGAACCAGCTTTCTTCTTATTCTCTAACCTCCTCCTGTATTTATCCTCCACAGAGCCAGACAAGAAGACAGACTTGGCTCTACAAAGTGTGACACCTGCCACCATGTTATATGTTTGGGTTCACAAGTGTGAAGAATCAAAAGGCTGCTTATTTCCCCAGGGTTATTGTGTCAAGAAAAGCATCTTCCAGAGGTGGCGATGTCGCAGACACGCCAGGCACCCGGTATCATCGGCGCTCAGCAGAGACAAGCTGCGCGTGGACAGAGGTGTCAACGCGCCACTCCACCAGAGTCTGTTGTAACAGGAGCATGAAGACCTAAAACGCAAGAGCTGCTGCAAAAGGAGCGAGATTTAAAGAAACCCACTGCCAGGAACATCTTGTTCTTCGTCTGCAGCGACAGTTGTGATTCCTTCCACATCCTGACAAAACCTGCAGCTCATGTTTCTTTCCTGCTTTATTCGACATGGAAGTCCAGAGTTTGACCATCTCCATATTTAAGTCTTTATCACTCTCTAGCAAAACTGGCAGAGCAGACAGTAAGTCCCACGCCCTCCCCACTTCTTCCTTATGGCACCATTTTATCTTTTTAAATTTTTTTTTTTTAAAGGAGCAGAAGGAGGAAAATAAGAGAGTCATGCATCCATGTATACTGGCTTCCACATGATCTCAGTTTCAAGTTGCCACTTTCCTAATGGAAGTGTAGCAATATTGCCCTTGATTTTTTTTTTTTTTCTTTTTACAAAGGCATAAAAAGCCTGAGTGAAACAGTATCATTCTGGTCTGGAACATTTTGAAATCTGCGCACAATGAACACTTGGTAGAGGATACCTTGAACGAATGCCATAACCTACAGCTTACATTTAAGTCCTGCTTTTGGAAAGAGCTAGTATCCTTGAATCTTGAAATACACTATTCTAAAAATAATTGCACAGAAATTTACGGAGGTTTAAACACAGTGATTGAAAGTGGCCTCACCACGAGGCACTAATGGCTCAGCTCTGATTAGGGCATTACTGATCAGGCCGCCAGCGTGAGCAAACCCCTCCTCTGTCAGGAATGGGCACTGTGTCCTGCACCCAGAAGGAACTAATGTAGACTTGAAAAGTAACTCTCGGAGGGGTTTCCATAATTATCTTCAGGAAAAGAATATATACCAACACTACATTATTATTCTGCTCTCTCCACCTCTTTCTTTTGCATAACTTGGAAGATAACTATGCATCGAGACATTTGGGCAAGAAACTGGCTGATACACAAGTCTATGCAGCCATGTCTGTCTGGGACTTTAATGCTGTCACATGGTCATGAAAATCAACAAGGGCATGAACTTTCCAATGAAATAAATGCTCCTAACATTTAATCAAGAAGGGTTTCTCTGTGGTAAAAGTGGTTCAGTGAGGTTACAATGTAGTTTGTACCACCTTCACTTCAGAGGGTGGATTTCTAGAGCGAGCCACTCTGCAGGCTCCCTGGCTCCAGGTGATTTCCTACAAGTGGATTAACGTTCACTAAGCCTAATCTAAAAGTCTCTGCAACATCAGTGGGTGATACATGCTGAACACCATGGGGCACATTAAGGACAATTCATAGAAATGTGCCATTTTCCCACTAGATCAAAACATCCTACAAGATTGACACTAGGCAAACTCAGCATTTTATAAATAAGAATTTTTATGATTTTTATGCCAATTTTTACCCTTTCTTTGTAAGTATATTAAAATGCCTATATAAAAGGGTTGATAAAGAGTGAGTTTTCTAAGTATGGGCTTCATTTCTAACCAAAGAATTTACATTGGCCTGGCTACGGTCGTATTTTTTAGTTTCTTGAATGGGGTGAAAGAACTTACTGAGCATCTTTCTACAATAAAACCGTCCAGAAATTTTACTATGTGTGCTTTTTACGCAACTTCTGAGTTATTTTGTGAAAGAGAAAAGGTCTTTTGACATTTGTTAAAATGGTAAGGAAGATTCTATTCAGGACTGTTGCAATAAGGGTCAGCTCTATGGCAATAGGACTGACTGAATAAAAGAATAAATGGGGATTTATTGTCAACTGGAAGAGTGAAGGGATCTGTGGATGAAAAATTACTAAGAGGACACATGGGGGCAGAGGAATTCTTCCTGAGGGCAATCCATGGCTGGGACTTTGATCAGGTACCTAGGGTGACCAGATACCAAGGGTGGGAGGATTCTCACTAAAGCAATTCTTAGGATTCTTGCTAAAGGCAGGCCAGGCAAGGACAGACCCTAAAGGTCAAGGTTGAGAAAGCAGCTCAGAGAAGCTCCTGCAGTTCTATTAAGGAATCATTATGCATTACTACCATATGTAAATTTAACTTATTAAGCTTAAAGAACATACCAAGATGTTAGGAGAGCCCGACATCATAAGGGAAACAGATTAGTGGTTCTGTAAATACATTTCAAGTTACTTCTGAGCAGAGACCTCTATTAATAATCTCTTGAGGGTAATAATCCAGCAAAACCTCCATCCCCCATCAATAGTCATGAACTCAAAAGTCACAGTTTCTGGTTGACAACAACCCTAGTAGTTGGCCAGGGAGTTGGGACTTGTTATCACCCCTCAGTCGGAATGACACTTTGAAGATGAATGGCATCAAATAGCCAGTGTTCCAGAGAAGCCCCAAGGAGGACAATGGGGTCAGATAAAACCTGTGACAAGTTCTGGTATGAGTAAACCCTGATTGTTTTCAGTAAATTATGGTGTACACATATAAGTGAGGGCTTTGAAGCTTTCGAGAACCAATGAAAACAAAAACCTTCGTGGGGTGCATAAGCACGTTCCTATAATCCCAGCGGCTTGGGAGGTTGAGGCAGGAGGATCACAAGTTCAAAGCCAGCCTCAGCAACTTAGTGAGGCCCTAAGCTACACAGCAAGACCCTGTCACTAAATAAAAAACAAAAAAAAGGGCTGGGGATGTAGCTCATTGGTCAAGCGCCCCTGGGTTCAATCCACCATACAAAAGCAAAACAAAACAATACCATAAACCTTCTACAAATGTTTAAGCAAATTTTTTTTCTATTTTCATGAGAAAAAGCTTGATAACAATAAAAACAGTCTGTAGTTGAAAAGTAATCTGATAATTAAAGAAAGCACTGCACCTATAACTCTTATCCTGTCCCATTGAAGTGCCCATGGCAACAGCAGACCTGGATGAGTGAGTAAAGAAAGAAGTCCTGTACATTGAGCCTCTCTGATGTGGATTTTTAATTTCTTGAGGAAATGACTAACATTAAACCAGAGGCTTCTTTTTCCTCCTCCCCCCACCCCTTGAAAACAAAGTCAACTCTGCTATGGGACAGCATTCTACCTGTGCAAACAAACACCAGGAATACTGTTATATTTTCCAGAAAGTCCTGTCAACATCTTCCTTTTCAAGAAGTGACATTTAGTTTTCTGCAAACGAATGGACATGTCACAGGCTCCCTTTCTTTCTCCTATCTGAAGCTGCCATCAAACCATCAATGAAGGGCTGGGGATGTGGCTCAAGCAGTAGCGCGCTCGCCTGGCATGCGTGCGGCCCGGGTTCGATCCTCAGCACCACATACAGACAAGGATGTTGTGTCCACCGAAAAACCAAAAAAATAAATATTAAAATTCTCTCTCTTTAAAAAAAAAAAAAAAAAAAAAAAAAAAAAACCATCAATGAACTCACTTTCTGAGAACAGCAGACCTACGCTGTCCCTTGCAGCAAGCATGGCCCACAGGTGGCTCCTGAGCACTTGAAAATGGGTAGTCTGAACCAAAATCCAGTGGAAACACGCACTGGATTTCAAAGACTTGTTTAAAAGAAGGAATAAATGTATAATATTTTTATTCCATGTTGAAATGACAGTATTTTGGATATGTCGGGTTAAATATAGTGTTAAATTAATTTCATCTGTTTATTGTTTTTTAAATGGGGCTTCTAGAACATTTTAAGTTTCGTGTGCGGTTCACATTATATTTCTGTTGGACAGTGCTGCATAAGACATTCCCTTGGGGAGGCAGTTTTCTCCTAGCCATCTGAACAGAATGAATATTTCACACTTCAGAAATAGCACACCAGCAGAATCACATAATGACCCTACAATGGGACCATCTGCTTTGATAAGGATTCAATTCTGTTATATAATCTTTTTTACCATAAATAAAAAGGTAGTGGCCTTTGTTTTTCATGACATACAGCATGCATCCAGAACCTATACCAACCACGGTAGTAAAAACTCGGCCAACAAACAACAGAAATTTCACGACCCCAAGTTTTCAAACCCAAGAAATACATGAAACCCACTTTTGTCCTCTTCTTGTGCCCTATGTATCTGCCATTAAATACCACTAGTACTACAATTAATTTGAGGTTATCTGGTGATATTAATTACATTATTATGTAATTTTACAACACTAAATAAATAAAACCTAATGCTCACACATTTGACATTGACCATATTTGTCGTAAAGGCAAAGTATGAACTTCAGAGATGACTGGAACAGTCACCTGGCTAATCAGACAGCTGAACCTATACTGTTTTCTACCACATTACTAGAAAATAAGTTTTGTTCATTTATTTTATTGCTTTGAATAAAAATAAGTGTCAGTGTAATAAAAATAAGTGTCAGTGTAACTATCACCCCAAATATCAAGAATAACAACAATAATTAAAGATGATTTTTAAATGAAAGATTCTGTTTATAAAATGAATAATTTGCTGTGGAAAAGGATATATAGCAAGAAAGCAATACGGTATGGAGTTGGAATTGGGTGATCCTCCTACAGATAATTTAGTAATTGGGAGACTGATAGAGAAAAAGTGGATATTTTCAAGCAAACTAGAGACTGAAATTCACAAATGACTTCCAAGTTCATAGCCTATGATGCACACATAGTCATTTCCACATTTAAACCTTCCTTTCTTCCTGTGGTGCTGCTGCCTAAATAAACAAGCAGCAGACAGAAGCCCACTGAACAAGTAGGTGGTGTATAAGAATATCTCGTGCTGGCCAGGAGTCTGCAGAGCCACAGACAGCTGGACTACAGGATAAAACCATCTCCATCACATTTGTCTCCACAGATTCAACCCCCCCTACCCCCATCACAGAAAAAGGGGAGGAAAATGATTTCAATGAAATTAGAATAGAAAAAAAAAATAGAAATGATGGATTTTCCCTCAGATTCCTCATTAGAAAAAAACATATACATATGTGTGTGACACATATGTATGTATGTATGTATATATGAAAGAAAGGAATTAGAATTGAGCAGACCTGAACTAGACACGATTTGTTTGCTGCACATAACTTATTCTTGCTTAAAAACCAAAACCAAAACCAGACTTGAAGCCTAAAGGGCAATAATGATTGGTTGATCCCCCTTCCCCATGAATAATACAAGGATAGAGATACAAGGGTGGTTTCTTTTTTTCATGTTAAAATTAAGCTCCATTTGAATTAGGAAGAATAATGCAGGTCCAGGTTTGTGAAATCTAAAATACAGCAGCTCATTATGCCAGAGAACCAAACAAGCTTCTTAAGGTCATTTCATGGAAGGAGAACAGCTGTGTTAAAACAATGAAAACAGCAAACAATGTGGGTTAATAAATACAACGCAAAGTCCTGCAGCTTGGGAGGTTATTTAATGACTGATATGAGTAATTGCTAACACGCTGGTTTGCCACTGTGTTGTAAAAGGGTCCCTGGCTCTAAGAATGAGGTCCCAAGTCCAAAGTCCCTACTAAATTACCATGACTTCAGCCCAAGGAGTTGCCCTGGATACTTCTACTTTCTGCCTGGCCCCTGACTTAAATGTGGCCTGTCAAACATATTATCAGTGCCTCATGGCTAGATTCCCTTTTCAACTTAATGAAAATGACTTCAAAGAACAAATGTGATAAGGAATATAATATCACAGTGGAAAATGCTTTGATATATAGGAGCAAACAGCATGGGGTTACCTGCTGTTAGTCACATAGAGATTGGACAGTCTTTAATTATTCCTCAGATTTTTATAAAATCTAAACACAGCAGCATGTAAAGCGTCAGCCACAGCCCACATGGCCAAGCACAAATAATGAGGAACAGGTGCTATCTGCATTTGGCTGCCCTTACAGAAGTTTTGAAAAAATACATGAGGCCACAAACAATGGGGCAGCCCTCACCTGTCCTGTGACTTGGCCAGAAGTGTTGAAGTAGATACTCAGCGCACAGAAACTGGAATCAGTCAGCTATTCCACAGCCTATCAAAACTCTTTGTACTAGTACACATCTGGGGCTGCTTCCACCTGACATCTATTTAGAGATTCACTCCCAGAGCTTTTACAAACATTTCTTAATTCCATAGGGGGACCTGAATCCCTGGAACTGATAAAATCAGCCATGAGCTGCCTCATCCTAACCGATCATGCAGAATATTCAGAAATAAGCACCTAATTCGAAGATTGGTCTTAACATGGTCCATCTACAGGGGCTCAGAGAATTGTGCCTTACCTTTTTTTTTTTTTTTTTTTGAATCTGTTGTGCTACATTCAAAAAATTCAAGCTCAAATATCAGTGACATTAGGTCATTTAATCTCTATGGTTAAAATACTAACTGCAGATCCAAATAAGGGACCTAACTGAGTTTTCAAGGAAAGACTAAAGAGCAGAGGTGAAGACCCTAAAGCCACTTTTTCAGATGAGTGCAATGTATGCATGGTTAATCTGAGAAGCAAATAAATCAAAGTAAACCCAATGACAAAGTACACATGATGTGTGTTTTTCCATGCACATGAGCATTAGATCTTCTAGACAAACCACCCAGCTCATGACCAATTAATGGGAGCTGGACCAGGACAACTGGACGTCCTGTACTGAATCAAGCCCTTTATATACAGGTTTGCAATATAGCTAGATTTGGCCTCCTCTAAATAGAAAACAGAGTAAACAACTAAAGTTCTCTCAGTACCAATTTTTTTTTTTTTTTCAGGTTACGGATTAAAGGGACAACAAAGAAGATCAACTAGCAACTTTGTTAATCCTGCCTGTGACACTTCATTAACTCACATTCTGTCGTGTGGATTAATGACTTCTCTGTGATTCAGTTTCTTCATCAAATGTGGGATAATTCTTATAGCCATCTCATAAGAGCTACAGTGGGAATTAAATCAGTTTAATCTTATTAAAAAAGATCAAACAAGTACATAAAGTACTTAGTATTTTGGTGCACAGTAAGTTCCCTGTAGATCTTATTTTATTCAGAATGTAGCTGGATTCCCACATGAACATTATAATTTGCATGTTGCCTGCCAGATAAGGGCGATTTTAATATGAGTTCTTAAAATTAAACTGAAAAATCTCCCATGATTTTTAGTGAAACCATTAATGAAGTGAAAATCGTCCATTGGCTACTGGTTTATCCAAGCTCTCCTCTGCTTCCTGGGTGCAGAGTTGAACTACATTTTCCAGTTTCCTCTATGGTTAGGTGAGGCTGGGGAAAGGTGAAGGAACTTATGAAGGAATGGAGCCAACGGAATGTGGGAGAGGTAGGAATGAGGGTCTGCCCCCCAAGAGCCCCTGTGCAACCCTTCTTCCCCACCTGCTGGCTGGATTCTGAAAATGAGTGCAGAACCCAGAAGCCCTAAAATACGGAACTATTGTATTCAAAGACTCAAGATCCCTGGGTGTCTATATGGAGACACATCACCCCATATATCTGGGTTGTTTCAAAAACAAGAAAGAAACTTTTATAATGCTGAATACTTGAGAAGTCAGCACTGTGGGCTCTTGTAGTTAGCATAGTCAAATATATGGCTTTTCCTTCCTTTCCTCCTTAGGCACAACTCAAATGCATTTCAGTAACAATAATAGCGAATACTTTTATTATGTGCCAAACGGCACTCTAAGTGTCTTACACACAGCCATGCACCTCGTAGTACATTTTGGTTAACAATGGATTGACTGCACATAGGACAGTGGAGCAATAGGCTAACCCAAGTAGCCTAGGTATATCTTAAGCTATGCTGTCAGTTCTGTGCAAGTACACGCTAGGATGTTCATGAAATGATTGACAAAATTGGCTAAGGTTGCATTTTTCAGAACATAAATGCTTGTAGCTGAAAGACACATGACTGTGTCTTTAAGCTTTAGAATTTCTCCAGTTAGGAATTAAGAGTGTTGGCTTTGGTTTCTATGCAGTTTTTGCCCTTTCTTTAAGGGATCTCTTTATCTCCACAGGTCTCCTGAGTTAGACACCACAATGCCAGTTCCATCTGTAGCCCAAATGGGGCACTCCACCACTGAGCCACACCCCCAGCCCTGTTCTGTATTTTATTTAGAGACAGGGTCTCACTGAGTTGCATAGCACCTCACTTTTGCTAAGGCTGGCTATGAACTCTTGATCCTCCTGCCTCAGTCTCCCAAGCCACTGGGATTAAAGGCAGTGGTCTTACACCATTCTTGATTTTGATCAACTCTAGAGAAAGTGCTTGGCACTGAAATTCAAGTGGGAACACCATTTTGGAATTGAGACATTTTTAGAGATCGTTTTTTTTCCCTTGAATGCCTAATCTTTACAAATTATCAGCACGCATTCAAACATCCACTGAAAAAGAATTCTGACTTCTCCCAAATCAGCAAATAATCAATAACAATACCTGGGCATCCCAGGGTCACAGAGGATGACAGGGGTGATCAGAGGCCTGGGGAAGTGGCCCTGGGCATTTTGCTGCAAATTTATGGGTGAAATCATAGTAGTTCCAGGATGAGGAAGTCAATGCTGTCCTTCCTGGAGTCCCCACTCTGTTGGAGTACTGAGAAAGGGAGCCTGGAGCCTGGAGCCTGGAGCCTGGGGGTTACTCAAGGGCTGGTTTGTAGCTCGTCAGAGTTCCACATGGGATGCTGCATCATGGGCCAGCATCTCTTCCAGAGCTTGCCACTATGCAAGGGTTCTCTGGAACCACAAATCGCAACACTGTGCAGGCTTAAGTTGAAAGGAAACAGATTGTAAACATACCACTAACCGTGTCATTAAATAGTAAATCTTATTGTTAAAAAAAAAAAAAAGTCCATGAGAGGCTGCTGCCTGAGTTTCAACACAGTTTTGAGATTTATCACCTTAGACATGGTTCAGCATATGGAATGATCAAAGTCACAGTTTCCTTTGGGTTACATTCTCTTCACCAGAAGACAGTCACTTCAGCACAAAGTGTGTCTCCACAAAAAGTAAAAGGAATGCTTCAGCCACCTCTCCACTAAGCTATACTGTGGAAACAACTAGATAGGGGTCACCTCGAGAGTGACCAGAGGACCAACTTTGAGGGTTTGCAGGGATGTGGAACTTTCAGTGCTAAAACCAAGCTAGTTTCAGGCAAACCAGGACAATTGGTGGCTTCTGAATGTCAAGCAGGCTAGATGCTGGGGGTAAAATGGCAATTCCATGCTATACCAGTGAGGGTCAACCTGATGCTTTCCTGAACAGGGATTATGAAAATCATCAGTGGGAGACAGTTTGGGGAAGAGGCCAGCAGCCCTAAGATCCTTCACTCTTCTGGCCATCTTGGTTGGGTTCTCTTGGTTATGGCCAAACTAGTTTTCTAAGTTAGCCATGTTGCCTTTTATCACTACAGCTGCACACACACACACACACACACACACACACTCATTCCCAATCCACATTTAAATATCCTAACCCATCAGGGAATATCTTTCCAACCACTTCCTTCCCCCACAGCCCAGAGGTATGTTTGATTTGGCCTCTTCCCGGGGCACGGGGGCATGCTTTCCTTACTTCCTATTCACGTTGTCCCATCCTTGGGTTATTTGGGTCTGTGTGGGTGATTGTAAATGGCACAAGGGAGCCAACACTGGGGGTAAGCCACAAGCAATATATTCTCCGGTCTGATAGAGCACCGTGCTAGGAAAACATGCTGCCCAGTGAGCCCAGGAATAAAAGAAAATCATTTTGAAGGGCAGCCTCAAATACACAGGAAAACTTCTATGTAACAATTTCCGCATCCACGCCCATTTAAAAATACATGCTTACGAGTCATCCTTCAGTTGTGCCCTTGGTCTGTCCCAGGACTGAGAGTGTATCATTTAATGAGGTGCTTTCCAAGTTAAAACACTGGACTTCCCTCACATTAACTTATCCCTCCATCTATCCTACAGATCAAGAATAGATAAGGTGACTAGAAATTGCTAAGCCAGAAGCAACCACATGTGATAATTCTTTGATTTATACAAAACAGCCAACTTGCTACTATTGAGAACGATCACTTTAGAGGTGAGGCTGGTGTTTACTTGTCTGAAATTATTATTTGATTATGAGATGATGGACTCCGATGAGAACACTGGGCTTATTTATGAATTCTATCTTATTTATCCCGAGGATTATAAGGACAACTTATGCTGTCTCAGGTCCCTGCCTAAAGAAAACACAGGGAATGGGCAACAGCTCTTCCTCTTTAGTGAGACTCTGGGAGGAGGTTTTCTCGACACACATGATGTGTAATGGCTGGGCAGCACTAGCTTGGCAGCAGTGAATTCTAGCTCGCACGTCAGGCGTTCCTGTTGATCTGCTGCATGAGAACAGGCAACTCGCCCAAACACATCCTTCCTAAGCATTTGGCAGTTTATTTATAAAGTAGGGATTTGACACTTTTTCCTTTCACGTCTCAGAGCCTGTACCTATTTGTACAACTTTGACATTTTCCAGTAGAAGCTGAATCTGAACTGCACGGTATATTCAGTTTTTGATGGTTTGATTGGATTATTTCTGGAAGCCTGACCACCACGATTGAGAAAGAAAAACAGGAGATGCCTTGGCATCTCTTTATCAAAATAAGCTGTCTCTGGTTATCCACAGTATGATGGCAGCTAAAAATGAATCAACCTGAGTTCAAATCCTGGCTTTACCACCTATTAGCTATGTGAAGTCTCTCATTTCCATAGCCTGCTTCCTCCTCAGAACACTGAAGGTAAAGAGATAATAGTGAAACATATTTCATTGAATCATACTGAATTTTTTACTAGATCAAGCAAGAAGAATGCTTACCTGGTAGCAAATAAGTCCTCCTGAATTTGGTTGTTCCCCTCTTTATAACAGATAAGAGGAATATCGACTAACTAAAACTGCAGTCAAGATACACGCTTGAAACTGCTCCTTCTGAATGACTGCCACATGAGGACCCCCCGCAAGTAACTCAGACCTTACAGACACAGACAGTGGACTTGGGCAATGTCATTTCTAGCTTATCCTTTTCCTTTTGACTTGGATACAGTGCAAGGCTGTATGTTATTTTAGTAAGCTGGTATTTTCCAAGAGCGTGTCTGGAGTCTGGGACCTGCAACATTTTCACAAGTATGTTTTCCATATAGATGATGTTTGACTCCATGGTGTGGGCCAGAAGAACCGCACTATGATAAAAAGCAAACTTGTTAGAAGATATCCCTGAGCAGTAACCACACTGACCAGTCACGTACTGCTTAATCTCTACTTGTGAAGTGAGTTTACCTCAGTACCTCACCTCAGTGCCTTAAGTAGCAAAAGGTAGGTAGAAGGTAGCTTGAGGCAGGGTGCTAGGGGTGTGGCTCAGTGGCAGAGTGCTTGCCTGGTGTGCTTGAAGCCCTGGATTCAGTCGCCAGCACCACAAAAAGGAAAAAAGAAAAAAAAAAAAAAAGGTAGGATGTTGCTTCAACAGTATGGAAACATGGTGATGTATTTTGCAGGTTATAGTTAACATGTACATCCCTGCTAGAACAGGGGCCTGTGTGGTGTGACAGGAGTGTGCCTCAGGTCCCTCTCTGGCCACATGTGGCTCCTACACCTACCCAGGGACATTGGAAACTGCTGGCAACTAAATTGCCATTTCAGACCGTGGCCTTATAACCTAAAGAAGGCCTCGGCTGAAATAAAAGATGCTCTGAGTGAAGGATAACCTTGATACAATGTATTAAATTTCAAAGTGATCAGCTCTCAGTGATCAGGACCCCAAGATAAATAGGTCATAGGACAGTGGTTTCTGACAGGCAGAGAGACACAACAAAGGTCTTGAGACTCAATGGTGTCCAGAGACGATAGTTTTCATGGGAAGCCCCAGGAAGCCAAAGGAAATGATGATCTAGCTGATTAACTACTACCTGACAGAATACCTGGCTAACAGAGGAAGTGGGGTGTGCCCTGAAAAGGTGCTGCACAGACACTGGACTTGGGCAATGCCATTTCTAGCTTATCCTTTTACTTTTGACTTGGATACGGTGGATCCCTTATTAACAACCAGCCTCCTCACCTGTGCCCAGATTGACCCTATATAACACTTGGGCAAGTAATCCAAAGGAGTATGTTTGATATCTGTACATTTATATTTAAAAGCCAGTCTAGACTAGTGGGTCAGAGTGTGAACCCTAGGGCTAGATTGCAGTCTGCACCCCCACCCTGGTTCCTCAACTTGAACTTACTGTGGACTTTAGATTCCTTAAACTCTTTGTGTTTTACTTTCCTTACTTATTAAACAAAACAAAACAAAATAAAAAACAAACAAACAAAAACCTGCCTCAGCATTGTGGAGAGAAAGAAATGAGCCGAGATACACAGTCATGGGTCACTTAATGATCAGGATACGTTCTGAGAGATGTGTCACTGGGAGAGTTTGTCATTACAAAAATGAATATCACAGAATGTTTTTATGCAAACTAAAATGACTACAGTGTCACTAGGCTACATAATTGCTAAGAGACCACCATCATATACAGTCAATGGTTGGTTGGAATGTCATTATGCGGCACCTATTTATAGCAGTGATTACCATGGCCTAAAGGTACATACAGTCCAGTGACCAAGGAGGGCCTGCATGATGTCCTCCTGTGGGAATCCCATAGCAGGAAACCATCTCTGCTGCAGTCAACCAAACGCTGCCCAAACTCCACCACAGGTCCAATTTTCACCTAAGACTTACTATCTACAGCACGCACCAGGCCACATACGCAACTAAGGTATTTGCAGAATTGAAAACAATCTTTCATCAACTAGAAAATGAATCTTGCTAATTGAGGGAAAGTAGTTACCAAACGATAGATTATTTCTCATTCATCACCAAATTAAACAGTTAACAAAGACAAGGAAGAAAAAGAACAAGGATAACTTTAAAGAATAAAGATTAATAATTTAGGAAAGATATATATATATTTTAAAACATTTTCTAAAATTTTTTCTGGGAATAAAAATCTTTGCCCAGTGAAATTTCCAATTCTCTGTGGTATTTCTCAACAGTTCATAATATCAACTGTGCCAGTTCTGCTCAAGATCACAGTGAAATTTCCTGGCAAACCCCTTCCAAGAAAAGGAATTTTTAGATAATAGTGTTATACCAAATAAATGTTTAAAAAAATATTTTCTGGTCTGAGAATCATACTAAGATATCAGTCTTTAAGTAGTGACCTTTCCAAAATAATACATAATTCAAAAACTTTTTTTAAAAAAGCAGAAACATTTAAAAGTGATTAAAAGGTTGCTGCCATGGACATAAATTTTATTGTCTTGGTGAAAATTTGACAGCTTTCCAATTGAAAATAAATATTATCTCAACTATTTTCATGTGTTATAAGCTCCAAAAACAAACTCAATGAAAGAAAATCATTCCTAGATTGTAAGCAAGCAGTAGCCTTTCTAAAAAATCCAATCACTAAAGTCAATTCTCCAATTGCCAGTTAACATTTCAAAGGGTAGTTACAGACAGGTGGAAGCAAAAACCAAACAGATTATATTTAGAAAAGAAGCTGATTTAGAGACCTGTTTCATCTAGAATTAATGGGATAATAGGTTTATTTAAAAGTGCTGAAGGAGGAGATAGAGTGGGTAAGCTTCCAACAAAGGTTAAACTAGGTTTTAATTACTATGCATGCTTCGTTTTCTAGCTTGTACCCAGTACTACCTGCATGGCTTGTTGGACTGTTGGAAATACGATCTTTACATATACCATCTGGAGCCAGGAGGCTGAATCAAGGTTCAAATGAGGATGTAAGGATAGCTGTTCCACTGCACATGCTATGAAAAAGAACATGACTATTATTGAGACACTGAAATACCTAATACCTAATACCAAATACCAAATACCTAATCTTTTTGAAAAGGAGAAATTTAATCCACAAAAATTATTTCCAACCTGCCTTCCAACAGACAATTGAGACCTGACTAGCCATAATGAACTGAGAGAGGATTTCTGGGGCCTACTGTCTCCATCCATCCAGGGGGTCCCAGTGCTGCTCTGCTGGGCGCTGAGCTTGGCCAGCCTGCTCTGTGGGACACTCCGTCAATGGCTGCTGTTATCCCTGTGGTCTCGGATGGACTGCTCAGCAGCACACAGACCATCACAAGGTAACGGTTCCTTGCTGCTGCGGTAAGGCCGGTGAGGGGTTGTGTCTTCACATTCCCAGAGGCAGGTGAAACACCCACTCCACCCTTATGTCTCAGCATAGCCACATATTTTGGACTTTCTACCAGAGAACTAAAACTAAAGAGAAGAGCTGGCTCAACAATGAGGTACCTGTCTCAGTAGAATAGTCTGACGCCTCTGCTCTGGAAAGCTCAGGTCTCCAGGTGGTTGTATTCACGCACAAGTTGTCGGCTACACTTGGTAATGAGTAAAGACTAGCAGAAGCTCTCATCTGCGCCCTGCAGAGCCTGTTGGGCTGTTAGAAAGCCAGTCTCCGAAACCCTTGGAGCAAGGGACCCGGAAACAAGATTCCTGCTCACTCTTTCCCTAGTCTGGGTATAGGATCCAGAATCAGTTCAGAATTAAGAAGGGGGAGGAATATGTTAGGCATTCACTGTTGCACAATGTCAAAGGCAAGTGGGGATACATGCCAGAGCCCTTCCAAAATAGCCAAGATGTTTCCTTTGCGGACGGGCCTGTGTTGGGCGTGAGGGAATGGGAGCAGGCTGGCCTATGGGCTCTTCTTAGCTTGTACAATACCATGTAAAAGAGCAAACCTCATGCAAAACCACACCGCTTTATGGATCATTCCTTCATTCAGGTAAGATCAATACTGATGTGCAAAGGCACTGTGGGGGTTCTGAGTCCTCGGCCCCACATTGCCTTCTCTCTTTTCAGCTGACTCAGAGCCAGCAGCGTGAAGGAGTTGGGAAACCAAACAGAACAGCCTGGGGACCATGGGGTCACGCTGACAGGCTCTCACTCTGCACCCACCTAGCCTTCAACAGAACGTACTCCCCTCCTACAAACGCACAGCCATCTGGAAACTGCAGAGGCAGAATGGAGGGATTCTGTACAAAATTTGGAAGTACAATGAAAGGACCGATGTCACAGTACAGAACATGAGCACTACTGTCTGGGCACAGATAAGAGTTCTGCAGTCTAACCCTGGATAAGTTATCGAACCAATTAACCTTAGTTTCCTCATGTGCAAAATGGAGATAGTCACGAGACCTGCATCACAGGGGGAAGCAGCCTTACAATGCCAAGCCCAGGCACCGTCACAAGTGACCACGGCCATTATCATCACTGATGCCAGCAACAGTAAAGGCAACCAGGCTCAAAGATGACAGGAGCAAAGGACATTGTTCTGATGGAGGAAAACCCCATATATTCTGGGGATTTTCTAGGAACTTAATCTTGAGATTCTTTAAAAAAATAAAATAAAATAAAATAAACCAACCCATTGTGAAGTCTTAGGCAAGTTCACTTTCTGTGCCTTGGTGTCCTTATTTTGAGAAAGGATGCCCACAGTAGTTGTCCCATGAGATTATTCAGAGGCTAAGTTGATACATTCTGGGCACTGGGAGCGGCTGGACCACAGTCAGGACTGGATAACTGTTACCACTGTTATCATTGCTCTTAAGAAGGCAGCCATAGTGGGAAAGAAGCTCTGTTTTTTTTTTTTTTTTCAATGTTACTAACATTAATAAATCACGCAGGATCATCATTACTTCTGATACTGGTATAATTCATTTTCATTTTTTACGGTGATACAGTCTTTAACAAGTTTTCTTTAAAAAACATTCTGGATTTGTACAGAGCTTTTTAAATTTTAAAGTGCTTCCACATATATTTTTAATTCTGTTGAGACTAAAGGAGATGATGTTGCCAGACGAGATGAATGTGGCACCTCTGGTAAAGCATCAGAATAATTTGTCTCTTGACAGAGTCTGTCCCATTGCCGAAGGAACCCTTTGAAAGAACTGACAGTTCCTGCTCACAGCCAGCCTGGTTCAGGTTAAAATGCTTCCCCAATCCAGCATTATTGACTTGAAACCCATTTTTACAATCGGGCCATTAATCTTGCAGATGCCTTGGTGTGTTTGGTAGCAAATGGAGCACGAATCCTGCTTTCCATCAGAAATTCTGATACCATAGTACCACACATTTTTGGCTGCTAAGATCCTGGCAGATGCTTCTGCTGGCTACAAGTTACTTTTCCTGTTTGTCTTTCTGCTAAACTAGTAGCCCCCTGCCTTGTTTCCTGACAGGATCACGTTCCGCAGCAGCAGTCCTCTCCAACCCCCCACAAACCACACGTCTCTCTGACTCAAGAGCCAAGCCCTTCTCAGGTGCAAGCTTGGAAATGGAAAGACCTGTGGTGCCAACTGTGGGCCACAGCAGCCAGGGCCACACCCCTGCGCGGGTGACCACAGAGAAGACCGAGGGGACAAGCAGTCACAAACAAGCAGGCCCTGGGGGCTTCCGGTCCATTCCAATGTGACTATTTTATTTGGTAGTTGACTCTTAACACACTTTCTGATACAGGAAACTTTAGAAACAGTTTATTTTGTCAATAAATCTCTTAATGAGCGTAACAAAACACTCCGCGGTGTGAATTTTTCTGCCAGTATATACAAACTGCAGGTGTGCCCAGGCAAGCACCCAGCCAAGTCCCTTCTGGCCCCTGAGTTGTGTGTCTATTGGCCAAGGGACAAAATCACTATCCACACGAAGGCAACGATCACTCAGGGCCTGAGCCCTGGGAACCAGGGGTTTAACGACACCATACCCTCTTTCCCCAATAACCAAGTGAAAAGTGATTCATAAAAATCTGAGCCATGACCCTTAAGGTGATTCTGACTCAGTTATTCTACTAGATCTTTACCTCACTTTTAGCAAATTGAGCCTCATGCTGGGTTAGCTCAGTGTGGCCAATATCTTAAAAGTAAACCAGGGCTGGATGAGGGATTGATGTGTTTGGAACCACCACGGCCACCTTGCCTTCTCACCTCCTGAACTGACTCCTTAGGCTGAGGCCTGAGTGCTGAGTTCAGGAAAATGTGGACTGATGTTTCATTCCTGGAGAGGGAACAATTACATTATTTTATTTTAGTCCTTAATATCAAGAGTAGTGAAGACAGGTACAAAGAGCGCTAACATGGATAAATTGAAATTTTATAAGGTGAACACACACACACACACACACACTCACACACACACACTCACGGTTTTGGCTTTGGGTCTCACTGGGGCTTCTTGCAGCACAGGACTCACAGTCACTCATATCAGTGACTCTGACATGGCCAAGCCTCTGGCCTCATCTTACAGTTTTATCAGAACAACAACAAAACCCAGATTCTTTTCCCCCCTTCAGTATAATGAAGGACTTTTGTTTGGATTTGTTTCCAAGGCTGACGAGATTTTGATCAGTCTCCAAACTCATGTAACCTTCATGCTGAAATCAAGGCTACAAAGCGCCAAGCCCTAGATTCTCTTTTTTCCTAGAAGAAACTACAAGACACTGGATGACAGGATCAAACTCCTAGTGACACTGGGGTTTTTTAGCCTTTCATCCTCAATATTCTAATTCTGCACCATGAATAAGATACTTTATGCATGTCAGGGATGTCTGTGGGACCCACAATTTGTTTTAACCCAGGAAGGAATGTAAAAATAGAAGACCATTCACTTCCCATCAGAGGTCGAAACTACCTTGACTGGCACTTAACCAACAGCAGAACCAATCACAGAAAGTCACCTGTATCTGTCTTTTCTGTGCTTGAACCTAATAAATGTCCTGGTGGTCTTCTCTAAGACATTCAGCCACACCCCTCTCTGAACAGAGATCATCAGGATGAGTAAGGAATATATGAGAAGTTCTTCATGTTTTAAGAGGGGCATGGGTAACAGGGGACTGCACATATTTTCCTCCTCATTGCACCTCCTACCAACCATCAGGTTTGCTAATGAAGAGACCCCAACACCTTTTATTCTCGACAAGTGGAGGGTCTGAGCAGTGCAAGGAATTTCCACATCTTTAAAAAATATCAGCTTATTTTTTCTCTTTCTTTATCCAAAATGAGGTTTAAAGATTTTAAGGAAGGAATGTAATATCATTGTCGCAGGATATATCTGTCTACCACTTTCCATTTTGCCGGAGAACAAAACCACATTAAGAAAGTTGCTTCTAGAAAACAAAATTGCCTCTGCTATGGTTTTCTGGGAAGGAGACTGTAGAACATGGAAAAATCTCAAACAGATTCTCCTCTGGATTCAGAGCTCCACCAAATTTTGACTTTTCTAACTTGCTTTCTACCATATTAGATTTGGGATCCAAGGTAAATTGAGCTGTTTGTCTTGTTGATTTGTAACAGGTGTTCTAATGGTTTGTTAAGTTGCCCGTTTTAAGCAAAATCCAATGCTTAGGAATTTGCTTCATAAGATGGTTTCTAGAAAGGACAAAAGACTTGATTTAGCAAGTACTGCATTTTAAAAATTCTTTTAAAATTCTACTGATACATCAGGTTCAATGGCTCCCCCAGCTAACTAACGACACCCTGGTAGCCTTGCTCATCACCGGCCCAAGAAGAGGAGACTCCTAAAGGTAGCCAAGGTGCATCCTGGAAGGTGACTTCAAGGACACCTACAGATTTGGACAATGACTGGATAAACAGGGGATTTCTGAGGGAGTCACAGAAAAAGGACCCACACTGCTCCACATCATGGGCTGTTTGCTGTTTTGTGACCTTCCCTGTGACTGCTCTGCCTTCACCCCACAGAACACATCTGGAACCGTCCTGGGAGCTTGGAGGGGGACGTATGTGACTAATACATAGGATCCCTCACATGCAATACCAACTGTCACTATGGAGGGGACAGGCTTTACTGTCTTAAGTGGCTCTGAGGAAAGAAGATGGTGAGAGGGATGGAAAGTCGACATACCAAGTTTTGTTAAAAAATGAAAGAAAAAAACTTAGGTCTTTTCAATCTGGTCAGAAAGGGCTCCAAGAGAAATGATTAATGCATGAAGTGTGTGATCATTTTTTTCTTTCTCAAACTTTGTTTTTCAATCACGAGGAAGCACACTTACCATCTTTAGTGTAAAGTCTGGTGACACTGAGCATATCACACTGCGGACAAGCATCACCCTGGGCACCTCCTGAACCTCTTCACTTGCACAACTGACACTCCACCCCTGAAACACCCCCAGCTCTGCCGCCCACCATTCTACTGTCTGTTCCTATGGATTTGACTGCTCTAAGTACCATGTGTGAATAAAATCGCACAGTATTTGTCTTTGTGACTTATTTCACTTAGTACGGTATCTTCAAGGGTTATCTATGTTGTAGCATGTGTCAATATGTGATCATGTCATTCACCAAAATCTTTGTATTCCAGAATTCAGAGAGAATTCCAAAGCTCTAATGAATGAGTTAAAAAAAAAAAAATAAAAAGAATTTATGGCTTACAAAGGGATAATAAACCCTGACCAAGCACCACCCCAGGACACTGGCATGGAGGGTCTGAGCCAGTTCAGCAGCATCTGTGGATTCCAGGACAGTCCTTGTGGCTCAGTCCTGGCCAGCAGGTTAGGCTTATAGGACACACATCCCTTCTACAATCTCCCCTAGGGACTGGCTATGTCTCCATCTGCACAAGACTTGGGGAAACAAAAAGAAATGGACGGTCCAGACTTACAGAGTGTGAAAGGCTTCAGTTCACAGCAACCTGAGAAAAAACTCAGCTAAGTTTCTTAGGCTGGACTTGAAATGGGCCACGCCGCAGGGGCAGGAGTGGGAAGTCTTCTGCCCAAGTCTGAAGGACAACGTGGAAGTCCCTTCTGTTCACTCAGTGCTTGTGAGCCTGGCAGAAGCATCCAGTCACACATGAATGGTGACTATCCACCCTTTCTCTTCTTGGTACAAGCCAGAGCAGAATGTTCTGAACATTACAAGTAGTACATGTGAAGATTCCTAGATAGGAAACCTGTCCACCCAACCAGCTCTGCATCGGCAGGCTCTGTTCCCTCCTTGGCTGTGCTGAAGGGCCACAAAGCCTGCTCTGAGAGCTTCAAGGTAAGGGGCCCGTGAGTTGAGTTGTGGCCAGATGCCGGGCAGTGACTGAGGTCCACAGACACTGCCTCCCAAGTGTGTTAACTACCTACAGCTCAGCAGCAGAAGATCTCCTATGTGGGAGGCCCACTAGCACAGACTGCATCTGTCTCCCCTTCTAATTGGTGTGGCATCCTCGGTCACTCTGTGATCTGGTTGCCTAGGTAACTCCAGACGGTAGCCTCAATTTTTAGGGCGCAAGTGACTGTGTCTTTGTGCCTGGGCGTGCCTTCCCACATCCCCATGGGTGGAGCTACGTTCACCGGTTCCTTTGTCATATTACCCCTTGCCCTGTTTAGGATAGAATGTTCCATGGAAGTGCCTTTTGCGTGTCCCCTTCTCTTACTGTGTCCTTGGGTGTGGCCTACCCAGATGTCAGTCAACCTGCTGACAGTGCACATCATGAAGCTAGACTCAGCCCCCTGAAACTTGACCCCTTGCCTCATTTGAATGGCTTCTCCTCAATAAAAGGGGTCAGCACGTGCTCTCTCTCTCTTTCTGCGGACCCTTAAGGTCAGAGGAGCCGTCATAGCACCCCCAAAGAAAAAGGTATTTCTGTCTCTTGGGTGGTTATTTCACACATCCCAGTTAGCCTGGTCCCCCTGGAGTGACCCCTGAGTGTTTTAGTCGTGTGCAACCCGGCCCTCCTGGGCCGCTCAGTTCCCTAAGAAGTCTGTTCCACTGGGGTTCTTGTTTTACCTAAAGGACCAGACCCCAACAATGAGCCCCCTTCCCAAACTACCATCAGGGATCAGCCAAAGAGGAGAAAACAAAGGTGCGCATCTGAGTGTCACAGAAAAGATGAAGCTGGAGCAAGACCAATACTAACCCTGAGCAGGGAATCGGAGGAAACTCAAGATCAAGGTGGGCTCTCTCCCCTTTTCTTGTTCTGACAGCCCTCCCCTGACTTCCTCCACGTGCTCTGGCTCTCGGCTTATTCTCTGGGTGAGGGAGGAGATGAACCATCACCACGAAAGAGTGGATAAGAACATCAGTAAGGATAAGTGGATAAGAACATGAGGACAATAACGAGGTTCCGACTCCAGCGGCAGAGCTGCCACAGCACCCTTCACACAGGGAAGTGACCGTGAGCAAGGAGCTGTTTTAGATGCCCAAATGTGATCTTTCTGTACCAGATACCACATTACGACAGCATCACGGTAGAGCAGACGAGTAGATGGACTTTGGATCAGAATCACTTTGTCAGCTGGATGGCAGAGATCTGTCACACTCTGCCTCGGGCCACAGCTTCCAGGAAATCAGATGCAACCTAAAGCCTACTTTTTAAAATGTCCCAATAGGCAACCCTTATCTGGTGTACCTCTCTGATAGTCCATACTCTCTCTGAGCAAATAGCTTGTTTGTTTTCAAAAGGCACAATTTTGTTCCACTTCTTACGTTTCTCTGAACTTACTGTTGACCTGAGGGGTTTCTACAGAAACAACAGCATTTCAGAGCTTTGGCCAAATGTCCTGGCTACCAGTTTCAAAAGAAGCAGTCAAACTTCCATTCTTTCTCATAAAGACATTAGGACATTTACTGGACATTATTTTTACCTAAATTGCAGTCTTCTAGTACTCTCCTTGCCCTTACTCTGCTAAGCCTTCACTGTGGCTGCGTAGATTTCATTAGGGCATCTTAGCTACAATTCAGAGATCTAGAGAAACAGCAGGAATCAAAGGTAGCCATGTATTCTCTCTCTTTCCAATTGCCCATGGAAGCTAGATGTAGGTGCTGCTTAAAGACAAGCCTCTTCCACCATTTCTAACCTACTTCACAGTGGCACAAAAGCAGGTGCAGATTCAGGAGGTTGGTTGGCACTGTGCTCAGACCTTACAGATTTTTCATATTCATTTTCAGTCTGAGTTGTTTTTTTTTCTGCCTTTCATGTTCCCCCACTTTTATATGTACGTAACAATCTTTTTTGCCTTGGCCTCCAGAGAACTCTAAGTTTCTGGGAGTCTTTCAGGAAAGATTGGAACCACAGAGTTGGTATCAATTTTCTACTTAAAAATGTTTCTTTGGGGAGGGGAAGAAATTTCTACCAACCTATCATATTATCAGTTTCTTCCTGCAATTCTATTCCTGCTTACTTAAGCGTGCAAGGAAAAAAAAAAAAAAAGGAAAGAAAAGAAAGCCCTTTCTCTACATCTGAACTTTCAAAGACAACTTTTCTTAATAAGACACCTAACCATTTAACATCCAGATTAATGGTGTTGATAGGAGTATGCTTTCCAATAGGACCCCTGCCCCTCAATTTTACTTTTGGAAAGAACAAAAATGAGTATTGTCTTACCTACTTAATTAGTAAATGTGCAAAGAGTCGAGTCTGGATGAACAAATGAGCCCAGAGCTGTCTTTCTTCCCTCTATCCTCTGCCTGCCTGAAACCACAGTGTAGAGGTCTGAAGGTGTCACTATTGGCAGAAGAAAATCTGTTTTGTTTGTTTGTTTTTTAAACCTATCTAGCTTCATTTTTAAAAAAAAAGACAAGAGAAGATAGCAGAAAGTAAATTAAACAAAAAGATCTGTGTGTGTTTAGTTGTGTTGGTGCAGGAAGAGCTGTTGTGGGAGCTCCTTGTAAGATTTTAGTGCCTCTTGCCCTCTCCAAGTGGTCCCATAAGCTTACAGGATCTTCTGAGCGCCCTCCATGAGGACTGGAAAAGAAGTCACTCTGGGTCCAGTCCTGGGAGGAGCAGCACAGAGCCGGTGTTTCTTTTGGTTTCCAACCTGCTGAGGGAGCCAGGCAGGCAGAGCCTCATTTGATTCTCCCCACACTGGCTCTCAGGTACATGAGAACCTTTAATGACGCAGGATACTGGCCAATGACCACGGGTGCAAGATGACTAGCTAGAGTCAAAGGTGATACATTTCTAAACCAGTTCTGACAACATGGCCACAGAAAACCCCTGTCTAGGCTTTTCACTAACTCTGAACTTCTGGTAAACCTCCTATTTTGATGCTAGGAAGTGGTTATGATTTTAAAAGTTTAAAGACTGTCAACTAGTGTCTAAGAAAACTATTTCTACTAGTCGGGTATTTTTCAAGGCAGTATTTCCATAAGTCTCCTTGAGTTGTCCCTGCAGCAGACAATGTCCGGACACTCCTCTTGCACAGAGCAAAGTTAATCATGGCGTTTACAGGCATTCAGTCTAACAGCTAGTTGAGTTTGGACTATGACAAGACATGGACTACAAGATTTATTGAAGAACCGACTTTATGAGATGTTGAGTCACTCGGTTTTTTGTAAAGGATTTGTCTTTGAACTGTTTCCCATGTGGGCAGTGGAATGGTGGGGACTCAAGAACAGATCGCAAGGCTCAGGTAAGCAACTGATTGTCTCCTGAGCTGTCCTGACCAGAGATCACTTTTATATCATCCAACACAAGTAACTTCTGAGAAAGTATGCACATCTGACACACAGTGATAAGTCCTGCTAAGATTAACATTCAAGCTTGTGATTTTCAAACGACAGTCTACAGGTTGCCTTGTAAGGTGCAGGGCACCTCGTCACAAGCATCGGGTTGAGGAAGGGAGCTGAGAAACCTCTGTCAACACAAAGTTGTTGACAGAAGAACAAGGTGCACTATCTTATTTTCAACCAAATTGGGGACAAAGTAGACACCTTGAAATGAATGATGAAGTGGCCAGTATAAAAAACATAGAGGTCACTAAGGAAAAAAAGGGGCTGTTATTGGTTTTGAAGAAGTCTCCTTTGCCTCGGAGCTGAAGGGTTCTGCGATGCCTGACTGCAGAAGACCCTGTGGTCCTTTGGGACCCGCAGGCTGCAGCAGGACAAGGGCAAGATCACAGGGTTGCTAGGTGACCAGGGGCTGCAGTCAAGGAGGGTGCATCAGGGAACAGCTCTGGCAGGGCTGGGCCTGGGTTTCAATAGTCCTTTGGATCATAACCGCTACTAGAGGCCACCTCAGCTGAATGACAATCTGCTACTGAGGATTGGCAGAGCAAGAGTCAATTTATTCTGTACCTAGAGATCTGTACCCAGTCTCCCTGACAATAAAGAAACTTTATCCTGCTCAGTGTAGGAGAACCACAAACTTTCAAAGAACCACTGCTCATTACATTAGGACACTACGAGAACAACAGAAAATTCAATCGGTATTTCAATTTTATTTTTAAGACTTATTTTCAATGAAGTTGAAAACTTTGTCACTAGTGTACCCTTCTGTATTAAGCACTAATAATTATCAGGAAGAAAACAGCTTATCATGAGGGAGAGGTAAGTTATAAATTAAGAGGCTGCCTGTCCTCCAATCTTAGGGGAGCTTTATTTCCGAAGCCCCACTGCTGCTTTTAGAAAACAAATCCATGCTATGTTTCCTAAAGTCTTATTTTTGCATTAAAAAAAGAAAAAAACCTGAACTTTATCCCATTTTAAAAATAATCTGGATTATTTCAAACAGTCTGTAAGTATTTTATACCATGCTCAGGGAAACCTCAAACAACAGAAAACCATCAAAATGTTGCCAAGGTTATGTAACCAATGATTTAATAACTTTAGAAAGGAAACATTGGTTTTAAAAATAATCCCAAACAAGTAGGTATTACTGCTCTGGGTTGGGGGGAGGGGCGGGGTTTTGGTTTACAAAACAGTGCTATGTTGTAAAAACACACCATGCTGATTTCTGCCCTTTTCCCTCCGGGCTTGCACCTCTACCCAGGCCCTAAGGGATTGGCTCCCGGATCAGCTTTCTTCTTTGCCAGACTTGTCCACAGGTAAGTCCCAGATAAGCTTTCTTTCATCATGCCATCTGGGCTTGGGGGAGGGAAAGTGTTCTGGTTCCGTTTCTGAGCATCCTCTTTCCCTTTGTGGAACTGTAAGTGAGGCAACAGAGTCGGAATCCCTTCACCAGAGGGCTTTTCCCTGTGCAATGGGAACTACGTACAGGTAGTCCAAAACCAGGGCTGTCTGCCTTGCCTGCACAGAAACTACCACAGGTTACTCAGCTACGCGTTAGATGGTGGGCGGGGGGGCTCTGTAAGAAGTATTTATTTGCTGGATATCAAATCACTGTGTCCTCAGTGTTATTCTATGTCCAGGTCCCATTGCTATGACGGATAATGGCACACTGAAAGCTTCTTGGTTTGGCCACAGCCATCCTGATGACTTCAAGTACAAAGTGCAGCACAGAATGCTCCTTACCGGGAGACAGCGGTGACACGGTAACAACTCTTCTGATTGCTCCTCGCATCTGGTCTGTTCAGTCTATGGAACCACAGTGGCACAGGACAATCCCTCTGCCCCCCCCCCCATAGAGATTGGTACCTGTCAGTCAAATAAGATTGCCACCCAGGAAGATCCTGGTCTCATAGTCACCTGGATGTGCATGCTCAGGAGAAGCTGGTTTTCCTTGTGGCCTCAAGGGCTGGGTGGTCCTGAGCCTTCTCTGTATCCCTGTCCCCTTTATACTCTCCCCTCCCCATGATAGACCCCCAGGGCTAAGACCTTCTCCTGAACAAGGAGCCCTTCCATAAGCCTCAAATCCCTCTGACTTTATTCTTTCAGGTAAAACCAAATCACATAAAAATCATGTTTCTTTTCACCAGAAAACAACTTCTCAGCCAGGCATGGTGGTGCATACCCATGATCCCAGTGACTCAGGAGGCTGAGGCAGGAGGATCATAAGTTTGAGGCCAGACTCAGCAACTAATTTTAAAAGGTCTGGGATTATAGCTCAGTAGCATAGAGCTTACCTAGAATGTGTGAGGCCTTTCTACTACAGTAAAAAGGGGGGAAAAAAGAAAGGCAGAAAAAAGAATTCTATTTCTCACCAAACACAAGAATAACTGTTTTTCGCAGGGGCTGGTCTCATTGGCACCTACATCAGGACCAGCTAGCAAATGTGCATACCAAGTCCAGCCACCATCAACTCCCCATCTGGTTGCAGATTCACACTGAGGGGCGCTCCTTGCTGGCTGGGTGGGAAGGAGATACCCAACTTGCACAGTAAGGTGCCGTCAGCTTCCTGGCCACATACCCTGTGCTACGTGTGTGCCAAGGTGTGCAGCGAGGAAAGCATCTAATAAACCCAGGGTGCCGTCCCTCCATTTAGACAGAAGCCAGGGACCTCTGCAGGAGCCGTGGCAAAATCACACTCGATGCCTCGTTTTTCAGGCAATGATTCACTCAGGCCTTTATTCGCTCAGCCCTTCTGACGTCCCCACCGCGCACCGAGTCCTACTGCAGAGGGAGCAGGAACAGGAGGGTAGGTGGGGTCCCCCGGCAGCTCTGTCCTTGGGCTCATGGGAAGATGGGGACAGAGCTGTCACATCCCGTGTAAGATGTGGGTACCATGGTCCTTCCCTGAAGGGTGGCACGGAATAAATGCGATCACTGCCTCCTCTGGAGCCGGCTGCTGGGTGGAGGAAGGGATTCAACACAGTGGCCACGGTGGGGGGAGGGGGGAACTCGTCAGAAACCAGTGAGGGCTTGGGAGGGAGAAAATCTTCCAAACACCTGATTTATGAAGAGGTGCTGAAAAGCAGGGAAACTGCCACGTCTGCCAGAAGGCAGGAAATCAAAGCCCCAGAGAGCTCACATCAGGTTTATTACTCACCTGGGGATTCGATTTTCAGAAAACTCTACTCAGAAAAGGGAAAGGGATTGTGCTCACGTTTGTTTAGGGGAGGGCAGGGGGCAGGACAGGCAAGACACAGCTCTGTGTGCGGAATGCTCAAGCAGACAGCGACGTATATGAGGACAGACCCCAGGAGAGCCAGGGCTGACCCCACAGGCGATGCTGAATCCTGCCGAGGCTGTGCAGTGACCAAAGCAGAGGGAGAGGAGGCTCAGGAGACCAGCACCCACAGAAAGAGAGGCTGGCTGTGGGCTGTGAGCCTGACTGCAGGCTATCAGCAGCTCTCTGCTCTCCTTGTCAGGTCTCTAGAACACCAAGACTGGATTCCAGACCCCTCCACAATGCTCAGAGAGGAGCTCTGTTAAGAAGCACCATGCAGCTGGGTGCGATGGCACACGCCTGTAATCCCAGCAGCTCGGGAGGCTGAGGCAGGAGGATCGCAAGTTCAAAGCCAGCCTCAGCAACGAACAGCAAGGCACTAAACAACTCAGTGAGGCTCTGTCTCTAAATAAAATTCAAAATAGGGCTGGGGATGTGGCTCAGTGGTTGAGTGCTCCTGAGTTCAATCCCTGGGAGCCCACTTCCTCACCCCCCCCAAAAGAAAGCAGCACCATGCAGAGCAGAAGGGAGAAGGTCCTCATCTTGAAGGAGGGAAATGAAGGTGGTCCGAGGCCAGTGGACTTTGCAGACATACCCTCTATAGACATCCTCTGGGGACAGCTTGCTCTCTTTCTGGGCAGGCCATTAGATTGTGAAATAACTGTTACATTTAATGAGAATATACTCCACAAACTGTGAAGTGCTCTACAAATGTGCAGTATGTACCAGGCAAGTAGGATAATGCTCATTTTGTGGCAACCTGAAATAAGAAATAAAATTAAAAGATTAAAAAAAAGATAAAAGAATGGGTTAAGTAATGGTTTTCCACACCCTCAGTTCAAAATCATTTGTCTTACATTGGAGATGATATGATTGATTCTCAAAAAAAAAAAAAAGTCTGGGCATAATATATATAACTAGATATTTCTTTTATAAAATGGATATGGTCCAATTATAAAAGAAGTTTTCACTTACCAAATTCCCATTTAAATATTGAATTTCCTAGTATATTTTGGTTCTCTCACATTAAATGTTTCTTTGCCCTATTTTGAAACACACACACACACACACACACACACACAGATATCTATCTACCTGTATATTTATCTATATCTCATTGAACAGAGATAATAGGTAAGCCTAAACTGATGGAGACAGGTGGGTGTTTTAAATTTTATTCTCAGTAGAAAGCACAGCAATAACACATACAAACTGAAATGCCACTAAAGGGGTGACTAAGGAAAATTAAACACAATATGGAACTGTTTGTAAAGTCTTGGAGATTTGCCAGGCACATACGATGCAATTAGGCCACAATGAATTACAGGGCAGGAACATGAATTTTAAAGTCCAAGTAGCAACTGATAGTGAAAATCAGAGCAAGCACTTCTCTAAGAAATGGGAGTTATTCCCAATACTAAGATATCTTCAGCTGCCTCTCATATGGCTCTAGCAGCAGAAGACTCACTGCTCCAATGCTTTAGACTGCAGCATGTTACAGGCAATGTCTGGTGACCCCTCAAAAAGAACATTCTTCCATGCAAATGGCAGGAAGCACATCCTCTTTCTTTTCCCACTTCCCATCCAGAAGACCCAAGCTGTCCTGGGTGCAAGATTAGCAGGAAAGCAGAAGTCCCAGCGTATCCTACGGGGCACTCCACCTCCCCAGGAGAACTTTCTCAGTCCCGCGTATGAATTCTACTACAGATCTGTTTCATTTCCATTCTCGCTTCCAAGTCTTGCCTAGGTTTCCCTCTGGGAGTTGCCTCCCATTCTTCTCTTAGTTCTAAGCCTTCAAATGGTTGCAACCACAGCTAAGAGTCACGTTCATCTAGAAGATCTCTGGATTTTATTTATCTGTGTATTTATTTATTGGTACTGGACACTGACCCCCGGGGTGCTCTACTACTGCATTACATCCCCAGGCCTTTTTTTTTTTTTTTGAGACAGGGTCTCGCTAAATTATCCAGGCTGGCCTTGGAGCCTCCTGCCTCAGCCTCCTGAGGAGCTAGGATTACAGGTGTGCACCCCTGAGTCCAGCTTGATTTTAAAGTAATCCAATTTCTAAGGCCCTTGACACCAAACCACCTCCCACAAACTATATCAGCACCTTACATGTTAATTAGAGCAACTGTTCTTAAAGACAAAAATATATATTTATCATTAATACTGTTTTCCCAATTACAACTATTCTAGCAGTGTGTTTTCTACCACTACTCAGTGTAATGTATTTTAATAATATTAGGGATTATACAACTATAGCAGAGTACTTTGGAAACCTAATCACAATGTATAACATTTTAATAGGAAAATGTATTCCAAATGAATTTTATGTCACTAATATTAAACTGTAGATAATACTAAAAACAACAACAACAAAACCCTAAAACAAAACTCTAAGGTGAGTCCATTCCCTACTGTTTACACAGCAAACATTTAATATACAGAAAGACCAAGCAAACCAAGGAGATTGTAAATTTAATTCCAAATGGTGTCTCTCTGCTGTCACCAGGAACCTGGTCCAACTGTAATATTATCCTTAGCAGAGCATGATGATGATGATGATGCAGATAAATTTGTTTTCTCCAGTGTCCTGGTGTATCCCAAAGCCAAATATTCACAGAGTTTTGAATTTTTTGTATCATTATTTCATTAAGGCATTGTTTGCGAACTGACAGTATTATAATAAGGTATTCTTATGTCTTAAAGGAATGAATGAATATTCACAGCATTTGCATTAAAGTAAAAAGAAGATCTAGAAAAGCTTGCATTTACATGAAATGTACTGAAGTTGTTGCAGGGAGAAAGAGAAATCCAGATACTAAGTATTTATTGTAATTGCCATTAATCACTTCTCCTAATTTGCAAGCGGTTTAAAATATTTCACTAAACCTATTAACAAGTTAACAATGGCTGAAATAGGACTCTTCACTCTCATCCAGCATTTAAAGCATTTGGTTTTGCCATCATGTACCCCTTCCTCTCCCACGGATCCATGGGATTCCAGATTGGCTTTCCAGTTCACTGTTATTTCCCTGGTGGTTACCACATACCTCCTAATTGGTCTCCTTGCCCGAGTCTCACCTCCTTCTAACTTATTAACCACACTGAAACCAAAGTTACCTGCGACATGCAAATCTGAGGCACTGCACCCTACTGAGAACACTTTAGCATTCCACAGGGCTCAGGATCCAGTCCTCACTCTGCCCTGACTGGCCCTTCCCCATGCAGTGTCCTCTTCCCCAGCCCTCCTCACTTCCTGTGCCTCTCCTCCTCCTGGTCCTGCTCCAAGCACACAAAGCATCATTCATTCCTCAGCTGGGACGCTTCTGCTTTCCAGAACAGGGACACACTATTCCCTTCAGGCCTCAGCTTGAACACAACATGTCCCTAACCCTTAGGACAGGTAAGGATGCCTCCAACAGAATTCCAGAGCAACCCGCTGTCCTGTCCCTCTTAGCCCCTATCGTTTTGCTGCTTATATGCCCTACAAGATAGACTTGATCGATGGCAATGGCTGCTTCTAACTTTCTCCCAAATTTTTATTTTTTTAAAATTTTTGAGATAGTGTTTCAATATGTTGTCCAAACTGGCCTCAGATTCCTGGCCTCCAGTGATCAGCCTTATCATAAGCAGCCGGACTACAGACATGCACCTCCACATCCAGCTCCCAAACTATCTTTAGTGATTAGTACTGTGCCTGGGACATTGTATAGTTGTCTAAGAAACTTCTGTTGAATGAATGAGTTCTTGAATGCACTCTTGCCTTCTGTGCTCCACATTTCCCAGTCTTTAACAGTAGAAAAACCCCAAAATGTGCATCAAGTGCCTGGGAGACTGAGTTCCAACTTTCAGTTCACTAAGCAGGCATCATATGTTGTTTCAAAACACCTTGGTGTGTTACTGTTCTAATTGTTGATAAAATTAAGAAAGGTTTGGTCTTATTTGTGCATCTCGAAGAGAGGAGGGGGGGTCCATGGAATATGTGAGCAACTCCACTGCCATTTTTGTATCACAAGCAGACTATAATAAAAAGAAAATTTAACATTTCAGAAAGCAAGCTACTTAAATCCTAGTAACTCAATTAAGGAAGAACTCTTTTGAAAAAATCTAGCCTTAAGTGTCTTTTCCCCAAAGTTGGGGGAGGGGGGGCGGGGAGTGACAGACTGACATATAGGCTACAAAATTCAAGTGTTCTAAGCATCTGTCATTTGCATGGTTCTGCCTGTCCCTAACCCAGCTGGCTCTAGGTTAACAAATCCCCTTAATGTGAATCCCTGAATGAATTAAAAAAAAAAAAAAAAAAAAAAGGG
>NW_026000068.1:12112144-12117528 GCF_001458135.2 Marmota marmota marmota
GAATTAAAAAAAAAAAAAAAAAAAAGGGCTAGTGCAGAGTGTGTAAAAATAACCAGGTAAACAGGTGTGACAGCAGCAGGCCATGCTTAGCGGCTTAGCAACACTGCTTTCATTCGCATAGCACTTTATACTTCGCAAAGCACTTCTGCATCCATTTGGTCTACACTCTAAAAAGTGGTTCGACCTTTCATCCCCACTATTTGACAGTTGGCAAAGGAGAAGCCCACAGAGGTCAGGTTCTTTGCTCAAGGTCACAGAGTCGGTGGCATCCAGGAATCTGGGTTCTTTCTATACCCTGTGCTCTGATCGGCTTGCCCACTGCTACTGGGAGCAGAGAAAAAGTCACAGGACACAGGTCACTTCGTTAGCAGGAACACTTTCCCCTCTCCCTCTTCTCATTGCCCTTTCTTCCAAGGTGGACTTTAAGGGGCAAGATCAGGGAAAATGGAAGCCAGGGTCAGCATGAAAGAAAAGAGAGAAAGAAATCTATCTTCTTCCATTTCCTCTAAATACCACTAACTCCATTTCTCTAGAAAACTGCTAACACCAAACATTCTCCTGGGAGATGCTGAGTGAAAGCCGTCTATCAGGCCAGGCTGGCTCCACATGCCACAGCTATCTATCCATTCCTCTCTAAGGAAGGGAAGGTGACTGTCCACAGAGGATGCCCCATACCCAGGGCAGGGCCTGGCTCATTGAAGCGTTGTCCGTTTTGCTTTGTTTCCCACCTGTATGTTCACAAGGAAGCAACCAGGAACTCATGGGAAGAAGGCCAGCTTTTCTGCCTTGAAACCTGCAGATCTGTCGTCTTCCCAGGTACAGGCAAGTAAAACTAACACAATCCCTGCCATCCTGCATTTGTGCCCCGGTCAAGCAGTACATGTTCATTACCAAACATGCCTACTGAAAAGAAGGAATGTGCAGGAAGAGTTCTAAGGTATTATGGTATGAAATAACCAATTGATCAGCATTTAAAAATGCTTTCAATAAAAGGATTTATATGAAGGAGTTCAACCTGATATGGCTTGGGCACTAAAATGCAGATTCTCCATGTAGAAGTCATGTGCCATCAAATAGATCCAGGGAGGGAACATTCACTGTGTGCCAGGGACAGGGACACATCCAACTTCAGTGTCTCCAAGGGATACCAGAGCAACAGGCAGCGTCGCTCAGCCTGTCTTGAAAAGGTACACGTATGTGACCAAGAACTTCTGGGTATTAATCCAAAGAAACAGACATGTGCAAAGAAGTCTCTTAACACCATGTACAAAAGGAAGAAAACAGAAACCACCTGAACACCTAACCCCAGAGGGCTGGTTAAATGAATGATGGGATGCCAGGTGATAGAATGCCACCCCCCCACCATCACATTTCAAATGAATATTTCAATCAAGGGAAATTGCCTATGATATAAAGTAGAAAAAGGTGACAATTCTGCTCTAATTATCTATATGCAAAGAAAAGAGATGAGAAAACTATGCACCAAATACAGGTCTCCAGGCAGTGGGCTTGCCCAAGATTCTTATTTTCTTCTTGATAACCTATATTTTCCTTCTTCCTGTAATAAAAATATTCTAATTATTCATTAACTAGAATAAAATTAATAAATATAGTTTTTTTTAAAGTGGACATCCTCTTCAAAAGGAAGATAAAGGGAAACATTGCAGGTTATCTCAGTAGCTTATGGTTGTTACTTTAAGATTTTTTTTTCTATTTTTGAAAAAATACACATAAAATTTTATCATTTTAATAATTGTTAAGTGTATAGGTCAGTAGCGTTGAATACATTCACACTTTTGTACAACAATCACCACCATCCCATCTCCAGAACTTTTATCATCTCAAATTAAAACAATTCCCTATTCCCCTTTCGCTGGCCTCTGTGAGCTATTCTGTCATCCACCTCTCTGAATATAATCATTCTAGATATCTCACACAAGGAGAATCATACACAGTTGTATATTGCATCTGGCTTAGTTCACTTAGCATATGTCTTCAAGGTTCTCCAATGTTGTAACACACATCACAATTTCATTCCTTTTTAAGCCTGAATAATAAATAGTCCATTTTATGAATATGCCATGATTTGTTTTAGGCTAGCTTTTTTTTAAAAAAAAAAAATAATTTTTAACCATGTCTGAACATCAAAATGGCCAGTAGTTCATAAAATTGAAGAGGTTTATCACCAGGAGAATTTAAAAATGTCAAATGGTGCAAATTAAGAGAAAAAGTTATTTCACACAGGAAAGACAAACTCTCTGCCTAAATGCTATATTCACTATATAAATATATACTAAAAGCTATATTTTGGAATAGGGAGGAAAAACTGCTACTCACTATAATAACAAGGAGCGGCCCCGACCTCAGGTATCCAAGGATTTAATGTCTACGTGCCATTTTGTACAAGCAATGACAAAGGCTGACACAGAAATCGGAATAGAAGGGAGATGGTCAAAAAGACCTTAAAGGGGTGGGGTGAGGTGGCAAGCGCCTGTGATTCAAGCCACTTAGGAGGCTGATGCAGGAGGCTGGCAAGTTTGAGGCCAGTCTGGGCAACTTAACAAGACCCTGTCTCAAAATAAAAAATAAAAAGGGCTGTGCATATACCTTGGTGGTAAAGTACCCATGGGTTCAATCCCCGGTACTGCAAAAAAAAAAAAAAAAAAAACAGTAATGGGAAACCAGAAACTCTTCTAGGCTAGTGGAAATGTTCTATGTCCTAATGGGGTGTGGCTGTGCATGGATGTGCATGTGCCATTTGTCAAAACTCACGGACTTATACACTTAAGAGCTACACATATCACTGTATGTAATTTATACTTCACAACTTGTTTTAAAAAAGAGAGAAAAACAGTGCCCCTCCCAACCCCTCATAGCAGAGTAAATAAGAATTTCAGGAAAACAAAGGATCCTGCAATCCAACTACCGATGCTCACTGCCACCAGTGGTGTTCGGCCCGTGGTAGGTTCTCTAGTGGCCCTGGAAGTAGGCCCAGGCCCCCTTCCATTCACCACTGAAGCTCCAGTTTCCTGGGAAGGTCTGGTAAACATGTACTGGGCTAACTACCCACACTGCCGGGGCACCTGCCCACCCTGGGCAAACACTCCCATAGGTGTGAGCCCTGGGTGGCGAATGCCTCTGTGTGGGAGTAGAAATGAGGTGCGCCCTGTTGCAGGTCCGGCTCCAGGACAGGTGTCTTCCCAGGTGATGCAATGTTGCATCCCAAACTGCCCCACCCCAAAGAAACAACAAGGTCTCTGGAAGGCGTGAGGGAGCCTGTGGCATCTGAATGTGTGGTATGAAGTTGAAGAGGGCGATACCCGGGCTCCCTTGTCAGGTTGGCCAGCTATCTTCTGGGTTACCATGGTACTGGACTTGGCTAGAACCATGAAGAGGTGAATGTACCTCTTTCCTATTAAGCATCGTTATTTGTTACTCTCCTTTGCACAGTTTGTCTTTACAAAATGTCAATTTTAGGCCACACATTGTGGGAGGCCTCACATCCTAGCTATGGTGAATTTTCTGCCAAATTAAGAGATCTAGAGTTTTGTTGTTGCTATTATTGGTGTGTGTGTGTGTGTGTGTGTGTGTGTATGTGTTTGTGATCTGCTATTTCAGATTCTCCAAATTAAAATGCATGACCCAGTGGCCAACAGCTTGCTGGGTTGTTTATTAAAGAGCACAAACTCCTTATCATCTTAAACACAGTCTTAGAAACAAAACAGCCACACCTAGGCCAAGTGGCAAATTAGAACATGACAGGGACTCAAATACTTCCCTTGACTTAATGTTATATATTATAAAACAGAGCAGGGACTTTGAGAAGCTTGCCGACGTGGATTCACTACCATTTTAGTTGAAGAAAACAAACTGGAGTGACCAACCCTCAGCATAAATGCCCACACAGAACTACAGCACCGAGCTTCCAGACAAAAGTACTCTTCCTTGGGTCACTCACAAAATACGCAACCTTAGGAAACATTCTCGGAAACTGTAACCACAAAGCTCACTTCTGCCCTCCTCCTTCTAGCCTCATCTTGCTCCCTTGAAAAAGTCTCATTAACCTAGCAACAGCTCCTGTTTTCCAGTCATTTAATTCCAGTTAGATGTCTTGAGGTGTCTTGGCCTCATTTTTTCCAGTCACCTGCCACTTCCTGTCTAGCATTCCGCTCCTTAACTCCCCCCACCCCCAGCCTCAGCCAAAGGTCCTCACTGCTGCTTGCCTCTGTGCAGGTGGGAGGGGCCAGGGGGCCAGGAGGTGACAAACGGCTGGGCGAGGAGGTACTCAGGCACTGCCCAGCCTCCAGTGCTGCAGGATAAGGAGCTCCACACCACCTTGCCCTGAGGCTGGGGACAGATGTCATCCAAGTTGGGAAGAAGATTGCAGATTCTTTTAAAGTTATTGATGAACCTTTATTTTATTTATATGTGGTGCTGAGAATTGAACCCAGTGCCTCACACATGCTAGGCAAGTGCTCTTACCACTGAGCTACAACCCCAGCCCCAAAGACTGCAGATTCTTACAAAAAAAGTGACCTCTGTGCAGAAAAGCAGTCTTCTCACAGTGCCAAGGATGTCATAATCACCAGAAGCCCCGCCAGACTAGTCCCAGTAAAACACCCTTAAAAATCTAAAAATAGGCTTGGGTGGGGTGGTGCACACCTGTTATCTCAGTTACTCTGGAGGCCAAGGTAGGAGGGTCGAAAGTTCAAGGCCAGCCTGGGCAATTTAGCAGGACCCTGTCTCAAAATAAAAAATTAAAAGGGCTGAGAATGAAGCTCAGTGGTTGAGTGTTCCTGGGCTCGATCCCCAGCACTGCAAATAAATAAATAAATAATAAGATTGAGAACCTGCAAGCTAACTTAAAGCCAAAGGTACTCCCCAAGAGCTGGTTCTTTGTCTCTAAGGACCCCATGACATTTCCTGAACCAGATGTATAAGCTGTTTTTAGGTAAGTCTTTATCTACGGGAAAAACTACCCTCGTTTGCTCAAAAACAAAGAACCAAGTCGTCTGCCTTCTCAGGATGGGCTTAGAAACTCGTTGGGCATAAAGAAGTAATCATATAAAGTTGTGGTGCAGACGCCTTGCAGTGGCCTGAGATAAAAGTCTCCTCCGATGCTGTCTTGGTCACTTTAAGCTCATCTGTTCTCCTAGTGTCAGAAGTGGTATTTGCTTGTTGGCCTGGAACCTGAATGAGTCCAAAGCCTTGGAAATAGGAAAAGCAAGCAAACAAAAACAGAGCCTGTGTTTGTATGGCTTCATAGGAAGCTGCGGGTGGACCTGTCTTGTCACTGTCTTTATCTCAGCAGATCAGTGGTACCATTTTGATGAGCAGAGGGAAGAGGCGGGCTGCAGCCTGGACACCAGCCCACACTCCGCTCA
>NW_026000068.1:12117863-12124627 GCF_001458135.2 Marmota marmota marmota
CGCCCCCCCCCCCCGCCCCCCCCGCACATGCTGCTCTTGTTGCCAAAACCTTGTCCTTGTCCACGATGCCAATCTAATAATGGGGACATGGTTTTGAGAAAAAGGAAAAAGATGGTTTATTGCTTTGCTAGCTACGGAGAAACACTGGGAACTCCTGTCCCAATGGCCGTGATTCTGCCCATCCGCAAGAATCAGGGCTTTTTTTTTTTTAAAGAGGTGATTCAGAGAAAATGAAATTAGGGAGAAGAGGTCAGGAAAGAGAAGATCAGGAAAAGATCAAGGAGGAGAAGGTTAGGGAAAAGATCAATGAGAAAAAGGTCAGGGAGAAGAAGGTTGGGGAAAATAGAAAAAAAAAAAACATGTTTCAAAGCCACAAGGGATAGCCAGAGAGCCAAAGCAAGATGTCTAACTGGACAGTGTGTAACAAGGGTTCACTTGATGCTTTGGCTATATCCCTTGTGGCTTTGAAACATTCACCCCCCCCTTGCTCTGGCTCTCTGACTGCAAAGCAAAGGTTTCATAAGTGTGGTTTTTGTTTGGTTGTTTTTTTTAAATCTGGATCTAAGCAATTTGAGGGTAGAGGCTGTCAAATATGGCAATGCTCCCTTCTCTTGTTCAAAGGATCATTCAGTGACATTAACTTCAGAATTTTTCATGAACAGAAGTAAAATTAGAGAAGGAAGTCCTGGGAGTGGCTGCACACACACGTGTAATCCTTTTAAACCCAGCAACTTGGGAGGCTGGGGCAGGAGGATCTCGTTCAAGGCCAGTTTCAGCAACTTAGCAAGGCCCTATGCAACTGAGCAAAACCCTGTCTGAAAAGTAAAAGGACTGGGGGATGTGGCTCAGTGGTACAGCAACCCTGGGTTCACTCTCTGGTACCCGCCCCCCCTCAAAAATAGTGAAGGAAAACAAGTGTCACAAAGTAGTACAGGATTTTCCCAAAGGAGGTCTCCAAAGTTCTTTATTCTTAATTTTTCCTGGAATCTAAGAGAATTTTAGTTTTCTGGCCTAGAGCCTCTTCTGCATCTGAAGCAGAAAATTTAAAAGCAAGAACTTAATGCAGACTGGCTATTTTTGTTCTACTTTTGTTGTTGTTATTGAAATGGTTAGGTGGGCACAACATGCAGCAAGAAGAGAAAACTGATAGTCAGCAACTGGTTAGTAGAAAAATGATACAAGCAGATATAGGACCTCAAAATATTCTTTAAAAAATCCCCACCACAAACTCAGTGGTCTCACAATGCCCACCGAAGTAATGGCCACACAGGGCTCAAGACTGACCAAAGTCAATTCCCACAAACTGGTGTCAAACTCTGTGCTATTTTGCATGTCAAATGTCAGGGGATATCCCTGACCGCCCAGCACAAGACGGGCATTCACAGGCCTCCAAAAACATTACATTGTTTTACACTAATTTACTAAGTTAGAGAAATATGCAATATAGGTTAGATGCTCAACATCACTAGTTCTCATATTTAAAAAGAAGAAGAAAAGTCAATGGTTTGCACTAAAAAGGGTCAACTTCAGTTATCAAGAAAATTCACTCATGTGGCTAGCTCATATCCAGATAAGGCTGCAGAAAATAGGTTTTCTCCATAGCAACTATAGAGTCACAGGTGCTCAAAAATACCTGATTTGTCTTTTTTAAAAAAAAATATCCAACCCAAGTTACTCTAGTATGTTATGCCAGGAGTTTTAGTGATTTTTATTTATCCCAACTCACACAGGACACTCCAGGGTCTCCCTTCCTCCCACTCCAACATGACCTGGCTTATCATTCCAAATCCAATGAGGAAAGTGGGGTGCAGTGGCACATGCCTGTAGTCCCCACTCCCCAGGAGGCCCAGCACTTCAGCAATTTAGCAAGGCCCTATGCAACTGAGCAAAACTGTCTCAAAAGTAAAAGGAGTTTGAGGCCAACCTGGGTACCCATTTCAAACCCAAAACAGCTGGGTTGGGGATGCAGCTAGTGGTAGAGTGCTTACCTAGTGGGCCTGAGGCCCTGGGACCAACCCCTGGCATGGGGGAAGGGGAGTGTGTGTATGGGGGGGGGGGTCATGCACACCAAGAAAGCAAAAAGAAATGGAAACCAAATGAGTGACCACTAATGTAAAGCTAGGCTTGTCACATCTAACAAGTGCCGCAACACGGGAACAACATTGTACCACACGCTTCAAAACCTGCCTTTTAAGAATTTGACCTGTTGTTAGAAAGACATATAGACCTTGTCTGCAGGTGTGATGGACACTCCTGGAAAGAAGCATTCTGACAAAGCAGTATTTAGGCTAGTCATCAAACCACCTCAACTGATCAACAATGAGTAAACCTACTAACCACAGGATTATACCTTTGTGTCTCTGGAAACAACCTACTTACCAAAGTCATCTAAAAAGCACTTTTAAAAGGAGATGAACATCTAAAGAGATTAGGGAAACACAGGGCGGAGTGGGTGGGTAGTGAAGGTCAAATGCACTGAGGAGGTCACAGTGTCCTTGATTAAATAGGAAGGTGTGATCTCATTTTCTACGTATGAATAAGAAGATGAAATTGGGACCAAAGCACCCCAGGCAAAAAAATCCAAGGCAGGCACAGAAAGCCCAGCACCCGCTAGTCACTTGGATGTCCCCTGAAACTTGATGTTACCAAAGACCAAACAAGAAACAATAGGGCAACACCCAGCAAGAGGGATTGCAGCATGCTCAGGTAGTCAAAGATTCTGCTGCCTCTTAAAATCATACTTAAATATTTTCAAATGACTTGAGGAAAACTGCTTGTTTTTTGATACCACATACAAACACACATGCTTCCTCAATTTTGTTTTAAAAAAACAGATGGGCGGAAGAGACCCAAATTGTTAAAGGAGTTTTTTCTTCAGAGAGTAATTAGAGGTATTCCCCCACCCCTTTTTAGTATTTACCAACATTAAACAATAGGCATATATTCTTTTTATAATGAGAAAAACAAAACAATTATTTTGAAATTTACTTCATTATTATAGAGTGGGCTGGGTGGAAGAAGAAAACAGAAGGAAGAGGTCTCCCCAAGGTTATTGAGAAAGAGCTTGAGATTCACATTTCTGTTTTTAAGCACCTTGGAAAGTGGGCCAAAAAAGGATGCTTTGATTACTATTAATTACTGAAGACAAGCTCTGCCTGGCAGGGTCCCTTCCATGGCTCGGTGACCCTGGATGAAGAGCCCCTTCCCAGTAAGGGCTGGAGCTGCATACCACACTCACCGTCTTAATTCCCATACTTCCTGGTCTAAGGGGAAACTTTCATTTGTTTCTGGTGGGTTGTTTCTTTCTGGGTGTGTGTGTGGTTTCTCTACTCAGTAGATATTAAGAACCTGCTTTAATCTCTTTTTCTTGGATGTCTCTACCTACCTCCCCCTCTTTCTTCTCCTTCCCCCCTCCTCCTTCTTTCTCTCTTTCCCATTTATTATGACATTCATAATTTGAGACCCTCTTACACTTGGAAGACTAACACTAGATTTCCTAAATTTAAAAATGGTGGGCTGAGGAACCACTTTAACACTCTTGTTATGCATCTCCAGTAACTGTAACAATCCATATGAAAAACTCTTCATTCACAGACAAACACCCTGGGTCTCAGAAGGATTATATTGGACCCTATCAAATTCTGTGACTCATTAGGAGTCATCTGAATACCTGATGTTACCAAGCGAGGCTGGAGAGTGGATTACGCCACACTCTGAAGGGTACTTTTCCCCTTAATTGAGAGCAATTGCAACTTTCTTTTCTTTTTCAAAGTCTTCACAGCAAAGGAGTCCTTAACATTTTAAGTGCTATTAAGTACCTTTCAAAAAAGTTCTGATTTATTCTACATAATCTGGTGGTCTTGGCATTAAAGGAAATCAAGGATTTTGTTTAAAGTTTAATTTTAAACATACAATACTCCTTTTAACATTGTGAAATCAAACAGACTTTGTGGGTCTTTAAAAAGAAATGCATAGTTTAAAATATTTAAAATATGCTTAGTTTAAAATCCTTCCTCTTTCCTTAACAAACTGTATCTAATGAAAAATATCAACTTCAAACAATTTTATCTTGAGGTTATCTATCACTTGTTCATTTTTTTCCCCTTGACCAAGAGCTATGACAACCTTATTAAAATAAGGTATGGTTTGATTTAATTATTTGAATAATGAACTTCTTGGTTATAATTTTCTGTTCTTAGGAGCCTTCTTTCTGATTGTCCTACATCTGTTGAGTCTTCAAAGTTCAAAATATGACAAGATTAAATTTAGACCTAGGCTGAGAATCTGAAAAACTAGAACTTATTTCTAAGTTTCTAGGAATCCTGGGCAAATTTAATTGTGTAAACCCAGCTAGAGGAAGCAGACAGTGGATGGATAAGGGCCAGGTGGGTGTGGACTTGAACTTCAGCTCTGCCATTTACAGCCTATGTGATCTTGGGCAAAAGAAATGACTTGCCATGTTTAAGCTTCTCATTCTTCCTTCAGACATAACATGTGCTGAAATATTATAAGCACATACTAGGTGCTCAATGAATGTAAGTGAATAATGCTTTAGATTTGCATTCTACAAAAGTGGAGACCAAAGGATAATTCTAGATGTAGTTATCATAAACTGTTTTACCAGAAGATGCTGCAAACATCATTTTACTTTTAGTTTCTGCAATAATAGATATATTCTCATTCTTTCTTATGGTACTTATGTTTAGTATTAAAAAGCAGGTCTGGGCTGGGGTTGTAGCTCAGTGATCCTCAGCACTACATATAAACAAATGAATGAATGAATGAATGAAAGAAATACAGGTCCATCAACAACATATTTTATATATATATATATATATATTTAAAGCAGGTCATTCTATTCCATATAACATTTTTCTTTGGTATAGAATTCAAGTCCACCCTCAACCTCTCTATCAAAACCACACACACACAAAAAAAGACAATATGTATTGTGAGAATAAATATTCCATAATATGGATTTCCTTTCTGATTGAGCTATGATAGAGAATCTACATACATTATGATAATGTATATGCATCATCTGATTTGCATTATCATACAAATAAATGATGTTGGTGGGGAACATCAGGAGGCACTGCATAGAATGCTACAAGGCCTCTTGGTAGCCCCCCCCTCCACACACTCTAAGAGCTCTGAGACTATGGGTGTGTAATTCCTTTATGTGGCCACATATGTGGAGTTTATTCAAGTTTCAGTGGAATCTTGTACATAGCAGAATTTCCGTTCTAAAAGTTCTGTCCACATTTTTGAAGGAATCACAGACTGGTGTTATAATCGTTAAAAAAAACAAAAACAAAAACACAAAACTCATCCAAGTCCAAGAAACATCAAAATTATTTGCTGTCCTTTTGTTCCTTGACAAGTCACAGGCATGAAAGAGGCATGCTTTACTTTCTAATTTTGCATTTCTTAATCAGTCCAAAGCATGCAAAACAGTCATTGCATTGATCTTCGCACTCCCCAGTCACCTCACAAACTCAGGGTTCGTATATTACTTATTAATCATCATTCACTACAGCAAAGCATAATACACCTGCCCACTGGGTGGCTGGAAACCTACATGTGTCCATCTCTCTAAAACTACAATTAAAAAAAAAAACTATACCAAATAAAAAAGCATTTTAGTCTAACTTCTTTGAAGCACAATAAAGAGGAGAAAAGAACCAATTAGCAAAAAGTAGCTGTATGTTAGGCTTCCGAAAATATGCAGGTCCCATCTCCAAATTCTCTTCTGGGCCTTAGAATATAACTGCATCCCGCCAGAGGCCCTGTTTAAAAAAAAAACAAAAAAAAAAAAAACCAAAACCCAAAACCGGTCCCCCAGGCAAAGCGCAGGGTACAGTACCCTGCCGCTTGAGAAAGCCTGCAGCGCTAGATATGCAATGACGCCACTTGGAGAAAGCATAAGAAACAAGGACGAGAGGCAACAACAAACAAAAATGTGTTCCTCCTTTTTAGCGGTCCAACGCGTGGGGGCGTGTGTTAAAACCCCCAAAGTACAGAGAAGATAGTCAATGATCGACATAACAAGACTCGTTTGGGACACCCTTATCTAGGCTATAAAACAAAAATTTTAAAAAATCAGAAGTACCTGGAAAATCAACTTACACACGTTGTTAGACAAAATCTCCCTACCATCCTCGTCCCCACCAACCGTGGATAAGTAAAACCCCAGCACTTAAGCTACTAGAAAGTACATTTGAGTTATAGACCCGAGGTTTACATAATCGCAAATTACATAATACTCCTCCTGTGCACTAAAAAAACCCTTCTATAGGTGAAGTTCATACCCTCGGTCTTTGGTCTTTTACCATTTTCCAGAGAGAGCTGGAAAAGTCCCCTGAATAACTGGGAAGAATCGAGGGAATAGGGTGCTGGAAAAGTCATCCTTGTCAAGCTGCAAACCCAACAAATGTTCCAGGATAAAGGGTCTCGGAGCAGGTGATTCCCCTCTGGTCCATCCCCTGGCGCCTGGCATCTAAGGCCCAGGCAGAGCGAGCAGGCGCAGGGTGCCTGGCACAGGGTGCGGGGCGCGGGGCGGCGCTGCCAGGGCGGGCAAGGGGCGCGTCCGGGGCTTACCTGCTCCCCGAAGTCGATGGCTATGTTGGTGATGCCCAGGGGCACCAGGAACCGGATCAGGGGCCAGTAGTGCGTGAGCGCCGGGAATTTCACCATAGTCCCCACCGTGGGCTGACCCCACACACATCTGCCGCCGCGAGGGGACTCTGCAGGGAGGTGAGGGG
>NW_026000068.1:12126869-12143097 GCF_001458135.2 Marmota marmota marmota
GGTGGCGGGGAAGGGCAGGGGCTCTGGGCCATCTCAAGGCCCCGGGCCGCCTTGGCTGGGCAGCCGGGCCCTCGTGTCCCCGCGTCATCCCGGGAGGGCCAAAACGTCGGCAAGACCTGGGAGCCCGGGCAGGCAACCAGAGCGCTAACGCGCGAGTTGGGATCTGGGCGCAGGGTCCGTGGGCCGCGGGACTGGGGAGGCCCCTGGCCCCGCTGGCGGGCGCCACGCTAGCCCCATCCCAGGGCAGCTGGCCTGGATGTGGGCGGGTAGGTGCGGGGAGCTGCTCCCGGCCGGCAGTGGAGGCTGCTTCGCGGAGCTGAGGGACCGGGAGAAATGGAGGTGCCGCGGGCCAGAGAGACCAAGGTCGCCGAGAAGTGAATCCCTCTTTCAGGATTTCCAGGGGCGACCGTGATCCGCTTCCCCTTGGGGAAATACAGAGGGCAACAAGGACCCGTAGGCTCCCAAGGGCCGGGTGCCTACGGAGGAGCTCTGACTTATCTTAGCAGTTTGCTAACATTGTGCAACTATTGTTTAAAAGAGCGAGCGAGCCACCTAGTAAAGTCTTTTTTTAAAGGGAAAGAAAATTCTGTTTTATAATTCTGTGTCCACAGTGATTTTCAGATAATTAGCTGCCGTGCTGAGAGGCTTACTTAAAACTCAACAGTATGCCAAAGGCAGCATCCATCCCACGCCCAGCAAACTACCACGGGAAGGCGCAACCTGGGGAATGAAAAGGGCCTCTTTGCTGCACTGGCTTCATGGGCATGTGACCTGTGCAGACAGACACCGAGGGCCTGGCACTTAGCGGGACTTGTCATTGGTGCAGCACTCTGCTCTTGTGCTCTTGAAGCTCTTTAATTTGAGCACAAGGGGCCTTGCGTTTTCATTTTGTCCTGGGCTGGGCAAGTTTTGTAGGCTGTCTTGCACTATTTTGTACCCTCTGACACATCATTTTTTAAGTTTATAAGCATAATGAATTAAAGTAGCTTATTATTGAAAATAATAAAATATTTTATACTCGGGAATGAACCTATTACCTCACATTTAGCTTTCTAAAGTTTATGTGAGTAGTGAGCTTGAGACCCCAGTGTTTGGATGCAGATATTTCACAACTGTATTGAAAATATGAAATATTGCCATATATTATGCCCTTTAAAAATACTCTTTAAATTCCACATAATCTGAACAAGAAAATCATGTAACCCCAAATTATATCACCTATAATTAAAATGAAGCTCTAGTAATTATTTATTGTGTTAAATGTGTCAAACAGCAACATTTAAAGGATTTTCCAGCAAAACAGAAAGTTCTTGTATAGGGTACTCTTAATAGGAGCAAGTTCCTGAAAGGTGTGTATTTAACTATGACTTTAAGTATACAAAGGGTTATTTAAAGGAATTCTCTGGGAAAGAATTCTTTTTGCAAAGCAAATAGAGCCTCCTGATTGAACCATTCTTTTACTCTAGGTTTTCATAGGCTCATTTCACCTAAACTGGTCTAATTACATGACCTTTGTCTGGAGTGTAGGATTGATGAGGTCCTAGATCGATCCTCATCAAGGCCAGTTTGCTTTCACTGGTCTCTGGACAGGGTCTGTCACTTCCCTACTGCTGCCAGTATAAAAGCACACTTTTTATCTTACTGCAGAACTGTGAGAAATTTCTAGTGAATCAAAGGCTGTTATCCAGAGCTACAGATGTAGCCCAGTAGTAGAGTGCTTGCCTAGCTTGCAGAAGGCCCGGGGTTCCATTGCCAGTATCAGAACAATAAAAATGTCATCCTTGTTTGAGTATTTTAAAAGTATACTTTTAAATGAGTGATTGTGTCATCTTTAACTAAATCAAAGAGTACTTTGGAGATTTGTGAAAGTAAATGGGGCATCAAAGTCAAAATCAGATAACAGAATTTAAAGGGAATTTTGTCCCCCTTCCCTTTAAACTGTGTAGTTGTTTGTAAAGATAACTCTAAAATACAAATAATAGCAATGAGTGAAAAGTTTTCCAAATTACCCCAAAGCCAAGAAGAAATCCCAAAGTTATTTAAATTAGATTCAGAGGATGTTATCTTTTGGAAGATATAGCTTTGTCTTCTGTTTTTAAAACTCATATTTGATTGCTTTTAGCTAAATATTATTACAAAATTTATAGACTCTACATTCAACAATGTACATATGTACATAAAGGAAAAAATACTGGGAAAAAACTGAAAATATGCTCAACACCTTGAAGTAGTTATGATAGCTATGTGGAATGAATATGAGTAATTATTACTTTCTTTTTGTATTTTCCTGTGCTTAACATAATGACAATGAGTAAGTTAATAAAAAGAAGGCCTTTAAAAAATATATTTTTAGCCAGGGTTGGTGGTATATGCCTATAATCCCAGTGGTTGAGAAGGCTGAGGCAGGAGGATCATAAGTTCAAGCCTCAGCAATTTGGTGAGGCCCTAAGCAACTTAAAGAGATCTGTCTCAAAATAAAAGGGCTGGAGATGTGAAAAACGAGAGAGAGAGAGAGAAATTCTAAAACACTGAAAAAGCAAATTAGCATTGATTTTGGAGCATGGAAAAGTTACTTTTTGCCAAACAGCTTCATAAATGATCAGCAATATTTTATCATTTTTGTGCCTAAAATTATTGTTAAGTCAAAATTTTTAAGAAGATCATGCAAAAAGAATAAACATTACAAAGGTTTGATTTCCCCACCCCTACTCTGCACCCAATCCTGCACTTGCTCTTAAATGAATAAGTTCCAGTTACCCCCAAGGAACATCTATTATGAAGGACAGAATCCAGTATTATGCATCTGACTCTCCAGTTCTAGAACTCTGTAACTCAGATCTTGACGCTCACCCAATGCTTTGACTATATCCCTGTGGCTTTGAAACTTACATGTTTTTTTTTTCTTTTTTCCCAGTCTTCTTCTCCCTGATCTTCTTTTCTCTAACCATTTCCCTTATCTCCTCTGATCTTTTCCCTAAACTTGTCCTCCCTGATTTTCTTTTCCCTGATCCTTTCCTTCCTGATCTCTCCTCCATGATCTCATTTTCTCTGAATCACTACTATAAAAGCCCCCTATTCCCCCTGATGGGAAGAATCACACTTTGGGACAGGAGTCCTCTGTGTTTCTCCTTTGCTGGCAAAGCAATAAGCTGTCTTTTTCCTTTTCCTCAAAACTATGTCCTCGTTATTGGATTGGCATCCTTGTGGACAAGGACCGAGCTTTCAGCAACAATAGGATGCTGAAATGACATCACATTAGGATTGAAGCGATGAGTGTGGTTTGGAAGCAGATGCCAATGCAGATCCGTATAAGCTTGATCTGATGGAATTATCTACATGGGGCACACATGATTACCTTATATTATGTATTTAGTATAACCCAAGTATTTAACAGTTTTGATAGAAGACTTAATCCTGGAGATTGGTGTCTGATTTTCAAATGAGCCATGAGCTCCCCACATAGAGGGGACCAGGTATAAATCCAGGCCTTACAGCTCTACATTTGGGCCTAGTGCACTGTGGATCCATGGCAAGGGGAAGTCTTCATTTCTTTTCTTTTTTTTTTTTCAGTTGTAGATGGACACAACACCTTTATTTTCTTTGTTTATTTATATGTGGTGCTGAGGATTGTACACAGGGGCTCATGTGTGTGAGGCAAGTTTCTACCACTGAGCCACAACCCCAGTCCCGGGGAAATCTTCATTTCTAACCTATTTGTGTTCATAAAACATCATCCTATAGATAAAGTCATGATTTCTGCCCAGATTTTAGCTTCCAGAGAGAGAAAGAGAGCCAAAAGAGAAGTTGTTTCCCTTTTTCCAGTTGTAAATTTGACTTTTGCTATCTCTGTGTCATTTTAGCCCAGATCCTAGTTGTAATTTGCCTGGGTGAATGATCAAAGTCAGTTTCTGTACTCCCAGCACATGCCAACAGTTGGAGGCAGGAGGTGACTGGCATGGATAAATTATCCCCAAACTGAAATTTTTCTGTAGATAAGCTGGAAATAACTAAATTCTGCCAAGAGTTACAGTTCTTACTTTTATAGATCTCTCTCTCTTTTTCTCTGGTACTGGGAATTGAACACAGGATGTTTTTATCACATCCCAGTCTTTTTTTTTTTTTTTTTAACTTTTTATTTTAAGGCAGGGTCTCATTGAGTTGCTTAGAGTCTTGCTGAATTGCTGAGGCTGGCCTTAAATTTGTAATCCTCCTGCCTTATCCTGCCCTCTTGCTGGAATTAGTGGGGATGGGCAGGGGTCCTACCACGCCCAGCTTAGTAACTTCTTTAATATTTCAAAGAGATCACATGATGCTTCAAAAATTACTTTTTAAAAAATGGGGAAGGGCTGGGGTTATGGCTCAGTGGTAGAGCACTCGCCTAGCACATGTAAGGCCCTGGGTTCGATCCTCAGCACCACATAAAAATATATAAAGGTATTGTGTCCAACTACAACTAAAAAAAATATTAAAAAAATAGAAATGGGTAAGATTTCTCCATACTGATATGGAGTGATCTGCGTACTATTTTGTCAAGCTAGAAAGCAAGGTGCCAAACCATAAAATGGCATCCTATTTGGGGAGGGGGGGCAAAAAGGGATAGAAATATGAATGTAGGTGAGAAAAGCATGTATGTGTGTGAATTTGCTTATATTTTAGAAAAGACTCACTAGAGGATAAGCCCAACATTAATTAAACGTTTATCTACAAGGGAAGGAAAAGAACAGAGTGGAATACGAGTGGAAGAAAGACTTCTCTGAATGTACCTTCTTATCTGATTTTGGCTTTGGAAGCATTCACGTTTTACACGTTGAAATAACAAAATTAAATCCACAGAAAAATTGTGGATTGCAGATGAAAACATTATACTTTTTTCCCCCCTTTTATTCCAAGGAAAGGATTTGACACAGCTTCAATCAAATCACAGCTATTTGCCTTATGAACTTTTATGAATTTTTATTTCTCTGTAATTGCTAGACAATAAAACATTTGGAGAGTTATGTTGCCCGGTCATTATGCAACCTGATGGCATTGTGTTTTAGTAAACCATTAACTCACTCCTACCACTAAAAAGTGACCTAAAATCAGAATTAAGTTTTGAGATGGATTCTGTCTGTGAAACAGAAATGACACCACTCCCACCAGCTGACTTGGGATTTTGAAAGTAAGATGCTTTATACAGGTGAGTACTTGATAATTCAGTGCTTTGTATTTGGCTCATTATGGTAAAACATAAAAGGTATTTTTTATGATTAATTTTTATAATTCACCTTGGCTGTGCAAACCTTAGGTTTGGCAATTCTTCATGAACAGAATGGAACAGAGAGATGTAACCCAGATCAAAATATAACTGCTTTCCAGCTCAATTCACAATAGGTAAACTGTGGAACTAACCTAGATCTCCTTTAGCAGATGAATGTATAAAGAAACTGTGGTACATATCCACATTGGAATATTACTGAGCATTAAAAGAGAATAAAATTATGGCATTTGCAGATAAATGGATGAAGGTGGGGAATATCATGCTAAGTGAAGGAAGCCAATTTCCCCAAACCAAAACCCAAATGTTCTCTCTGATTAAGTGGATGCTGATCCATAATGGGAGGGTGGGGCATGGGAAGAATGGAGGAACTTTGGGCAAAGGAGAGGTGGGGAGGGGGCATGGGATCAGGAAAGATGGTGGAATGAGATGGGCATCATTACTCTCGGTACATGTATGACTGCGCATATGGTGCAACACTACATCATGTACAACCAGAGAGATGAAAAGTTCTGCGGCAATTATGTACAATGAATCAAAATTCTGATGTCATATATACCTAATTAGAACAGATAAGTAAATTATAAAAATATATAACAACTTTCCATTCTCCTTTTCCTGCTCTTCAACTTCTGCTTGTTTTATTTAAATAACCAGACTAACATGAAATAGCTGTATTAAAAAATATTTAATAAAGCTTAAATTTTTTATTTTTGCTATACCCAAGGTCTGTTAATTTTTAAAAACTCTTTGAAATATTATGTCTTTCTCAGAGGTACCTTCAGCTTCACTTTGATCGTTTGTTTTTCATTTTATATTTTGGCAAAAAGCAATAGCTGCATAAGTTTCTGTTTCTAGTGTGTAAATCTGCTTTCACGACAAAATATTAATCTTCTGAGGTGGGGCCTATTTAAAATGTTCCTGCAGCTTCTTTCACCTCCTCCTACTGCCCACTCCCACCCCCAATACAATAATAGATATGAAGTAATACATTCATGCTCAGTTTTCCATATGTGTATATGTATGTGTGTGTGTGTATATATATATATATATATATATATATATATATGTGTGTGTGTGTGTGTGTGTGTGTGTGTGTGTGTGTGTGTCTGTGTCTGTGTGTGTGTATGTATATATATACATTTTTTTTTGTACTGGGTATTGAACTCTGGAGCACCAAACCACTGAGCCACATCCCCAGCCCTAATTTATATTTTATTTAGAGACAGGGTCTCACTGAGTTGTTTAGTGCCTCACTTTTCCTGAGGCTGGCTTTGAACTCATGATCCTCCTATCTCAGCTTCCTGAGCCACTGGGATTACAAGGCATGTGCCACCGCACCCAGCTTCCGTAAGTGTTTATGTTTTTATCTTTAGTCTCTGGATGACAAATGTATTCTCTTTTTCACAGCACAGTTAACACTGACTAGGCCTCTTTAACATTTTGATAGTAAGTAGAGACCAGATTCTCCTGCTCCTCAGACTTTGGATCTCAGAAAAGAGGTAGACCAGCCACAGTTCTTTGGATTGTCACTGCGTTTTAATCAGAACTGTTTCTCCGTTTTTAGGGTGACTAATTCAGAGTAGGTATCGATTCATCACACGAGCAAGAAGCATAGTATCACCACATATTATCCCTAAATTCCTAAACCCCATTAAAGGATTTTTTTTTCCATTAGAGCATATTTACACTTGGAACTGTTCCTGATTTCAAGATGATATTCCTCTACTAATTATAGAATTTTATTTGTGACTCAATAGATTGGTTTGATTACAATGACCAATGTTGTTTTTTTTTTTTCTTTTTTAAAAAATATTTATTTTTTAGTTATAAGTGGACACAATGTCTTTATTTTATATTTATGTAATGCTGAGGATCGAACCCAGTGCCTCATGCATGCTAGGCGAGTGCTCTACCTCTGAGCCACAATCCCAGCCCATGTTGTTTTTATTTCTCTATAGATCAGTTAACTTTTCTAATTTATTCAGCAACCTCTTTGGAGTTCCCACTGTGTGCCATGTGTTGTAAAAGATGCTGAGTGTATTATATCATTGAAAAAAATCAGATGTGATTCCCCCTAAAATGGGGAATGGGGCAGATGGGCTCTCTGAACACTCTCATTCAATACTGTAGTGGAGGTCCTAGCCAGCATAACCAGGCACATAAAACAAACAAAAGGCAAATACATTGGAAAGAAAAACTAAGTTTCTATTCATAGATGACATGATAATTTACATGGAAAATCCCAAAGATTCTACAAGAAAGCTACCAGAATTAATGAGCACTTAGCAAGGACACAGGGTATAGTCTTGTAATCTCATTTAATCCTCAAAGTAATCCTATGAATCTACTACTATTTCTCTCTTTGGGTGTATGCGTGTATATTTGTGTAAGCAGAAACATTGGTAACAAGGTTAATTAGATTGTCTAAAGTCTCACAACAAAGAAGCAGCAAAGTTGATACTTCAATCCTGATGTTCATGACTTAAAAAATATTAATTGCCATGCTAGAACTTCTTAAACTTTGTAAGCTTAATGTGCAGTCTCAGCCCTCACCTAGAGTTCGTGATTCAGACTCTAGGCCAGGGTAGGGGGTGGGGATAAGTTCTGGGAGAAGTGCATTTTCACAAGAACTCCAGGACATTCTGATGCAGGTCACACAAACAACCTCAACTGCATGGGCTATGTATTCTTTTTGCAGATAGACTATGTATTCTGTTTGCACACTCCAAGTCCCCAAGTGGAAGCCTAAAACCTTGGGTAGTACTAAGCCCTATGTGTACTATAATTTTTCCTACACATACATATACATACCAATAACAAAGTTTATCAGGAACAATAATAGATTAACAACAATGAATATTATTAAATATTTTAATAAAACAGAACAATTAAAACAATATACAATATATTGTATATTGCTCCATGAAAAGGACCTTGTGGAGAATTCTTCAGCTCACTGAATGAGATGTGTTAGCTTTCATCACTGTGACAAAATACTCAAGAAAATCAACTTATAAAGAGGAAAAGTTAATTTTGGCTTATGGTTTCAGTCACATGGCCCTGTTGCTTTTGGGCCCATGATGAGGCCGTCCATCCTAGTAGAATCATGTGGCAGAGGAAGGCTACTCACCTCAGGGTGACTAGGAAGCAAAGAGAGACAGAAGGGGCTGGGGCCCCAATATCTCCTTCCATGGCATGTCCCCAGTGACCCATTTTCCTCCCACATGGCTTCACCTCTTTTTTTTTTTTTTTTTTTTTAAAGATATTTATTTCCTTTAGTTTTCGGCGGACACAACATCTTTGTTTGTATGTGGTGCTGAGGATCGAACCCGGGCCCCACGCATGCCAGGCGAGCGTGCTACCGCTTGAGCCACATTCCCAGCCCCTGGCTTCACCTCTTAAAGGTGACCCAGCCTTCAACACATGGCCTTTGGGGGACTTTTAAAACCCAAACCATAACAAGAGGGTGTCACAGCATGAGCCAAAACATGGGTGGGTCAGAGAGAAAGGGGACCTGGGGAGTGAGTTCAGAGCTCACAAAGGTGCCCAGGGAACGTGAGGATGGAGCTGATGTTTAGCACATAGGTGGCCAGCAAAGGACCAGTGAGGATCAGGAGAGACTGGAATGGAAAGCTGTGTATTGCCATTTTACTGTTATTATTGACAAATCCTGGGCTGAGGGCTTTTTTTCCTGTGCCAGGATAAGTGCTCTGTATACCACATGCATTATTACATGCACTCCCTCCAACTCTCCGAGGGAGGGATTATTTGTTACCACCCCCAGTTGGCACATGATAAAATCGAGGAACAGAGAGTTTAGACTGAAACTACCACATAATTCCTCCTCGTCGTCGTCGTCTTCTCCTTCTTTCTCCTCCTCTTCCTCCTCTTCTGTCCTTTTTGGTACCTTTGGGTACCTTTTTGTTACCAGTGAGCAACATCCCCAGCCCTTTGATGGTCTGATTGTTTTTGTTTTGAGACAGGGTCTCACTAAATCGCTGAGGCTAGCCTTGAACTGGCTGTCACCCAGCCTCAGCCTCCCGAGTTGCTGGGATTAGAGCTATGCACCATGGCATCTGGCTATCCTGCTTCTTGTCTGAAATCACTTTGTAAGGGGAACTAGACTCTGTGTTGCTTAGAAAGGAAGGATATACTTGAGAGATTCCAGAACATGTTCAGGCTGGAAATAGTTGGGAAATGACTGATAGAGTGATAAGGACTATGAAAGAGATTCAGAATCACAAAATAGCAAGATTTCAAGGAATTTCATATTATTTAGAAAATTTTTTATTTTGTGCAATGCTGGGGGTAACATCTGGGGCCTTGCACATTCTAGGCAAGAGCTAGACTGAACTATGCCCCCAGCCCAACTTCAGGGAATTTTAGAGAGGATTCAGTCCAATAGTGTAATCTGTGCTTTAGTTAAAAAGACACAGGAAAAGGCAAGGAGAAAGAGCAGCCATTGGGTGGTGTCTCAGAAATGAAGGAGAGATGGATGGCTGGGGTTAAACCCTGGGCCATAGGCATGGGGAAGAGACAGTGGGGAATCAGGGTTTCCCAGAACTGCAGGGGTCAAGGGCTCCATTAGAACAGTGATGAGCTGCCTTGACAGTACTCTGTTTCACCCAACCTTTCTGGGGTATTCTTCCTATAAATCATAGGCTAGAGATGTAGCCCAGGTAGAGCCCTGGCCTAACGAACATGTGCAAGGCCCTGGGTTCAATCCTTCGTCTCACACACACACACACACACACACACACACAAGAGTCACATTTATTTCTCATAAGTAACTCGGGGGAAAATCTTTGTTGATTTTTTTGATAGAATATAAGAGAAATCAGCTAATTTCAGCTTCTAATAAAGCCCAACTATCCCAGTTATACTTGGTTCAGCAGAATGATTCAAGGTCACATCCAGCCACCCTGTGCATCACTGAGATTCTGACATCAGGTTCATAGTCAATCTCAAATTTTTCCATAAAAGGAAATATTGACACTTTTCTCATATAAAGTGATATTCTCAGGTTCTGGGAATGATGTCATTATTTAACCTATTGCACCAGCTTCACTTAAAACATAAAGTAAAAAGGGTAGAATCAAGTTTAATATATTTTGTTTAACCAAATATTCCAAAACATTATTATAACATGTAATTAACATAAAAATAGTGGTAGGGATATTTTACATTCTATTTTTCCTACTTAATCCTCAAAATCCTGTGTGTACACACAGGCTCCCTGTTCTCTCTGCATCTTATGAGTTATTCTTAGGTTGGACAGAGCTGCACCCACCCTGCGGTCAGGTTCTAGTAGAGAGACTGAACACAGGATCTCTCTTTATAGAAGAAAGAGCAGCTAATGTATTTACTTTACCTCCGAACCTTCTTGCATTGTCTCACATTATCTCACACGTGAACTTTTGGGGGACACTTCACATCTAGACCATGAGATGCCATCTTTAGCCACCTGCCCAGTGACTGACTGTGGATACTTTTTGCATTTCCATTTCCTGGTAATAAGGTAGTGGGATCCAATGACTTACCCTGCAGGCTATCCCCTACACACACACACACACACACACACACACACACACACGACTTCCAGAGAAAGGGATGCACCTGGACTCAACTCTGCAGCTTGCCTTTTCCCTACTTCCCCTGAAAAGCTGGCACATGCCTTAGTGTCCCAGGTTTCTCAGCCCAAGATGTTTGTTCCTCTGCCTCCCTTCATCAATGGCTTGGCCCACTGATAGGGATTAACTGAGTGGTAACCGCAGGCAGGGAGCATGGGGCATGCGTTGGAGGCTTATATTTTGTCCCTGGTGATAGGTGGTGCTTCCATCCACCCCCTCTTTACTTGCTTCCTGGTGCCAAGTCCTGAGCGGCTTTCCTCCATCACAATTTTCCACCATGATGATCTTCCTCACTTTGGGCCCAGAGCAATGGAGTTGGCCATGTGTGAACTGAGACCTCTGAAACTGTGAGCTCCAAATAAACGTTTCCCCCTCCGTGTTGTTCTTTTCACGTTTTTTTTTTTTTTTTTTTGGTCACAGCAGCTAAAAAGCCGACTGAAACCTGGTAGAAATGAGACGTTTGGTCTCCGATTCCAAAACCAGCTCTCTCAGCTACTAGACCCTTCTGCTCCTTTGACTGACTGTATATATCCATGCTGGGTTTGGGCCATATCCGAGGGTGGAAGGCAGCCCCAAACCAGACTGAGGTAGGATACCACACAGGCAGGGGCAGGGAGTCAGGGGCAGGCCAGAAGCTGGGACAAGCCAGGGTGTGGTCCACATGGTCAAGGTAAAGATTGGAGTTTCAGGAAGAGCCTTCAGGTGTGGCCAGACCTGGGGTGGAGACAGTGGCTGGGCTGCTCCCAAGGAGACTTGTTTTGGATGGAGATGAACTGTGAAGTTGTTTGTTTTTCAGTGAAATGTCCAACCCCAAAATGTTCCAGTCATGCTTTAAAGGGCTCAGCCCCTCCAGAGTCTGGTTTCCCTGAGTCAGTGATTTCATCTCCCTAAGAGCCCACTGCCAATTTGTCTCCCAAGAGTGTTTTGCCCTTAGGGTGGATGAGCGCTCTTCTGGCTCTGGACTGAGACCCAGTCCTTCTGGCTCTTTGGTTTAGTAACTTTCCAGGTCCCTCCCCGCACTGGGACCACAGATGGGCATTTGAACCTGATACTAGACCTGTCAGCTGCAGTCACCAGGGCTGTCTGCACGTAACAGGTATCCAGGAATGTGCTGATGACAGTCCTTATCTTGGGGTGGTTTGGCTGCCAACCAGCTCAGAGGGACTGATGGCTGAGGGCCACGTCTCAAAAGGAAAGAAAAGCATCTTGTCCCTGCTCCATTTCCTAAGGACTCTACCAAGCTCTTTTAAAGCAATGGTGTACAGAGGGTGTGCTTGCTTCTCTTGGATTCATTCATGCAGAGCAGGGAGCACAAAGCTCAAAAAAAAAAAAAATGCATGGATCAATAATGAGTTCGATTTGTATCTCAGTCACCAATGCACATACCCCTACAAGTTTATTTGGTTTGCTTTTTTCAGGGTTTGCCTAAGTTTATCCCATAAAATTCTATATATTTAAATTTATACAATCTCCAAAACAGCATAATGGTTATTAAAGGGAAGATTCAATGTGTTCTGAGCAAAAAATACCATTTTGGGCTACTTTTCAGCATTAGTCTGGGAGGCAACATGGGAGGCATAAATAATTAAGTTTTGGCTCATATATAAAAATCACAGAACACATTATTTATAGTGAGGCTGTCCAAAAACCACATTCAGGGCTGGGTGGGTGGTATACACCTGCAATCTCAACGACTTGGAAGGCTGAGGAAGGAAGGATTGCAAGTTTGAGGCCAGCCTCTGCAGCTCAGTGGGAACCTGTCTCAAAACAAAAAATGCAAAGGGCTGGGGATGTGGCTCAGTGCTACAGTGGCTCTGGGTTCAATGCTTAGTACTGTAAAACAAACAAACAAACAACCGCAGAAGCCCACATTCAGAGTGTTTGATGGCACTACTTGAAGGCCATATAGTCCCACCATCCTCTTTCTGTGTCTATCTGGCAGAGTCAAGCCTGGTGACAAGAAAGGAGGGCTAGCCAGCGACGTTCTTTCTTGCCATAGTAGTCTCTTTTATTTATTTATTTATTTATTTAGTTATTTAGTTATTTATTTTTTGTAGTTGTAGATGGACAGCATGCCTTTATTTTATTTGTTTATTTTTATGTGGTGCTGAGGATCGAACCCAGGGCTTCGCACATGCTAGGAGAGTGCTCTACTGCTGAGCCACCACCCCAGCCCCTCTTGCTTTCTTCTTACCATTCTCAGCCTCCTGATGAGGAAGACTGGGCATGAGAATGAGAGGGCTAAAAACACTTAGGGCCAGGAGAGAAGGCAAGACATACAAAGTTCCTGGATGCATAATCACTGCTCATAAAAAGAAGAAGCCCAGCAGCAGGTGCCATTTATCAATCATATGCCAGACTTTACAGGCTTTACCTGACTCATTCATGCATGCCATTATTAACAGTGAACAACATATCAAACAGCATTCCAGGACCAAGGACACAGCAACTGCTTGCTCTCGTGGAGCTTGAATTCTAGAGGGGAAAAAACAGACAACAAACAAATACAAATGTAATACCAAGTAGGTGAGTTCTAAGAGGAAAAATCATCTGAGCAGGGGGTAGGCAGTCAGGAGCTTTGAGGGAGGTGGTTCTGTGGGTGGGTGTCTTGGCACCTTTCAAGCGGAGCGGACAGCCCGCCCCTGACTGTGGGAAGGATTGGCCAGGGGAAAGTGGCAGGGGATGAGGTCCCTGGGGTGCTGGGGTCTGAGTGAAACGGGGAAGCCATTAGAGAGTGTTGATCAAGAACAGACACGGACCCAGATTTTAAGGAATCACGCTGCCTGCTTGCTGGAGAAGAGGCAGGGATTGGCGGTAGGTAGGAGGCCAGTTAGGAGACTACTGTAGTAGTCCAGGAGGGAGATGGCCGCAGCTTGAAGCCCTGAGCTAAAACTTCAGCAGAGGTGAGGAGTGGTGGGTTTTGCATATTCTCCCAAGTTGAGGTGAGAGTCACGTGGACTGACCTTGGGGCCAACAAAACAAAACACAATGTGGTAAGATGGATTTGAATGTGATGTGAGAGCAACAGAAGAGGCACAGATGACATCGACATTTGGGCTTGAGCCCAAGCTGAGGGTATCATTTCTTGTCATGCTCAGCATGGGAGGAGGAGCTGAGCCAACCTGGGGGTAGAAATCCAGAATTTGGAGCAGATGTGTCAATTTTGTGTGGTTTACTCCACAGCAGGTGGAGAGGTCACAGAGATGAAGATATCTGGGACTCAGAGAGAGGCTGGTTTGCAGTGCAGAAGTCTTCAGCCGGAGGTGAAAGGGGAGGCCACAGGCTAGGAAGGCCATCTAGCAGAGAGAGGGAGAAGATGTGGGGTCCAAGGGCCAAACCCTAAGTGCTCTCATCTCCACACATAGGATGGGCACAAATACCAAGGGACTTTCAAGGAGGTGGGGAAAACCAGGAGAGCTCGTTTTGATAGAAAATAAAGAAAGTGACCAAGAACACTAGTAAACTAAGATGAGAACTGAGATTGACCACAGGGTTTAGCAACATGGATTTCAAAACTTTATGCGGCGGACACTATTATTATCTTTGTTTTACAAATGAGGAAGCCAGGACTTGGAGATGCTTGAGTAACTTGCCTGGTTGGAAAACAGCATGGAGGTTCCTCCAAATTAAAAACAGAGCCACCATATGATCCAACGATCCCACTCTCGGTTATATATCCAAAACATATAAAATCAGTGGGATGAAGAGATATCTCTTCTACCATCTGCACTGCAACATTATTCACAATAGCCAAGCTATGGAATCAACCTAAGTGCCCATCAACCAAAGAGTGGCTAAAGAAAATGTCATATACACACACCATGGGATATTATTTGGTCTTTAAAAAAGGAAGAAAAGTATGCTATTTGCAACAATATGAGCAAAACTTGGAACTTATGTAAATAAAATGAGCCTGTCACAGGAAGACAAAATACCACATGATCTTACCTATATGAGGAGAATAAAAATGTCAAACTCATATAATTAGGAAGTAAAATGGTGGTTACCAGAGGCTGGAGGGTTGGAGGACTGAGGCAATATTAGTCAAAAGGTATAAAACCTGTTAGCCAGGAGGAATAAGTTCAAGAGATCTATGATACAGCATGGTGACTACAGTTAATAACAACATATTGTATATTTGAAAATTGCTGGGAGCAGATTTGAAGTGCTCTCACTAAAATAATAAGAAGAAGAATGTGATATAATGCATGTTATCTAGCTTGATTTAACATGCCACAATGTATGCATATATTAAACCTCATGTTGTACATAGAAATATGCAATGTTAAATTATCAATTTAAAAAAAAAAGGAAAACGCTGGGTGCAGTAATCCTAGCAACTTGGGAGGCTGAGGCAGCGGGAGGATCGCAAGGTCAATCCAGCCTCAGCAATTTAGCAAGGCTCTAAGCAATTTAACAAGACCCTTTCTCTAAATTAAAAAGAGCTGGGGAAGTGGCTCAGTGGTTAAGTGTCCCTTGATTCAATTCCTGGTACAAAAAAAAGAGAGAGAGAGAGAGAGAGAGAAAGGGGAAGGAAGGAAGGAAGGAAGGAAGGAAGGAAGGAAGGAAGGAAGGAAGGAAGGAAGGAAGGAAGGAAGGAAGGAAGGAAGGAAGGAAGGAAGGAAGGAAGGAAGGAAGGAAGGAAGGAAAGAAAAAAACCTTGCCTAGACCACACTACTAAATGATGAAGACTAGAATCACACTTTGGCCATCTGACCCCTGAGTCCCTTGCTCTGTGACCAGGACTACCCAGTGACACACATTCCTCTTCCTACTTCTGGTTTGTGAGTCCTGGGACTTTGTAACAACTCCCAGGTAAACTGGGGCCATGCTCCAGTGAAGAAGCCTAGCTCAGCTCTGTTCGGAGGATGACAGATTATTGCAGAGTTTTCTGAGAATGATTCAAAATGAGGCCAGAGCGAGGATAATATAGAGCATTTAGGAAAAGCCTGCTTTACCACTTATCTTCCGTTTTAGCTCATGATTGCTTTAAAAATTTCTTATTAGCATGAGAGAAAAAGGCTCAAAATAAAATGTGTTTGTACCAAAAAAATGCAGCGGGGGCTTTGCAGGCTTTTCTGACAGATTGCAAGCTACAACACAGATTTGTGGGTGAAACCTAAGCTCTTTGTGTTGGTTTTGTTTCATTTTCTTTCTTTTATGCTTAGTGCACATTAAAGAAAAGTTAATTAGGATACTATAGGAATAGCATAAATAATCCTCATCCCTAAATAACGTTATCTATGCACTATAAAATATTTTGCATGAAAAGGCACATTCTATCTCCTCATCTTGAGACCAAAATAGCTAACAAACTACCAAACTTTACTTTAAATAT
>NW_026000068.1:12145527-12150797 GCF_001458135.2 Marmota marmota marmota
ATATATATATATATATATATATATATATATATATATATATATATATATATATTAGATAGATATAAATTTTTACTGTATATTCTCAATACTTTGAACATAGATTTCCAAATCTGGATTTCCCAATCCAAAAATGAATGGATTTAGAGTGAGTTTTATAGGCTCTTGGTGCCAATATAGATTTTTAGATAATAGTTAAAAAATGAACGATTGTTAATTTGGGTGTAAACGAGTTCCCCAGGGCTGCCATAATAAATCACTACAATTGGGTGGCTTAAAGCAATAGGGATTTATTCTCTCAGTTTTGGAGGTCAGAGTCCAAAATCACAGTGTTAGCAGGGCCCACTTCCTCCCAGGACTTTCAGGGAGAATTAATTTTTCCCTGCCTCATCCAGTTTGCAGATATTCCCTGGTTTGGCTGCAGAAATCCAATCTCTGCCTCTGACTTCTTGAGTTTTCTTCCCTGTATCTCTGTTAAATCTCTCTCTCTCTCTCTCTGTCAAGGACACTGTGACAGAATTTAGGGCCCACCCTAAATCCAGGACCATCTCATCTGGAGATCATGAACTTAATCATCTGCAAACTTTCTTCTTCTAAATAAGGTCAGTTCGCAAGTTCCAGGACTTAGGATTTAGGCATATATTTGAGGGGCCACCATTCAACCTGCTATACAATATTGTACTCCAAAATAACGGGAGCCGGGCATGGTGGCTCATGCCTGTAATCCTAGCTACTTGGGAGGCTGAGGCAGGAGAATCGCAAGTTGGAGGTGTGCCTGGGCAATTTAGTGAGCCTCTGTCTTAAAAATTGAAATAAAAAGAACTGGGATATAATTCAGTAGCAGAGTTCTTTATCATAAGCAAGGCCCTGGTACTGGGGCGGGGGGGAAGTGAGGGGAAGGAATTAAAGTTTACCATGTAATCTTCTTCAAGATGTTTGCTCTTGCAAGCATTTGCACAACACCCATTCAAGAGAGTACAGGTTGAGCATCCCATATCCAGAATGCTTGAGGACAGAAGTGTTTCAGATTTGGGATTTTGGAATATTTGCGTAGACTTTCCTGGTTGACCCTTCCTGATCCAAAAATTGGAAATGCTCCAAATTTGAAACTTGGGCGCTGGAAATTGAACCCTTGATCATGCTAAGCACGTGATCTATCACTGAACTACACTCAGCCCTACAAAATCTGAACTTTTTTGAGCATCATGTCATCATGTCAGAGATTCAAAAAGTTGTTTTGAACTTTCTTGATCTCTTTGTGATCCCTCCTTGCAGTTCTCTGAGCCCCATAGCAGAGTGGAATGTGGCCCCTGGGTAGAAACTGACTCTGCCAGTTACTGGTTGTGTGACTTTGGCAATTTTCCTTGGTACAACCTCACTCAGCCTCTTGTGACATGTGAGTCATAATACTGACCTTGGATTGTCACAAGAAAGTCAAAGAGGTGCCAAATGTAAAACCCCTAGCACAATGCCTACGTAATTCTACCAACATTGAAGTCCTCCTTCTTCCTGTGAAGAGCCAGGGTGCCTGGATTCCCTTCCTGATGCCATTCAGCCTTCTTTTTAAACCCTTGGAGTCCATGTTATGGCAAGAGGCAGGATCCCCGGCTTGTTCCTCAAGTCCTACCTTTGTCAGACAGTCTGCTCAAGCCTCTGAATTTCAGGATGTTTCCAAGTTTTGTTTTATTTTATTATTTTTTGGTACCAGGAATTGAACTTGGGGGCGCACTTATTCACTAAACCACATCCCCATCCCTTTATTTATTTTTGATTTTGAGAAAGGGTCTCACTGAGTTGCTTAGGACCTCACTAAGTTGCTGAGGCTGGGTTTGAACTTTCGTTCCTCCTGCCTCAGCCTCCCTAGGGATTACAGGATTGTGCCACCATGCCTGGCTTAGGATGTTTACAATTCACTTAGTCCTTGCCCCTGCTGCTCCCCCCACCTCCTTGTGGAGGATGGAACCTAGGGTCTTGCATGTGCAAGGTGAGCACTCTGCCACTGAGCCAGACATCCAGCCCCAGTCTTGCCCTTTATTGCTTTTGCCTCTTGTCCAGAGACTGTTGCAGGTTTGTTCAGGAGGAGCCCCTGGTATTCATCAGTCTCAACCACTTGATTGAACCCCAAGAGGCATGAAGTAGGCTTATGAGGAATAAAAAGAGGAATCCCCTAGGGGTCTTGCTGATAAGAGCCAAAGTCTTAGTTAGCCAATGAGGCACCCCCAGAGCTGGCTTCTGATGGCTGTATATAAACAGGACTTAAAGGATGAAGAATTTGAAGTAGAGGAGAAGGCCTATCAGGGAGTCTAGAACCCGCGGACTGAATGGTGCTGGTAATGAGACTCGGGGTCTGAAGACAGGAGCAGCAGGCTCTGACATTGACTGCACCTGGGCCACATGGAGGCTGAGCCCTCCAAGGGGACCACCTTCTCAGCCCCACACAATCCCACTCGTAAGGGTGGAGCCCTCATGACCTTTATGTGATGGGCTTCTTGGCTCAATGCAGGAGTCCTGAACTTGAACCTGAGGACCGAAGTGATCCCAGCAAGCCATGTAATGTCTCTGAGCTTTGTTTTAGAAAAGTAAAAACAAAGACACAGAAATTATAGGTGGTCTGGAGATATAAATAAGGTCATGGTGGTGGGGGGGTGAGTAGCATAGAGCCCTTCTCTGTGTGTCAGCCATGAACCTGTAACACACAGACAGCAATAAATACCATCAAGCTCAGGTTAGGTCAATCCAAGTCAGGATGAAGGGTTTTCACGCTCGTCACTTTGGGATGTTGTTTTTTTTTTTTTTAATTCTCCAAGAATTGGGCATTGGTGGTGATTCTGAACCCCAGTGTGCTCTAGGGATCTTGTTAAAATGTAGACTTTCATCAATATCGTTGGCTGGGCTGAGTTCCAGGGTGACGCCACACTGCTCATCAGAGGACCACCCTGAGCAGTGAGGGGCCAAGTACCCCTGGGACTCAGTCCTCTGATAGCTGGCTTTCCCAAACAGTTTTATGTTCAGGATTTCCTAAAAACCACCTACTGCAACTTCTCTTTTCTTTTGAACCGAAAGCTCACTTCTTCAAGTCAGAATTGCCAGGGAAGGATTTCCTCAAGCAACCAGAATAGAATGGCGGCTGGGAGGCCAGGGGAAATGACTGCTGTGATAAAAGCCATCCCTTCAATCAGTCAGCAGCTGACCCCGGCTCACAGGAGGGCGCTAGCCTGCCAGACGTGGGCATTTTAGGTGCAGCACATTCTCATTCCAGAGCCTTATTGGTTATTATTGTTTTGTTTTGATCTTGTGTCCCTTGAGAGTGTGCTCAGTCCTCAGCCCCCGAGAGACTTTTCCTTATTCTCTTTTCTTTATTCTCAACCCTCCAAAGCCCCCTTGGCTTCCACTACAGCATTCGTCTCTATCCTAACGCTGGTTTGGCTGTTCCTGGCCGTCTTTTACAGGGGCCTCCTATAGACCATGACCTCTTCCAAGGAAAAGGTAGAAACTTTTGATCTTTCGTATTTTAGGGGTCTTAGTAACGATTGTAGTTACAAAATATAGTTCTAGTAACCGTTTCCAGACAGTTCTAGTGACAAATCACTGGTTTGTTGAAACAGAGACCTTTGGCTAATTCTCATTTACTTATTTATTTTTTAGGTACTGAGCATTGAACGCAGGCACAATTCACTACTGAGCCACATTCCCAGCCGTTTTTATTTTTGATTTTCAGACAGAGTCTTGCTAAGTTGCTTAGGGCTTTGCCAAGTTGCTGAGGCTGGCTTCGAACTTGTGATCCTCTGGGATCATAGGTGTGCACCATGGCACTGGGCTACTGATCCTCATTTCATGCTTAAAACAACCTAGTCTGTTTTTGCCGTCTCTCCGTTTTTGTAGCTGTGGCAAAAGCAGCCCAGAGAGGTCCAGTGATGGGCCTGAGATCCCCCAGTCCTCAGGTGGGGGATTTGGGCCTCCCGAGCAGGTGTGTTTATTTCTACTTTTGGAAACTTCCCAACCTCTTTGGGATGTCCAAATGAGTAAATGCACACACAGTGAATTTTGTTCACCATTACCTGTAAAGTGGATGTGGCTGATTAGTTTTGGCCAAATGTGCTGATATCCTGAGTCATGGTTCCCAATTCCGGTCTGCGGGTCTGTGTCAGTTCAGGACCAAGTATTCATCAGTCCTTGGTGTGAGGAAACTAACAACATAAAATTAAATTTCTTCAATTCAAGAACTACCTTAACATGGCATAATGTCCATTCTCTGTTTCATAGTAAACCACCTTGCTTTCATGAAATAATGTTGATAGTAATCGGCCCTGGTGGTTGTTTGAGGCTTCCTTTTCTTTTCTCTTCCCCTGCCTCCCTCCCTCCCTCCCTTCCTTCCTTCCTTCCTTTCGTTACTGGAGATGAGCCACTTTATTAATGAGCTACATCCCCAGCCAGCCCCTTTAATTTTTTATTTTCAATAAGGATCTCACTAAATTGCCCGGGCTGGCCTCTGACTTGTGATCCTCCTGCCTTAGCCTCCGGAGTCACTGGGATTACAAGTTTGTGCCACCATGCCCAGCATTTCAAGCATTCTTACTTGGCAAACCAGACTGACCATACTGACTTGGAATCCTATTGTTCTTTTTTTAAGACTCTATGAAATCCCAGTGTCTGGGCATGACTACACTGGAGAAAGCAGAAAGCCATAAACAGGTGAGTGTCTGTTTGAGAGTAAATGGGCAGGCACCTTTAGTGGGTGATTTTGAGAGTGCAGTAAAAATTCCTGCTCATAAATAGCCCTCTTCCCACCATACCCAGTTTATTCTGAGCAGCCCTTGTTTTATAAAGCCAAATCCACTAAAGGAACCCTCCCTTTGATTTGAGCAAAATGGCTGAGAACTTTTTCTTTTAAGTGGGCCCCTTGTGAGTGTGGGCTGGATGGGAAAAGGACCCCGGGTGTCCCACTCCTTTCTTCCACCAGCAGTGTCTTAGTCTGTCTGGGTTACTATAACAAAACGACTTAGACCAGGTTAATTATTGCTCACAGCTCTGGAGGCTGGAAAGTCCACGGTCACGGTGCTTATAGATTCAGTCTCTGAGGAGAGCTCATTCTGTTCTGTAAAACAGTGCTTTCTTGCCCTGTCCTCACATTGTGGAAGGGACAAACTAGCTCTCTGGGGTCTCTGTTTTGAGGACACAATCCCATTTATAAGGGTGGCACCCTCATGACCCAATCACCTGCACCCCCCCCCCAGCCTAAGGCAGTGAACATCCCAATCGTCAATTCAGTTTTG
>NW_026000068.1:12150819-12180328 GCF_001458135.2 Marmota marmota marmota
CCTGCCCCCCCCCCCCCCGCAAAGGCTGAACCTCCAAATGTCATCATTTTGGGTTTAAAATTGGATATTCAGACCGTAGCCCAAAGACTACTTACCTTTCTTGGAAGCAATAGAAAATTCCTGCTTAAAGAGTCTCATTTATAGAAGTTTTGAGCAAGGCAGCAATAATTTCTGGATAGAGTGATGGGTAAGAGGTGAGGAGAGGGAGGAGAATAGAGTACTGCGTAGGCAGGCCAGGGTCTGTAGCTGAGGGAACAGGGCTTGCAAGAGTTTCATCAATAATGGGGACACCCAGAGTGAAGATGAACAGACAGAGGATAAAAATACGGGGAAGGCAAATTTCACCTGTTGATCTACCTTGAAGCAAAAACCCAATCCAAAATAGACACAAAAACCACACACACACACACCACCACCACCACCACCACCACCACCACCATCACTACCACCACCACCACCAAACTCTCATGAGGTCATCACAAATGGGCCAGTTTCTACGTAGAAGTAGCAGATGAGCTGTTGGAATTCCTATAGTTTCTCTAACTCAGAAAGAGTAGTGTCACAGGGCTGCCTCTCTCGCTATCATCAGGTGATTGGAATGACAGATGTGACAGCTATAGGTCATACCAAGTGTTCCCCTGCCCACACTTCACATCACCCAGCCCGACAGAGCAAAATTAATCTGGTGCCACAGCTACAAAAAGAATATCATCATGTAAGTGGTAGCTCAGAAGATACACTAACCAGTGATGCACTAACCATGACCCAGGGAGCCTCCATGTGGGCCGGGCTGACCTCATCTTTATTGTCCCCCAGGTGAGTCATGAATCATTGTACCCTGTAAACTTTTGACACATTTTATAGCCAAAAGCATTTGCTGCCATGATAGTAAAATTGCCCCTCATTGCTAAGTAGCTCAGAAGTTAAAAGCCACCTTTATGCAGTAATGATCTTTAGAGCCGCATTGGAAAGATCGTATGTGATTAAAGTCTCTGGGACTATGTTGCAATGTAATGCTGTAATGGGTTTATTGTTTCTGTTGTATACTGGCTTTTTTTTTTTTTCCTGAACCAGTTACTGTGGAAATTAGTGACGGTCAAGTGTCAAATCTGGTAATGTTCACATCTATCTGTTTTTGATTAATGATAGTTGGCAAAAGAGATAATAGTCCAGGAATATCATTTCACTGTGTGACAGACGTGATCCAAGGATAGACACCAAATTTATATTGTGTTCTTGACTTGTAGGGGAGGGGGGGATTGAAGCATTTGTAGATTTTGAATATAAGCAGGTCTCTTGAGTTCAAAACACCAAGAAGATGCCCTCAGGATCTGCCTCCTTGGCGTGCACTTGAAGTCTGGCAATATGATAACAAGTCAGAAGGAACTCCTGTTCTTTGTGGGTTCATAATCAAGAAGGGGTATGAGAGTCTTTTGTGCATAACTCTAGGAAAAGGTAAAAAATGATGGAATGCTGCAGAGATACAGAGGAAGCCAGAAGAGAGGTTTCTATCGGCTGGGAAGGATAGGACAGCTTCGCAACATGTAGGGTTTGCATTGAACTTTCAGGGATGGGGTCCAGAAATACTATCTAAAAGCATTTCTTAGGCATTAAGTAGGGCAGATGGAGACGTAGTGCATTTCTTTCAGATGAAACGATGTGTGTATGAAAGCACAGGGTTTTTTCTGTGGGATCCTCTGGGGCAGATGAAACATGGGGTTTCCTGTGATGCCTATTGCAGTGTTTTGTTGGAAGACAGGATGGACTTAGACTCTGAGCAGCTTTGAAAATCAGACCCAAGAGTTTGATTTTTATTCTTCACGTTATTGCTGCAGACGGACACTTTTGTTTGCCTATCCAACAGGTACTATGCCCTTTTTTCTTTGCTAACAGGGCCATAATGATCATGAACTTCACATTGTATAGTCCGGGAGGCTTTATAAAGTGTTTTTGCAGGTGTTTGGCTAGAAAAATGGGGCAGCAGGCTGATTAGTCCTTTATATAACCCCGGAGACAGAATGGAAAGATTTTTAGACATCTAAGAATCAAAAGGAAGGCTGTGAAGACTGGTAGAAGTAGGACACACCTGAAACCCTCCAGAATAAAAAGCATGCTCAGAAGCCACTGCACAAAGTCCCAGAAAGACAGCTGCATCCTGATTGTGATAAATGATGCCAACACATTTATTTCAATTTGCATCGTTCTAATGGACAGCTTAACTCCACCACGGAACTAAAAGGGTGGGTGTATGGTTTCTGTTCCCTTCATTGAGGAAATAAGAGGAAGGTTCTTCCTTGAGCCTTCCAAGGAAGCAAAGTCCGGCTGCCACCTTTTTTTTTTTTTCTCCCTCTGTGAAAATAGTAAGTTTATTGGCTTAAAAATGAGTGCATTCTTCTTGTATTTTCAAATGATTTGCATACTTCATTTTATTCACCCACACAGCAGAATCATTGGAAATGAGAAGACAGAAGAATGTATGGCGTTTATACAGTCTACACTGCTGCACAGTCAGTGTAGACCAGCCTGGGACTCTGACGGCCCTGGATAGGCAGATGAGCTGTTCGCTTGGAAGGCTTTAAATTCTAGTATCACTCCAACTCCTGGGGGACACTGGGCTTCTTGGTCATCTGCATCCTTAGGACAGGACAGGACTTCAATGAGAGAGCCTAAAATGTCTCAAATAATTGTAAGCATTTCATGGTGATTCTCCATAAAGAAGGCTCAGAGGCAGGAAAGTCACCTGCTCCTAGATCTCTTTTTATACACCATTATGGTTTAAATACTTAAAATTTATTTTAGACAGGGTCTTGTATAGCTCCCTGGGGATTTTTTTTTTTTTTTTTTTAACAGCTAGGAGCTGGCACGGTGGTGCATGTCCATAATCCCAGCAACTAGGGAGGCTGAGGCAGGAGTGTGGCAAATTCAAGGCCAGCTTCGGCAACTTAATGAGGCCCTGTCTCAAAATAAAAATTTAAAAGGGCTGGGAATGTGGCTCAGTGATTAAGCATTCCTGGGTTCAATCCCCAGTACAGAAAGAAAGAAAGAAAGACAGGAAGGTATCTGGTCAAATGAGTGTTTGTGGAACGCCTGGCCTGCTAGAAAGTTCCAGTTGGTCCAGTCCTATTGCCACTGCATTGTACAACATGGGCCCCTATTTGGGACGTCTTTAGAACCTGTGAGAAATACTCTAGAAGCCCCTCCTGGATGGCAAGCAACACTTTTTGAAACAGGCTAAAGTTGGATAATCAAGTGAAGAGTTCCTCCTTGGGCACCAGCTGAGGGGTGGCATTAGCAAGGAGACTGAGCTCTAAGGCTAGGGGCCAACCTGGAGAAATGGCAGCACCTCGCACCCCCTCCAGTTCTGAAGAGCAAGCTCCCACTGAAGTCGAAGGCGAAGTGCATTTGTGGGCGAAGAATTAGAAGGCTCTCTCGGGTGGAAAATATTTTACATGCTCTTGCTGCAGCCAAGTGCCTCAAGGAAAAAAGTTTAAAAGAAAGGAGTTTCCACAGTCTTCTGCCTCAGGGTGTTTTTGAGGACAAACACATACAAAGACAATAGGTACTTACTAAATTCTGCTTTCCTTCTTCCTCTTCCCTTCTCATGAAATGGGAATGGAGTCTAACATTTCAGGTGCCACACCCCAAAACGCCTCTTCTGGTTTCTTCCGAGGTCCCACAATGAAACCAGGACACAGGCAATACAGCTGCAAGAAGACAGGCCCACAATGTATTTCTGGAGGAGGAGGCCTTAGAGTTCTGGTGAAATCCCATGTTCCAAGTCAAATATCACAGCATCTTGATTTTGGCCTTGCAGCACCCAGATCCCTGAAGAATAAATTCCTGTTGTCACTGAGTTTGTGGTAATTTGTTAAGGCAGCCCTAGGAAACTAGGGCAGGGACCAAACACTGCAATTAAAAGATGGGGATTATTGTGCTGGAGGAGAAGCAACTGCAGGCTGTTTATATGACCTATACTTTATTCTTTTTTTTTTTTTTTTTGAGAGAGAGAGAGAGAGAGAATTTTCAATATTTATTTATTTTTTTAATTTTCGGCGGACACAACATCTTTGTTTTTGTATGTGGTGCTGAGGATGGAACTCGGGCTGCACGCATGCCAGGCGAGCGCGCTACCGCTTGAGCCACATCCCCAGCCCTACTTTATTCTTTTTATGTTTTAAAAGAATGTTGAATATAAAATAAAATGGAGAATAAAAAAGTGCGGAATAGTAGAATATGGAGAATGGATTCTCTGCCATTGCAACTTATTTTTAAAAAGTACATGTTTCCTTTCTCTTCCCCTCTCCCTGCTCCTCCCTAATCTCTCCCTCTCCCTATCTCAGGCAGAGTTACCTGTCCTTGAGTACACACCCATCATGCAAATTTTGGGTATGGTACCAGAAGATCTCAGAAATGAGTATCTCCCAAAATAACAAGTGAATCACAACTCCAACAGAGAATGTAGGCTTTGAATTGTCTCTTAAAAAGCCCCCTGTTCCCCCTGATGGGCTGGGACAGGGAGTCCCCTGTGTTTCTCCTTTGCTGGCAAAGCAATAAACCCACTTTTTACTTTTTCTCAAAACCATGTCCTCCTTATTGGATTGGCATCAAGGACAAGGACCGAGATTTCAGCAACAAAACCAACAGAGGCTGCTGTGGCTGTTAGTGTCAGATCAAGCTGACTTCAGGTACGGCCTGTCAAGAAAAAGAGACGTTTCTTATGGTGAAATAACTGGTCAATAGAAACTCCCCAGAGTCCTGAAGTGTGCACAACTAGTAAAGTAGCTTTAAGCCACTTGAAGCTAAAGGGGTAAATAAACAGACCACATTGTTGCTGTGGTTTTAAGAAAAAGGAAAAAGACGACTTATTACTTTGCCAGCAAAGGAGAAACACAGGGGACTCCTGTTCCAAAGGCTGTGATTCTGCCCATCAGCAGGAACAGGTTTTTTTTTTTTTTTTTTTAAAGAGGTGATTCAGAGAAAATAAAATTAGGGAGAAGAGAGATCAGGAAGGAGAAGATCAAGGAGGAGAAGATCAGGGAGGAGAAGGTCACAGAGAAGGTTGGGTAAAGAAAAAAACCATGTAGTTTCAAAGTCACAAGGGATACAGTCAGAGTATCAAGTGAACCCCTACTACCCCATCATTGCTACGATGTTCACAGGGCTCCTTTCTCAGTAACTGATAGAATAAGCAGGAAGAAACCAAATTCACTACACAGAAAGGATTTTGAAAAAATTTGAGCCACAGGACTGACCAACTTTATCTTAATGACTGACATCAATATGTAACAGGGGTCCACTTTCTGCATTGAATACGGCCCTGGCTGTCTGCCACTGTGACTGATTCTTAAAACTCACTTGTTTCTTTCTGTCCTCTCTCCCTGCTCCTCTCTAATCTCTCCCCATCCCTAATTTCAGGGGAAACAGGATTACTTTTCTTCCCCATCCTAGGCCAGTAACCTGTCTTTAAGCACACGCCCAAGTCCACAGGAACAAAGTAATTCAGACTTTGGGGATAGCAGAAGATCTCAGGAATGTTTCTCTCTCAAATTAACAATGGAATTACAACTCCAGCAAAGAATGTGGAAGGCAGACTTTGAAGCACTTCTTTAAACCACGCCCCCTTTTCCCTGGTGGGCAGAATCACCCGAGTCCTCTGTGCTTCTCCTTTGCTAGCAAAACAATAAAACTTGTTTTCCCTTTTTCTCAAAACTGGGTCCTCAATACTGGATTGGCATGGGGACAAGGACCGAGCTTTCAGCAACAAATTGAGCAATGAGATCAACCACTGCAGAAACATCTCTCTAACCTCCAACAGATAAACGGCCATGGCACTGTGTCTTCCCAAACACTGACAGATTTCTGATCTACTTTACTGTCAAGGAGATGCCTCTTTGCTCTAGTGAAACAGACTGTCTATAAGGACTCAGGGATCGCTGGCAAGTTACCCACTTTATTTCCTATTCCCCACTGTGATGGTGGATGACATTAGCACCACCCAGGAGGGAGAAAGAGACTAGGACACTTGTAGGAACTGAGAGGTGAAGAAATATATAAATTCTGCAAGATCAGAATTAAATATAAACATTGATTTGGGAGAGCCGTGGGGAATAGTGGTCAAGACGACAAAGCAATTTGAGCAATGTAGCCGAAGAGATTGATAACCAAGGAGAGGAGTCAGAGTCCAATCCAGGACGGCCTTGCTCCTCTCCCTTGAAGCAGGGCAGAGGGGAGGCTGTAAAACAGAAACTGAGATAAGGTTTGGGCCTGTGGAACATTAAGGGCGGGCAACTCAGGGGCTGAGAATGTGGACTTCGGAGTCGCTGCCCGGGTTTGAGTCTAGATCCACTCCTTGCTGGTTGTGTGACCTTGAAAAGGGTCGTAGCCTTTCTGAGCCTCATCCTCCAATGGAAAAGCTGAAATCACAATGGTACTAAGTCATGAGGTTGTTGTGAAGATCCAACAAGTTGACCAGGGGGTTCTGCTTCAGTCTTCAACTGCTTACTACTTCTGGGAGGAAGCGTGAGTGGGGGGAACTGCTCCAGATGCCCATCCATGCCCAGCAGTGGAGGATGTGGGTGCAAATGTTACCGCTGTTGACCGGTGACGAGTTCTTGCTTCCCCAATGTTGAAGAATAACACCAAAGAAGCACGCCGAGGCAAGGTCAGAGTAGAAATTAGAAGTTTATTAAAGGACAGCAGAAAAGACTTCTCCCGGAGGAAGAAGGGGACCCAAGAGGTGGAATCCGTGGAAGGGATGTTGTCTCCCCTTTTTATAGTTCTTTCAGTGATGGAATGTAGGTGGGAAGGCCCGCGGGGTGGGACACAGGTGGGCCAAAGAAGTAATCTGGTCAGGAAGGACTTCTGAGTCAGCACCTTTTTGCTGGGGGCTGTTCATTGACATTTCTTTGAGGTGGACTTTGGCCTAGGGCCTTTTCAGGACTTCATTAACATTCCATGAGTTGTCCTGCGTTTCCCGGAATCATTGCCAGCATGGCCTCCATTTTAGATTTCACTTGGTATTAGACCCGATTTACCTAACTACACTGACTACCTAACTTTAAATCTGGCTTCACAAAGGTGAGAGCAGTTTAGAGGCTCCCTGGTCAGTGGACCTCTGGACCATCTCTATAGTTTCAGAGAGCCCCAGGCATGTGGACTCTGGAGTATCCCCGTCCATGATCCCCCCCACCCAAAGAGTAAAAACCCACCCTGGGGAACCCTTCACTAGGCTTAGTAGGATCCTCTGTCACCTTCCCTTCAGTTGACACTGTTGGTGTTTTAAACCTAAAACTCCCCTCCCCTGATTATGAAGGCCCAGAATAATCGCAGCTTTATTTGTAATAGGTAAACATTTTAAACACTGTCAGTCAACAAGTGAATGGGTAGGTTAAGTATGGGATATTTGTTGATGAATACTCATGAGCTGGTTTGACACAGAGCACACGGAAGCCTCATGGTTAGTGAAGGGTAAGCTAGAAAAAGGAACACTTTTACACCACTGGTGGGATTGTGAATTATGGAAATCAGTGTGGACATCCCTCAAAAGACTAGACATGGAACTGAAAAACCAGCCTCTACCTCAGAGCAAAGCCTGTCTAAGGAAGGGGGCATGATCCTTGTCCTTGGAAAGACCCATGGAGTACTCCTAGACACATACCCACCCTGCTGAGTTGTTTATCTACAAATAACAGGAGAAATCTGCTGCTCAGGTGTCCCTGACTCAGTCAGGCTAGGTGGGGACCCATAGCAACCCCCTAGCAGCCACCAATCAGCATGAGACAGGAAAATACCTGGGATGCCAGATGACCTTCCCAGTAGTTTATGATGGTTGATAACATGTTGGGAAACCATGGAGTTCAGCAAGTACACCTCTCATGGCTTAAACCAATCAGTTCAAACGAATTCCCCTCTTGTACTAACCAATCACCCTTACCCATCTTGTTCCCGCCAGTGAATGTGCTAATCATGTTTTAGAGTTGTTTTATGATTTTCCCGTGGTGTGTGATGATTTGCTAAGAGATGCTATGATGTGTGTGAAGTCCCTGCCTTCCCCAAAGAGTGTATAAAACTGCTGCAAATCCTGGGCTTGGGGCCTCTCAGCGCCACCGGTTGCTGTGTGCACGCAGAGACAGAGCTAGCTCACAATAAACACCTCTTTGCTGCTTACATCCATCTTGGTCTCTGGTGGTCTTTTGGGGGTCCTGAATTCGAGCATAACAGAACCACCATATGTACCAGCTATACCACTTCTTGGTATTTATCCCAAAGAATCAGTCCTCATACTGCAGTGCCACATGCATACCAATGTGTATAGCAGCATAATTCATAATAACCAAACTATGGAACCAGCCTAGGTGTCCATCACAGATGAATGGACAAGGTAAATGTGGTATATAAACACAACAGAGTTTTATTCAGCCCTAAAGAAAAATTAAATTATGTTATTTGCAGGAGGGCTGGGGATGTGGCTCAAGCGGTAGCACGCTCGCCTGGCATGCGTGCAGCCTGGGTTCGATCCTCAGCACCACATACCAACAAAGATGTTGTGTCCGCTGAAAGCTAAAATCTCTCTCTCTCTAAAAAAAATGTTATTTGCAGGAAAATGGATAGAACTTGAGAGCATCATGTTATAACAGGGGTTTCACTTGATGCTTTGACTATACCCTTGTGGCTTTGAAACTTACATGTTTTTTTCTTTTTCCCAATCTTCTTTTCCCTAACCTTCTCCTTCCGGATCTCTCTTTTCCCTAATCTCATTTTCTCTGAATCCCCTCTTTAAGAGCCCTTTGTTCCTGTAGATGAGCAGAATCACAGCCTTTGGGACAGCAGTCCCCTGTGTTTCTTCTTTGATTACAAAGCAATAAACCTTTTTCCTTTTTCTCAAAAATCATGTCCTCATTATTGGATTGGTATCAGGGACAAGGATAAGGTTTCGGCAACAACATTAAATGAAAGACACCAAATTCAAAAGACAAGGGCTGTATGTTTTCTCTCATATGTGGAAGCTAGAGAGGAAAAGGAAAAGAAACGTGGGGGATCTCATGAAAATGAAAGGAAAACCAGTAGAGTAGAGGAAAGGGATGGGAAAGGGAGGAAGGAACAGAAAGGAGAGATACTGGGGAGTGACACTGGCCAAGTTACATTGCTACATTATAACTACGTATGACTACGTAACAAAATCCCACCATTATATACAATTTTTGTTCACCAATAAAAAATGTAGAAAAATAATAATAAAAGAAGAAAATAAGCCACAGTATGAGAAAAAAAATTTACAAAAAATTTTGAAGTACGCAAAGAGCAAGCAGCATTAGGGTTTTTTGGTTCAGTGCTGGGGACTGAACCCATGACCTACCTATGTGATAGGTAGGTGCTCTATCAATGAGCTACACCCCAGCTCTTTTTATTTTATTTTGAGACAGATTCTTGCCCAGTTGCCCAGGTTGACCTTCAACTTGGTGATCTTCCTTGTATCACCCTCTGAGTAGTGTATGAAAGAGGGAGCCTCTAGAGAAGATACGAGCTCAGACTAGACGGATGGGTACTCAGTAAGACGGGGTGGGACTGGGAACAAATGGGACTCAAGCTTCACCCAGGGCATTCAATTCCTTTCTTAAATGTCGGAAACAAAAACAACAGTTAATTGTTGGCCCCGGGGGAGGGCCGTTATTTTCCTGTACTTTCCTCTTTTTTAAAAGAAACCTTTCTTGGGGCTGGGGTGGTGGCTCAGTGGTAAAGCGCTTGCCTAGCATGCATGAGGCACTGGGTTCTATCCTCAGCACCACATTAAAAAAAAAAAAGAAAGAAAATAAAAATAAAGTTTTATTTTTTAAAAAAACCCTTTCATGCCCATTGTGGAAAATTCAGAAAATAAAAAGAATTTTAAAAAGTAACTAGTATTCAGGTATAATCATGTAATCACTTTACCCCACTCCGATGTGTGTGTTTGAAATGGCACTGTATATACAGTCTTGTAAGATGAGCTTGAGCATTATGTGTTTGTTACATTTTCTCATGACATTAAGTGTTCTTCAAAGACAAGGTTGTCAGCTTCTCTGCCCTCTCCCCCACTCCCCAGAAGCTTGCTGCGGGCTCCTGCCAAGCCAGCACTGTCGTCCTCCAGCTGCCACTGTGACCATCTACCATCAACCACCATGAGCTGTTCTTCTGCATTTACAGTGTTCCGGGGACCCTGGCCAAGCAGTGCCTGGAGGTGGAAGGGACGATGATCAGTAGGACAGAGGGTGACGCCAAGGACTCCCTCGTGGTGGAAATGCTGGGGCTCAAGTTCCCAAGAGGGAAGGTTCTCAAGCTCAGTGACCACTGCTGCTGCAATGCTGAGCATCGCTAGCAAGAAATCCGCTTCAGAGGACAACCGACAAGAAGCACATGGAGGGAAGAGTACCTGAAATCAACCAAAGGTTTAGCTGAAGTCTAGAGACCAGACAGTGGGAAGACTCCTGACAGAGGCTGCGGAACAAAATAGTGCATCCTTGTTAACTTCAAAACCACCTGATGGGCTGGCACAGTGGCACATACCTATAGTTCTAGTGGCTTGGGAGGCTGAGACAGGAGGATCGCGAGTTCCAAGTTAGCCTTAGCAATAGCCATGTGCTAATAAGCAACTCAGTGGGACCCTGTCTCTAAACAAAATATAAAATAGGGCTGATAGGGCTGGGGATGTGGCTCAGTGGTTGAGTACTCCTGAGTGCAATTCCTGGTACCCCACACCCCAAAAGACAAAAACAAAAACAAAAACCACCATATGGTTGTTGGTGGAAATGAGGATCCGGATGTCACGGCTATTCTCTGGGGTGACTGGGACGATGGTATGGCTCCATGTAGGCTTTTCTTTAAGGAAAAGGTTTAGAAATGGAAAGATGTGAGCAGATTTGGCAATTACTTTGGATCTGTCACCTGTCATTACTGGTGGCTGCTTGTCATCCACATGTTGCCAGGCTCAAGACAAACAGGTCTCATCTAGCACTGAGCTCTTCCTTTATTTTGACCATGATCGATTTGCAGTGGATGAATTGCTTTTAAATTAAAAAAGAAGTGTCATGTATGTTGTCTAAAAATAAAACACATTTAAATCACCCAAAAGATGATTATTAGTGCTTACAAAACAATTCCTCCTTTGTACATACTAAAATCTATTCTGTTATTTGTCCACAGCTGGACATATACACTGTTTCCACCTTCTGGTCACTTCAAATAATGGGGCTGTGAATATTGTATATTTCTGATTATTTCCTAAGAAGTTTCTAGGAAGAGAATTATAGTTCAAATGCATGTTCCTCACTTAAGACTATTGACATCTGTTGACAAACTGGTTTTGTAAAAGGTTAGAGCCCTTCACTCATTTGTCAGGAGTAAAAGAGATGCTTACTGATTTTAAGGTCCTTTAACTGGATATGAGGATTCCTAAACTCACCCCATCTCTAGGGCTAATTTGTTTTTCCTGGTCCTCTGGGCCTGTTTTTGTTTGGATTTCCCCTAGCAGTAGTTCAAAACTCAGGAAGGGCGTGGCTTCCGGCTGCAGCACAGCCTCAGTGGGCGATTTCCCTAATAGTTGCTCCTGTGGAAACCTCAGAGCCAGCCCCCTCTCTGTGAAGAATTCAGTCACTTCCAGTCACTAGGCTGAAGGCCCGTCTTGTCACCACTCACCACCTCCTACACTGTGGCTAACACACAGACTACAGTCTTCCTTCACAGAGGAAGGACAACCTGTTATTTTGTAGTTGTGGCTGTCTTGTATCAATAGGAAGCCGGGAACAATATTCTCAGCAAAAAACATGTTTTCCTCCCACGTGGCCATCTCTTTCTAAATGCAATAATACAGCTCTGAGGTTCACTATAATTGGCAAAAGTCCCTTCTAAATGAGAGCACCTCCCCATGTCCAAAACTGATTCTAGATAAGAGGTTATTGATGAGTATTATATGGATGAGTGTGTTTGTGGGGAGTGCTAATGGTTTAGTCCCAGTCTATTAATTTAGATATTAATTCCCAGGGTATTTGTAGAAATATCTCCAAACTATTTTAAGAGCACTTCATCTTGTGAGGCTGAATTGCTTTTAAACTTACACATATATAAAACAGGTATCATTTGTACACCCAACTGTAACATGATTTTCATGTATTCAACATTTTAAAGTAAACAGGTAGCTGCCTTTCCCTGTTCTCAGGATAAATCGCTACATTCTCACCATGAGCCACAGGCCTGCTTGGTTTCATTTCATGCGAATTCTCCCCTTCGGGCCTCCTTGCCCTTCTTCCTTGACCTCAATCACAGCACCTTTCCCTGGCCTCAGGATCTTTGCACATGCTGAAGCCTTGGTGTACAACAGTCTGCTTCCTGTTGGAGATGGCTCCTGACCGAGCAGATCCCACCCCATTTCTCTCCCTTACCCTGTCTCACTGGTATCATCAAGAAGGACTAGAACTTCACATCTTCAGGAAAGGGTGTCTTTGGAGCCTTTGACTACGTCTGGACTCTGATATATAGTATCGGAGCATCTTGCAGTTTTGCATGGGATGCTTTGTAGTTTGTGATTCTGTGTTTATCTGGGTTGGTGGTGTTTGATGTCTGTCTTCCCCTGGACGTGTGAGCATCGTGAGGGGAGAGACAGTCTTTCCACATGGGCATGGCTGCCAGCACCAGGACAGGTGGGCACGAGCTTGTGTGACTATTAGTACTGGCATTTTACTTTAAGCTTGTGTTTAGCCTGTGGGTTGTGTCTCCTCAATGACCTTAATGAGCCCAGGTCTTCTTTTTTAAGCAGCTCTGATCCTTCCCTCTGCCCCCCAGTCTTCAGTGAGATCTGGTGAAGCAATAGTGGCCAACCACGTAGATGAACAGAGGAGTTCCGGCCGTGGAGACCAGGGCTGGCTTGGACCCAGCCTCCTGTATGGGCGGGATGGAGGGAAGGAGCCACAGCTGGGGATCTGGTCCTTTTCAGATCGTCTCTGGCTCCTCTGCTAAACAACTAAGGGAAGAAAGGCCCCTGTTGGTGGGCCTGCTCTGGCTGTGTCTCTGTTGTGGGCAGGATGTTGTTGTTGTCCTTTCTGTGTCCTCACTGAATGACATGGAGCCTGTTTATTCTAAGAGGCTGCCGTTGGGCGTTCCCAGCTCCCCGGCCCCCACCTGGCCCAGGCCTTCATTACTCCTTGCCTTGCGCTGCCCAATTTAGTTCCCAGACTGCATCAGACCCCCCATCCCCCATAGTTGTCCCTTTTTAATTCAGAGCTGTCCCTGGAGTCCCCCCATCCAAATCACAGTATATTCATCTCAGTCCTCTGGCCTTCTGCAGAGAGTGGCTAAGTCAAAGGTCAGAAGCCAACTGAAATGCTTTTTTTTTTGGTACCGGTACCAGGGATTGAACCCAGGGGTGCTTAACCACTGAGCCACATCCCCGGCCTTTTTAAAATTTTATTTAGAGATGGTCTTGCTGATGTGCTTAGGGTCTTGCTAAGTTGCTGAGGCTGGCTTTGAACTCCTGTCTCAGCTTCCCAAGCCACTGGAATTGAAGGCGGCGCTACAGCGGCTGGCTAAGGTGCTATTCTTATTACCCTGTAGAGAATAAAGTCAATTCCCCTAGTTTGTCTGGTGCATGATGGATGGATGTCAGGTCTTTCTGCTCAGCCCTGGCTTAATCCTGATTTCAGTTTCAGTCAAGCCTCAGTCTCCTCCAATTTCTGGAAGAATCTCTCCTCAGGACACTGTCTAGACATAGCCAACAGCACTCGATTCCATCTTCCTATTGTGGAACAGTCAGAGGTGCACGAAGTTGGTTTTCTTCTCTAGACCATAAACTCCTTGAGAGCAGGGCTCCACCTTATTCATCTCTATACTGTGGTTTTTACAAATTGGGAACATACAGTGAGTAAATTGCCTTTAGGTTACACAACATCAAAAGGATTGTAAAGGATTTCAACTCAAAGCACTAAAAAGAATAATAAGGTATTTGTCACATAAATCTGCAGACAAAATACAAGGTACACAGTGAAGGTATCTTCTTTTGTAGAAACAATTTCCTTTTTGTATATGGTATTCCATTGAACTAGCTTGATGGTGTAAAGGGGACTTTCCATTTTCTTAAGGTTGGAGGAGGGATGTATGCTATCAGGTTAGGTTAATGACGTGCCCCTTCATGCACATCTCCAATGCGCAGAATGCACAGAGCTTCCATCTTTAGATGGACTTTGGTGCTTTTCTGTATGGAGGATAGAATTCAGATGTGAGGTCCAGGAGCTGCAGATAGGATCAGCTCTGGAGCGGTGACCTGGTTTTAGGTCTCTTTTGGGCAGGGTCAAGACTTGTTGCCTTCTCAGTTGCAGTTTCTGGGCCACAGTGTGAGGACACTCAACTCCTCATACTCAAGAACTGGGCTGACGCCACCGTCTTTCACGAAAACAGGTTTCACAGGGATTTTTTTTTTTTTTTTAAGCCAATGCCTGTCATATCTGAAAGTAGAAACTCACGGTGTTTAAGGGAGCCCTATCAAAATTATTTGGTAAGCGGCATGGCCGATTGAGGTTTCCACCTCATGTTTCTGGGATCCTTCAAGTTTTAGGTATTTTGTCGAAAATAATTTTTTGGCACTTTAAAAATTAAGTTCTATACATTTATAATGTCCAAATACAACTTCTTTCCTTTGTCAGTGACCATCTTATAGTCATAACTTTATCTTGTAGTAGGTGTTTCCAAGTTCAGTCACCAAACAATATGCAATATGGTTCTGCTGCTTCACAGATGACTTTCAAATTTCTTCTAATTATCAAAAAGTCAAAACAGCAATTTTGAATTTTAAAAAATCAGAAAAGTGTTGGAATAATAATAATAATAATAATAATAAATAATAATAATAATAATAAAATCTAAGTGTTGGAATATGATCAAGGATATGGGCTCCAACCTCAATGTGGAGTTCATTGAATTTGGTGAACTTGAGCAGGCTATTTCCTCCTCTGTAGAACTGAGACAAAGATGAGGGCCCCAACCCTCTCAGAGATGTGAAGTCGATAAAATAATGTATGGACACATTTTTAGAATGAAGGTCACGTGTAAGTTTGAATTAAGTAGTGAGCCTAAGTTGTCTTTTGGTGCTGTTTCTTTTATGCAGATAGATCCCTTATAAAATATTTCTATCTCAGTGACAGGTGAGAAGTGGCTTATCTGTCAAAACCATTCTCTAAAACTCATTTATCTTTTCCTCCTTCCCTGCCTTATCACCTTCACTTTTGGGTGCTGCAAAAATGGCCTCATTTTCAATGACAGATGCTATGTTAAGTTGCTCTGCGTGTTCCATATCCACCCCGACCCTTGGTAGCTACGAGCAGGTAGGTCCCTGTGAGGTTGCTTCTCAGCAGGATTTTCCCTCCTTCTGGCTGGCCTCATGGTTAATGGTAAACCCTGGAACTGCTTCAGAGTAAGGTGACTCTTCTTATTGGTGCGTATTAATTATGAATGATGAGTTTTGTTGTAGCACGTAGGCACATGACTGTAACATAATTGGAACAATTTCACTCCCAGTACCTCTCATTACAATCCTCTGCCCCCTCCTCTTGTCCCCTTCTTTTAATCTATGGTTCTTCCTTCTACTTTCATGACACCTTTATCTACCTCTTCCATCTTGTCTACCTTATCCCACTAAGTTCCACATATGAGAGAGAACATACAGTTCTTGTCCTTCTGAGTCTGGTTAGTTTAGCTTAACATGATGCTCTGCAGTTCTACCCAATTCCTGCATATCTCATAATTTCTTCTTTATGACTAAAACTCCATTATGAAGCAGAGCATGGTGGTACCCATCTGTAATCCCAGCATCCTGGGAAGCTGAAGGAGGACCGCAAGTTCCAGGGAGGTCTGGGCAACTTAGGGAGACCCTGTCTCAAAAAAAAGTGGGGGGCAGCTGGGGGGTGTTGCTCAGTGATCAAGCACCCCAGGGTTCAATTCCCAGTTGAAGCAAAAAACAAACAAAGCCTCCCTTGTGTATATATGCATTTTCTTTATCCATTCAGCTGTTGATGGACACCTAGGCACATTGCAAACCTTGGCTATTGTGAATTGTGTTGTGAGGAACATGGGAATAAGTAAGCTGATAGGGCAAGGCATTCTTGAATCCAGTTTTCCTTCATTATTTTAACTAGGTGCTAATAAAAATCAACATGTGGGTAACCTCTTATCAAACCTTAAGAAATTCTCGCCTGATTTCTTAGAAGTTATAGAGTGAGAAATGTCATTCTTGAGCTCTTTCTTAGGCTTGTGATTCTTGTCAAAATAGAGGTATTTGCCTTAAGGACTTTTCCAAACCCATTACTTTTCTATAAAAGACTCTCAATTGAAATAATACATTTCCTATTATGTAGTTACTCTCAATGCCGGAGACTCAAAATACTTGAAAAAAAATTTTAAATTCCTATTCAAGGACCATTTTAACCATTGTAAAATTCACAAATGGTGATATACAGTGGCTACTTTAATACCGTGCTGCCATATTAATACAATCCAGATGTAAAAAGAAAAGAAAGGATCATATATCTTAATAATCATCCAGTGCTCTTTTGGAAATGCCGAGTAATCTCTGGCTGGAATCACAGCGACAAGGGCATTGTTTGAAGAGCAGCATATGATGCCTAAGGACCTAGAAAAACTATGACCAAGCTTTCCCTCTAAACTGAAGGCACGCCACCTTCACATGGCCTTTGTGGGATGATGCTTCCTAAGGCCACATTGTCCCATTTGGGTTTTCTTGTATTTAAGTAAAAGAACCTGGCTTTAGAGGCATTCTCAAATAATCACTGGTGGAATATGGTATTTCACTGCCTCGCCCCGGCCCCCCAAGCCTGGAAAGCCCAACTTCAAAGTGTTCTAATCCAATCTGCTCCCTGCTTTGCCTGATCCATTGCAGCCACCCATCTTAGGGGAGATCTGAAGGCCTATTTGCTTCAAATGTCACCCCTCACTTGGCTAAAATGCTACCATCATTCAGCACACTATTTTGAGGAATTTTAGAAATTTGAAATATTTAAAATCGTCTTGTAGTGGGTGATTTATTAGCAATACTTGTAAAGAGAAGAAATTGCATGAGTCTATGCAAGTATTAGCTGTGTAGTTGGAAAAGGGATCCCTATAAGGGCTTGCTCTAGAAAAACAGGTTTTTTTAAAGATGACTTTTTTTAACTTTAAAAATGGTCGATAAATAAATGTTTAATTTTCTCTCCCCCTCTGGGGGAAGGACTTCCTGGACATTAGGAATATTTTAGAATTATTTAGTTATTTTAGTCTCAGGATGTTAGTAACTGAAATAATACAATCCAATAGGGAAGGAATCTTCCTCTCCAGCTGTAGCAAAAAGGGGTTGTGGCCTTTGCTCAAGATGGGAATGAAGGTAATGGTAATTGTATCACTGAAATACCTGATGCCCTTTGTAATTTTATTATGCATTTTAGCAAATGATTTGAATTTGTCCTAATATTGGTTGCTCAACTGGTATGTTTTGCCACAAGGACTAGGTTATTAGTGGCTAGTAGATAAGGAGGACAACTTAAAATTCCTCTGCAAACTGTCTTTCAGCACATGGAGAGATGGGCGTGCAGTCTGTGCTTGCTGGATGAGTCATACCAGATCCCGGCACTGAATATCTGTCAGCATTAAGGCGTCACAGACTGGGCTCTTACACTCCTGCAAACTAACACTCAAAGAGAAGCTGTCATGTGTGCATAATGGGACATAGTGGTGCCAAATGAAAAAAAAAAATCTTTTTAAAATTTCTGAGCTCGTACTTACACTTGTGTTACAATTTCATTATTTTTTTGAGATATGTAAGTGAATTAGCAATATTGAGGGGTATAAAAATTATCCTGAGAATGGCCTGGTGATAGTCAATCTTGGCAACCAGTGGTTATAAATAATTGCTCTAGATTTCTTCACTGTTTTCCATATCCCCTTCTTACTGATACTCTGAGTTTGTGAGACAACACCTCTTCTATTGGGCTTTGGTTTATGGTATATTTCCCTAAACAATTATTCTGTTTAGATCCCTAGTGTGTTACCAGATGTTACTAGTTGTTTCATGAAAAATGCTTTGCTGTATTAGCCAGGGTTATTCTAGGGAACAAACCAATACGATGTTATGAAGAACTTGGTTAGATGGAGCTGGCCCATCTGACTATGGAGGCTCGAAGTCCAAAATCTGTGATTGGACCAGTAGGCTTGGAACCTGGGTTCCAAGGAAATTGGAAGACAATTGCTGGAGAACCCCCTCTTGCTTGGGGAAACTAGCCTCTCTCTCTGTTCAGATCATGGGGAAGAGGCCACCCACATTATGCAGGGCAAACTTCTTCACTCACAGTCCACTGATTTAAATATTAATCTCAACCAAAAACACCAACCAATTTGATATATAAAATTAACCATCATTATGAAGAAGGAGGTCAGTGGGGAGAGACACAGTGCATATTATGGCTCCTTTATGGAGGGAGAATCATAGTATACATCAAAACTTATTTGCACATGGAAGCTTCCCCTACTCCCTCCATGTCTTTTTTCCCCCTGTGAAACTGGATTATCAGTGGTTAGAGGAACATAATCAGGTTAAAAAAAAAGTGGTCTACGGAATGGTGTCTGTTCAGGCAATGGGAGATTTGGAGATTAAAGTACTGATATCAGTGTCCTTAATGAAGCTGGGAGCCTTGATGGGTTTGTATCCATTTGATTTGCTGGGTGCTCACCAGCAGCTGTGTCAGCTAATGCATGGGGCCAATGAGTGGGAAGTGGGGTGTAGAGATGGAGAGTGGATAGGTACAGGGATGTCTAAGGAGACTGAGGAGATCCCATTGTTGGTTTTGCTTCATCCCCTGATAAACCCAGTCAAGCAAAAGGCAGAGCAGAGGGGACATGATGACCACTACCTGATCTGTGTCTATAGAGGGTCCTGGGCTGGCATTCCATGCACAACTGGTAAGATGTGAAACACAGGTGCCGTCCTGAGTATCTCCAGCACTGGCCCAACATGAGCATCTGACAGAGACCCGAAAATAAGGAGAATCATAAGAAAACAACCTCACCTTTGCTGTGGTTTGGATGTAGCTTCTGAAATTTAATCTCTAGTATGAGATATTCAGTGGAAAAAATTTTATCTGATCCCTGTGTTTATCGATAAGGGCCTTTGGGTGGTGATTAAGATTAGATACAAAGTCATCAGGTGGAGCTCCCATGATCGAGCTGGTGACATTATAAGAAAAGGAAAAGAGACACACATGTGTTCTCCCTATTTCTTGCTTATGTGATGTCCTGTGTCACCTTGGGACTCTGCCACAAGAAAGCCATCACCTCAACCTTAGAGGTCCTCAACCTTGGACCTCTAAAAGTATGAGCCAAAATAAGCCTCTGTTCTTTATAGCTCACTGAGCATTCAGATGTTTCATTAGAGTAACAGAAAAAAAACTAAGAGAAAATTGGTACTGAGCAGTTGGGCTATTGTTAATAACAAATAACTGAAAATGTGGAAGTGGCTTTGGAATTGGGCAATGGGTAGAGGCTGAAAGTTTGGAGGGGGAGGCTAGAACAAATAAAAAATTCTGTACATTGACCATCACAAGTGATTCTGGTGAAGGTGGAAGACAAAGAGACAGGAAACTCCTCTCAGATGGAAATGAGGGCTCTATTGGAAATTGCAAGGGCCATTCTGGTTATACCATGGCAAAGAACTTAGATGCATTGTGTCCATGTCCTATGACTTTATGAAAGGTCAAACCTGAAAATGATGAACTATTTGTCTGTTGGAGGAGATTTCAAGACAGGAAAGGATCCAGGTTATGGCAGGGGTAGCATTGACTGCTTTGGTCGGATTGCCAGTGAGACTCAGGAACAAAAGAAGCATAGCAGAAAAGTTTGAAAATTTCCTAGCCTGGAGAAAAAGGAGTGTTCAGGAGAGGAGGGCATGGACGAGCACCTGTTTTCTAAAGAGATTAGCAGGAATGCTGGTCACAGGACAACTGGAAAAAGCCTCGGAGCATCTCAGAATTCTTTGAGGTTGCACTTCCCATCAGAGGCCCAGAGGTCTTCCAGGGCAGAAGTGTTTTATGGGCCGAGCCCGGGGCTCTCCATGGACTTAAAGTCTCCCGCCCCTCCTGTCTCCTCAGTGGAAGACCATGATGTCTACGTGGTGCTGGTTTTATGGATGTGCAAAATGCAAGAGTTATGGAGTCAGGGTGGCTCCCACCCGGATTTCACAGGAAATCCTAGGAAGCCATGAAGAAGAGAGATCCTGATTGGGTGATGTCTACTGGAGTCATGGGATTGGAGCCACAGCAGGGTCCCCAGTCAAGTACATACACATGCACACACGTGGTCCTTTCTCTTTCTATGTGATACTCTGTGCTACTGTAGACCTCTGTCAACATGAAGGCTATCATCAGACATGGATTTTCGATCCAGAAGAAGAATTGTGCCAAAACAAACTTTTTTTTTTTTTAAATATGTTACCCAGTCTCAGATATTTCATTAGAAAACAGAAAACAGATTGACAGCCATTATTTTTCTCCATTTGTATATCCATAGGCTTATAATATACATTTTAAAAAAATATTTATTTTTTAGTTGTAGTTAGACACAATATCTTTATTTCATTTATTTATTTTTATGTGGTGCTGAGGCTCAAACCCAGGGCCTCACATGTGCTAGGCAAGCACTCTACCACTAAGCCACAACCCCAGCCCCATGATATACATTTAAAAATTTTTAAAAATATATATTTTTATTTTATTCATTTATTTTTATGTGGTGCTAAGGGTCGAACCCAGGGCCTTGCACGTGTTAGGTGAACGCTCTACTGCTGAGCCACAACCCCAGCCCTGATGATATGCATTTTTAAGGCAAGAAAATAATGAATCATCTTTCATCCTATCATTCTGGAAAATTTGATGAGGGAGCGAAGAAAGACATGGAAATATGTTATTTGATAAAAATTTCCTGAAGCCTACATTCAAGTGTGTGGCAATCCTAGGTGAATCATGGAAAACTCTCAAGCCGCATAATTTAATCTGAAAACAAATGCTCAGTCTGTACAGTTAATCCGTAGATAATGATCATGCTGAAATAGATAATCACCTCATCAGGAATGTGATTCTTGGCTTATCCCTTTCTCATCTCCTAACTGCAGTCCTTATCCCTGGTTCTTAATGGCACAAGTGGGCACTGGGAAGAGTCTAGAGGAACAGGGAAAGGAGAGAGGTAGGGAGTAGATGATCGAGGGCCGAAGGGCTATTGGGTTTGGTTTGGAAAAGATGACCTTGAAAAGGACATCTCTGAAAATGTGACGTGTGTGCTAAATTAGAGAGCACAGGTTTCATCTACCACCAAAGTCTGGAGGGACACTGAAGGCCTTTGACCAGGAACGGTGCGGACACATATGCATTAAAATCATTCTGCTATCCACTGAAGTGTAGCTTAGTGGCAAGGGTGTGAGGATAGGTGGGATAGTCCTGGTAAGCTTTGTGGGTACCATCTCATACACTGAACAGGTACCTCACTGAGGTCAGGTACACAGGCCACCTATTTTACTGTAATATGGGCTTTTGAGACCTGCATTTCCTCATGCTCAATCTGTGACTAAGGGAATAATGTCAGTGCTAAACACAGTTTGCACTTTTCCAAATCTGCTCAGCCCCCTTTTCCCCTTCCTGACCAGGGAGGCCCAGGTGACAAACTATGCTACTACTTGATCTCCAGACAGTTAGCCGCTATGTCAGCCTCCTCTGGGTGTGATGTGATGGCCAGGCATCAGGGGCTAGGACAGCTGCAGCACTGTCTGTTCAGGGGACCCTTGGGGGCTCTGGATTTGCAGCTGCCACCTGGGCTGGGGGCAGGGTTATGACACAGCTAGAGGGAAGCAGAATTGCTATACACTGAAGTAAATGGCACCAAGGTAAGCCAGGAGACAAGAAGGTAGCTGACAGATGCTTGCCTCCCTCCCCTCCCCACCCATCTTTTCCGAGGTGCGTGGTTCCTGATGACCTTTCTGGAGACAGCTCACATGACCACCTCCCTCCCTGCCTCATTCCCCTTTCCCCTCACTCCTGCACACCCCAATAACCTTTAAGCTTTGTCTTAGGGCTGTTTTCTCAGGAACTAATGCCAGTATAAGAATACAGGAGTCATTTTTGTTCCTTCATGACATTTCTACTCCAGGAGAGCCAGAGTAGACAATGGAGTGGAATTAACACCTTCATCAGGAAGGATAGAAGACTTAGGCTCATCCGCGTCCAAGCAGCAAGAGTCTTTTGGGCTGCATTGTAAGAATTAATATAAGGGCCTGATTCTGCAGCATCCTTTTTGAGAAATGGGGCTCTGGGCCCATATACAGGGAGCCCATAGGCTCCCCCTCCTGCCTCCTCTGCATGCGTCTGAACTCCACAACTCTGCTCTGCATAAGGTGTTGTGAACATTGGCGCCCGGGTGTTTCCTTGCATTTTTAATAGACAGTGGTGTCTTCCAACCCGATTGAGCTGCCTGCCTGTTCCCTTCAAGTTATCTTCCCAGAAGCCAGTTATTGCTTTGGTGAGGACTCTGGTTACAAAGTCTCATAGTTGTGGGGTGGTCCTCCCAGCCCTCTGTAATTTTCATGCGTGACTTTTTTGAAAACGAACAGGGTACTCAGGAGCAGAGATTGCAGTGCAGCGGAAATGCTGGTGTCCCAAGGAGACATGACATCGAGACTTACTGAATGAACAAAATGTAGTCCAAGTTGTTCTAGGGATTCAGAAAGTGACATCTACATGATTATATGGTTATTTTTAAAGTTGTTACATTGTAGCTAAATAACAAACCATTTTCTGTTTGGCATCAGTCTTTCCTGGATGGTGGGGTAGGATACTATGCTTCCCCTCTGAATCCACTCTTTTCCGTTTCCAGTGTGCCCTGCAGGTCTGGCTGCATCAGTGGTGACTCTTGCTGTAGGGCCTCTTGTTGGGTCCAGCCAGTGGGAGGGAAGAAAATGATATTGGAGATGGCAGAGGGCCAAAGCAAGTGACCAGTCTGCGGTTCTCCTGGTCTGTGTGTTCACTTACTTCCTGCTGGATCTTTGACTACTGAACAACTTTCTCTGAAGGTTTGTGTGTTTGCTAACCTTGAGCAGGTGAACCAGTGAGCCAGCTTCCTTACCTCTTGTTAGAATTAGAAATTAACAAGGAATGGGGTGGAGTGGAATGGAATTTTACTATGTCTTCAAATAACAGAAGGAGTATTCTTGGCAAACGTGTATTCCCCAAGCAACATAACATACATTTGAAAATGTGCCATCTAAAACATAATCCAATCTGTTTTTTTTTTAATGATTCAGAAGATAACTTCAGTAGACAGCAGTGTCTCAAGGGTCATGATCATGACTAACAGTTATAATTGTACTAAAGATGTGTGGACAGTCTGTTTATCAGGACACTGGAGAGCAGCAGAATTTTCTATACTTTGGGTATAAAAATCCTTTATGCCTACTATAAAAATCCCTTATGAACACTGCTAAATTGCAAATAAAACAGAGACCTGGAAAAATGGTCATATCAAAGGACTTGCACTTTTAAATAAAGTCAGAAATATTTGTTGAATGTCTCCCAGGCTCCAGACATTCTTATGATCTGGTCCCTGTATTTCCTTTCAATTTTGGGGCAATCCAACAAAGTGGTTTTGTTCTGGCTGTTTTGTAGATGAGAAGTTCAATAACAGGATCATGGCCACACATCTGGTAGGGGACAGAACCCAGAGCAGAGGCCAGGCTTGTTAGATTCCAAAGTCCACCCTCCTTCATTAGACCAGTTGCTCCTGAAGGACTGTTGGGAGAGGATTAAGAACTCACAACTTGGCTCTTCTGAGCGTACATGGCTTGAACCGTCCTGGAGAGGTTACTCCCAGCCGGCTGTGGTGGCCAGAGCTTCCCTTTTTGTTCTTGCTTCTGGGTGGAACTGGTTCTTATGGCTTAAGCATTGGTCTGTGCAAAGGCTCAATACTCAGATATTCGCCTGCAAGACCATCCTTTGCGGTAATGGCCGGCAGTCACCAGGCTGCCAGATCCCAGGGCTGAATTTTTCACCCCAGGGGAGGGATGGCTGCCATTTTTCTGGGGAGTACCTGCAGGACTGCAGGTCGACTCAGGGAGCCCCAGGGCTGCAGGGGAGCTGTGATAATGAAAGCAATGCTTTTTACTTACTCTTGAAGAGCTGCCTCAAAGTAGCAGACCATACTCAGCAGGCAGAGGCACGCACGGCTCTTCATGTCCCATAATGAGGCAACAAGCTGTTCTATGAGAAGGCAAAATAAAAGCTTATTTTTCAATATTTTATGTTCCTCAGATGCAGCCCAAGTGCAATTAAATCCTGAAGGGCAACCCAGACCTGGAAAGTCTATCCCAGCTCTTCTGGAGGTGGTGGGCAGTGGGGACAAGCAGTGGCTAGGGAAGAGGATTGGATCCAGGAATGAGGCACTGGGGGTCCCCACCTGCACCTCACTTGGAGCCTGCTGTTGACAAACCAGCAAGGTGAGGTGGTCGAGTTTTTGAGAACTTGGGCTCTGGAGAGAGACTGCCTGTGTTCCTGTCCTGACCTTGGCACTTGCCTCTGTGCCTTAGTTTCATTCATCGCCTGTAGAATGGGAATAACAAACACATGTCTCCAGAGGGTTGTTGTGAGCCTTATTTGGGGTAATGTTTGTGAAGCATAAAGTACAGGATAAACTGCGTGTTAGTGACAGTTCTTACAATTCTCAATTTTCAGAGTCTCAGAGATGTGAATCAGCTTGGGTGAGATCACACAGCTGTTGAGTGAATTAGGGTTGGAACTCAAGTCTGCCCAAATTTAAAGCTGTTTTCTCACTTTTATACAGAAAAGAGTGACCCTGGGAGATCTGTTGTAAAAGTGAATGATGCCCAGCTAATGTCCCCTGGTGATATTTAGACCCAAAGAGGGAGAACTCTTTGGGTAACAACTTCTGATGCTGCCCAGGATAGGTGAGGGCATCAATGTCCACATCCTGGCAGTGTCCCGGGGCCAGGAAGTTAGACCAGGAGAAAAGAGAGACAAGTGTATTGTGCCAGATTCGAAAGCCAATATTGAAAACCAGTTCCAGGTGAGATTCCCCTGAGAGAATCCTTCAGACATGTGGCTTCAATGTAGGCCAGTTCCAAAATATTCTTCCCTTCTTGTTCTACCATTCTGTATTGGAAGTATTTGGGGATTGCTTTGCTGAGAAGGGTTGTTGATCATAGACATGAGCCATCAAGAATATAGGGAACCACAGTGCTATCAATACTTGTTCAGTGTGCTGTCTCCAAAACTGAGAATATTGGCTGCCATGTATTATGTGACCACTGACATTCATTACAAGAATGAAAGGGTGAATGAAGGAAAGAGGGTAAACTTAATGAATTGAAGTTTTGCGTGCCAGAGAAGAACAGAGAAGTGCTTCATGAATACCACCCGGGGTGAGCCAAATATGGCACCCAGGCCACTGGCTAGGAGACCAAAGCAGGGCAGGCATGTGAATAGCAGGTATTTTGCAAAGACTGCACACTTCCCCTCCTCCCCTTCCTCAGGGTGGGCATTGCATGTCAGGAAAAAGGACCCACCTACCCAGGGCCAGGAAGGCTTTCAAAATACAGGAGAGGGAAGCCCTGGAATACCAGTTTGTTACTTCCATGGGGCAGGGTAGCTGCTGGGCATCTCCCAAAAGCACACTGTGGGGGTGGAGGGGTGAGGTTGGTCTGGCAAGTTGGGAGGCTGTTTCAGTAATTCAGGTGAGAACTGAGGAGGGCTTGACTCAAATGCAGGTGGTGAGAACATCCTGGAGGTGGTGTATTCTGGATATGTTTGTAGGGAGGACCGTCAGCACTTATTGGACTCATCACATCCTGCCCTGAGGCCTTAGATGTCCCCAAAAAAAGTGAGTTTATAGTTTCCAGCTGAGAATGTTGGCCAGCCACCAGCAATTGCTAGGAACTGGCTTTTTTAGAATGACTGCTATATTCATTGTTTTTGAATTTCTGAGCACCATCTGTTTGGTTCCACGGTGTTTTTCTTTTCATACTTATTACAGATCTATTGAAATGGCATTGAATCCCACAATTTTGCACCTGGAAATCATTGTACCTTTTCCACTGATTTAGTTTTGCAGCTCCTCACTGTCCCTGTCTCTGTCTCTGTCTCTCCTTTGGCTATAAATGGCCACATATTTCAGAACCACACTGCCCTACAACTTTGATTCTAATGCAGGAAGGGAAAACTTTTGTGATTAGAGGTACCCTTAAATTGCATTAATGCCTCAGTTGGTCCTAATTCATGTGCTTGCAGGTGTCTGTGGCTCTGACAGAGACAGGGTGTGTGTGTGGTGCCAGGGATCCCCTTCATTCTACAGGTAGACTCTCACTTGCTCCTGAGCTCCTCCCATGAACCCCCTGGTTCTCTACTGGAACCAGAAAGTTTCCCCAGAGATTTGTTGCAAAGGCTGACAGTGTTAGGCCTGTCCTGCCTCTGGTGGTCACATTTACCTGCCAGCCATTATCTGCCCGTGCCAGGAATGTCACTTGAAGTAAGTCAGAGGGCATACCATGGTTGGTCTCCTTCCAAGAAGTCACTTTGGGCCCTCCCTTTAGGACTGCCTTCTTGCTGGTAGTGTCCTGTGCTCGTCCCAGCCTCCTGCTTGCCTCTGACCTGGGCTTTCCTGTTATCCCAGGGTATTGGCCCTGACTTCTGGCCTTGGCTTTGCTCATGTTCTGACCTGCACCTGTGAGTGCCACGTTCTGACTCATCCATAAGGACCTGGAAACTCCTCCGTGCCCTCCAGTCCAGTCTGGGTACCAGGCCTCTGCTCTTGCCATGACTCTTTCCTGTTGGTCCTGCTCTGTGGTGCTTCATGTCCCCCAGTGGCAATGGAGGCCATTGGGTTTGGCTGTCCCTAAATGTGCCTGTTTGGCTGAGGGAGAAGCTCAGGCCCAGTTCCTACGTCATTATGCAGAATGCTCCCTCTGGGCATCTTTCGATCATTCCACACCTGGACCTCAGAGTTTTGAGTTCTACTTCTCTTGTTATTCAACAAGTTTTGAAAACCCAACATTTTATTCTACATTCTTATTTTTTTGGATGAAACTAAGTAGCTTGATGACATCTTTTAAGCTGTGCTCATTGGCCCCTTTAAGGAGCGTGTGTGCTTTCTTGGGTACAATGGGAGTAAAGACATGCTCCCCTAAATACGGCATCTGTCATTTGAGAAAAGCAGAAGCAGGAAGCCACTTGCATCTTCCCCTTCCCCCTCCTGGGAGATGTGTCTTCAGTCTCTGATTTGAGGGAGTGTTTTCCTGCTATCCCTGGACCTGCAAGAAAAGAGCATTCATATCTTGAAAGACGGAGGACACAGAAGAATTGGGTTTTATACATTCATCCAATTGTACTTCTCCACAACCACCTGTTTCTTCATCAAACCTAGCATAAAAAAATACACATTTTTACTAGTCGTTTTACTTCTTAATTTCTGAAGTTTCCCATACCTCCTGGATAGTTACAGTAAATAAGTTTGTGTGCTCTTCTCTTGCTAATCTGTTTTCTGTTGAAGGAACCCCAATATGAATCTTAGTCATAGAAAGAAAGGGATTTCTTATCCCTGACAGGTACACCATCTGATTTTAGTATTTGTTTGTTTTCTGGAAGGTGGGGATTGCTTTTCTGCTTAAATTACCTTGTAACATAACTAATGTGACTAATTATGTTTTAATGCAAACAGGAATAGGCTTGGACTAGGTTAATGTTATTGATGATCATGATGAAGGTTTCTTTGTGAAAGAGAACACTATTAGGAAAAAGTCTAATGTGCTCCCTATGTGCTCTTTTTGGTAGGTAACCCAACCCCTGGTCTGGTCAAGGTATCTGCTTCTAGTACGGAACTCTGAGATAATTAAATGGTCAATTGGTGACCTAACAAAAATGCCCAAGGAAATTTAAACGATTATCAGTTTCTGACATCCAAAATAGGTTTTTGCTGCCAAATAATAGGCTTGAAACCCAAGTTCATTTTATAAAAAGGAAGGTATAAAGTGATCTTCAAAAATAATCATGATCTGAAACCTGCCTGTCTGTTCAGGAGTGACTTGGGAAAAGAGGGAGAAAAAGTCCCAGAAGGGGAAAAAAGAAAACATCTAGTGTGTTTCTGGAAGAGAATCCAGAGAAAGGACCACGTCCTTAAAGTTGGGAACACTGAGAGCTCGGGATTTTTAAAAATCAATTATTCATTTAATGTTTGGAGCTCCTGGAGGAGACGCTCTTATAGTTGGTTGGCTGGAAAGCTGGGGACAGCCCCATTGAAGTGATTTAGGAAAAGGAGTGGGCCAGGATTTTCTGTGCCCAGTTTTCTTCTGCTTCTGGGGTGTGGATGGGACCTAAAGTTTCCTTCATGCTCCAGCAGGAAGATGAAGAGAGAAGGAGGGGTGTTGGCAACTCCTGTGCTTATGAGAGATGGGGAGGCCAGGTCAGTGAAGAAGAAACACTGCGGACATGAATAATTCAGTTTGACTGGATACAGGGAGATCGTAGCAGGGTGTGTAGGAGCCCTTAACGAGACACCCTGGAAGGCTGTGCTTCAGGAACTCAATGATGGTCACCTTGGTTCTTGGAATAATAGAAAATCTTGCCTTCTTTTTCCTTCTGCTTCTATTTTTCTGATATTATTTTTTTAATGAGTAGTGTTCATTTTATAAAAAAGAAGGTATAAAGTGATCTTCAAAAATAAGAAAGGGGGTTGGGGTTGTGGCTCAGTGGTAGAATGCTTGCCTCACATGTGTGAGGCACTGGGTTCAATTCCTAGCACCACATATAAGTAAATGATTAAAATAAAGGTCCATCAACAACTAAAAAAAAAGATATACACCCCTTTAATATATAATTAATACATTAAAAAAAGGAAAGGCGATCATATTAGATGTTTTTCTGTAACATTTAAAAATTATTCCAAAGCCATCCTTATAATTTTATGGATATAAATCTCTTCTTTCTCGTCTCTTTAATGCATACATACAATTTTACACAAATGGAATCATGCATTTTGGTTCAATCTCCTTTTCTATTTTTCTTCTACCCTTGTGCACCCCATCTACAGCCCCCACCCTCTAGCTCCCCAGGAAAAGTGTTAACAATCTGGTGTGTGTCCTTTAGTACTATTTTCTACATAACCATTTATATATGACCATGCATGACTCTACATGTAGACTTGTACATATCATAGTCATATACATATATATGGACATTTAGACATAGGCATGTTTAGATACACTATAAGCATTTTTTTCTTAGATAACAAAGGTGGGATCACACTCTGAATATGTCCCTACACCTCACCTTTTGTACTCACTACCACCTTCTGGAGATACTCAAGGCCACTGCTGTAACTCCTATTCTCATTGCTTTGTGATTCTCTATGATGATGTTACATTATAATTCAATCATCCACAGGTGGGAGTTTTGAACATTCCCCC
>NW_026000068.1:12180413-12191864 GCF_001458135.2 Marmota marmota marmota
CCCCCACACACACACTTTTGATTGATGCATTTTGGTTGTACATACTGATAAGATTTGTTGCTACACCTTCCTACTTGTACACAATATATAATATAATAATATAATTTGAACAATACTATGCCCCAGCCCTTCCCACCTTCCTTTTTCTTGATTCTAGGAGATGGAGGCTATTTAGCCACTGTCATTTGAAAGTTTATATGCTCTATATTTCAAATAAATTAAGTTTATTGACCTGATTATGTTGGTATGCCTGGTTTTTATCCATGCATGTCTAATGACATTCAAACCAGCTATTCTATTGTAAGCATGAGACAATACTTTTTGGTTAATGTGAGTGTCATACAGTAACACTGTAGAATAATTAATCAACAAATATTTTGGAGTCTTAATTACATGACATTTAACTTCGCTTGAATTGGTGATTTGCCAGACTCTTAAATAGAACTTTCGCAATTTTCTGTAAAGGGATTAAAAATAGGCCAAAATCAAAAAGGTGGGGAATTCTATTTGAATTAATCAATTATTGGAAAAATAGGCCTGATCTTCACAAGGCAATAAAGTTTTTATTGTTTTATTAAAATTTTCACTGCAAGGATTGCATTTAGTATTTTACAGTCAGGTGTAGCTCATATCTGAGTTTTAGAGGTTAGTAAAAATAACCTTAGCTTCTCATTGTCAAACTTTCCTCATTCTCTCTAGCAATTAGCTTATGCCCTGAAGATTTGAGTTATAGGCAATCAACACCAAATTGAGATGACTCTCAATTATACATGTAAGTCTGTATGTTAAAAAGGGTACATATAACATAACCCTTTAATATATAATTAATACATTATATTTAAATGCAAATTTTAAATATTATATATTATATATGCATACATATACACATCTAAATCCTCTTTTAATTTTGAAGACCGTTTTTTAGAATTGTGAAATCTTTTTTTAAACAATAGATAAAAATTATACTTTTTATTTTAGTTTGCCAAGAGTTTTAGATCATGCTATCCAAGTACTAATGCAGCAAAAGGTGATTTTGCCTAGCTGAGCTGACTCTGATGACAGATTATAATGACTTCCTATCGTTTTACCACAGGAAGGCGAGGGTGTTAGCTTGTTACCTTTGCTTAAATGTCTACCTGTGGTTCCATTACAAACAAAAATTAGGAAACACACTCATCCACTGTCATAAACTTTGGACTATTGTAAACAAGTACATAACAAAAACATTTTACTCTTAAGCCTAAATTTAAAAGCAGGTGTGAGGGCAAAGAGGTTTGCTAATGTTGCACATGGGTCTTCAGGCTCAGGGACAAGGGGTAGTGTATGATGGATGAGATTGCTATCTAAAAAAAATTCCACTTTCGGGGCTGGGGTTGTAGCTCAGTGGTAGAGCGCTTGCCTAGAATGTGTGAGGCACTGGTTTTGATCCTCAGCGCCACATGTAAATAAATGAATAAAATAAAGATATTGTGTCCATCTACAACTAAAAAAAAAATTTTAAAAAAATTCCACTTTCTTTTTTGCAGGAAATAGAATTACCTGAGGATCTCTATCAGTCATTCACCTTTGGATGGAAATTGTGGCATCTTTGACACACAGGCAAGAGATGTAAGATGTCCGGAAGCCCTGGTGAAGTTAGTGGCTTCACCCCTGGAGAGTGGCAGAGTCCCCTTTGTAATTATAAGGCTTAATCACCACCTTTTCCCTCTGAGTGTTTTTTTTTACTCATTGCTTCTCATCTCCAAGGATGGGCCAGGAAGGTGAAATACAGACAGCTGTGGTGAGAGATTTGGTATGAGAGAACAGTTCTCCTCCACCCACACATCCTTACCCAGTGTGGGCTGAGTTCCGGCTGGCCAGCCTCTCCTGACCTCTGGGCTGACTCACCCCGTGCTTACCACCTAGTCATCTCCTCTGTCTCTGCACTGTTTGTCCAGGGGCAGAGCTGGCCTCTGGCTCACCAGCACTGGGAAGGCACCACTGTGCTCTTGGAGTCTTCAAGGGCTAGAATGGGAGAACTTTGTGACCATCCCTCTAGCCACTTGCTTCGTAAAAAGACGATGGAATCAGGGAAGAAAGTCTTGTGCCTTCCAGATGTGTACTTTCTACTCTACCAGGCTCACTCCACTGCTCACCTACAATTCTCCCTGTGAGAGGCCAATTCTTTTGGGAGTCAAATACCCTTTGGGAGAGTTGCCATCTTAGTCAACTTGAGAGCAAAATTGCCGGACGCCTTCTGCTGTGGTTTGATTATAGTTGTTCCCACTAAACTTATGCAGGAGTTTAAGCCTCAAAGTGTTTATCTTAATGGAACAACTTTATACAAACATCGCATTTAGAAGTGAGGTCTTTTAGAAGTGATTAGATTGGGCCCTTAGGATGGAGACCCCATGATTGAATTCTGGTGGTTCTAAAGAGAGAGGGAGAGGGACCACATAGACATATCCCTGTGCTCCACCATGATGTAATGCAGCCGTGGGGGCCTGTGCCAGAGCCTGTGCCATGCTGTTTAGACCTCCATCCTTCAAAACTGTGGGCTAAACAAACCCCTTTTCCTAATAAAGTAGCCTGCTTCAGATTATATTGTGACACTCTGTGTGTACAAACACGTAACAACGAATTCCACTATTATGTAAAACTATAATGCACCACCAATAAAAAAATAACAGCTCCTGCCTCAGGAATTTCATTATATTCAGTGAAAATGGGCTAATAACTTCTTAGGGAAGATGGCTTTAAATTAGGATGGGACTTTTGCTGAACTAGGTGACAAGATTTCTTCTGGGGCAGAGGCCCTTGCTTGGGGCTCTGCTGTGGACCAGGCTGAAAGTCTGGGAGAGGAGCCAAGAAGAAAATGGAAGTTGTCCAATTGCCTACATACTGTATTTTCTGTGTCCTTCTTCCTTCCAAACCTGCTCTACCACCAGTACCCACCATCACCACCCGAAGTCCTACTCTGGGCATTCAAAGAACATTTAGGTGACCGTTGTGTCTCTGACTGTACTCAGCCGTGTGCTTCTTGGCTGTAAGTTGCTCCAAAATATTATTAGTGGTACCTTTGGATTGTTGAGACTTCCAGATGTTTTAACTGCTTAACTCCTTCTAGCCTCCTCTGTCCCACAATATTTTTATTATCCCAGTGAAGGGAAGACTGACTTCCAATTCTGTATAATGTCAGGTTGTGATAACTTCAGCAGGATTGAGGAGAAATTACCTTTCTTTATAAATAGTTTAAATTCTGAATGGACTTAATTATTAGGGAATAATAAGCCCATAATAATTAGCCAATTTTTTCTTACTATAATAAAATGCCTGAGGCAGGCTGGGTTTTGCTTTTTTTTTTTTAATGGGTGCATTATAATTTTACATAATAGTGAAATTCACTGTTACATGTTTATACACACATGTAACAATATAATTGGAGGCAGGCTTTTTTATAAAGTGTAAATTCTGAACGGGTCTATATTTCTTTATTTGCTTCAAAAAGATCAGAAATTGAATCGCATTTTTACCTTCTTCTCTTAGAGCTTTCCAAAAAACAAAACAAAACAAACAAAACAAGCTGAGTGCGGTGGTGCGCGCCTGTAATCCCAGCAGCTTGGAGGCTGAGGCAGGAGAATCGCTAGTTCAAAGCCAGCCTCAGCAATTTAGTGAGACCCTAAGTAACTCAGTGAGACCTTGTCTCTAAATAAAATACAAAATAGGGTTGGGGATGTGACTAGGTGGTTGAGTGCCCCTGAGTTCAATCCCCTGTACCAAACAAACAAACAAACAAAAACTATTTGTGGGGGATTTCAGGTATAAGTAATGAATGACAAAATGAACTTTTGGAAATATAGAGGCTACATACAAATCACCCTGCTTTAAATGAAAAACATGAGCAAACCCTAGCTGGAGACAGCATCCTCACTGCTATCTTCTCATTCTGAAGGGGCTTCACTCAAATGGTTTAAAAATTTCCATTTGGTTCTATGAGATGCCATAAGCTATTCTGTAAAAAGGAAATGTACCATGGATTTTTTCCCCCTCCAAATTGTACTTAAAATTTGGATGTAAGAAGACTTAATATGCATGACATTCCATCCATCAGTGACACCCTGACAGCCTTCCATTGGCTTACTGTCAAACTGATGTGAATATATATGTATCTCCCTACCCAGTGTGGTGCTGGGGGTTGAACCCAGAGCCTTGTGCATGCTAGGCAAGTTCTTGACAACTGAGCTTATCCCCAGGCCCTGAATACCAACTTTGAAGACAGCTGATCTGAGCTATGTGTCATGTTCTTCATCTTCAATATATGTTAGTCTTTCTACTTCATGGACTTAGGACACCAAACCGTGTATTACTCAAACCTGCTTCCCAAGGTCTACAGCTGACAGAGGGAGACTAAACAGAGAAGTATGATGTTCTGATACACCAACTATGTCTAACATAAATGAGCTAAAATAGGAATACTTCCAAGAGAATATTAATAATCAGTCTTTGATTTTTATGAAAATTATTCAAAATGAATAATACATTTTAAAATAATTTCATTTATGATCACCCAAATACGATAACACCAGCAGTTGCATCTATTCTTTTGCCCCAGTGCACCTGCAAGAAATAGGGTTTTTCTAGTTACACAGCAAATGAAGACAAACATGTGAACTTGGAGTTGTTGAGATCCTGGGATTTAGTATAAAAAAAAATAAGTTCGAATCCAAATTCTAACTATTTACTCTCACTTTGAGCAAGTTATTTAACCTCACTATTTTTTTCCTTCTTATTTATAGAGTGAAATAATCAGAACCAGAGACCTCAAAGGATCATTTTGAAGGTGAAATGGAAACCAGTACAGTGTCGGGTATGCAGCAAATGGTCAGTGCTGGTTATCCACTTTTAACAGTTATTATTTACACCGAATCTTAGATCAAGATTGGACTTAGCAGTGTCATTCTTCCTTCAGCTGTATATTAAAAATAAAAAAAAATAGTTCCCAATTTTTAAAAAATATTTTTTGAATTGTCAAAGGACCTTTATTTTACTTATTTATATGCAGTGCTGAGAATCAAACCTAGTCCCACACACACGCTAGGCACACATTCTATCTCTGAGGTACAACCCTAGCCCCTAGTTCCCAATCTTTTTGCTTTATTAAAAGGTTTACAAAATGTCAACTAAATTTGAAGTCATTTCTTGTAGCAACTCAATACGTATTTTACTTTAGCTCCTGCTAGGTCATGAAGGTGTTTCTTGGTCAAGTGAACTTAGGAAATGGTCAAAATAGCTATTATTTATCTATTCCCAAGATTAAAAGATAATTAAATACAGTAATAAAAAGACTGAAATGATTTATGCCATTATTTACCATTCTTGATTTAGACAAATAAATTTATATGAATATTTATTTCTTACTTTAGGCTATTTTAAATAGTGTAGAACATGCAACATTGGCAGAAAACAAAATAAAAAAAATCATATTGGTTGAAAACCCTTCTGAATGACTTTACAACGAACCCTAAAACTTGAGGACATAAAGAGTGTGACTCAGATTGCTAGTGGGACTCTGAAATGGTTTAGCCACTGTGGAAAGCAGTTTGATAGTTCCTCAATAAGTTAAACATAGGATTACTATAAGACCAGCAATTCCATTCCTAGATATGTATCCAAGAGAATCAAAAACAGATGTTGAAACAAAAACTCGTACATGAATGTTCATAGAAGCACAATAGCCAAAAGTCGAGAGGTTGAATGGATAAACAGATCTTAGTAAATTCATATGACAAATTATTATTCAGCCCATAAAAAGAATGAAACACAGACACATACCCCACCATAGATGAACCTTGAAAACATTATTCTAACTGAAAGAAGCCAGGCACAAAAGGCCACATATTATAAAATACTCTTATAAGAAGTATCTAGGGAGGCTGCGACAAGAGGATTTTAAGTTTGAGACCAGCCTCAACAACTCAGCGAGGCCCTCTCAATGGCCAAGTGCCCTGGGTTAAATCCTTGGCCTCCCCTCTGCTTCCCCTGCCCCCCAAATTCCTAAATAGGTAAATCCACAGGGGCCAAAAGCTGATGAGTGGTCGCCTAGGCCTGCAGTTAGGCAGGACTTAAGGACTGCCTGGTGAGCCTGGGTTTCCTTTTAGGGTGATCAACCTCTTGGGAACTTGGTAGCAGTAATAGTCACATAGCATTGTGAATGTACTGAATGACACTGAATTGTTCACTTTAGGATGATTGGAAAGATAGTATTTTATGTTATGTGTATTTTCCACAATAAAAAATAATGGATCCAGCTATACCACGCCTTGGTATATGTATCTGAGGGAACTAAAGTCTGCGTACTTTAGTGATACTTACTGCATGTGGTGTTTATCATGGAACAATTCATGATAACCAAATTATGGAATCAACCTAAGTGCTCTCCATAGATAAACGCACAAAGAAAGTGTGTGTGTGTGTGTATGAGAAATGGAGTTTTATTAAGCTATGAAGAATAATGAAATCATGTCTTATAGGGAAATGGATGGAACTGGAGATCATCCACTAAGCAAAATAAGCCAGACACAGAAAGACAAGTTTTGTGTGTTTTCTCTCATGTGGAATTTGGGGGGTGGGGCTGGGTAAAGAGGACATGAAACTAGATGGGAGGCTATTAGAGAAGAGGACGTGGGCTGGGGAGGGCAGGCGCCAGGGGATACAGAGGGGGTGGAAATGATCCAAGTGTGTTACATGCATGTATGAAGACACCACCTTGAAATCCGTTCTGTGTAACTGACCTTCACTAATAAACAAAAAAGAACAGAGAGCACTCCAGGGCACGCACCAAATACCAGTATATGACAAACCGAAGCCGGAGATGTGTTTTAAGTAGCCCCCCTGGTCCAGGGACCAGCTCATCCGAGTTGCCTTTGTCCACATCATTCCCTTCTAAACTAGGAGGATTCTCTCTCCAGAAAGTGGTGTTGGGCATTTTGGTCCCAACCTCCTAGATTAAGATAAGAAATCTGTAGAATAGGTGAGATGCAGTCAAAGAATCCATTTTCCAACAGAGACTCTCGCTCACATTTTTAATTCAGTCTTTTATTTTCCCTCCTCCTCCTCCCCCTTTGCATTTCCTGCTGAACTGTTACTTATATTAAGTCTTTTGAGGTACATGCAAGAACTTTCTCTTGGTGGTACTGAGAACTGGGGGTGGACTGTGTTCATATTTCTTTACCGAATAGAGGCAATTCAGTCGTTAAAAACACTTAACAGGCAAATTGGACTTTGATAAGGAATTTTCCATATTTGGATTCATATTTATATGGGTATTATGAACATAAATTTCTTTTTAAAATAACATTTGGGGGCTGGGGATGTGGCTCAAGCGGTAGCGTGCGGCCCAGGTTCGATCCTTAGCACCACATACAAACAAAGATGTTGTGTCTGCCGAAAACTAAAAAATAAATATTAAAATTCTCTCTCTCTCTCTCTCTCTCTCTCTCTCTCTCTCTCTCTCTCTCTTTAAAAAAAATAACATTTGGAAAATGCCTTACTTGATACCTATTTTTGGTCAATTCTTTCTACAATTTACTGTCAGTTTTAAAAGTAACCCTCTCTTTTTAATTTTTTTATTTCTGAATGTGATGTTTTAAAAAAAGCCAATGTGATTAATATTCACTGTGAGAGAATATAAGAACCACTGAGTTGGAGTTAAGGGAATGTACTATTACCAACAAAGTAATGCATACGTCTTTCACTGAAGTGGAGTCTACAATGAACCATTTAGCAGTGCACAACTGAGTGGTGCTTAGTGCATTTGTAATGTCCTGAACCCACCTCCTCTCTCTAGTTTGACAACTTTTTCATCATCCCAGAAGAATAGACCATATCCAGTAAGTAGTACTCCGCCCCCCACTCCATCTCCTGGGAACCACAAATCTGCTTTCCATTCCTGTGGATTTGCTGCTTTGGATATTTCACCTAAAGGGAATCATACAGTATGTAACCATTTGTGCCCGGCTTCTTTCACTCAGCCTAATGTTTTCAAGGTTCGTCTATGTTGTGGCATGTACCAGTACTTTGTTCTTTTTTATGGTTGAATAATATTCCACTGTATGAATATATCAGTTTGTTCATCCATTCATTCTTTGATGGACATTTGGTTTGTTTCCACATTTTGGCTGTTGTAAATAGTGCTTCCATGAACATTCATGGACAAGTTTTTGTTTGAAGACCTGTTTTCAATTCTTTTGGGTTGAAATTGCTGGGTCATAGGGCAATTACGTTTTTAACATTTAAGGAATCACTAGTTATCCACAGTGGCTCAACATTTTCTGTTTTTATTGGCAATGTATGAGGGTTCCCTTCCCTCCCTCCCTCCCTTTCTTCCTCCCTTCCTTCCTTTTGTGCTGGGGATTGTACTCAGGGACACTCAGTCACTGAGCCACATCCCCAGCCCTATTTTGCATTTTGTTTAGAGACAGGGTCTCACTGAGTTGCTAAACGCCTTGCTGTTGCTGAGATTAGCTTTGAACTTGTGATCCTCTGGACTCAGCCCCCGGAGTTGCTGGGATTACAGGTGTGCACCACAGCGCCCAGCGAGTGTTCCTTTTTCTTCCCATCTCACCAACACATTTTCTTTTTCTTATTTGGGTTACACCATCCTGGTATGTGCAAAGAACTATCCCATCATGATTATGATTTGTATTTCTTTCATGATCAATGCTGTTAAAAATATCATTAGGTGCTTATTAGCCATTTGTATATCTTCTTTAGAGAAATATCTTTCAAATTCTTTGCCCATTTAAAATTGGGCTTTTTGTCTTTTTGTTCTTGCGCTGTAACAATTGTTTATATATCTGGATCCTAAGCTCTTCTCAGATATTTGATTTGCAGATCTTTTCTCCAATTCTTTAGATTGTCTTTTTTCTTTCTGATTACATCCTTTTTTTTTTTTTTTTTTTGTACTAGGAATTGAACTCAGGGGCACTCAACCACTGAGCCACATCCCTAGCCCTTTTTTTGTATTTTATTTAGAGACAGGGTTTTACTGAGTTGCTTGTGTCTTGTACATGTTGCAGAATCACATTGGTCATGCAGTCACATATACACATACAGTAATAATGTCTGTTTCATTCTACTATCTTTCCCATCCCCACATCCCCTACCCTACCCTACCATCACTTCCCTCTACCTAATCTAAGGTAATGCTATTCTTCCCTAGTGCCTGCCCGCCTTATTGTGAATTAGCATCCGTATACTTGAGAAAACATTCGGCCTTTGGTTTTGTGGGATTGGCTTATGTTGCTTAGCATGATATTTTCCAACTGGCAAATTTACTGGTAAATTCCATAATTTTGCTCTTCTTTAAAGCTGAGTAATATTCCATTGAGTATATATACCACATTTTCTTTATCTATTCATCAACTGAGGGACACCTAGGTGGGTTCCATAGTCTAGCTATTATGAATTGAGCTGCTATAAAATTGATGTGGCTGCGTCACTATAGTATGCTGATTTTAAGTCCTTTAGATATAAACCAAGGAGTGGGATAACTGGATCAAATGGTGGTTCCATTCCCAATTTTCTGAGGAATCTCTATATTTTGCACCAATTTGCAGTCCCACCAGCAAAGTATGAGTGTACCTTTTCCACCACATCCTCGCCAACATTTATTTGATAACAACCTTTTGATGCACAAAAGTGTTCTAATGCTTATGAAGTCCAACACATCTATTTTTTCTTTTATTGTTGATTATTTAGGTGTCAAATCTAAGTAATCATTGCCAAATCTAAAATCATGAAAATTCACCTCATGTTTTCTTCCAATATATATCTTTATATTTTTAGCTCTTTAAGTCATTGATATTCTCTAAGTTAATTTTGGATCATGGAATGAGGTAGGGGTCCAGCTTCATTCTTTTACACCTAATAATATGGTGTTTCCAAAACTATTTGTTGAATAGAATGTTCTTTCCCTATTGAATGATCTTGGTACCCTTGTCAGAATAACTGGCCACAAATATTATAACTCATTTCAGCCCTGTTAATCCTATACCATTGGTCTATGTGTGTACCTTTATTCTGCTACTATGTGTATGTGTGTGTGTGTATGCATAGATGTGTGTGTGTATGTGTGTGTGTGTATGCATAGACATGTGTGTGTAAACATGTCATTAAATCCAGAGCCTGTTTATGTTAGGCACGCACTCTCCAATGAGATAAACTCCCAGTTCTACATTGTTTTGTTATAGTAGCTTTGTAGAGGTTTCAAAATCAGAAAGTGTGAATCTACTAACTTTATTTTTCATTGTTTTGGCTATTCAGAGCCACTTATTACTCTATGTGGATTTGAGGATTGGCTTTTTAAAAATTTATGTTAAAATTGCCATGGGAATTTTGATAGGCTTTTGTTAAATGTGTAGATTTCTTTGGGGAGTACTGTCACCTTTACAATATCAAGTCTTCCTTTTATGAACACTCATGTCTTTTCATTTATTTAGTTCTTTCATTTCTTTGAGTAATGATTCACAGTTTTCGGTGTACACCTCATTGGTTAGTTTTATTGCTAAGTTTCTGTTCTTTTGGATGCTCTTGTAAATGGAATTGTTCTCTTAATTTTCTTTTTGGATTGTTCATTTCTAATGTATAAAAATACAGCTTATTTTTCTGGACCCTGCAACTCTGCTGAATTTATTAGCTCTCATATTTTTCAGTAGTTTATCTGGTATTTTCTATATATAGAATCATGTCATTTGCAAGAAAATACAGTTTTACTCTTTCCTTTCCAATTTGGGTCACTTTTGATTGTTTTCCTGACTAATTGACCTGGTTAGGACTTCCATTAAAATACTGAACAGCAATGGCAAAGACAGGAGTGAGCTGAGAGTGCTAGTTTCTACCATTGCTCTGTACCTTTCTACTGAAGGTAATGGATTTTGCAGAAAAATTTCCATCCATGACAATTTGTGAACTAAAGTCAGTGATTCGACAATGTTCCATTTTTTCCTGAGGTTAGACTTTTGGGTAAATTTACTGCATGAGATATACATCGTTGAGGACATAGAAGTATTAGATTAGGCCCCCACAGGGGAGGCAACCCTCATCTCAAGGGTCTGTCTTACTCTAAAAGAAGCGGATCTACTTTCTGATAGGAGCCCGGTGACTCAGAATTGTTTTGAAAATGAAGGATACTGACTTAGTGAGTGTGGCGATTTCCTCAGCAACTTCTTGTTCTTTTTAGTTATGTTTAATGGATTTAAAAAGGGGATAGAATCTGGAACTGCCAATAGCTGCCAGGTGGAGACATGGCAGTGGGCAATAAGAGAGAAGATAGAAGAAAAGCAGAGTTGAAAGGATTCTGTGAAAACCTAAGTGCCAATCATTCCTTCAGCTGCATGACCACGATACTCCACCATGCAATAATGCAATCCATGACTTTCCTCCTCCTCCCCTCCTCCTCCTCCTCCCCCCCTC
>NW_026000068.1:12191869-12276818 GCF_001458135.2 Marmota marmota marmota
CCTCTCCTCCTCCTCCTCCCCTCCTCCTCCTCCTCCTCCTTCTCCTTTTCCTTCTTTAACAGAGTCTATTTCCTAACCCTACTCCTGGGTTTTCTGGGGCATCCTCCCCACATCACTCTGGCCACAGCAGGTGGGAATGATGGAGACTGGGACATTTGGGGCTGCTTGGAGCAGTACAATCAATAGCTTTTGATCATGACTTTGATTAAGATGAAAGACAGAATTATGTTTAGTATGTAGTATTTAGTACATATAAACAAAAATTTTAAAGTTCTCAGAAGGGAAATTTTCAAGTTCATGGGTTTTACGTTTACATCGTATATTTCATTCCTTGTCAATGCTAAGGAAATTAGTCAGTACATGAAATGATAAAACAATCTTTTAAAATAGAGGGGTTTTTCCCTCCCAGTATTGGGTATCAAACCCAGGGGTGTATTACCCTTGAGCTACATCCCCAATCCTTTATTATTTTGAGACAGGGCCTCACTAAGTTGCTTCTCCCCTACAAGAGCCTTCATGGGGGGTGATCTGAAGATGGCTCAACTGGTAAATATTAGACCAGTGAACACAAGGTCATTTCCTAAGCAACTCAGTCTTGGAAGACCTCATACTTTATTATGCAAACTAAGAAACCTTTGAGGAAGGAGAGAAATATTATTAATTCTACCAGGACAATAGGCACAAGCCAGTACTGTTTTAGGCAACCTGAGAGAGGTGGCTGGGTATTCTAACTAAAACCATTAGGATCATTTGAATTTTTATCCTCACCATTATTACTGCTTTGTTATGAGGAAAAAAAAAAACAGAAAGAGAAATTTTTACTCTTCTGTGCTATAAGCCAAGTTTTCTTGATGAGGAAAATGAGATCAAAGTCCATCATTAGGACAATTATCCCTTCCAGTTCCTCCATGTGCTCTTCTAGAGTGGCCTTTCCTGGTGTCCTGAGGCTGGACTGAGGCCAACCCTAATCTAGGGTGGCCAGCACTGAGCTGCCTGAGGGGTTTGGGTTCACACTCCCCAGGGTGAAGAGGAGCAGGTTTCAGCCCAGATCTTTTGAGCCATCCTTGTGCCCCTCTCAGATATCATGCCAATGAGGCCATCTGGGACCACCTCAGAGTCACCAGGGCCCACAAGTGTGGGAAGGCCCTAAGGTCTGGCTGTAACTGGACTAGTTTCCAGGGACAAGCAGGAACTGAGCAGGACAAGTCTTCTCATTAGGAACAGTTTTATTCCCGGACACGTCCTTGATAAGTAAATTTCACAACTGAGCAATCAATGAGATAATGAAAGCTCTTATATGAACATGCTTAATCATGTGAATGCCATTTATGATTGTAAGGGCTAAAGGTAAAGGTGGTTAAAAATCAGGCATGAAAAAAAAAACCAATAAAAAAATCAGGCATGATTTAGTTTAGGTGAAGGTTCTAAAGGTTACTTACCTGATTTGAGCAGGACTTTACAGTTAATAATCTTTCACCCTTATTTCCAGGCATCCCCTGTGGGTCTTGTAACATGTCCCCCTTACAGAAGGGGAAATTACTGTAACGATGGTCCTTTGTGAGCACCTATTATGCACTAGGTACAAGTAGTTAGCCTAGAGTATGGTGGTCAGTCGGTAATTGTTGGTCCAGCACTAGAATCAAAGGTTATGCCATTTTCACTCTGTTACTGACCCCTAATCCACAGATTCTGTAGAAAATGGAAAAAATATTGAGAGGTAAATCAGGGGATCTAGGTTCTAGTCATAGTCTTCTCTAAATAATAGTTTATTCTTTTGTTAGTGGAAGTTTATACAGGACCTAACTGAAGCTCAGGATGCTGGTGAAAATCCAATGTGCTGCCATGAAAGCACTTGGAAAATACTTTTCACAGCATAAAGAACTGTGAACAGAGTTATTAAAATATTTTTCAATCACACTTGCATTAAGCTTTTAAGAAAAATTCTTTTAGCCTTTCAAATTTTTCTTCTTTTGGATGTTCAAAAAATAGAGAAAAGAAGTCTTTTGCCTTTCACTCATTCTAGGCATTTCTCTGTCTCTGAAAGAGATTGTGAGACCCTGGCCTGTCCTCTCTCTCTGCCTCCTGGCCTGAGATAGGAGCAGTTTGTTCCAGCGTGCTCTCCCTGCCATTTCCGTCTTTTGCCCTCTCCAGAGGCCCAAACCAGTGGGAATGCTGCACCTTGTACTTGAACTTCCAGAACCATGAGCTAAATAAATGTTTTGCCTTTACATGTTCATTATCATAACATGAAGGTAACATAACATGGCTACCCATTTGGGGTAGAATCTATTTTAGGGAGTCGATCACCAAGACCACTGCATAAGGCAGATTGGAAGGGAGGATTGGGCCATTGGACACTATATAGCTTCCATTTCAGCAGAGGAGACTCATTGGAAGTCTCTGGATTGATGGTGATGACAAAATATAGCTGCCTTTTTGAACTTCTTTTCACCCGGGTGGATTACTGACCACTATGAAGAAACTGACAGAATAGTCCCCGTTCTGTTGCTACACTTTGGCTTATTTTGAGATTCTTATGTAGATTTTGGAGGAGGAACATGAAGAATGGATTGTAGTTTCTACTTTTCCCAAGTGGGGGACTCACCCCAATAGAAATGCATTTATCACCATCAATTGTCACACATATTACAAGGCAGACCCCTTAGGAAGTTATTTCTAGCTTTCAGAAATGAATGTGAATATGTTTCCAAGGACTAGTATGAGCAATTTCTCATGGATGTTGGCATCCTAGCAACTCAAGGAACTTTGCTAATCATAAGGGATGCCTTGAGAATGGCATTTCATAGGTTCCTCTTCCTTTTCACTTATTCGTTTGCTCAAAGTAATATGTCAAAACTGTCAGAAGTGGGGTGGTCAAGGGGTAGTCTTCTTAAGTTCAAATCCCGATCACTTACCAGCTGTGTGACCTTAAGTAAGTCACCTAGCTTCCCCATGCCTCCGTTTCCTCTTTTGAGAAACAAGTATAATAGTAGCACCTGCTGCATGGGTTGTTTTTAGGATTCAATTGGATAATGCCTAACAGGGTTTTAGCCCTGTGGTTGCATATAGAAAGCAGCCAGTTAGTGTTAATGACTATGATGACCACCCACTGCTCTTACCACCACTGTCGTCACCGCTCTTCCTGTGTACCAATGGGGACACAGTGCTGAACAAGAAAGGGGCACAGTGTCAGGTCAATGCCCTTTCTTATTGTGATGTGGTGGGGGGGCAGAGGTTGGAGAGATACGGGGTTGAGGATCTTTGAGTCACTATCAAACTTACCATTTCTTTGGGGGCAATCTGAGCTGAAAGTTTGGTGGAGCCAGGAAATGTCAGCCTTATTTGGGGTGTGAAAAGACAAAGTTCTGCCGTAATCCGTTTTAAGCCCTGCACCTATTCTCTCAGTTTCTCAGTTAGACTGAGTCAGCAACTTAAATTGACAAACATTGAGATAAAAGAAAATGTCTACTCTTTGGCCCCTGGAGGGGAAAACTGTATCTGAAGTCTTCCAGGAAAGGATTAGTTGTACCTGATAGTGAAATTTTGCAGAAAATAAAGGTTCTGAAGTTCTTGATAGGAAAGAAACGGCACCTCTGAAGTTGGGTTTCCTGATTCCGGGGCAATTTCCTTATTCCTGTTCAATGATTACAACTTTGTTTTAACTGGTTTTGCCAAGAAGCAGCAACAAAAGCAGAGTTGATTAAGGAAAATGAAGAAAAAAATGCAAAAACAGAACACACATAAAAGGTCGTGGCTGCTTCATAGATGTTGATACTGGAGGTCATCCTTCCCATAACCGTGTTTTAGCTGCCACCTGTGTAGCCCAGCTGGGACACTATTACCCTGTGTTAAAGGACAACTGAGAAGGAAGGGGCTTTCCTAGCTCTTCCTTGATAAAGAAACAGTTATTACCTGATTTTAAAAAAAGTGGTAGTCAGCGAGACGTTATGTATGTTTTGATGCAATGGAAAATGTTCTTCCTAATGGAAGCCTGTTGGAATAGGACAAATCCTGGTTTATTTCATGTCTGAATCTATATATCCAGCTGTAGGATAGATTGGCTGCTGTTTATGGTGTTTGTCATTATGGACACACCAGTATGAAGAACGATTTCTAGTGTTCAGTGCTCTGGAGGAAATATTTGAGAACCCAAAGCTGCCACTCCCAATGTAGATAATCTGGTAAATTTCTGGTCTGGACAAGCTACTTAGCCTGCTGTAATCTGCTTTCCTGGATGATTAGAATTTGGTTATAGTATCATGTGCGGCTCAGATCGCAGGTATTTGACCTTGACTGATTTCTGTCCCTTTTTACATTTGAGTGAACTTTTGATGTTGCAGCAAAAACTACTCACTGTGCTTATGACAAAGCACAAAAACTCTCTAGGAAAACATTCATCCACTGATCATTTAACCATGAACTATGACTAATAGCTATCTAAATGGAATGGAGGTTAATGATTCCAAGAGGTTACAGGAAAAAGTCTCCGTGTTTCCTAGCAATAACACTTGAGTCTGTCTTGTTTCTTTTGTAGAACCTTTCATCCTGTAATCTCAAAATGCCCAGAAAGAATCCTTTTATATAACCTGGAATATGTCTTTTTGAAAAGCCTTGTAATGTTGTCCTTGGAAACATCATGGTATAGAGCTTCAACATGGCTTGCACAGTATGGCCTGCGACATCAGCTAGCGCTCGCTCTACTTTCTGTCACTGGAAAGCAGTGAACTACAAGAGGCTCAACTGTATTGGCCTCTATTTCCAACAGACTCACGCACAACTCTCGCTCACACACACTCACATACAAAGCTGGGAAAATTTTATGAATCCCTTTTTTTAAAAAAAAATTTAATATAAAATTATAGCAAAAAAAAAAAAGAGGAACATGAACTTTAGTAATAGCTGGAACAATCCACGGTGGCAGCAGCAGAGGCGGGAGAAGACATTTAATTTAGTTGATTTTCTGCGGTTGTTGGTCAGTCGCAGTCTCATGGTGATGGAAGCTGCACATTTTTGTTTTGAAGGGACCAAGAATCTGTTGGAGGTTTGGTTTCTCCTGGCTGCGATCTGATGCAAACCAAGGGTCTGGGGGTCTTTGCGCTATCCCCAGATCTGAGTGGGATGGACTTTTGAAGGATGTGCAATGTTCAATTACAAAACTGCCAAGCAGGAAGCTTATGAATTCAGTGAGAATAGCATGTTTGTCTCCAAGAGTCGTTTCATTCTGAAGACCTGTGGTACCACCCTCTTGCTGAAAGCACAGGTTCTGCTGTTGAAGCTTGTTAGGGATTACAGTGGGTTTGACTTAATTCAAAGCTTCTTTGATTCTTGTAAGAATCTCATGAAGCCTTATCAAGGATACCCATGCTGGAATTTCCAGGAAGAAACAGAATTTCTTAATGCAATTTTCCCAAATGGAGCAGCATATTATATGGGATGTATGAAGTCTGACTGTGGGTACTTGTATACTCTGCTTTTCCCAGAGAGTAAGGTAATAAGTCAGCCTGGAAATTTTGATGAGTGAGCTTGACCCAGCAGTTATGGACTAGTTCTACATGACAGATGGTGTTACTGCGAAGGACATCACTCACGAGAATGGAATTTGTGACCTGATACCAGGTTCTGTCATTGATGCCACACTGTTCAATCCTTTGTGGGTATTCAGTGAATGGAATGAAATCAGATGGAACTTACTGGACTATTCACATCATGTCAGAACCAGAATTTCCTTATGTTAGTTTTGAAACAAACTTAAGTCAGATCTCTTCTGATGGCCTGATCAGGAAAGTTGTGGAAATCTTCCAAGCCAGGAAAATTTGTGACCATCTTGTTTGTTCGTCAGAGTTCTAAATGTCACACAGTGCTTTCTTCACCCCAGAAGATTGAAGGTTTTAAAAGTCTTGATTGCCAAAGTGCTATCTTCAATGATTACAATTTCGTTTTTACCAGTTTTGCCAAGCAGCCACAACAACAGCAGAGTTGATTAAGGAAAATGAAAACAAAACAAAACAAAAATGCAAAAGGAGAACACATAGAAGGTGGTGGCTGCTGTATAGATGTTGGTACTGGGGGCCATGCTTTCCGTAACTATCACCTTGTACTTGCAGAAAGCCCTAGATGTAATGATAGTGTAATCATTTTGAAGTGTATCCATTATTATATCAAGGAGTTAGATATCTTGCATGAATGCTCTCTTCTGTGTTTAGGTATTCTATGCCACCCTTGCTGTGAAATTAGAGTGCATGCAGAAAAATACTTTCACTATATGAAACTTCACAACACTCGTGAAAACAGTTCAATTTGATTTATGCCCAGTGTAATATTTCTGCAGGTATCTTCCAAAATTCCCCAGACAAGGCTTTCATCCTCATTGGGTGTTGACCTCAGCCTAACCATCTGGGACTGTTCTGTTATATAGCTGCCAGAATTTTACATCCAGTTACCTCCACTTTCTAGAACATATTCTCTACTAATGTTATTGAAACCAGTTTCTACTTCATACAGATTTTTTTTTGCAACAGCAATTAAATCTTTGTTTCACAAACAAGTCCTTAAGAAAGTGATTCAAATTACTCACTTTGTGTATTAGTATTTTAATAATTGTCTCTGCATTTGTAATCCTTTGATATCTTCCCTCAACCTCCAGCCCCACAAATGAAGTAATATACTTACACTGTGGGTTTATATAATAATCTTACACTCCAGGTGGGGGAATGGGGAAAAGTCTCCGGGTTTAATTTTCTTTTAAGTGCATATTAATTTGGCCTCCTTTTAAATTGCATGGGCTCTTTGGGAAGGTAAGTGACAAAATTAAATATCTTCCACAAAAGAATTTTAAGCATCTCTAATATCGACTAGCAGGGAGGACATATAGAGTTATAGATTGAGATTAGGGTGTGCTGACTAAACTGTACACCCCATTCTGTGCTGTGCTTTTTAATAAATGAGATTAGCTTCTAAAAAAAGAAAGCTTCAAAATAAGAAGCAGCTTGAGGTTGACCAGATTAATCAAAAGAAATTATTTTTAATGCTCCTAACTCAAGTCATTCATTACATTAACTTTTTTCCCCTATTGGGAATAGCATTTTTTATCATATGCTGCTATGAAAATATTTTCTGAAAATTCAATTTCACGGCATGTTCCTTGCTTTTTTTTTTTTTTTTAATATAGAGAAGGTAGAAGGTAGAGATCTCTGATAGACACTATTCTTCCATTATGCTTTGGAATTAAAAGAAGATAAAAGTGGTAGATATTTCTTTCATTGACTGCAGTCATCCTTTTAGCATTATATTTAGCTTCAAGGGAATATTAATTCCTCCCAGAGCACATTATGGCTTGAAGGTACAAGGAAGTAAAGCACCTGGTGTAATATCCTGAAACAGGTACCTGGACACTCTGCTTCTCTCAGCATCTGTGCATAACGAAAAGACCACATCTAGATGGAAATCTCCCTCCTCTGCTCATGGACCCAGGCGGCCTACAGTCATGGAGGGCATTTTTTTTTTTTTTTCATTTTCTGTGGAGAACTATCCTATCCTATCAAATCAAATGCACTTTTTATCTTAGACATTATTTCTGAGTTATCTTTTTCACTTCTCAGCATAAATGACTGCTCAGCAGTTTGGATCTGTGACATCAGCTTCATTCAAAAATAACCTTTTGAATTCATTATCCCATTCCCATTTAACAGGCAGAGTTTGAGAATAAGGTCATTTGATATATTCTTAGTTCCATTAAGCAAAAATAAGTAAACAGTAGTTAAGGTGAACTGAAAGTCTGAAGTTCATTTGACAGCACAAATCCCAGTGTCCTCATTCAAGAGTTTTTCCCTCCCAATTTCATGATCTTGAGAGCACTGCATGATCCATAGGTACAGGAGCTCAAGGATTACCTGACTTCAAACTCCCCAATCTGACAGCTCTTTACACAAGTCACATGAAATACAGTTTGGCTTCTTCACCTTACTCACCAAAGTGATCTTTTCCAAATCCTCACACAAAGATGTAGGTTGGAGAGATGACAAGATCACATTATCTAATGGCCTCCTAAAATCACCTAGCAATGTTGAGGTTCAGATATGTTGTTGTTTAGGGTTCATATGAGTTTTCACCAATATGCACATACCACTTGAGGGATTTATGCTTAGGAGAAGGGTTGTTATCTGGAGTGATTTGTACTTTGAAATATTGGTGTGAAACAGAACTGCATTGGCGTTCAACCTTTCATAGAAGTGAGACTCTTTTTAACCAACTATGAACATTGTACCTGGACAGAAACACTGTACCCTTGAAAACACATGCATTAATTGAACCCAAGGGCCCGGTAAACAATCAGACAAAGCTGCCTTTTTTAGAATTGCAGAGATTCATGCATTGTTCAAATTCTCATCTTCTCCAGCTTTGCCTCACTTTCCTTGTAGCACACATTAAACGAACAAACAGATTCGTCAGGAGCACAGATTGGACTTTCTTGAGGAAACTTTCTCAGGTATCTGATTATTCAACTTGCCGCCCCTGGTAGCACTTACCTGATGTTACATAAAATGTACGTTATGCCTGGCAGGGTGAAATCGTCTGAAATCCCAGTAACTTGGGAGGCTGAGGCAGGAGGATTACAAGTTTAAGGCCAGCCTAGGCAACTTGGTAAGACCCTGTCTGAAAATAAAAAAACAAAAAGCTGGAGATGTAGCTCAGTGGTAGAACAACCTTGGGTTCAATCCCTAGTACTAGGGGGAAAAAGTTCTTTACATAGAATTTTTTATCTTCTGATCCCTTACAAGGTAGTTGTTTTTACCAAAAGTCAACTTGTTTCTACCAAAAGTTGAATTCTGTTCAGGATAAATGATGGAGGACTTTCAGACACATAGTTCTGCAGGTGATCTTGTATCTCATAGGCAAGGCTTTCTGTCCAGAGCAAAGCACAGCATTTATTTCTGGGTTGTATTTTTCTTTTGTTGTTGTTGTTTTTTTTTTTTTATTAGAGAAATGTATGAATTATGTCATGGGATTTGTTTTACACAAACCATAACACACGTACCCATTCTCAAAGTGATCATTGTACTTGTTCAAATACTAGAACATTTTTGGAATTCCCTTCAGAGGGTTTATTGCCCACACTGGGAATGAATCAGCACTTCACATGGAGAGTGCCAGTGTCGGGTTGTCTCCCTTCCGGCCCTCTGTCACTCACCTGGGCTTCACCCAGCCTCTCCTGCATTCTTGGCTACTCGAGTTGGCTGCTCATGAGCCCCAGAGCAGCTGACTCTCTCTGGACTCCTCCTCTAGGATCTACCAAAAAAAAAAAAAAAAAAAGTAGAAGAACTTTGTAGGAACTAAGTCAATTTTTTGCCCCAAACAAAGATCTGAAGGAACTATCCTTCTTCTCCACCAATCAAAGCATCTTCTGGACTCCATCATCATAAATGTCTTAGATTTCTTAAATGTCACAGGTTTCTTCCCCATGGGCCCACCTCCCATGTTTTACTTGACCAAGAAGGTGACAAAGACTCCTGCTCTGTTTGTATCTCTTGTTCTCTAGGAAAATATTATAATTCTTAAATCTTAATTGTCATTACTTAGTTAATAAGCCTAGAGTAGGAGTTCTTTACAAGTGATTTTTTTTGTTGCATATTGTGCTTTTCATTGATGTCCTTTAAATCTTCTATGGTAGGCACTAATAACATATAGAAGTCACCCTTAATGATAAGACTACTTCCTCTTCTCAGCCTCCAAGTCCTAAATTAATGAGCTCTTTTCAAGACTGAAGATGTACAAAGGCATTCACCTAGTCAAGGGGAGCTTTGATGAGCCTCTGCTTTTAAACCTCGTCCGGAGTGTCATTCCCTTGAAGTCAACAGTTGTGCCTATTTTTGTGCACTGGTGTGTATCCCGTGCTTAGAGGAGTGTTTGGCATTAGTAAGTTCTCAATGACTGTGCAATCTGCCCTTGGGCTATTTTGAGAAGCTCAAAGCTGTTGATGGTGCTGGCTTGTGAAGTGTGAAGATTGGCGTGTGACTGGGAATGGCAAGGTAGGCATCTGTACCTGGTCCTGAGTAATTGGGAACTTGTAATCACACTGGACACATCATGCTCACAACAGTTAAGGTCAGAGCCTGCCTGGTTTGTCCATGCAGGGAGAAGGGAATAGACAAGATTTCCATTTCTATAACAGGTTGATTGGATACGGGTTTTAAATTTTGCCAGAACAATTTAACATGCTTCTAATTGGAAACCACATTCTGTCCAAATATTTAGGAAAACAGAACAAAAAATTTCCTTCCTGTTTAATGATCAGGATTTAACCAGTTGGATTAAAAGAATTGTGCTGTTTTTTTGGCTTCATTTAAGAATACTATTTGTTACTGTGGACTACTTAATTCTGTGCTGTGTGAAAAACAAACAAACAAACAAAAAACAGAAGCCATTTGCTTCAATAGTACAAATGCCTGGTTGAGTCTCCAGCAGAGGGAACACTGTCTTAGGTTCTCAAAGCACAAGTTTCCTGGCAGGGAAGAAGTAAAGGATGTCAGCTTTTCAACATGCCCAGTTAATGTTCCAGGATGTGTGACACCATTGGAATATGCCATCACAAGGAGGTACCAGCATGTAGCTCTGCTCTAGAGCCCAAGGTGTCACAGTGTCAAGGCTGGGTTTAAGACCAAGCAAACGATCAAAACACCAATGAAAGTCACCTTGAAGGCTTCCCCAGTGTACCAAAGAACCTTCACACTGGGAAGGGACCTAGTGACCACGCAGGCAAAGATCCACGTCACAGACCAAGACATTAAGTGCAGACAGGCTCCGTGAGCTGCCTGGTAGGAGACAACTAGCTAGAAACAGGGTCAGAATTTGAACTCAATAGCACTTCCCCAGTACGTTACCCGTTTTCTTCTTTATGCTCTCCTCGGCAAACTATTTATTCAGACTTTCACTAGAAAGAACTATTTGGTGCAGCGGGGTCAACATAGGCTATGCTGGAATGGCCAGGAGGAGGGCAAATTCTTCCTGTTGCCTTGGAAGCCTGGCCCATGGCAATCCCCCAGGGAGCCTTTGAGGTGTCCCTCAGCACCATGGTCAAGACACAGGTTTCTATTTCCGAGCCATCTTGGTGCTTCTGGTGGCGCCGAGAGAGAGGAGGGAGATTTGGGTTTAAGAGTTTAATTATTTTTGCTCAGGCCTTGATGTGATGTCAACCATCCACTGACAAGAGCACCGTTTGTTTATTGTATTATGTCGATTTCTTAGGGCACTTAGGAAATTGAGTAGAGAGAATGGAATGAGAAATAAAGCAACAAAAGTTCACTGTAAATTCTCAAAGGAATTGTGTAGTGTCTTTGGAAGTAATTTGAGCATCTGTATAGTCCTCTAGCCGCCCGGAGTTCTCAATTCAAATCCCAGGCAAGACCAACACCTTCCATTGTCCTACATTTATGTATTTTTGAAAAAAACAATTATCTTCCTTCCACATTTACTGTCATTTTTGGGGGGTGGGGGGTACCGGGGATTGAACCCAGGGACACTTAACCACTGAGCCACATCCCCAGCCCTTTTTTTTTTGGTATTTTATTTAAAGACCAGGTTGCACTTGTTTGCTTAGGGCCTCACTAAGTTGTTGACTTTGAACTCTTGATCCTCCTGCCTTAGCCTCTCAAGCCACTGGGATTACAGGCGTGTACCACGGTGCCTGGCAAGAGTTTGCATTTTTGTTAGCATGAGTAAATGCTAAGTTTTACCAGATGCAATTTGTGCATTCATTACTAGGATCATATCACATTTCTTTCTTTTCTTGTTATATGATGAATTGCATTATTTTTTAAAAATAAAGAACAGAAATTTATTTCTCACAGTTCTGGAGGCTGGGAAGTTCAAGACCAGGGTGACTGGTGAGGGCCTCATCCTGGAGCACCCTGTATAGTGCTCTAGGGCACTGTGTCCTGGCAAGGTGGAAAAGGCTCAGGAGTTCCCTGGGGCCTCTTTTCTAAAGGTATGTTGATTGACTTTTGAAGGTTAAGCTAACCTTGAATTCTATTCCTGACCCCCCCCACCCATGTAACTTGGTAGTGATATATTGTTACTTTTATGTGCTGATAGATTTGATATGTAAATGTTTGATAAATACTTTAGCATATGTCAATAGCCTTCAGCCAAAGACCACCAGGAAAGCACTTGAAGTCTAAGTTGGGTTTCTTGCTCATTGTCACAAGAGAGAATGCACATAAGAGGAAACATGTTTCAGAAAGAGGGAGTAAGCAAGGCTTTATCATAGGATTTGGTGTTTTCAGGGAGAAGGTAAGGAAGGAGAGCTTTGCTCTAATCATACTGTCAGAAAGTGAGGAATTCTATAATTGAGATCTTAATAAATCTTATCTGAATGACTGGGCGAGTAGATTGAAGTCACGGTTGTGATTGGTAAAGAAGCAGCAGACATGGCTGAACAGTGGTCTTGTCTTTGTATACAGCATGAATATGAAGTGGGATTACTTTGTCTTGAACCATCATGGCTACAGAGTGCCCTTACATGCTGTTCTGTGTGGGCTTTTGTTCAGTGAGAGAACATGGAGCCTTCATATGGGTGTCAGGCCAGCTTCTAGCAAGAGCAAGCCCCTAGTGCCATCCATGTGCTGCTCTTTTCTAGGGTTCTCTTCCTGATGAGAGAGATCCATGTGTAATTTTTCTTTCATTTTTTTTTTTTTGTGTGTGTATCTGTGTGATGTATTTTTCAGATTTTGGTATCCAGTTTATGCTGGCCTCATAAAATGTGTAAGGAACTGTTGCTTCTTTTTTACATTCTGTAGACAATTTTGTTAATGTTGGTATTATTTATTCTTTTTCTTTCCTTTTTTTTTATGGTACTGGGGATTGAACATACTACACAAGTACTTTTATCATCTGAGCTCTATCCCTAACCCCCAGCCCCCACTCCTGCCCAGTATCACTTCTTTAACCGGAGAAATCCCTTCCTGATGTCATCTGAGATGGACAAAGTTTCTCTCCTTGCTCACACTTTCATTAGGCTCCACTGAATCCTCTTCTCCACCAGATCTTGACCTTCACCGTTGTCCTTGCTGGGTTTGCAGAGTTCAGCAGTGGCAGAAACTTGCTGAGCCAGTTTAGAGAGGATCCCTTCTAGCAAGTTAGAGAGGATCCTTTGATAGACAATCTGCCTCCTTATCTGATGGAATTGCTCATCTCTTACCCTTGGCATTTGACCTCCCTGGTCTCTGGTCTGCCTTCAACTAGAACCCTGTTTTTTTTTTTTTTAATTTTAAAATTTGTTTTAATTAGCTATACATGACAGAAGAATGCATTTATGCACTTTGATATATCATACATAGATGGGATATAATTTCTCATTTCTCTGAGTGTACATGTTGCAGAATCATACTGGTCATGCAGTCACGTATGTAACATACAGTAGTAATGTCTGTTTCATTCTACTATCTTTCCTATCCAGTAGAGTGAGAAGCTTCCTACCCTTGAGATCGCCTCTTCAGAATGCTCCATGTACTTAACCCTTCATCTTTCTCATTTATATATTTTCTCTTCTAAATGGCTTAATTTTTTTCATCTTCCCTTCTAATAACTTTTTTTTTAAATAAGAATTTTCTTACACATTATTCCTATGCTCTTTTTTTGAAAGTTATCCTGGGGATTTAAAAGCTTGCTCTTATTCCAGTCTGACATGGGTTCTCTACCTCTTCTGTGCTAAAACTTTAAAGTACTTCAGCTCTGTGGACCATCTCTTTCATTTTGTTATTTTGTCATTACAGTTTAATTATCCACAAGGTCTTATTACTATTTTGTAAGATTGCTATTCATTTAGATTTACATAAGGTAAATCTCATTGATCCTATCTGTATTTTATGTCTTTCTGACACATTGGGGACAGCACTGCTGAGGGTAGGATTCATTCTTTTTTTTTTTTTTAAGTGTGGTGCTGGAGCTCAAACCCAGTGCTGTGTGCTAGGCAAACGCTCTCCCACTGAGCCACAACCCTAGCCCCTAGGATTCATTCTTGTCCTCTTCTTCCCTTTAGCATCTCAAAGCTACCTTGTAGTCCCCAACCTCACTTTGTCTTCCTAGTCCTGTAAAATTGCTTGAAGTTCTGCTGTCTTCTCTGACAAGAGCACCTTCTGCCCGATTTCTCAGTTTCTAGTTCAGTACCAAGAATTGACACCTGTCCTAAAGGTGACCTTGAGATGCTGAAAGTTAAGTTCACTTCTAATGCTTCTCTTCTTTGGACTGGTGCTCAAATTCTGCCTGGTTGTCTTGGTAATTCTCCTATTCCTTTAAGCAGAAAAAGATTTTATCTGTTATTTAAGTTTTCCTTTTAAAAGACGACTCCATTATATGTTGGTATAGGTAACCATTTCATGAATAGGACTCCAAAAGTCAAGAGTTGACAAGTGGGATTACATCCAATTAAAAAGCTTCTGCTCAGCCAAGAAAACAAGCAACAGAGTAAAGAGGTTGCCTACAGAATGGAAGAAAGTCTTTGCCAGCTATTACTCCAACTGGATTACTATTCAGAATATATAAAGAACTAAATAATTAAACACTCTTTTGGTAATACAGTCAATAAATAGGCAAATGAGATGAACAGAGACTTCTCAAAAGAAGTGAAAATTTCCAATAAATAAATGAAAAAAAATTCAACATTTGTAGCCATCAGGGAAATGAATCAAAACTGCTTTGAGATTCTATCTCACCCCAGATAGAATGGCTGTCCTCAAGAAAAAAACATATAATAAATGCTGGAGAGGATGTGGAGGAAAAGGAACACAAATACACTGTTGGTAGGAATCTAAATTAGTACAGCACAATGGAAGACAGTGTGGAGATTCCTCAAAAAACAAAAACAAAAACAAAAAAACCAAGAATAGAACTACCATAGGATCCAGCTATCAAAATTAGCATACAAAAGAGACACCTGCACACCCATGGTTATCATGGTAATATTCACATCAGCCAAGTCATGGAATCAGCGTAGCTGCCTATCAACAGATGAATGCATAAAGAAAATACAGCATGTATACACAGTGGAGTATTATTCAGCCTTAAGAAAGAACAAAATTGCCTCATTCACAGGAGAATGCTTGGAACTGGACATCACGATAAGCAAAATAAGCCAATCTTAGAAAGACAAGTATCATGTTTTCTCTCATATGTGGAATCTAGGGGAAAAAAACAAGAGGGCATGACAGTAGAAAGGGGACTATCAGGGAAGAGAAGGAGATTGGGGAAGGTGAGGTAAGAGAGTAACAGAGAATGTGGATACAATAAAAAACTACATTCTATGAATATTTGAAAAGTCACATAGAAACCTATTGCTTTATACAATCAATACATGCTATTAATTATAATACAATTATTTTAAAGACAACTCCATTATAGCCAGAATCTAAAGTTTTGTAATGATGCTTTTCATACATATGTAGGGGAAGCCTTGGGTCATTTAAGAAACCAACTCGTATGTGTGGCTTAGAGTTCATATGTGGCCATTGCCACTCCAGACACCCTTTCTTCCAAGCTGTCTCATGGGATGAGAAAGCATCTTATTCCTCTGCTATCTGCTACAGCTCCAAGTGACATGAATAATGCAGGGGTGACTCTCTGAGAGCTGTCTAGGAACCTGGGAGGTCCTGCAACCATAAATTACCTTTTCACTCTTCCCCACCCCAGCCTCTACTGACACCAGCAGTCCATTCTGTAAAGAACGGATTCTACAGCCAAGAGCCCAGGGTAACCCATCGACTTCAATACATGACAGATACTAGATTATTCTTTAAGAGCAGGAATGAGCAGCTGGGAGAAGCATTATGTGACAGAGAGAAAGAAGCAAAAAAAGAGAAAAGCCGTCTGCCAGGGTTAGGATTGTACCTGGACAGTGTCCAGAGCAGAGTGGGAGCCTTCCGTCGTTCCCATAACCTGACCACAGGTGCTCAGATACGCCCACTGAAGCGTAGATAGGTCACTGATGGTGTTGGCCAACCCATTTTCTGACCACCTTTGGCCCTTTGCCACAGCCTTCTAGGCTGCAAGACTGGTCCAGGGGAAGTCAGGTGGCGGGGAAAGTGACCTCATTTTATGCTCCTTTGATCTTTGGGGTTTTCTGTCACTGATGGCTTGTCAGGGGGCACAGGCCTTTTGACAAATCCACTACTGCAGAAGCTTGGTGTGTTTTTTTCATGTATAAATATTCTTTCCCCATCTGTTGTGTGTTTGTGCATGGTATTCTATAAATACGTTAATTGGTGCCACTTTTCATTTAACTGTCACTGCTGTCTCTTTTCCTGACAAGCTTATATTAAACTCTCTTATGATGGAACAAAATAAAACCACGCAGTCCTAGGGGCCTATTTTGGCGAAAGAGGAATGCAGCAGAAGGAAAAGTTGTAGTTTTCGTGGTGAGCACAGGACCATAAGACTCATCAGTGATAGTTTGTGTGGAAGATTTAAGAGTACAACTTCCTTCTTCGATGTCGGGAGAAAACCCTCCAGGAAACTACCGAAATAAGGAAGGTTAGGTGGAATATTATCAGAGGCACAGCTACAATTTGGGAAATGGGCTGAAACCAATCTCAACTTCATTTAAGCATTCATAAAGTCAAACTTATTTTAGACGCCTTTGGTTTTGGTGGCATTTCAGAAACCAGATTCCATACGTGTTCCTTTCTGCCTTAAAAGACGGAAGCCATTTTACAATAATGGAAACCAACTGGAACAAGGACCCATTTCAAGTGTCCTTTAATCTGGGTAGAAACTGGGACCAACTAGCTGTGCAGAGTATATTCTTACTAGCTCTCAATGACATGGTTTTTTTTTTTAGAAAGGTGTTGAATTTTTTTTTTTTTTGGTTCTATACAAAGGATATTCACACCAATTCGTGTCTTCATACATGTACTTTGGATAATAATGACCACCACATTCCACCATCATTTCTAACCCCATGCCCCTTCCCTTCCCTTCCAACCCCTCTGTCCTATCTAGAATTTGATGGTTTCTAATGATATAGTTGCAATTATTTTAAAGATCTGCTTCTTGGGCGTTCTGCAGCTTAAAAATCAATGTTTTGGGGTTGGGGTTGTAGCTCAGTGGTAGAGCCCTTTCCTAGTATGTGTGAAGCACTGGGTTCGATTTTCAGGACCGCATATAAATAAATAAAATCAAGGTCCATTGACAACTAAAAAAATATTTAAAAAAATATCAGTGTTTCTGGGGTTGGCACCATCTAAAATTTAGGGCATAAAGAGAGAATTTATTTTTAGATGAATACAGATTGATAGCATCTAAGACTGGTAGACTGTTGTATCCAGTCAGGATTGTGCCAGGAAAAACAGGACCAGCAACTGCGGGGCTGGCCAGCGTGCCCTGCCTAGGGCAGGCTTCAGGAAGAGCGGCTGAACTCTGCCAGGCCAGAGCTGGGGCTGTGGTTTACAGGTGGGATCTCTTCTTCCACCGGGAACCCTCCGTTTCAGTGGATTGGTGAGGCTCACTGAGGGTATAGAGGATCATCTCCTTTTTCTAAAGTCAACAGACTGCAGATCTTAACCGTGTTTACAAAATAGCTTCCCACAGCACCTAAAACAGTGTTTGATCTAATCACTGGGTGCTGTATCCTTACCATGTTGACACCTAAGACTAACTGTCTTCTTTGATCATGGAAAACCCTCTTGGGGTTTGAATGGCATCACCTGGAGACACCACTGAGTGTGTTCATAAAGAGCAGCATCGTCCCGAGGGCTGTGGGCACCGTCAGCCCTCTGACTTCTCAGTGGTAGAGTCTTCATGTGAGAGAAAGCCCAGGCCCCGCTGAGCTTGTTATCATGGCCCTTATTCTTTGAGCTGGGGACACTAGTCCCCAGGGCAGACTTTCTTCTTTCTCAGGCAAGCTGCACAGAACGAGGGTCTGTCTTCTCAGCCAGTCTCCCTTCCCCTTTCCTTTCTTCCTTTGCTTCGTGCACAAGGAATGGCCTCGAGAATGTGGAATCTGTGTTTGTTGTGAAGAACCCCGGATTTTAAAGATGTCAAAATGAATAAAATTTCTGTGAGTATGCATTCCTTACTTCCAATAATTTTTTTTTTTTAAGAAAAAAGAGAATGGGGCTGGGGGGAGGACAGAGTGACAAAAGTATAAAATATTCATGTGGTCAACCGACCTCTATTATGTAGGAACTTTTACTGTCCCCTCATTTCTTTTTCTTTTCATTAGAGCATTATAGTTATACTAGTAGCTGGGTTCATTTTGACGAAATCATACACACAAGGAATTTGATTCCACCCCCCACACTGCTCTCCTCCCTTCCTCCCTTCCCCATTCTCCCTCCTCCAAAACAACAAGTCTTCCTTGTGCTCCTTTATCTATCTATCTATCTATCTATCTATCTATCATCTATCTATCTATTTATTTTTGGCACTTTCTACATATACATAAAGCTGAAATTCCCTTTAGTACCTTTATGTGTGCATATAACATGATTTTATTAAACTGGATCCGTATTTCCTCCCCTCCCCACCCCCTCCCTCCCTCTTGTTCTCCACCTTCTGCTCCACTGATCCTCCCTATATCATTATGATATCCAGCCCTCCCCTTTTCCACCTCGCTTGGCTCTAGCTTCCATGTATGAGAGAAAACACTCAACCCTTGTCTGAGTCTGGGCTGATTCCGTAATTTGGCTATTGTGAATTAAGTTGCTATAAATATCGAGGTGGTTGGATAGCTGTAGAATGCTGATTTTAGTTCTTTTTGATAAATACAAAGGAATGGATTGCCTCATTTTCTAAATAAGTGGAATATTGTTCAATGTGACTTGATATGATTAGTTCAGTAATTTTATAGTCTTTATTGTATATTGTATTGGAATATACAAAATGAATGCAATGGGAATGAATGTAATATGCTCTCAATAAGGAAGGAAATAAACATGAATTTAGGCTTAGATTCTATCCCATGGTCATTATGTACTGATTTAGCAAAAGTGCTACATGAAGGGGAGAAATTATTCCATTATTGTTAAATGTACTTTGTCATGTGGGATTGAAGTTGTACTTCTATCAAAACCTACTTTTTTTCCTAGAGTTTTCATTTTTAATATATTTTTATTTGTTCTTGTTAGTTATACATAACGGTAGAATGCACTTTGACACATCATACATAAATAGAGTACAACTTCTCATTTGTCTGGTTATACATGATGTAGAGTTATACAGGTCATGTAATCATATGTCTGATTCATTCTACTATCATTCCTACCCCCATTTCCCCAACTCTCCCTTCACTCCCCTCTGTCTAATCCAAAATATCTTTATTCTCTCCCTCAACTCCATTGTGAATTAGCATCTGCATATCAGAGAAAACATTTTGTCTTTGGTTCTTAGAGATTGGCCTATTTCACTTAGCATAATATTCTCCAATTCCATCCACTTACCAGCAAATGCCATAATTTCATTATTCTTTAAGGCTGAGTAATATTCTATTGTGTATTTATACCAAAGTTTCTTTATCCATTCATCTGTTGAAGCACACCTAGGTTGGTTCTATAGTTTAGCTATTGTGAGTTGAGCTGATCTAAACAGTGATGTGGCTGCATCATTTTAATATGCTGATTTAAAGTCCTTTGGGTGTAGACCTAGGAGTGGGATAACTGGGTCAAATATGGTTCTATTCCAAGTTTTCTGAGGAGTCTCCATACTGCTTTCCATAATAGTTGCACCAATTTGCAGTCCCACCAGCAATGTATGAGTGAACCTTTTCCCCTACATCCTCACCAACATTCATAGTATTCTTGATAATTGCCATTGTATTTCTTGTATTCTTGATAATTGCCATTCTGACTGGAGTGAAATGGAATCTCAGTGTAGTTTTGATTTGCAGTTCTCTAATTGCTAGAGATGTGGAACTTTTTTTCATATATTTATTAATCAGTTGTATCTCTTTCTTCTGTGAATTGTCTGTTCAGTTCCTTTGCCCATTTATTGACTGGGTTTTTTGGTGTTTATTGGTTTATTTATTGTTTATCTTGTTTATTGATTGTTGTTTTGGTGTTAAGTGTTTTAAATTCCTTATATATCCTGGAGATTGATGCTCTACCTGCATGTGTCAAAACCTATTTTGATCGTCTCTTCTCTTGTGTAACTGCATTTTATCAAATGTAACTTTAAAGCCAAGTTCTATGTTATAACACAGTAAAATGCTTTGATGTTTTCTGAGCATGATAAGAGTTCCTGTAAAACCCTGGGGCTTTTTTTTTTAAAGGCCCCAAATTCTATCACTGGACATATTGAGGGAAAAGGAGAAGGAATGATTAAGTATTTTGATCTTGATTCTCATGACTAAGATATCTTGAGAGAGTTCTAAGAAGGAAAAACAAAGCGACTTTGCAATATTCCTGCCTGAATAAAGAGTGAGAGCTGATCATACAGTGTGCCAGCCGGCAGGGAGCCCAGGCATCCCCAGTGCACATGTGTGAACTTCAGTGCAGGAGCAGAGGGAAGGACCCCTGGTTGGACGGTTGAGGCTTCTGCTGGCCTGCCCTGTGCTCTTTCAGTGTTTGGTGGTAAACTTGCTGCGGGGAAAAGGAAAATTTTCATAACAGCCCTTTGGTCTTGATGAAGGATGAAAACACAAATGGGAATGTCTGGATTTGAACCTTCTGTAACCATTTTCTTGGAAAGTAATACTTACGTGTTTTCTTAAAACAACATTTGAAACTGAAAATGTCAACTGGGCTCATTAGTTTTCCCATAGATGGTCATCAGAAGCTGGACCAGGACGCAGCGTCTGGGTGTTCGCCCATGTGGGCTGAATGAGGTGTGTGGAGGCTTGAACGCATTATGTCTGAGAAATCTTGAAAATAAGTCCTGGTATTTGTCTGCTTTCTCCTCCCTTCAATCCCAGAACATCTGGCTCAATGATATTCCGGCAAGGCTGCACTGCAGAGATTCACAGCGCAGGAGAAGCAGCCAGGGTGGGCTCCCCTCATCTCCCAGCAATGCTGGATGATCACGGGGCCGACATGCTAAGACAACACAAGCAGTTCTTTATCTAAGTGTGGAAGACTGGAGATCTCCAGGGATTTGATAGAAAAGTCTCACTACTGTGCTATAACTCATTTCTATGATCACACTATTACCAAACTTTTTGATTATGAAAGATCCATTTTACATTGTGGCTTAGAACATAACCACATTTGTGTATCTATGCACACAACAAACCTAAATAAAAGTTCCACCTCTCCCCCGTGTTACTCATGGTATCTTCTACCCTATTCTATCCAACCCATCCTATCCCATCCAATCCATCCTCTCTAGTCCAATCTAAAGCATTTCCTCCCATCCAATCCTATCAATTTTTACCTCTCCTATCCATTCTCTATCCCATCCAACCTGACCTATCCGATCCTATCTATCCCAGCTCTCTTTTTTGGGGGGTATTGGATTAGAGTGGAGATATTGGGTATTGAACTTAGGGGCACTTGACCTCTGAGCCACATTCTCAACCTTATTTTATTTAGAGACAGGGTCTCACTGAGTTGCTTAGCACCTTGCTTTTGCTGAGGCTGGCTTCGAATTTCAATCCTCCTGCCTCAGCCTCCTGAACTGCTGGGATTACAGGCATGTGCCATTGCACCTGGCTCCATCTATCCTCTTATTCATCCTCTCTTCCCCTCTTTTCTCTTCTACCCATCCTCTTCTATCCCCTTTTTCTTATTTTATCTATATCCAAAGTGCTAGTCGTGACTTAAACATTTATATTATGACATATTAATCTAACAGAAAACATTGGATTTTCTACTAGAAAAGAAAGCCAGCACTGTTGCAACTTCGTTAGCATTGACAATGGAAGAAGCTCTGGTGCAGAACAATCTGCTACCTACAGATGCCCTAATTCCTGCTGGTGTGCTTAGTCTTCTCCCACGGTGAGAGGAGTAAAGAGGAGGAGCGGTTAGGGTGCACTCTTTCACAGGATGCAGAGAGCCGTGGACTATATGTATACATTTTCTTACTTTTTTGCTTACTGATGTCACCATGCATCATACCCAGACCTGACTTTCCTTTCCTGAGAGTGGGATAGGAAAGAAATAAAAAGTTGAAACTACTGGTGCATGAGTCGGTGCTAAGAATAAAGACTCTCTTCAGTTCTCCTACCTCATGGAGGCCAGTAGCAAGCAGATGTTACTGTCAGAGAGGACATGGTGATCTGAATTAATTCCTGGATATGGCATTAAGCTGCAGTCTGTTCCATGCTCAATTCTGGGAGACATTTGAAAAGACCTTAGGAAGGAAATTAATTGCCTACTTTTCCTTCGATGGTAATGCTGCTCCCTTGGACTTTCAAAGTCAACTTTCAAAGGAGAATGTGATTTGGACTCTAGTTCTGTTTATTTTTGGTTTTCCAGAGTCTGGACTTCTTTATGAAAGGCTGTCAACCTGGGGTTTTCACCACAGAGATTTAGCACCATGTTTTTAAGAAAAAGAAAGTCAAAATTGGGGTTAATGAAAGTTAAAAATCTCTGAGTCTCCCTGTAGGTCTCCTGTACAGACACTTGTTGTGCAACCGTCTCTTGCCTGGGTGCGCCGGGTCTTTGCAGACCAGCTTGACCAGAGGAAAAACAAAATAAACATTAGCATTGGTGACTGTCGTAACAGGCAGCCTCCTTTTCCCCTACCAGACAAACTTTTTTTTTTTCCTCCATTAAAATTTCATCTGTATTTGACATTTTAAATCACCCTAAAAGGTGGAATTTTGTTTTTGTTGAAGCCACTGGGTAAGTGTCTCCTTCCTACACTATCTGGAAAAAGCACTGGACATCTTCTCATTTGCACTTGGCCTAGAACGCCTCTTTTCCTGGCCTCTCTGCATCTTGCACTGCGACTCACATGGGCTGAATTCCCAAGTGTGGAAACAAATACACTACCCAAGGTACCTTAGTGCTCCCAATCGCCTGGTGGCCTGGTCTAGGAGAGCTATTGAGCTGCAGTGGGTCTGCCTAGGCTTCAAATGCTCCTAAATGCTCAGATATTAGTCTTGCAGTAAATGAAAAGATAGAGATTCTTGGAGGAGGCATAGGGAGGCAGACTCATGGAAGCAAAAATATCTTGTCACCTCTGCTTTGCTGGTAGGTGCTGGCACTGGGACATAATCCTTAAGCTGCTCCTCTGTCTTTATATCTCAAAATGTCTTCATACCGTGCAGTTTCTGATTCTCCCAAGAGCTGGCTCCCCGTGTCTTCTCTTTTCTATACATTCAGTCTCTTCTGTTCAAACACTGCATCTTTTCCTCATAGCATGCCAGCATGTGAAACAATCTATACCACTTTGGAAAACAAACCTTGCTTCAATCCTCCCTTCCTGTTGTGGCTCCTCCTTCTCTCCAGGTGAGAGCTACCCTAGATCTGTGTATCTCAGCCATTGGTATGCACCAGAATACCCCCTTCCCAGAACTTGTAAAAGCACCAATTTCTAAGCCTCATTCTGATTCAGTATGTTTGGGGTAGGGTCTGAGAAAGTGCATTTCTGCCAAGCTCCCGGGTGATGCTGAAGGTGGGAACTCACTTTGAGGACTCCCACTCTGAAGATGGACTGACTCCCACTCTGAACCTTTTATATTCATTGGTCTCAGTTGTTCTTTCTTCTCATACACCTGCCAACCTGCCCCTTGTCTGTTGCACCTCGGGCCTCCATGTGTCAAATCCTGTGGACCCATGTGTCAAGCCTCTGTCACACTGGCCACCTGATCACTGCCTCTCTTTCTTCCTTGTCTTCCATGACAGCATTGTCACTTCAGTTGTGTTGTTTTTGTGTTGCTCTTTCAGGAACCTCTTCCTGCTCATGGTGGTGTCAGTCTCCCTTGCTCACTGCTTTCCTTCCCATATTCTTCCTGGGATGTCTCACCTGTGCCTACAGCTTCAACTGACTCCTCCAGTACCCGTCTGATCTTCTGGCTCCGGATCTGTGTACTTACAGACTCATGAAGTTAGACATGTCTCCAGATGGGTTTGTTGAATTTACTCCTAAATTGTCCCCTCTTGTTTTCCTTATTTTTGTGAATGACACCCATTCTGCTGAGTCGGAAATCTGTGTGTGATTCTTCTTTTTCCTCCCTCATTCTCAACCCTGATGTCCAACTCATCTCAGATGGATCGGTATACACACTCCTTTCATCTGGCTTTGCTGATGCCTCAGTTTACTACTGTTTGCTACGTGACTGAAGCAATGTTCTTAACAGTTTCCAGGCAGCAGAGTATTCTTTTACTCTTATTTTAGTCTGTAGGCACTTTTTAAATACTAGGAAATTATGGGCCTTTCAAATCTTGTACCATTTTGCCACTCCATAAATTTCCATCTTGCCACTTGGTGCTGTCCCATTTTATACCAGAAGAAGAGTTTTTCAGATACCATTGCTCATCATTCTGACAGATCTGTTGTTCATTTGTGGTAAATCTATAATTTTTCCAGCACCATTATTCGTTTGCTGTTGGTGTCTGTGGGTTGTCTTTTCTTGTTCAGTGTGAGATTTTTCCTGGTTCTGGGTGTGATGAGCAATTTTTGAATTTTATCACAGACATTTTGGGTATTATGTTATGGGACTTTGGTTCTTCCTTAACATCTCTTATTTAGCTTGGTGTCCATGGAGGCCTTATGGGGATCCTGGAGTTCCATTCCCACCCAGTGGGAATGAGTCACCCTCCTTCTCTCCACATGCATCTGAAGGGCTAGACCACTACCCCGTGGTAAGCACACTCCCACACTGTTGGTGGAGGCCATATGGGAGCCATAGTCAGACATCCCTCTCCTTCCCAGTCAGGGTAGTGTCAGAGGAGACCTGCTAGCCGCCTGAAATTTCCCTTCACCCAGCAACACGAGGATCTCCTGCGCTGGGGGCAACTATGGGAACCAAGTGGGAAACCTGGGCTTTGTTTCCCACGGGGAGTGTCAGGGTGAACCCTTTCCCCCTACATGTGTCACTCCATTTGTGAAGCTTTCCAGCATACTGTACTTCTATCACTGTGCTTGGTACAGATATTTTAGTTATTTAGTTTATATCTCTGCCTGTCCTGGAGACTAGGAATGCCCTTCTGACCATGTGGCTCACAGTGTAGTGCTTAAAACAAGGATGCTGGAGTCCTGGTCTCAGGTAAGTTAGTCAACCTCCTTGTATCCCAAGTGATTATATGTGAACTGGGGCCTGTTGTGAAGGTCTAATGAGAGAATACATCTAAGTTTCATAGTGCAATTCCTAGCACAAAAACTCTTCATAAATTGTCAATTGTTAGGATGCAAATTTTCACTATAATTTATGAAACTATTCCCCCATTGCTAAGTATTTGAATTGTTTTTTTTCCCCTCCTTTTTGGTTTTATAACTAGATCTGGCAGAAAATGTAAAAAAAAAAAAAAAATAACAATGAATGATTAGAATCAAGCTTGCTTTTATGCCTTTGTGTCTGAACTTGACAAGATCAACTTGATTTTCCATCTAGGTTTGAAATAGTTGTTGAAAAACCTTGAGATTACTTTTGATCTTTTTTATACCACAAGGGACATCGGAGCTTTTAAAATTAATTAAATGTTTCCCTCCTGCTGAGCTCTTGGAGGAGAATAAACATCATGGGAAGCATCTAACAGACAGGTTTGTCCTGGAGTAAAGAATGGGGTGAAAGCCTTGTAGTTCTGTTTCTGAATTGGGATTGTTCTGTTCTTAGATGGCAGCACATGAGGTTTTGATGAACATTTTGACCTTGTTTCTGCTGTACCTTTGTCTCTACCCCCAAAGAACTGGGTTTATAAACACAGGTAAGTGAATGGCACCCATTTCCTCGGTGTTAAGGAAAGCTCATTTGAGGAGTTGAGATTCTTATCAGCGTTGGGGTGACACTGGTTTTAGCATCACAGACACCATGATACCTCACAGTTCTGGAGGTCCAAGATCAAGCGGCTGGCCAAATCAGTTTCTGATGAAGGCCTGATGAGGATCTAGATGTACTCTCATTTGGCAGAGAAAGATTTTCTCTCCCATGTCTCTTCTCATAAAGTCAGGAATCCCATTCACTCTCAAGAACCACCTCCTCTAACCCTCACCTCTAAATATTGTTGTACGAGGGATTAGGGGCTCAAACTATGAATCTGGGGGAGGGAACACAAACATTCAGTCCATAGAAACCTCCTCCAAGAAGGGAAGGAGAGGAAGTTTTGTGAGAGAAGACCCTCCAGAGGCCATGGTAGTTTAAGGACTATACTAACTGAGCTCAGGTCACTGGAGCATGGTATACTTACAACTGGAGTTTAAAAGGACCCACTGTAGCTTGTTCTACTCTGCATAAAGGGTTCTTTTAATCTGAGCTAAGTTGTTCTTATTATTTCCTGGGCTTATTAATGAATAAGTTTCCAAAGTCTTAATGCTTAACCAAAATCTATCCTATAATAATTTGGTTCTTTTGCTCCATACACTTGTTAGGGTGGGATAAAATCATGATAAAGATGAATGATCCTCAGCTTTAGAAGTTCCCTTAGTAAACTCTTTATCCACATGAATTATTAAGAGGTCATTCTGTTTCCTCCAAAGTGTCTAAGCTCAGAATTGTTTTATCTGTTGTGAGATTTCAGTGTTAGAACTATTTAATGGTCTGTGACTCTCCTGTGAAGTTCATCCTTTGGTCTTTGGATCTCTCCTTTTGTGGACCAGGTTTGAAAATCAGCTCATTTCATGAATAGCCATTTTTAAACTATGCACTGTTGTGGGTAGATATTTTTTCTTTGCTGTGAATTTTACTAGGAAATGATCTAGCTGTTTCCTCTGCTTGGAAAGATTGTTTTTTTTTTTCCCCAGAGTAAGGACCCAAAGACAGGTGTGTGCCTGGTGTTCAAATAACAACAAGAGGCCTGGGGTGAATTGTAAGAAGGGAGGAACCGTGTGGAGAAGATGTGGAAGGCCTTGGTAAGGGTGGGTGAGGTAGTTAGTATGTGTGTTTAAGTCATCAAAATCCAAACTACTGGTGTGGAGATTGTGTCTTTACTCCTTATTAATTGTTAATTAAGGTTCTCTCACTTATTGAAAAATCCAAAATCTTTATTCACTTATGTTTTTGTCAATGTCTAACGAAGCCTATAAGCCCATAACTTTCCCTGGACTATGGTCTTTATTATATAATTTTATTGCCTTGAGTAAAAACAAACATAGGTAATGTTTATAGGTGAATCTTTCTTTAGATCCTCTGCTAAAGGTTTTCAGAGTTCCACATCTTGGTGTGAGGAGAAAGAAAGAAGTCTATTGATTTAGACAACACGAGTGGAGCACTTACTTATTTCTGTAAATTTTAACATAAGCAGATGTCACTGTTTTATGAGTGACTGATGACGAAGCAGCTGTGGTAGAGACACATTTCCCAGCTGCCTTTGCTGTTAGGTCTGATCATGTGATGGAGTTCAGCCAATGGAATTTTAGCAAAGGTGAGGGAACCACTTCTAGGTGTGAGCCATAAAAAAATTCCCAGGTCTTTCTCCTGTGAGGGCCATCAGGAAACTGAGGCAGACAGTGACACCAGTTTACCTGAAAGAAGGGACACAGATCCCTGAATTAATGCTTGAAGGAGTGTCTTGTTGATCAGAAGTACCTATTTCAGAATTTATATCAGTTCTATCAATCTGCTGAGATTTGGGGGTTTATCTGCTCATCAGCTGGAAGTTCCTCAACCAATGGCAAAGGCCTTGGGTTTTGACTCAGACTTAATTCTCATGTTTGGTTCTTGGACTAGTGTTGTTGCTAAGACCAGGAGACATGGGATCAAAGTGGAGATGCAATCCTCTTACTAGCTTTATAACTAGTTCAATTTTCAGAAACTCAGTTCCTTCATCATTAAAGTGGGGATATGATATCTACTGCTTGGGATTATTGTGAGGATCAAATAGAAAATACTTTTCACAATGCCCCATTCATAATAAATAGCCAAGGATGGGAAGGTTATAGCATTTATTTTTCTCCTTATTTTAATGGAAGAAGACTTAATATTTTCCCTATGATCTTAATGTTATTTATGGTCAGATAATATGCTATGCATTCCCACCTACATGGTTATTTTCTTCTTTTGTCAAAACATTCCTTCACCTGGAAAAGCATTTTTTGTCCTTCAAGGCTTCATTCAAAAATTACCCCCTGTGGTAGATTTTACTTTCTTTCAAATGGCCACAGCAATATTTCCCCACAAACTCTTCTAGAACCTTGCTATTTTTCCATCAGGTGGTTGCCAGATCTTTGTGACTGTGTGAATAGCATGTGGCAAATTGATGTTGTGTGACTTTTGAGGCTCGGACATAAATGGCAGTATTGTTCTCTCTTTCTCCCCCTCCCCTCTTTCTCTCCCCCTTACTCCCCAGCCATGCTGTAAGGGAACCCAGATAGAATGGAGGTGCTACACATAGGTGTCCTACCTAACAGTCCCAGGTAATGTCCCAGGCAACAAGCATCAGTCTCCAGAAATGTGATGAGTGAGCTTTCAGGTGATGCCAGTTCCAGGGCTTCCATCAGTCTCAGCTGGTGCTGAGTGGAGCCAAGAGGAGCCATTCCAACTGAGCCCTGACTGAATTGCAGACTCAGGAGAAAAATGAGCATCATGATTTTTTTCAGCTACTGAGTTTTTGGGCCGTCTGTTAAATAGCAATAAATAGTGGAACAACTCCTCTGCGAAGTCACTCTCATGACCTCTTGGTTTTATTTCTTCCCCAGAATGAATTGCTTTTCTCTCTTCTCCTTTATCACTTAATTTATTTCACTAGCGCTTGCTAGTTTGCTAAAGTTTAGAAAACCCTCAGGTTCAGCCACCAAAGCTGATCCTTTTGTGTTACTTGTAGCATCTAACGCAGTCCCTGCTACAGTGTAGGTACTGAGTGAATGCTGGTTACATGACAGATAAGCTTATTTTTTTCCTTTGTTGGAGCTTATGGGCTATGGACAGAAATTTCCACTCTGCATTAACTCTGGTGTGAAATGGCATCTGGAGCCTAAGCAAATCCATGAAGCTCAAGGATGGTGACGACCATGGTTTTTAACGAGATAGATGGGAGAGCCAAGAGAACCACATGAAAGAATGCCAAGCAGCCACTGAACAATATTCACTGTCATTTGAGGCACTCCGTAAAGCAATTTTAAAATGTGATCATGGCTGTCAGGGGGACTAAACATTAGGAAGCCCTCAATTACCCTTATCAGAATTTCCTTTGTAGAAAGAGGTCTTAAAATTTTTATAAGCTTGCAATGACTTTCAATGATGCTAATTGGATCACAAAACTGTGCTGCAAAATGTTGTGATATACAGAGAATCAAGGTTCTCATTTCACATCTGTTTTCCACACCCTTTCTTTTAAAATATTTTTATTGGTACATTACATACACAATAGTCCACGATCCTTCATTAGCACTTTGGTTCAAGGAAATATACACTTATTTCAAAAATTTCAGGTTTTTAAAAATTTCTTGTAAATGAGAGAGCACTCACTGTATATCCAGAGATTCAGCGTCACATTCCTGCTCTGCAATTGGCTGAGTATATGATCTTGGAAAAATGTGTTTTTGGTCGGACATGGTGGTGCACATCAGCAATCCTAGTGACTTGGGAGGCTAAGGCAGGAGGATTGTAAAATCAAGGGCAGCCTCAGTAATTTGGCAAGGCCCTAAGCAACTTAATGTTATGGTTTAGATGTGGTATCCCCCCAAAAGCTCACATGTGAGACAATGCAAGAGGGTTTGGAAGAGAAACGATTGGGTTATAACCTTAATCTAACCAATGAATTAATCCCTGGTGGGATTAACTGAGTGGCAAATGGAGGCAGGTGGGGTGCACCTGGAAAAAGTGGTTCATTGGGGGGGCGTGGCTATGTGGTGTATATTTTATATCTGGAGAGTGGAGTCTCTCTGTGCTTTCTGATCATTGTGTGAGTTGGTTCCCTCTGCCACACTCTTCCGCCATGATGTCCTGCCTCACTTTGAACCCGGAGGAATGGAGCCAGCTGTCTATGGATTGAGACCTCTGAAACTGTGAGCCCTAAATAAACCTTTCCTCCTCTACAGTTGTGCTGGTCAGATCACTTAGTCACTGCAGCGAAAAAGCTGACTAAAACACTTAGTGAGACCCTGTCTCAAATAAAATAAGATGAAATTTTTTTAAAAAGGGCTAGGATGTAGCTCAGGGGTAAAACACCCTTGGGTTCAATCCCACTACAAAAATAAATAAATAGATAGATAGATAAACAAAAGTATTTTTAAAAATTTCAGATTTCCATTTCCACATTTGTGAAATGAGGATTGGTGGTTTCTGGGGTCTTGTTCAAGTCTAGCTGCATCATTCTATGAGAAAACTAGGAGCATAACTGACATATATATATGGAAACTTAAAGTGCTTATTTACTTTTTGAGCCATAGGGGAAACAAATTGGTGACATAGGAATATTAGGATTTTAAAATTTGGCCTCTCTTCTTGGCAGCTGCTCCAGATTAGGCTGCTCTTTATTTGTTAATTTCGTGGATTGGAACAGTGCGTTTTAACCACTGGAAAAATGGTTACAAAGTGGCACCATCATGAAGAGGAAATCACAACAGGGGATTGGGGTCAGTCTTTGATCTGGCATATCATATTCCTCCAACTGTGCACATTCGCTGTGCTATAAAGGAAGGAAATTTCTGTGACCCTTTTAAAGCTAGATCCATTTTCAGTTTGTCTTCAAGAGAGACCGAGTAAAAGCTAAAAGGTTAACCCAGGGTTCCATATTGAGACAATAAGAATATTTAGCAATACAATGCAGATCGCAAGTCATAAGAAAGATTATATTTTTTTTCTGGTAAGTTCTTTTGAGTAATCTTATAGCAAAAGAGAATATAACTTGTATACTTACAACTTTTCACGTGTTTCTAAGCAGCCAGTAAAACATACCATTGCCAACAGCATTTTGTCCCCCTTGTTCTAGAAGAATTTTTCTTCTGGGCATTTTTAATGCTTCACTCATTATGAAAGTTTTCTCACTTTTTGCATTTACCAATAGTAGATAATGAGGGGTCAATTAGTGTACAAGCCATGCAGGGTACAAATGACTGAATGCATGACGGGTTGCGTGGCGTACCTTTGGTTTCATGACGGTAGGTCACTTCACGTCTCATATTACACCTTCTAAATCAGGTCATCTTTGCCCCATTTCCTCATTGTTCCTTTTGTTCACCTGTTCGTGGAATGTTTGCGTGTGCTTTAGCAGGGATACAGATTGAAATAGTTTGAGGCCTGGAGCTGCATCATGTTTTAGGCTCTAGGAACACAGCTCCGTTCTCCAGGATGCAGAATGCCCACCCCATGCTAGAAGCTCCTATGTCCTGGGAATAGGGAAGCCTTAGTCTGCCTCTTCTCCCTGTTTTATGACCTTGTTAAGGTTGACCTCTACCTATCTGGTGGTGCTTTATCGACCAAAATAAAATTCTTAACTGGGCTCATTTTTATGGTTGACTGTAAAACCTTTCCTTTCAAACTCACTTGTTCACAAGGAGGAAGCCCTTCAGGCTCCTGCATACTTGGGATAAATGGGATAGCAAACAACAAACTAAATAGCTACCGGAAATATTGGACTAAGTGAAATATATTTGGGGAGTATTGAAGAATCTTACACAATCTAACACTAGATCAATACCTTTAACCTTTAATTTAAAAAAAGCTATGTTTTCCTAATATACTTTTTTCTCTGCCACTTCCATCCCACCATTCTGGGATTCTCTACAATAGTGACCTTTCCCTGGTAGAATTGCCGTGGGATTAATTTTAGACATGTGTTATTTTGGGAACAATGGCAGATGAATTGATAGGTGGCTGGGGTAACCTTTATCATTAGTATTATTATCCTTAAAAACCTGGTAGGTAATTGTCTGGATTTAACTTGTCTGTTAAACACAGTAGCTTTGATAAATATTGTAAGATGATACAGTAATGCATTCCTATTTTAGAACTGTAATATTTCATTGGAGGGTTTTTTCAATCAATCAGGAGTAATTCAGACCTCAGGGATAGCTGGGAAATTCCCATTGATGTGTATGCAATTCTCATTCTCATGGTTTTTTTGTTTTTTTTGGTACTGGGGATTGGACTCAGGGGGCACTCCATCACTGAGCCACATCCTCGGTCCTATTTTGTATTTTATTTAGAGACAGGATCTCAATGAGTTGCTTATCATCTTGCCATTGCTGAGGCTGGCTTTGAACTTGCAATCCTCCTTTCAAAGCCTTTGGAGCCACTGGGATTATAGGCGTGCGCCACCACGCTCGCTCTCATGTATTTTTTTAGAGTGATGGGTGGTCGTTTAGTGTGGTTGTTTAAAAAGAAAGTCATATTCTTGGGCTGGATATTTTATGTTGGAGAGAGATGTCTATAATAGATAAAATTGGTCATGAAGGTCCCTGATGCTTCCTCGCTGCCCGGATATCATTGAATGCTTGGCTTCTGTTTCCAGGCTGAAGAATTTCCCCCAGTGATTCTCCATCACATGCACTCTGGTGTCCCTGTACAGTGGACAGTTATGTAATTTAATGTTGTAAACCTTTTGGTGAATTATTGTATACTGGTGCTTCACACGCTGTCTGACACAGGAAAAGCACCATGTAGGTATTAGAAATAGTTATCACTAGTCGTTCTAAGACCAGCTGAAGCACCAGTTCATCAACCAGGTAAGATATGGAAATAAAGCGCATTAATTGATGTTTGCTGTGTAACATGGAAATCTCAAGTGTGGTGGTTTCAATAAAGCAAACATTTACTTAGCCCATTATTCTGCGGGTCATCAAGTTGGAGTGGGCTCAGGTTAGCAGATGTTTTGTTTTTTGCTTTTGACTCTTGTCTCAAGCATCTGTGGTTAGCTGGTAGTTCATCTGGTGCCTGGCTAGTCTAGGATGGCCACGTGGGATGGCTTGTCTTGGCTCCACAGGTTAGCTTGAGGGTTGTCTCCTGGTGAAGACAGAAGAAGTGAAAAGCAGTCACAGAGGCCATCTCCGGTTAGCCAAAGAAAACTACAAGTTCAACCTGGATTCATTGGGTGGGGAGATAGACTCTGCGTCTTCAAGGCAGGAGTTGTCAAATCACAAGGAAAAAAAAGAGACACCTGGGGAGGAAGGGAAGTGCTCAGGTATGAGAGGAGGGAAATATAAAGGTGATTCCAGAGTCATAGCTGCAAGTGACTTAGAACATGGTGGCAGGATGTAGATTAGCAGAAAATAGAGCAGACGTGTTGGACTTTGAATGTAAGGAGTTGGATGAACCAATCACATGTTTGGACAAAGTGACAGCTAAGGGGTCCAGAAACCCTCAGAGAAACCAGCCCTAAAAATAAGAAACTTAGGACATGAACCGCTATGAACAGATGCAGACAATAACAAACCCATGCTGTTTTCCTCTCGCTCGATCGCATCCACTCCTCTTCCATCATGGTCACAATTATGTGGTTTTTGTTTGAGTTTCCTAGTCGGGACTCTCCCTTTCCAACTGTTGGTTCACATGACTGGATCAGCTCAATCCCAGCCACATGTCCTCCAGGCCTGGCCAATCACACATCCCACCCTCTGCCCACAGTGATTTCTTTAGGAATGTCACCTGACCCAACTGGGTCTAATAAAACCAAATCCCAGCACCTTCGTTGGGACCCTTAGAACTTGAACTTCCACTGGAGCAACTGAGCCAGGAGGCAGTAGAGCTGTTGGAGACCATCTGACCAGAGAGTGTGCCTAGGAGCAAAGCCAGCAGAAACACAAGTAGACCAGTGTGTGTGTGTGTGTGTGTGTGTGTGTGTGTGTGAGAGAGAGAGAGAGAGAGAGAGAGAGAGAGAGAGAATGTAGACGCCTAAACTCAGCTTTACCTAAAACCGTACATACCTATACACTTCAAAGAAAACCATTAAGTTCCCTTTCTTTTTCACTTTATTTGAACGGAATTTCTATGCTGCGTTACTAATATGAAAAGAGAACAGAATCTAAAATTAGAAAACAATTACATTTGGGGGACCAAAGAAAAATTAAGGATTAAACAACAAAGGTTTATGGAGATGAGAAATCCAAGAAGAAGAGGGGAAAATAGGAGGGGTGGGTGTGTCTATTGTCCCCCGTTGGGGGGCAGGGGCTCTGTGCACGTGGCTGACCTGGAGGCCAGGACAACCTCCACGGGAGCTCTGGGCAGCAGGGTGGAGCAGAGGGGCATGGCCCGGAGCTCAGGAAAGAGTGGGCAACTTCCTTTGTCCATAAAAGGGCTTCCTCGTCACTGGGGCTTACAACCTTGGAATCGACTCTTCCGCCTCCCCTGCCACAGCCCACGCATCCAAACAGTCATCTTGTCCTGTAAACTTTCCCTCCACAGTTACTCTTGGCCTCCTACCTTCCTCCGCATGTCCACTGCCAAGAGCGTGGTCCAGGGGCCCAGTATTCCTTTCCTGGAACCTGCCAAGGCCTCCCATGCCCAGAGCCCTTTACCTCTGTCCTCCCCTCTATCCCGCTGCCAGATGATGTGTCCTAAGGCTCTGTTCTGTTGTGAAATAGGCACTCAGTGTTGTGAAAAGGCCCTGAACTGGGGAGGAGAGCCAGCTCTGCCTTGCCGCTGGAGCTTGGGAAAGGCTCCTAACCCCAGTAGGTGTGGGGCTGTAATCTTTCAAGTGAGGGATGGAACCAGGTGCTTTGACACTAATTGCTTCCTTATTACCTATAAAACAAATTCTATCTGCAATCTTTAACTCTGTTAGTTTCACCTCTTTTAACACTCACAAACTTGAGCCAAAATGAACTAATTCTTGTCCCTGAATGCACACACCTTGCACATTCCTACCTTTCCTGGAATTCCTTGTCTTTCCACATAAAGATCCTATTCACCCTCCAAGTCCAACTTGGAATGTTACTTGTGATACTTGCCTGATCCCTCCTCCTCCCCTCCTGAGAGCTGTCTCACCCATGGGCTCTGGGAAGGGTGCCTTGCGCTGTTCTGTGATTTAGAGACATGTTTTGCCTTCTGCCAAATTGCCCGTGACTTGAGGCTTGAACCCCTATCCTGTTCGTTGTGGTAGCCCTCGAGGCATCTGGCATAGTCGCTAATTTTCAGGAAGTGGTTGAATGAATGAAAACATATTTTGTTGCTGCAAGGCCCACTGGCCATCTTGCAAAGCCCCCCTGAGCAGAGGACTTGTGATCATAAAGACACAGGGCTTTTGAGCTTCGTGGTAAGAATCTCTGGGCCAGGAAGGTGTTCGCACAATCCATGTTGGGTGAAAGTCTCACCGGGTCCTTCTAGAGCTCCACGGGGAGACCAATCCAGCAACCTCCTTCCCGCATGCAAGGTAACAGTGGCCATGTCCTGGGCAGATCAGAGTGGTCTCCTGCTGCAGCTCCTGACCAGTGAGGGCAGTCTAGAGGAAAACAGTAGAGAGGGAGAGGAGGTATAGGAGGAGAAACCAGAGGTGAGAACTTGGGGAGCACGGAGATGACAGTGTTCCCCCATTATCCTTTTATAGCAAGAGGATCGACTCTGGATCAGTGAACTTGTTGCCCTGTTGTGGCAAAGCTGGGTCTGGACAAAGCCAGGGCCGTAGCCAGGATCCAGAATCATGTGGCTCTTTCCTTTCTAAAGCCTTGAACCTGGAGACCTTCCTCTGGAATGCTGGTTTTTCTACAAGCTTGAGGGGAAACAGGCGGTTGTATTTGGGTGAACCTTTACTCCCTCCTTATTGGCTTCCCCTCTCCACCCACAGCAACTTAAATCATTAAAATCATGTATAATTAAAATTTCATCCAAGTTACACCAGTTATGTTTGCTGGCCACAGAGGGGAGTATAAATATCTTAGAAAGGCCTAAAGACAGAGGCTGTTTCCTGCCTGTGGTTTCCCCTCGCACAGGATGCTGTCTGCTACTGTGTGTGCCCTTCCCAGCCTGATGGGAGCTGAGCTCTCAGCTCCCTAACTCTTCTCTGAACGGAACTTTGTTCTATAGGTTTATTTACAGGGCTCCTGGCCAAAGTTTGGTGGATAGGTCTGCTCTGCTCATTCGAGAACTTTTTTTCTCATTCTCTCTTTCTCACTCTCTTATTTTGTCTTTTGATTCCAAATATATTTGATTAAATACCTAAATAAATGCTTCATTCTCTTAGTTAACTGGAAAACAGGAGTTTATTCTCCCTTCCTGCCTAATCTGTATGCAAATGTCAGATTAACTTCTCTGAAGCACAATTCATATTGATATTTTCTGGCTCAAAAACCCACAGTGATTTTGCTCTACTTACCACCTGAGACCAAAGGCCTACTGTACGTTCATGCACAGAACCACACCTCATGCATCAGGCGTCTCAGGAGCTCCCTTGCCATAGATTCTTTAGCAGCTCCAGGGGATCATGAAGGGATTGGCCAACAGATAGGTCCCTAATGTAAGCTTCTGGAGCCCTGTGAGTGGAACCATCTGTGTCTTGAGGAGTGCCTGTGTCCCTAAGACGTCTATCACTACACTTGGTTTGGATTGTCATCACACTGGATTCTGTTGAACCATCCCTTGAGATGCTCCAAGAGTTGGGGTCAACATGAAACATTAAGGATCTAAGCACAATGCGTCTGGAAGACGTTCCTAGGGAAGTGGGTGAGGAAGTGAGAGGAAGGAAGTGAAGCCACTGCAGGGTGTTATAACCCGGTTGTCACTACGGGCAATTGTGGGTCAATTCCTGGGATGGGAAGGGTCCTTGGTGAAGCAGTGTACACACCTGTATTTTAGCTACTTGGAATTACTCAGTAATAACTGAAGCAGGAGGATGACAAGTTTGAATCCAGTCTGGGCAACTTGGAGAGATCTTGTAAGATAAAAAAAAAACCAAACGCAAAACAAAACCACAAAGGAGTTTGGTTGAATACAGGAATGCAGACTCCACAGATATGGAGGGCTTTGACTGGACGTCAGGTGCTGGCGAGAACAAAAGTCTTCACAGTCTCCCTTTGACTCCATCCACTGCTGCTGAGAGCAGTTCCTCGCAGAACTTGACCAGCTCTGCACAGGGCAATCTGATGGTGCTTTGCCTCACGGCCATGTCCTTGTTTGTTTCCCTGGGTCTTCTCTGATGTTGAGTCTAGCACGTCTTTGGGAATCAGCTCTATCCTCAGCCAAGCACATCTAGGAGTGCAGGCAGGCAGTGCCTACGGGTCCTCCTGTCATGGTAGGGGTCAGGAGGGGATCAGTTTCTTCAGAAAGTCTCTGGAAGGTTCAATCATTGCATGGAGGCAGCAGGCTGGATTGCATATACTTGCTGATCCTTCCTTCCTTTTATCTTTCACTTCTCTCTGGTTCTGCCTTTTGACAACTTGGGATGGAAAACTCATTTAGCCCCCAGCATTCAAATCCTTGCTCAGGCTATTTTGGGAGGCCCCAGGCCAAGAAGAGGAATGCAGCAGTTGAGATGGCATTGCAAATACAAACAATATAAATATAAATAGATAAAGGTGTTGCTGAGATGGTGCATTTGAATAAGGTCCTGCAGGAGGGAAATGATACATATGCAGGTGGCTCAGGGAGAGCTGTCCAGGTAGAGGAGGCAGAGAGAGGGCAAAGGCCTTTGTATCCTTGGGGCTGAAATGGAGAGAGAGCAGGAGAAGAGGAGGACTGACCTCCTAAACCCTGGGGCCATGGTTGAAACCTGACTTTCATTCCAAGTCAGGTAACTAATTTGTTTTCAGAGATTTTGCAAATTTTGTCCACTTCGTATTTTACTTTAAAAAAAAATATTTACAGGGTACAGTTGGATCTTGTTTATACACAGACAAGTTGAGTCTTCTAAAAATATTTACTTGATAACAGTTGCTTGTTGTCATTCTGAGCTTCCTAAGGTTGCTTATGAAGCTGGTTAGTTCTTTGTGGATTGTGTTACGAATATTGGTGTACTATGTTCATGGATACCAATCCTGGAGAATCATTCTTAACTTCATTTACTTAGAAAATATTTATTGAGTATTGCTAGGTGCATGGTATTGGGACAGGCATGGGATACTATGCATGCCTGACTTCATGTACCCGAGCATGTGGCAAACTACGATATTTTTAAATTGCCAGAACACAATTCCTGGATGTTTTCTAATTTAATATCCATATTCAATTGGGCTTTTGTACATGGTGTCCTTTCTTTTAGCTTTTGTGAGAACTTACATGCATCAAACCACATTCTTGCTTATGTCAAACCTAAAAATCCTAGTGCTATCTTTGGCTGCCTTGATATCTCCTCCAATTTACCCCACCTGACTTCAAATTTAATTTGTCTTGGGAGTATTTGAGGGGGAGGAGAGAAGAGAGAGAGAGAGAGAGAGAGAGAGAGAGAGAGAGAGAGAGAGAATACTAAATATAAGGTAAAAATTCTTCAGTGGAAATAAATGCTATGGTTTGTTGAACTAGACATTTTAAAAAATATTGTAAATTCATACTTATACTTTTTTTGAAAGCTTTTTTATTGTAGTGGCATATACATAACACAAATTTACCATTTTAACAAGATTTAAGCATACAATTGATTGGCATTAAGTACATTCAAAATGTTGTGCAAACCATCATCATCATCCATTTTCAGAACTTTTCCATCATCCCAAGCAGAAACTCTGTGCCCATAACACACTAGCTGCCTGGTATTGGAACAGGCAGGGGATCTCACCCCTCCTGTAACGGAGACTCTCCTAGCCTGACTTAAGACAGGCTCTTTAAGTCATCTTCCTGACTAGACCTGAACTTTGGCCTCCTCCTCATCAGGCCTGCAGCATCCAGGTGCAACCAGAATCCCACTAAGTCAGGTCTATTTGATCCCTCTCAATGTCTGATGAAATTCCTTACCAACCCTCTCCATCCTCCAGGTGCTAGCTAATCACCCTACCTGCCCTTAGAAAGAATTCTGTTAGTCCGAGAAGGGCAATAGCTGGGTCAAATGGTGGTTCCATTCCCAGATTTCCCAGGAATCCCCATACTGCTTTCCAAATTGGCCTCACCAATTTGCAGTCCCACCAGCAATGTACAAGTGTACCCTTTTCCCCACATCCTCGCCAGCACTTGTTGTTGTTTGACTTCATAATGGCTGNACAGAGCAGGGAGGAAGAGCAGGAAGAAAAGATTAACATTAAACAGAGACATGAGGTGGGAGGGAAAGGGAGAGAAAAGGGAAATTGCATGGTAATGGAGGGAGACCCTCATTGTTATACAGATTTACATATAAGAGGTTGTGAGGGGAATGGGAAAATAAACAAGGAGAGAAATGAATTATAGTAGATGGGGTAGAGAGAGAAGATGGGAGGGGAGGGGAGCGGGGATAGTAGAGGATAGGAAAGGTAGCAGAATACAATAGTCACTAATATGGCATCATGTAAAAATGTGGATGTGTAACCGATGTGATTCTGCAATCTGTATTTGGGATAAAAATGGGAGTTCATAACCCACTTGAATCTAATGTATGAAATATGATATGTCAAGAGCTTTGTAATGTTTTGAACAACCAATAAAAAAAAAGAAAAAAAATAACAAAAAAATTAAAGTAACAGGTTATTAATTCCTAAAAAAAAAGAAAGAAAGAATCCTGTTAGGTCAGTTTAGCAAGATTTCCTCCCTACTTTTTAGGTCTCTTGTTAATTGTCTATCCATTGGTCGCCCAACTTGCTCCTTGGCTGTAAATCCCTTTGGTGTATTTGGAATTGAGCTTCAGTTCTATTCTGAAGTTTCTTTCTCCCTCGTGCAATAGTTCCTGAATAGAACCCATTTCTACTGTTCATGACTATTGTCAACCTCTGATTGTTAAAATATCCCCAGCCCCTGGAGACTTCTGTTCTGCTCTCTTGTCTCTGTGACTTTGCCTACTCGAGGGACTTCATTATCTTAGCCCATTCTGGCTGCCATAACAAAGGACTATCAACTGGGTGACTTATAAACAACAGAAATCTATTTATCACAAATCCGGTTGCTGAGAATTAAGGATCAAACTTCTCTCTCTGGTGAGGGCCCTTGTCCTGGTTCATATATCGTGCTTTCTCTCTGTGTCTTGATGGGGTGGAAAAGGGCGAGTGATCTCCCTGGTCTCTAAGAGCACTAACAGCATTCATCGGCTTCCCTGTTTGTCCCATCACCTCTCCGAGGCTCTTGGTGACACCTCCACTGGTGACTAGGTTTTAATGTGGATGTAGGGGGATGCAAGCATTCAGACCACGGCAGTCCTATAAAGGGAATCCAATAATACTTTCCTTTTGTCCCTGTCTTCTTTTGCTTAGCATGATGTCCTCAGGGTTTATTCATGTTGTAGTATGTATCAGAATTTCATTCCATTCTAAGGCTGAATGTTACTCCATTATACATCAAGAGCACATGTTATTTATCCATGCATCTACTGGTGGGTACTTGGGTGGTTTCCACCTTTGGCTTTTGAGAATAATGCTGCTAATGATATATATACAAGTATCCCTTGGCTGCTATAACAAAGTACTATCAACTGGGTGACTTATAAACTCTGCTTTCAATTCTTTTGGGTATATACCTGGAGACTGAATTGCCAGAGCACATGATAATTCTATGTCTTACTTTTTGAGGAACCGATATACATTTTCCACAGTGGCTGTATGAGTTTATTCTCTTACTAGCAGTACATAAGGATTCCAATTTTTCCACATTGCAAACACTTGTTATTTTCCATTTTTTTAAAATAATAGTCATCCCAATGGGTGTGAAGCCATCTCATTGTGGTTTTGATTTGCATTTCCTTAATGCTTAGTGATGTGGAGCATTTTATACATGCTTACTGGGTATTTGTACATCTCCTTTGGAGAAGTTTCTATTTAATTCCTTTATCCATTTTCAAATTTTTGTTGTTCTTTTTGAGTTGTACTAATACTTTAAAAAAAAACACTTTATAGAGAGCAAATTCAAAAGGAACTGTGTTAAGTTTATGTGTCAATCTGCCTGGGTCACAGGGTACCCAGATATTTGGTCAAGCATTACTTAGGTGTTATTTAGGGTGTTTCTGTGTGGGGTTTAAATTGGCAGACCAAGAAAATTAGATTGCTCTCCTTAACTTGGATGGGCCTCACCCAGTCTGTTGAAGATTTGAAAAGGGCCAAAGGACTGATTTTCTCCCAAGTAAGAGAGAATTCCTGCTGCCTGACTATCTTTGGACTGAGCTGTCAGCTTTTTCCTGCCTTTGAACTTGGATTGGAACACTGGCTCTTCCTGGGTCTTGGGTCAGCTATTTTGGGCCTAGACCTACACTGTCAGGCCTAGTGGGTCTCCATCTTGCTGCCTGCCAATCTTGAGACTTGTTACTTTCTGTTATTGTGTGATCTATCTCCTTAAGCTTAATCTTTTTCTACAAATATAAAACCATAATTCTGCTTCTCTGGAGGAGACTAGTACAGAGACCAATTTATTGAGGAGAGTGAGTTGTATTTTGAGTTCAGGTCCTTTTGTTGTTTTGTTCTAATGGCAGCAGAATGCACTTCGAGACATCATACATAAATGGAGTATAACGTTTCATTCTTCTGGTTGTACGTGATGTAGAATCACACCAGACACGTATGCACAAAGGACGATAATATCTGATTCATTCTACTGTCATTTCTACCCCCAAACCCCATCCCTTCCCTTCACTCCCTCTGCCTAACACAAAGTACCTCTATTCTTCCCTAGGCGCCCCCTTCATTGTGAACTAGCATCCAGATATCAGAGAAAACATTCGCCCTTTGGTTTTTTGGGATTGGCTTATTTCACTTAGCATGATATTCTCCAGTTCCATCCATTTACCTGCAAATGCCATAATTTCATTCTTCTTCAAGGCTGATTCATATTGCATATTATTTATTCCAAAGTTTCTTATTCTATTCATCTGTTGAAGGACATCTAGGTTGGTTCCATAGTTTAGCTATTGTATGTTGAGCTGCTATAAACTTTGATGTGGCTGTGTCACCATAGTATACTGATTTTAAGTCCTTTGGGTGTAAACAAAGGAGTAGGATAACTGGGTCTAATGGTGGTACCATTTCAAGTTTTTTGAGGAATCTTCATACTGCTTTCCATAGAGGTTGAACCAATTTTCAGTCCCACCAGCAGTGTAAGAGTGTACCCTTTCCTCCACATCCTTGCCAACACTTTTTGTTGTTTGTATTCTTGATAATTGCCATTCTGACTGGAGTGAGATGAAATCTTAGTTTGGGTTTGCAATTTTCTAATTGCTAGAGATGTTGAACACTTTTTCATGTGTTTGTTGACTGATGGTATTTTTTCTTCTGTGAAGAATGTCCTTTGCCCATTGATGGATCCTAAATGTTGTCATGCACTTGACATCACCCTTTGAATGAGCACAACACTTCCTGTAGTAAGGAAACAGATGAAAGCCTTGGTTCTCTTCATGTTTTCCTAAAATCAAGTGCAAATATTTTATATTATTATTATTATTATTATTATTATTATTATACATTAGTTGCTTTGTTGAGGAATGAGGGTTGGAAAATTGATGTTTTAAGCTCCTGATAAGGGCCATTTTTGTCCTATTTGTTCTGCATGATTGCTTCAAAATTTGGCAATGATGCCTAGGCAATAAGTGAGCACTTCTTTTTGAATCAAAGAAGCTACATTCCTCCAGAGATTTGGTGTGACCACCAACCAACAGCATTAGCACTAACTGGGGCTTTTTCTAAGGGCAGAAATATGATCTACCCCAGCCCGACCAAATCTGAATTCACACTCAGTGATTCATATTGCATATTAAAGTTTGAGAAGCACTGGTTTAAGGAATTCATGTGTCCTGTGTTTGTTTTACTTGTAGTTCTGTCAATAAAACCAAGTATTTTTTATAGTTTAAAGGAGACTTAAAAGTTACCCCATCTCAGTTTTCATTTCATAGAGAAAACAAAAAACAAAAAAAACTAGAGTTCAAAAAGACTGTCATACGATGGGCTTAGATATAGGACTAATAACTGCTACTGAGATTTTTTTACTATTGGAATTTATTCTTTCTCCAAATTCTTTTTCCCCATTTAAAAAAATTAGTGTATTATAGTTATACATACAGTAGTTGAGTTCATGTTGACAAATTTGTACATTCATGAAATTCTGGTAAAATATTCATAGATTTTAAAGTTAGAAAGTTGTTAGTACTCAACACCTTCATTTTGCAGATGGGAAAATGGAGGTCTGAGGAGGCGAAGTAACTTATTTGAGAAACAGAGTAGATATAATCAGTCAGCATAGACAGTATTATGCTGCATAACAAACAAGCCCCAAATTTCAGTGGCTTTAAATAACAAAGGCACTCATGCCCACCCATGTTACACATTCACATGGATTGACTTGGGCCTTCAATGTCTGTTATCTCCATCCTGTTGTCACTTTGGGATTTATCCTAATGGGACAGGTACTAATTGGAGCATTGTCGGTAGCAGTGGCATGGGAAATAACACAGTAAAACACACAATGGCTTTTAAAACTGCCTGAAAATGACACATGTCACTTGCTCTCATATCATTGGCCCAAACAAGTCATGACCATGCCTGAGGACAATAGGGCCAGAAATAAAATCAGAGATATTCCTGTAAACATTTAACAACAAACTGATCTGTAGCCTTTGTTGACTTCTTAACATAAATATTTCCTTTATAACTGAGATCAAGCTACTGACATGATGTCATTGAAAGTGTTGGTGCAAAGGGATGTATGTGTGCACTTGGCTCTCCCAGCTGACACAAGCTGCTGAGAATTAACTCCATAACACCATTAAATGATCCTTTTATAGGAATTATATTGATGAAAATAACACATCTGTTAAAGGGAGCTTGCATATGCAAATAGCAGGGTGTAAATAAATACCAATATCAAATCCATCATGGAAAATGGGCTAAGAGGATCCCATTTACAACAAATTTCTAATATTTTTGCTGCATGGACATGTGCACTATAAGGGATTGTTGTGTTAGTCAATGAAGCCTAAAACTTAAATCTCTTCTTCCTTCAAACTTTTCTGTTTGTATGGTCAGGCTCCAAATAATGACATATCAGTCAATGACAGACCCACGTATATGAGCGAGATCTATAAGACTGAAGTGGAGCTCAAAAAAAAAAAAAATCTTGTTGCCTGTGATGTCATACCATGAGCACATGACTGATGGGTTTGCTGATGCTGGGGTAAAAACAATTATGTACACAATACTTGATGATAATAAATGACTGTTAATGGGTCATGCATTTACTCAAATTCCTCACTGTTACGTTAGCGTGGACTCCTTACACTAACATGAAAAAGCCGACTGTAAGACAGTCTGCTGTGTTTCACTGGCAGCAGCTCATCCAGCTTGTGCTTACTGTGTCTCTCGAGGACATCATTTTCTCTTGTGCTCAATTTACTCTCCTCTTGTTCATCACGGTTCTAGGTGCAGAAGATGATGCTATATAGGATTATGCAAATACCCTATGATATTTGCACAAGACAAAATTGCCTGACACCACGTTTCTCAGCACACATTCCACTTAAACAATGCACAAGTGAACTTGAGATGGCATTAAACCTGGATGGCCCCCATGACTTCCACCTCTTCTTTCAGGATCATTCCTTTCATTGGACTTTTCCCATTTTATTCAAAATTAGTGTTGGATCATCTGATGGGAACATCATGTTTTCTTTTGTCCCTTTGTAGACACTAGCAATGGGCCTTGAGCAACCACCAAGGCCAGACATGCGCACCTGCAGACTGCTCTCTACAGGGTGGCCTCAGTTCTCTAGAAATTTTATAAGCAGACCAACAATTGTGTAAATGCATACCTTGGAATGTAAACTGATTGCACTTGACAATGAGTTTCAACTTAAAGCATCGAATTAAATAGATCAGTTACAGATACTCCCTCCTCTAAATTCAGTTTTTGATTTAAGTCATACAAATAGTTAAATTTTATTGAGTATCATATGATAGACATTGGCACTCTTTACATAATCATCTCAGGTAATTCTTACAGCAACATGAGGAGGTGGGCACTATCATTGTCTCCTATACTTTGTTCATCATAATACAGAAATTTGGTGAGGTTAAGCAATTGTTGATGGCCACAAAGCCAGTGAGAGGTAATGTTGAGAGGTTCATGAGAAGGCAGATGGACTTTGGTGTCCAGGTCTTGCCATTCTACCTCCCATAAAGCAAGAGTGTCCCTCTGTTGCACAGTGAACCGTGGAGTTTACTTACTGTTTAAAGTAAGAGGACAGAAGGTGCGGGCTGAGGGAAACTCTTGAGTTGTCATGTCTGGCCACTCTGTTAATGCTCTGATCTCTTGGAAAGCATCTTTGCTACCCCCTGATTCAGACTGTAGGCTGTCTTCTTCTAGAAGATGATTTGAGGTGACCAACACCTCTGCAAAATGATGTTTTCAGTCTTTGCCTAATGCCCGGAAAGGGGCCACACCACGTCCTGATAGCCACTTTGGAAAGAATGCTAAACTTCAGGATGTGAATGTCTATTAGGTCAAAACATGAATGTCTGATTTTGTTCTCTGATGCCTAGGAATGAGTTATCTTCCTTCAGAATATAACCAACTCCTCCTTGAATGTTTCTTCTCCTTCATCTTCCCCATTGTTCTCAGATTATGTTCAGTCTGCCATTTTTCCCCTTTAACTTTAAACTTTATGCTTGAGGCATAGTTTGAAGTATATCAAGTCACACTTCGGACGCAGTGGCCCATGCCTGTAATCCCAGTGGCTCAGGAAGCTGAGGGAGGAGGATTGTGAGTTCAAAGCCAGCCTCAGCAACTTAGTGAGGCCCTAAACAACTTAGTGAGATCCTGTCTCAAAATAAAAAGGGCTGGGGATGTGGCTCAGTGGTTAAGCACCACTGGGTTCAATCCTCAGTACAAAAAAAAAAAAAAAAGCACTCTTGCCAGGTACCAATGCAACAACACTGTAGACAAAGAAAGTGTCAGCAAAGCAGAAACAGAGCTCTATGTCCTTCGGCCATCCCTCAACCTCTGTTTCTATGCTTGTTCAGTGTGACAGGGATTCTTGAAGGGTAGGCATATATAGGAATGTCTCTCATTCTCCTTGGTAGCTCCAGAACATTTTGCCAGCCTTGCCTTGTCTTGGTTGTAGCATTTCTGGCTGTATTTCATGCCTTTTTTTTTTCAAAGAAACTTTAAAAAATTTTTACATTTGTTCTAATTAGTTATACATGACAGTAGAATGCATTTTGACATACTGTACACAGATGGAGCACAACTTCTCCTTCCTCTGGCCGTGCTTGGTCACACCGGTAGTGTAATCATGCACGTATATAGGGAAATATCTATCTCATTCCACTGTCCTTCCCACCCCCACATCCCTTCCCCTTCCCTCACTCCCCTCTGCCCAATCCAAACTTCCTTCCTTCTTCTCTACCTGCCCCCATTATGGATCAGCATCTGCTTATCAGAGAAAACATTTGGCCTTTGGTTTGGGGCATTTGGCTTATTTTATTTTGTATGATATTCTCCAGCTCCATCCATTTACCAGAAAATGCCATAATTTCATTCTTCTTTAAGGCTGAATAATATTCCAGCGTGTATATGCACCACATTTTCTTTATCTATTCATCTGTTGAAGGATGCCTAGGTTGGTTCCATAGTTTACCTATTGTGAATTGAGCTGCTATGAACATTAATGTGGCTACATCACTGCAATATGCTGATTTTAATCCTCTGGGTATAGACTGAGGAGTGGGATAGCTGGGTCAAATGGTGGTTCCATTCCAGGTTTTCTGAGGAGTCTCCATACTGCTTTCTGTAATAGTTACACAATTTTGCAGTCCCACCAACAATGTATGAGTGTAAATTTCCCCCTACATCATTGCCAATACTTATTATTGTTTGTATTCTTGATAATTGCCATTCTGACTGGAGTGAGATGAAATCTTAGAGTAGTTTTAATTTGCATCTCTCTAATTGTTAGAGATGATAAACATTTTTTTTTCACATGTTTGCTGATCAATTGTATTTCTTCTTTTGTGATGTGTCTGCTCAGTTCCTTAGCCCATTTATTGGTAGGGCTACTTGTTATTTTGGTGTTAATTTTTTTTTCTTTATATCTCCTGGAGATTAGTTTTTTACCTGAGGTGCAGGTGACAAAGATTTTCTCCCATTCTGTAGGCTGTCTCATACCTTATCAATTGTTTCTTTTGCCAAGAAGAAGCTTTTTAGTTGAATCCATCCTATTTATTGATTCTTGATTTTACTTCCGATGCCTTAGCAGTCTTGTTAAGAAAGTCAGGTCCTAAGCCGACATGATGAAGTTTGGGGTCTACTATTTTTTCTATTAGGCACAGGGTCTCTGTTCTAGTGCCTAAGTCTTTGATCCACTTTGAGTTGATTTTTTTGTGTGTGCAGGGTGAGAGATATAGGTTTAATTTCATTTTGTTACATACGGATTTTCATATGTTTCCCCAGCACCATTTGTTGAAGAGGTTATCTTTTCTCCAATGTATGTTTTGGTGCCTTTGTCTAGTATGAGATAACCGAATTTATGAGGGTTTGTTTCTGAGTTTTCTGTTCTGTCCCATTGGTCTACCTGTCTGTTTTGGTGCCAATGCCATGCTATTTTTGTTATTATGGCTCTGTAGTATAGTTTAATTTCTGATGTTGTGATTCCTCCTGCTATACTCTTCTTGCTAAGGATCGCTTTGGTTATTTTTGGTCTCTTATTTCTACAAATGAATTTCATGATTACTTTTTCTAGTTCTGTGAAGAATGACATTGAGTTTTAATTGGAATTGCATTAAATCTGTATAACAGGTTTGGTAGTATGGCCATTTTGACAATATTAATTCTGCCTATATAATAGCATGGGAGATCTTTCCATCTTCTAAGGACTTCTTTAATTTCTTTCTTTATTCTGTAGTTTTCATTGTAGAAGTCTTTCACCTTTTTTGTTAGGCTGATTCCCAAGTATTTTATTTATTTATTTTTTGAGGCTATTGTGAATGGGGTAGTTTTCCTAATTTCTATTTCAGAGTATTCATCACTGATGAATAGAAATGCATTTGATTTACAGGCCTTGATTGTATATCCTGCTACTTTGCTGAATTCATTTATTAGTTCTAGAAGTTTTCTGGTGGAATTTTTTGGATCTTCTAAATACAGAATCATGTCATTGGCAAATAGTGATAGTTCAAGCTCTTCTTTTCCTATTTATATCCCTTTCATTTCTTTTGTTTGTCTGATTGCTCTGGCTAGAATTTCAAAGACTATGTTGAATAGAAGTGGTGAAAGAGGACATCCCTGTCTTGTTCCAGTTTTTAGAGGTAATACTTTCAAATTTTCTCCATTTAGGATGATGTTGGCCTTGGGCTTGGCATAGATAGCTTTTACAATGTGTTGAGGTATGTTCCTAGCATCCCTAGTTTCCTAGTGTTTGAACATGAAGACATGCTGTATTTTCTCAAATGCTTTTTCTGCATTTATTGAGATGATCATATGATTCTAGTCTATTGATGTAATAAATTACATTTATTGATTTCTGCTTATTGAACCAACCTGGCATCCCTGGGATGAACCCCATTTGATCATGGTGCACTATCTTTTCAATATGTTTTTGTATGAAATTTGCCAGAATTTTATTGAGAATTTTTGCATTTATGTTCTTCAGGGATATTTGTCTGAAGCTTTCTTTTCTTGATCTGTCTTGGTATCAGGGTGATACTAGCATCATAGAATGAGCTTGGTAGAGTTCCCTCCTTTTCTATTTCTTGGAATAATTTGGGAAGTATTCGTGTTAATTCTTCTTTGAAAGTCTTATAGAACTCAGCTGAGAATCTGTCTGGTCCTGGGATTTTCTTGGTTGGTAGGCTTTTGATGGTGTTTTCTATTTCTTTGCTGAAATTGATCTGTTTAAATTGTGTATGTCCTCCTGATTCACTTGGGTAGATCATATGTCTCTCTTAGAAATTTGTTTATGTCTTCAAGATTTTCTATTTTATTTGAGTTTAAATTTTCAAAATATTTTCTAATTTTCTTCTATATTTCAGTAATGTCCATCATGATATTTCCTTTTTCACCACGAATTTTAGTAATTTAACTTTTCTCTCCTTTTCATTAGTGTAGCTACGTGTTTAACAATTTTATTTATTTTTTCAAAGAACCAACTTTTTGTTTTGCCAATTTTTTAAATGGTTTCTTTTTTAATATTTAGTTTTTAGTTATAGGTGGATACAATATCTTTATTTTTATTTTTATGTGGTGCTAGGATAGAACCCAGTGCCTCATAAATGCTAGGCAAGTGCTGTACCTCTGAGCCACAACCCCCGCCCTTGAATTGTTTCTCTTCTTTCAATTTCATTGATTTCAGATTTTAATTATTTCCTGTCTTCTACTACTTTTGGTGTCGATTTGTTCTTCTTTTTCTAGGGCTTTGAGATGTAATATTAGTTCATTCATTTGTTGACTTTTTAATTCTTTTAATGAATGAGCTCCATGCCATGAACTTTCCTCTTAGCATTGCCTTCATAGTGTCCCAGAGATTTTGATATGTTGTATAGGTGTTCTCATTTATCTGTAAGTTTTTAAAAATTTCTTCCCTGATTTCTTCTGTTATCCATTCCTCATTCAGTAGCATGTTAGTCTCCAGATGTTGCAGTAGCTTCTATTTTTTTTTATCATTGATTTCCACTTTTATTCCATTATGACCTGAGAGTATGCAGGGTAGTATCTCTACTTTTTGTATTTGCTAAAAGTTCCTTTGTGGTATAACATATGGTCTATTTCAGAGAAGGATCCATGTGCTGCTGAGAAGAAAACATATTCACTTGATGATGGATGAAATACTCTATATATGCCTGTTAAGTCTAAATCGTTGATTGAATTATTTAGTTCTATAGTTTGTTTAGTTTTTGTTTGGAAGATCAGTGGGTGAGAGAGGTGTGTTAAAGTCATCCAGTATTGTTGTGTTGTGGTCTATTTGATTATCGAAATTGAGAAGGGTTTGTTTGATGTACATAGATGCTCCATTTTGGGGGACATATATATTTACAGTTGTTATATCTTGTTGATGTATGAGTCTCTCAAGCAGCTTGAAATTTCCTTCTTTATCCCTTCTGATTAACTTTGATTTAAAGTCCATTTTGTCTGATTTGAGGATGGAAACCCCTGCTTGTTTACACAGTCCATGTTCTTTCCCAATCTTTCACCTTTAGTCCGTGGATATCTTTTCCTATGAGATGAATCTCTTGAAGGCAGCATATTATTGGGTCTTTTTAAAAAATCCAATCTGCCAGTCTATGTCTTTTGATTGATTAGTTTAGGCCATTAACATTCAGGGTTATTATTGATATTTGATTTGTATTCCCTATCCTTTTGGTTTATTTTTGGTTTTTAACTTGACTTGGTTTCTCCTTTGAGTGACTTTTCCTTTGCTGTAGTTCCTCCCTTTGCTGGTTTTCATTTTTTTTTTCCATTTCTTCCTCATGGAATATTCTGCTGAGGATGTCCTGTAGTGCAGGCTATTTAGTTGTGAATTCTTTTAACTTTTGTTTATCATGGAAGGTTTTTATGTCATCTTCAAATCTGAAGTTTAATTTTGCTGGTTGTAAAATTCTTGGTTGGCATCCATTTTCTTTTAGAACTTAATATATGTTATTCCATGACCTCCTGGTGTTGAGGGTCTGGGTTGAGAAATCAGCTGAAATCTGAATTGGTTTCCCCTATATGTAATTTGATTTTTCTCCCTCACTCATCCTTTAAAATTTTATCTTAATTCTGTATATTAGTCATTCTCATTATAATGTGCCTTGGTGTGGGTCTGTTATAATTTTGTATATTTGGGGTCCTGTAAGCCTCTTGTAGTTGATTTTCCATTTCATTCTTTAGATTTGGGAAATTTTCTTATATTATGTCATTGAAAAGATTGTGCTTTCTTTGGTTTATATCTTCATGCCTTCATCTATTCTGATAAAGCTTAAATCTGCTCTTTTCATGTTACCCTACAACTCTTGGAAGTTCTGTTCATGGTTTCTTACCATCTTCTCTGTATAGTGACTTTATTTTCAAGAGTATATATTTTGTCTTCATTGCCTGAGGTTTTGTCTTCAAAGTGGTCTAGTCTCTTGGTGATACTTTCCATTGAATTTTTAATTTGTTTTATTGTTTCCTTCATTTTGAGGATTTTTTTCTTGAGTCCTTTTTATAATCTCTGCCTCTTTATTGAAGTGATCTTTCACCTTCTGTATTTTCTCTTTGATACCATCCTTTATTTCAAGGACCAATCTAACTACGTACCTTCTGAACTCCTCCTCTGACATTTCTTCTACTGTGTTGTCTATGGATTCTATTGTTGGAACATCTTGGTTTGTTTGAGGCACTTTGTTCTCTTTTTTTTTTTTTTATGTTGTCTGTGTGTCTTCCCTTCTAGTGTTATGGATCAGAGGCAGTATAGCTTTTACCCTGTAGTCTCATATTGTTCCTGAAGGCTTTCAGTATCTCACCTTTAAGGGGGAGACCAATATTAACAGCACCCAATGCAAACAGTACACAACCTTAAACCAAATATCTGCTATTAAGGTATCTACAGTTTTGTTGCCATAAACGGAAATGATGCGTTCAATTATTGTCCACAATATAAACAGTACATTTGCTAAAAGGGTTTATCATTCAAATGGTGGACAATGAGGGAACAGAAGTAGTGTAAGATAGGATGTTTTGAGGGAAAAGGAGAGAAGATACAGGTAAAAATTTATAGTAAGAGCAAAGGAGGAATTAATAGAGGCTGGCTGTTAGCATGACAGAAGTGAGAAACAGAATCCAGGGAGACAGGTAGATGAGAGAAAAAAATACATACAGATTTTTTTTTAAAGTAAAATATAATAATTCACAACAAAAATGTAATATACTATTCAGAATCCCATTTCTCAATAAATTGATGCATGAAAAATATTTGGATTCAAAAGATGGTAGAGATCTGAGTGAGGGGCAAAAAAAAGGGGGTGGGGTGGGGAATCTCAATGGAAAATTGAATTGAATTGAATTGGCTTTCAAAATTTTTCTCAGCTTCCCTTCTCTGCCAATAGGTAGGGTTGTCTGAAATTTAATGGTAGCTCCAGTCCAGTGGGTGCAGACTGGATGGGTGGATGAGCCAATAGCGAGATGTTCTCGCACCCTCTTCCAGTCTTCCTACCCATTGTAGCTGGCCCCTTCCATGCCTGTGCACTTCAGGACTCACTGAGCTGGAGAGAGCCTGGTTTTCTCCAGTTTCTCCAACCTGGGCTCCCCGCAGGAAACTGTACCCAGTCTCTGGCTTTTCACAGGCTTGCCAGGCCTAGACTGGCCCATGCAAACCAGCTTCCCCAGGCTCTACCTTGCTGCCATCTCAAGATCTCAATGTCATTTCAACTTGCAGAGAGACCATCAGGGATGCACTCACACAAAGGAGTGACCCTGCAAAGAGGAGCCAGATGGTGGCCACTGGAACACCCAGCAGAAAGACCTCAGTGCAACCAGACCTGCAGGTACCCTGACAGTATATCACTAGGCCCTGGCTGGTGAACCAGACTGAGGTGCCTGGTGGTGGCAACCCTGCAGGCCTCTTCACCCTGAACTCCCAGGCTCTGGCCCAAGTCCCAAGACGACGATGACTGCGTGTAACCAAATCTGTGAGTGCCATGAAAGTGGACTGCCAGGCAGCAGTGGGCAGCAGGTGATCCGCGAGTGGTCTGCAGGTTATCCGTGGGTGATCAGTGGGTGGAAGTTGGGCTTCAGGTGATGGGCATGCGAAAGGCATTCCAATGGGCAGTATTTCATGTCCTTTTAGGCTTGTGCTCTTGACTATGCAGACTGCCAGGTGTTGTCTGGTTTTCTCTTTTATGGGCTTCACTCTTGAGCCACCTCTGAGTGGTTCTGCCCATCTTTGTGGACACTGTTGGGATCAGAAGCAGATCTGCCTCCTTTAGCAGTTCCTCATTAGGAGGGAGAGTTACGTGCGGAGAAGCAGTTTCTTTATCACTTCCTTTACTTTCTGAGAAGTGAAATCGTAAGCAAGGAAGTCGTCACATCCATACATCTATCAGATGACCTGACTTTCAGATGGAAATTTCCAGTATTTATGGGCAATTAACCTGCCAATGTGCTGATTTTTATGATTAGTACAAGGATTATATTAACCAATTTCTCCAGGACACTCCCCTCCTTTATTCTATTTTACATAAATATGTGTATGTATGCATGTATTTATACATACATATGTTCATGCATATATATATATATATATATACACACACACACACACACACACACACACATATATTTAGCCATTACCCACATTTCTCTACTGTAATTTTATTCTTACATTCACAGGTTTCTCCAAATGTTGGAGTGACCATATGTCTTAGTTTGCCTGGGATGGCTTACCTGGCATTCCTGGAGTAATTAAAAATTAGTACTTCCTTTTGTTGTCAAAAGCATGCTACTGTGGACTCTATCATATGTTTCCTTCCCACATTCTGTATTCCTTTTTTTGTCCCCAGAGCTGAAGATTGAACTCTGGCTTTGGCTCATGCGAGGCAAGCTCTGTACCACTGAGCTACATCCCTAACCCTTCACATTCTGTATTCTCTCTCAAAGTCTGGATTCTAAATTGGAAAGAGAGATGAAAACAACATCTGTGCCCCCATTCCTTTAATTTCCTTTGGGCTCTTGGGGATTTTTCCTGTTCCACGTTTTGTTCCTGGCAAGGTTAAGTCCCCTATGGCCCGAGGGTGTGTCTTCACCCTGTCTTGTCTTCTTGGATTCTTTGACCCTTGGTTTCAACATGCTGGTTCTCAGTATTGTCTCATGCAGGATGTGAGGACAGGGCTAATCCTCAACAGGTGCTCTCTATCTGCGGAGGATGGGCTTTACTTGCTGAGCAGGTGAACTCCTCTGGAATGCCTTCTTTCTCACTAATTTGTATCCCCTTGAGAATCTTGCATATCCTAAATGATTGTCTCCTTTATGGTCCTGGAATGCTTTGTTGTGTGTGCTAAGCAGGTGGGACCTGTCCCTATCTTTTCACCTGCTTTTTGAGCAGTGAGATCAGCTTGGCCAATGTATGGACTTCAGCAGGAAAGAGCCTCAGCACAATTCCCGCAGGCCATAGAAACAGCTACTCTCTGCTTCTTGGAATAGATGGCCTATTGGTGTCCTTTCCTTTGCTTCTCCTCTGACCATTCTTGGAGGAAGCTCTTCTTTCACCTTTTCCAGTGGGTGGGAGGCAGTGCACTCAGTGGTCAAGATCATGGCTGATGGGCTCAGCTTTGGGTTTCATTCCTCACTCTGTGGCCTTATTTCCAAGTCTCCTTTTTTGTAAGAGGAGGACAAGGCTTCTCACCTTATCAGATTTGAGGGAGAGTTAAATGAGATCATGCACCCAACACCTGAGCATTGTGCCTGGCAATTACTGTATACTTAGTAAACAGTTGTTCTTATAATATTAGTAACCATTATTATAAATTTTGGCATCAGAAATAGTGAATTATCAGAGAATAGTGATTTATCAGGTTCTGCCCTAGCAAGGTGACAAATCCTAGCAGGGCAACACCAATCCTAAAACCACTAGGATTCCCAAGGCAGCCCTGTTCTGTTTTAGGTGACTGTTATTGACTGAGAACCCCAGTCAACCAACTGGCCAGCAGCACATGTGACAGAAAACCCAATCGTTTCTGAGGGAGCAGCTTGGGGTTTCCTTCTGCAGAGAGCTCCCTCTCCGACTCCACAGGGTTTACATCCGCTGTGGTTTTTCTCCTAAGGAAGGACAACATGGAGAAACTGATGAGGAGAAGCTGTAATCCCAAACAGACTTTGTCTCTGTGGCCTGACCAAATCACACCTCCCAAAAATTCTATTTGTATGTCTCAGAGTGTGAACCCCAAGTAACATCTGAGCACTTCCATTCAGTTACACTTTCCCTGGAGGCCAGGGGGACAGTCCCAAGTTTCTGGTGCTCTGCTTCCCTGGATCCTTGGTTCTTAGATTTTCTTCCTATCACAAATATGTTTTCCAGATGCCAACCCTTCAGGACCCCCTTGTCCAGTGGAACCCACATGTACTAGAAGCATTTTTGAGGTCTCCTTTTATTACAAATAAGTTAGAGGATTCTGTGTTTCTCAGTAGCTCTTATTATCCATTTCACAAAGCCTTGCATTCATATGGTATTATTTCTTTTTAGAACCAACTTTATTTTAAATTTTACATCATCAGATGACTTGGTTGTTTTTGAGCAACATCTTGGGGTAGAAAATGGGTAAACTGAGGCTCATAATGATTAAGTGACTCTCCTAAACATCTTACGATGAGTCAAGGAGTGAGACAGGAATAGAAGCCACAACTCTAGTCTCCTAAATTGTTTTTCTGACCACTAGACCACACTTCCTCTCCAGACTATGAGACACTGGAAAATGCGAGCCAGGCAGTGAGTAAATGTGGAGGCAAACCCACAGAAACACAATTTTACTTGTACTTAAATCATGTCATTTAGCAAAGGAAAACAGCAAAACACCCCAGTCCCTTTGCTGTCATCCAAAATTATAACCTAAACCCACAATGGATATAGAATAGGAAATGAGTCTGTCCTGAACTGACATACTTTTTCCATTCAAAATAAATTTGAAAAAAAACATTGATTCTCCAGTTCTGATGTTTTCCCCTTATACAAAAGCAGAATCTAAGCATTTAGATTTCAATGGGCACAAATAAAAAAAATGAAAACAAAACTTTATTACTCTCTTTCTTTACACAATGCAAGTCTAACCAACAATTATATGCTGAGCATTTTATGGTATATAGGAACAGCAGGTTTTTGAGGTGTGGTCATTTTCGTTAGACTCAGAATTGAGTTGGAGTAGAGGCTTCACATGGCCATGCAGGCAGCTGATGGTGACTGTCAGGGGGCAGGCGTGGTTAGGGAGCAGCAGGTGACAGGCACAGTGAAAACCAGGGCAACTTTGCACAAAGAGTTGGGTTCAGGGCCCAACTGCTCCACTAGCTAACCTTCAGCAGGGGTCTGGCAATTGGGTGCTTTGTCTATCAACAGCAACGGTGTAAAAAGAGACCGATTTGAGAAATGCAGCTCAAAGGGTGAGCTGGGAGGTGAAGTACGGAGGGAGGCGTCTGTCTCAGGCGGAGGCTGCCCAGGCAAGCCCATCTCTTTTGTATCTAGAATCTCCAACGATACAGCTTTTAAGGGATATTTACAATGCCCAGATGGAATTTAAAACAAGAAATTAAAAACGATCCTTTTGAAGTTAGTTTTTTGGCTGTGAGAATGCAAAACAAGGTACTTCCCTTGGGCCAGCAGCTGCTTTCCTCACCATTTGGGAGATGTGTGGGGGAGAGGTCTGAATGCCCCTGTGAAATCCGATGGTGGGTGTGGAGAGGGCAAGGCCTCTTAGAAGAGCAAGGCCTGCAATTTGGGGAAGTTGAGACCTCAGCTGACTTAGAAGCCAGAGAGCATCCCCACCTGTGGATCCCAGGAAGCTAGAGTGGTCACTTCCACATGGGACAGTGGCAGCCATCAGGAACCCTTCAATGACCCTTCCATGAAATCAGGCCCGAAGCTGCCGTGGGTGGAGCAGCCCACTGCCCCTGCAGGAAACACCAGAAAAGCCGGGAATTTACTTCTCAAATTAGCCAGGGAAAGTTCACCACAAGTATTATTCAATTACAGTCTGTGAGGACATTTTAATTCCAGGAGTTGTGTAATTTTTTTTTCCTTAGCAGAGAAAAAAAACCCAACTGTTAAACTTTTAAGACTGTTTCACCAGTCTCTGCTTACATCAAATCACTGTTTGAATAGCAACAATTCATTACACTTTATATTTGGCAAAAAGTACAGATTTTTAAAACTTGACTGTGTGACCCTAATTATGATCTCAAAAGACAGCGATTCAAGTTGTCTTGTGTCTAAAATAAAGCAACTTTTGCTTCGGGTGGTGCATGGCCTGATGAGAGGAACACTGTAGAGCCCTTGTGCCAGAAGCAGAATAATGGGCAACAGTTAGAAAACAATGCCCTGGCCCGGGCCAGCCCTCCTCCAGCACATTTTTTATTGTGTGATCTATAGGGAAAGCCTGGTGGCGGGTTGTAACAAATCAGCGCCATCTAGTGGTCACGGGCAAAGCCGTCTCCCTTCACCTCCCCCACCGCGCCTCTGCTGAACAAATACAGCCCAGGCGCAGCTGATTGTGCTCTATTTATAGTCTTTGATCTAAATTTGTTGCCACTTTCCAGTCTGGAGGCTAAAGTCCTGCACAACCGGAGCAGAAAGATGGAGAAGTGTGCTTGCCAGTCGTAGTGATAGCTAGACTGCAGTAACTGCGGTGGGAAAGTGCTAATGTGCGTGCGCCCTGCCTACCGGATCGTAAATGCATGTCATACATCGTTTCATTCCGCCCTCACAGGACTCCAGGCTGCAGTCATTATCATTTCTATCCCTATTCTACAGGCAAGGAAACTGAGACAGAGAGCTTAAGTAACTTATCCAGGTGACACATCTGCTGTTAAGAGAACAAAATCCTTCTTGTCTCCCATGTACTGAATTTCCAGCCCTCTTCAGGTTGGTGCCATTAGGTGTGCGACCGCTGGGATGCTACTGCGTGTAAGCGGAGCTCTGGAGCATTCACAACTGGACAAACTCCCAGCAGAAACGGAGTCGTGGGGCACACTGATTGAGAATGCACGCTCCAGATTCCCACTGGACCTGGGTTCAAGTCACAACCCAACCACTTATTACTTCTGTGTCCTTGATCGAATTACAGTATTCTGTAATTCGAGTTTCTTCCTCTGTAAAGTGAAGATAGTAGTACTTTCTCCATTGGAGAAGAGTTGGTATTACCAGTTTAGATATACGTGCATAGGGTCTGGCTCACAGGAGCATTTGGGGGCTATAATAAGATTTCTGTTTTAGTTTTTTAAAGATTTGGAATAAGTATATTTTAATTAATTTGAATTTCAAAATACACACAGTGATTGAAAGCCCACTTTCCTCTTGGGATCTCAAAACCTCACTTCGTTGATGGGAGAGGAAGGGTTTGTTCTAGAGTTTAGTAGAAAATCTGGGATGAATAAGTAGTATAACCCCATTCCTATGCTGTTGCTTATCATAGGAGGAAGAATCACCTGCTCACAATCACACAGTGGCACTGCTGGTGGCAAGTCTTGCTCACAGACTCCAGAGAAGGTTCACACCGGGTTCAAGTGTCTTTTCCAGCCGGGAAAGAGGGTGCAGTATAGATTTGGGAACAGCTCCTTTCCCCTCCTGGGTACACTCTCCAGCCTGGCAGGGGCACTTGTCTTTCATTTTTGACTCTCAGGGCACCCCAGGGGGTGACCAGCATGGGTCAGCATGGAAACCTCTTCCCTGGGCACTCTTGCTTCTTTGTAATGTTATTGCCATTCCTTCAGCACAGCCTGGGTTTGCTGTGGAAGGGGCTGTTGGGCTTGGGGAAGGAGGGATTTAAATCTGGAGGGCTGAGGACAAAAAGCAAGTATAAGGGCAGAGAGAATAAACTTTCAACACACAACAGTCAAAGGGTATTCCCATTTGACTGTCTAGTGTTGACTGTGTGTTTTGTGGTGAATATTCAACTGCTGTTAAGAACAAGTTAACAGACCAATACATTTGCATGAGAGCAGACGAATAACATCAATATAGCACCCCTAGAATGTACTTTATAGAGAGTATGAATAGTTTATGCCCCCCTATGTTCAGAAGGATAGACAGAATTAAAGGTAAACTTTTAATGTACATTCTGTGTAATTAAAGTTTAATGACTGACAGTCCTTTTCAATAGTGTACATTTCCTTTCGAGTTCTGGAAGGAAATATAAGAAGTAATAGCATCTGATGAATAGACAGTGCAAACCACCAGTTACTAACAGATTTTGCTTCTGACTCGTTCTGCAACTACAGATGATTCATTTTAGCCTATGTCTCAGTTTCTCCATCCTCAAAAAAAGAGTAATAAAATTTGCTTTTAATTAAAGTCTCATTTTATAAAATAAAGGCTCTAGGGAAGTTGAGTCTATTGGAAAAATGAAATACTCGATGATATGACAGCCTGTCTTGGCATTTTTATAGGTAGTTCACCAAGGATTTTTTTCCGAGTGATTTGCACGATATACAAAATGTATTTTAAGCTGAACAACTTGGGCGAGAAGGCGGGCACAATGATCTGTCCCCAAAGCAATTATCACATCAGGACACACCCGTTTGGATTCAATGCTCCTATTTAGTCTCTCCAAATACTACAGCCCACGTCTATAATGGCTTTGGCAGAAGGGCGATAACAAGCATGTGCAAGAAACATGAATAACATCCATTTCCTGCTCAGTTAAATATGTTTTAACTGAGTTTTGAAAGTCAAGAAATACCTATTTTGTGAATGGGACTTATGGCTTCACACCTATGAGAAAGAGAAGTGAAAATAAATGGGCAAAAATGAATCCCACAAAGAAATCTCTGCTCTGGAACCTGTCTTCCAGTGGGGATTGAGTTTGCTGGTGGAGCCTGTTGGTGTGAGAGGTGATCTCCTTGGAGTCAGGGGCTTTCCTAAGTATGTACATATGTTTTGATCTCTCGAGATCTCTAAGAATTCGTGTATAAGAGTCAGTTCATATTTTGCTTTTTTTCCAGGAAGTTTTACTAATGCCTCCCACCGACCCCTGGGTTAGAAGTTCCTCTTGGATGCTTCCTCCTCATCACTGGGTTTCCTTACTGTCCTGGAGTTGACTCTGAGAGACTGACCATCATGGATCCTCCTCATTCATCCTTGGTCCTGTAACTGGCACAGTGTTGTTCAATAAAGGCTTGCTGTATCCATGAAGTGAGGACAGAGCACTGCCATTGCTACCCCGGGCTGGGGGCAGCGTAGGCGGTGGCACTCGGAATCCTGGCATGTTCAGCTAGTCAAGGGCTGCTCTTGTCTGTGCGTGACTAACTCGTCCCACCGTCCTGCATCATCAAGGCTGAGTGCCGGATATGCCGGGAAGCACTGTGGTTCCGTGCAGTGTATTTTGGCCTTACTGGGTTCTTGTAGCTGCCTGCTGCAGTCATGTGGGTAGGCAGAGAGGAGGATGGAGAGAAGCCCAGTGTAATTTCTCAACAATCAAAGTCTGTCTTCTTTAAGTCTTCTCTTTCCTTACTTTAAAGGAAAATACCACCTTCACCCATCAATCCTTAAATTACTTTCTCAAAGAAGAGGAATGTAGAAAATTAACAAAGATGGCCCAGAATTACTCTGGTTCAGGGTGATTCTAGGGGAAAGCAGTCTTGGCTTGAGGCCTCGGGAGTCTTGCATCCCTGTGGAAGATGCATTTGAGAGGACTCCACGTTATGGGCGGAATGTTTAGGCCGACCAGGCAGTCACAGGTGAGCTGGGGGTTCTAGGTGAGAGCTATCCTGGACATAAGAATCAAAGGTGGTTTGGTGAAGGGCAGAGGAAAGGGGCAGAAGCTTCAAAGCCACCATGTGGGCTGAGAGGAGATGGAAGTTAAAATTAAAATGCAACAAAAATGACTTGGTTTCCTAAGCAAAGGAAATGCGAGGTATAATTTTTCCCTAAAGAAAGCTCAAATTAGCTAGAAAATATGGCTGATTTACATTACAACAGTGCATTTAAATTATTCCAACTCTTAAAATACTAAGATAAACTCTTGTAAGAGTGTCTTTATTTAAAACTGCTGTTCCCCCCCCATTAAACAGAAACAGATGACTTTACATAATCACAGCAGAAATGCCCACAGTACACAAAAGAATAGAACCATTAATATGTATGGTGACCGAAGTCTGATGGGTTTACCTCAGGTGAATCAATTCCTAAAGCCCCAGATCCAAGAAACATCAAGGGTTGTCACTCTCTGTCCCTCTCTGTATGCACTCCTCCAAGTCTGTGACATTACGGCTAAGCAACAACCAACCTACTTGTTCATAAAAAAGCCTTCTCAAGTAGATAAAGGAATTGTAAAAGCATATGTTGATGTGTTCTTCTTACAGCGATAAAGTAATTTCTGTGTTCTTACTATAGCTTACTTTTTAAAAAAAATTTTTTAAAAATATTTATTGTTGTGGTTGGACACAATACCTTTATTTCACTTATTTATTTATTTTTTTAATGTGGTGCTGAGGATTGAACCTAGGATGTCGCACATGTGAGGCAAGTGCTCTACTGCTAAGCCACAACCCCAGCCCCTATAGCTTACTTTTTATAAACTGCTATTTAGGTCATATTCTTCTTACCAATCAGTCAGTGAAGAGAAAAAATATTACCCAAGCCAGACTGCTTTACACATAAGATGTCTTAGTCTGAATTCAAGATTTTCTTAAGAGTTGCAGGGATAATGGTAATATAAGATCAATCTCTCTCTCTTTCTATCTGTGTCTACATAATTCTTCTGTTTCAGGCATCACACTGAATATTTTGTGTTTCACTCATTTTTCCCAATAGCCTGGGTGTGGTTATTTCTACTCTAGATGTGTTACAATGAACAGATGTGGAAACTAACCCAGAGAGGGCCAAGGCTTGTCCCAGATGCCCTAGTGCGTCAGTAGCAGAGCTGAGATTTGCATAGAGGTCTGGCATCCACCTGAGCTTGAATTCTTACCCACTGCAATATATTGTCTTTCATAAACAAAGCTCTATATGAGCCATAAAACTTAGGATGTTTTCCCTCTAATTTAGGAAACAAATTCAAAAGTAAAACAACAAATACACATGGGAGAAGCATTAACATAATAAGCCACACTGTATCCTAGCTTACATCAACACAGTAGGCCACACTGGATCTTGGTGTACACACTTAATATTTGTAGGACATTTTCAAGCAAGTTACTAGCTACTTCTTGGACCAGGCCTTTACTTTCCAGAATATTTAAAAATAGAGTCTTTTAAGGCCTATGGAATTTAAAGAAGTTATATTTTTGTTTCCCATGAAGATGGGACTCATCACCACCCCCCCTGCCCCCATATCTGAGGCAAATAGGTGGAACTGGGAAAAGATAAAAAGCTGAGGAAGACTGTGTGGAGGAGTTTGAAGGTGTTAGAATCTCATTGTTTAAGAACCTCTCATCCTTCCTAACCCCAAAAAATAAAAATGGAGAAGTGGCTTGATGAGTCTGAGCAGCCCACAGGGCACCTTTTAAAGGATTCTGCTATGTTATTGTGTGTTTTAAAGTATCCTGGAAAGACAGGCATGACTCCTTTAAGAAAAGACTGTAGATGGCTTTGTTATATCCAAAATGACTGCTGGTCATTAAAAATGCTTCACTTGGAAAGATGTTCACTTATTGGTGCATGAAGAAAACCACTGAGAGTCAGTGTGCACAGTAAGATCCACTGTTGGAAAGGTGCAGAGAAGGGACAAGCACATGACTGTTGGTATAGTAGTCTGCTAGGGCTGCCATGACAAAGTACCATTACAAGGTGGGTCAAACCATTCTGGGGGTTAGACATATGAGATCAAGCTGTCAGAAGGGTTGATTTCCCCCAAGATCTCTGTCCTTGGAGTGTAGATGGGCGAATTCTTGTTTTGTCTTCACATGGTCTTCTGTCTTTGGATTCCTGTATTCCAAAACCTTGTCTTCCTTTAACACCACTCAGATTGGATTCCGATTCACAATCACCTTTGTGAAGACTTCGACTCTGACTATGATAACATTCTGAAGTAGAATTCACCATGAATTTTGTGGAGGACAAGTGTGCTGGGTGAGAGGTTAGGGCACCAGCTCTCTGTTTCAGGGGGTAGAGGGAAGCACCACCCATGACTCTGTGCAAGTCTGGGTAAGGAGACTCATCAAGTCCAACTCACTCTAGTCAATGAAGCTACAAAACTTCAGATCTTAGATCTTAGATCAATTCTTAGATCTCTATTTTCCTAACCTAGTTACCACAAAATATTAATGTCTACTTTCAAGAAAGACTTCTCAAAAGTCATTAATTATGAAGATAAAAATTCAATCCCTTTGAAAGGCATGAAAAGCAGATTAATGAAAGAAACTACAGATGGGCTGGGAGAAGCTGCAGAGTTGAAAATGGAAACAGTCTTCATAAACCTGAGTTCAGAAAACAGTTTTTAATCCCCATCATCACAGAAGCACCATGTGAGGTTCTTGGGACATAAAGAGAGAACACAAACCCTCTTCCTTCCTAGCTCAGGGGAAGGAGGATGAGCAGAGAGTTCCAGTGCTCTATGGGACAAACTATCCCAGAAATGTGTCCATACAGGGCAGGAACTGAGCAGGGGTTAATTAAGCAGAGGATGGGGTGGGAGGGTTGCAGGTGGAGGCCATGGCACAGGCAGAGGCAGACCAGGGCCTGCCACAGTTTGGGAACCAGTAGTCCTTTGGCTTAGTTGGGGCTGATGAGGGAGAGGTGGACTTCTGACCCTGCACAGGAGGCCAGCCTTTGCGTGACAGACAATGGGAATCTTTTAAAGATTAAAGGATCCTTTAATCCTTGCTAAACTCACTTTGCAGAGTTCTTGCTGAAGGCGGATTTGACAAGGAAGGGCACAGGTGGGCTTACCAGAAGATTTAGGAGCCTGACCAAAGTTTGGTCAAGCTAAGAATCTTTGTCCGTGGAGGGAGAGGGTGAATTAAAGAGAATCAGGGCTTGATGACTGTTGCAAAGTGAGGAATGAGAGAAAGGAAGGAGCCTAGAATGTACCTGGTGACATTTGTCTAGCAAGACTCACTAAACACGGGGCTCTTGGCAGCTATGGTGCCAGATTTGAGGACAGAATGGTGGTGAGATGAATCAGGTTCCTACTCTCTCTGAATTAGTCAGATAAGGATGGAAAACAACCAAATGGACATTCAAAGTGAGTGGAGAGAAGCTTGGAGATTGGGGAGTGCCTTTCAGATTCCTGTCTTAGGGTCTGCCCCCACTTCCGGCTAAGTTAGGCAACCCAGAAGATAGAAAAGAGAACGAGCCAGTTGAGTTGGAGGTAGGATGTACAGAATCAGATCATCATTTCCTACTGCTATTGGAAAATAGAAATATTTCCCCAAAGGGAGTCTTCTTAAAGGGAAGACATAAGGGACTCCGCTAGTTTTTTCTCTGGAGTATGTATTTGAGGACCAATGTCGCCCTCTGGTGTTCAAGTCTGTGTCTTTTATTTTGTCCTGGGAAGGAAGGGTGGTGCAGGGTCCAGGCCAAGGCAAACTCACCTTATCTCAGGTCTTTGTGGCAATTTTGTAAGTGAGGTTTTCAATTTCACAACAGTGGAAACATTACTAGGGCTTTCTTTTGGTTACTAGAAATTGTCTATTAATTGGAGGAGAAAAGGAAGACGTCTATTTTGAACAATGACTGAAAGCCTGCCTGTCTACCAGATCCTTGATGGGGACTCAGAGCCAATTAAGCATCCAAGAAGGCCAGTTTACACTGCTTTCAGGCATTTTTAAGATGTTCAGGGTTTCATTTAGTGTGAAGTTCTAAGTATATGACACAAACATGCACACTTGCATATATATAATATATATATGTAATTTATATATAAATGCACAATTATTTATATTATATAAGTAAATATTATATATAATGAATTATGATTTTTACATAATATATAATTTTTAAAAAACTTTTATCCTATCATTTATTTAAAAAATTTTTTAGAGTACATTTTTTAGTTAATTTAAAAAAATTTATAGGGCTGACGTGTGGCTCAGCGGTAGAGCACTAGCCTAGCACGTGCAAGGCACTGGGTTCAATCCTCAGCACCACATAAAAATAAAAACAAATAAAAATAAAGGTATTGTGTCCAACTACAACTAAAAATAATATTTTAAAAAAATTTATATATGACAGCAGAATGCATTACAATTCTTATTACACATACAGAGCACAATTTTTCATATCTCTGGTTGTATACAAAGTATATTCACACCAACTCATGTCTTCATACATGTACTTTGGATAATAATGTCCATCACATTCCACTATCATTTCTAACCCCATGCCCTCTCCCTTCCCTTCCCACCCCTCTGCCCTATCTAGAGTTGGTCTGTTCCTCCCATGCTCCTCCTCTCTACCCCACTATGAATCAGCCTCCTTATATTAGAGAAAACATTTGACATTTGGTTTTTTGGGGATTGGCTAACTTCACTTAGCATTATCTTCTCTAACTGCATCCACTTACCTGCAAATGCCATGATTTTATTCTCTTTTATTGCTGAGTAACATTCCATTGTGTATATATGCCTTATAAATATTATGTATAATATATGTTACTTATAACATATATTATATAATACTATATATAATATATAACATAAAATATATAATTGTATATATTACATAATTATATATAATATAATATATTATATATATTATATTGTATATATACTTATAATAATTTTTTTGTGTATATATTCCTTGCTCCAATAAGACTGTGATTTTTTCCTAACAGTCTTATTGGAGCAAGGGATATATTTTCTAGAGGGAAAAAAATCCACTATTATTCTTACATTTTACAAAATGCTAGGTATGTAGTATAATTTATATATAAATTAATGGACTATATAAATAGTCCCTTATAAAATATATAACTTATATGCAAATAAATCATATAATTTATATAAAAATGCATAATTATTTATATTACATATAAATATATAATTAAATTTTATGTATATGTATAATAAATTATATGATTTATATATAGTATATAATCTTATATATATACACATATATGTAATTTATATATAAATATATAATTTGTCATATAGATGGCAAGATTTTACATTTAATATGAACAGTTTTATTTTTATTAAAATTTTTCTGACAAATTTTTTGAAACAAAGTAATATTTAACCTTTTTCTTTGTCATTTTGTTATGGTCAAATAAATTTTAATTTATAATTCATAAGTCAGTGAACCAAGGATAATGCAATCCTCTTCCCATTTCAAAAGTTTGCTGTAGCAGCTGTGAACACACTGGGCCTCTCTAGTGTGTGAAAAACTGTGTGCCACAGGAGTTCACACTACGGGCAACCAGATGTACCTGCATGAGCCTGGCCTTGCCAGTTGTCACTGAGATACTGGTCAAGTTATCTAAACTCTGAGTCTTGATTTCTATTTAATGAGAAGAGTGATTTTATTTACACCCCAGAGACACACGGATTTTATGGGGGTAAGGATGTAGAGCCTTGTTGATCATTAACAAAGGAGAACATGACACATTACAGATTATCAGCAACAGAGGTTTTGCAAACAAATAAAAGGCTACTCCAGGATAAAATTGATTTTTGGCTTGGAATTATTTTCAGCAATGATATCAGTACACACTCTGGATCCCAAAGCAAACTCTAGAACTCAAACTGGGAACCCTGCTTTCTGTCTCTTGTAGTCAAAGCTGTTATAATTTTTGCTCCCTGGACTCAGCAGCTTACACTTTTCAGTACTTTCCAAAATTGCCCTGAAATGATTGCCAGAAAGTTGTGGATCACTTACGCAGTCCAGGATGAACCCTCCCAAAGGAGTAAATCTCCCCTTTCTCACCAGTGTTATTAATTAACCGGCTGTTTTTAAAAACTCCACTCCAGTGGACCCAATACTTGGGATTATCTTCTTATCAAGTTGGCCTTGTATCTTTCCCAATTTTGTTGTTTTCCAAGTCTTTGGAACGAACTTTCAATTAACTTAAACTTTTCTTTAGATGTGATCTTCCATCAGTGGAGGCTGGACCTGGGGGGCAGAATCAGCTTTATCTGATGAAACTCGCATCTTCCATGCCAAACACTTTACTTAGAGCCCATGGACACTCCAGCATGATGAGGATTGAGATTGGAAACCACCTTCTCCATCAACCACCAACCTCAGTACCTCTGTTCGACTTGGGTTTTTTTCAATTGAAAGTTACAGGTTCCAATTCAAATATCAGCAGAGGGGATTTATTTGGCTTGAGAGACTTAAGTGTTTAGAGTAGATAGCCCTTTGGGGATTCCTTGATCTAGTTGCTCAAAGAATACTATCAGGAAGATTCTATCTGGGCCACAGCAGCTTGTTTTATGTCTGCCACGTGGAATACACAGTCAGAATTCTGTCTCCATTGGCGTGATTTAAGATTCGGTCTCCAGGAGAGCCATGAATCTAATATTGGGTCCCTTCCAGCCTTGTGAATGGATAATTCAACTCCCAGGAATTCCTTGAATACTGCTCACTGTGGGGGAAATTTCATTCTTAAATGGTCTAAAAGAAATTCATAGGGTTCAGTATAAAATGAAAATTCATGCTGGGTGCGGTGGCCCATGCCTGTAATCCCAGTGGCTTGGGAGGCTGAGACAGGAGGATCAAGAGTTCAAAGCCAGCCTTAGCACAAGTGAGGTGCTAAGCAATTCACTGAGATCCTGTCTCTAAATAAAATACAAAATAGGGCTGGGCATGTGGTTCAGTGGTTGAGTGCCCCTGAGTTCAATACCCAGTAGCCCAAAAAAAAAAAAAAAAAAAAGAAACAAAAGAAAGAAAGAAAATTCAGGACACTTTTTTCCCAAAAAGCATAAATGTACAAATTTATAAGCCTTTCCACCTTTTCTTCTGTGTTATTCTTACCAACAACTTTCAGGTTTTGCCTTGAAAAGGGGGAGACTTTCAAAGCAGACTAGCTTGCTATTCAATTTCTCAACTGGTTAGAAGTGGGGAAGTCATAGGTATAGGGTAAAAGGAATGAGGGGAAGGATAAACTAATAAAGGGAAGGAATATTCATGTCTTTTCTTAAAATAGGTGGAGATTTTCCAGGAATTTGGGCACCCTCTCTTTACTCCTTTTATGATTCTTTCTAGCCATTGGCATGGCACCTGACATAGAGCTGGGGGTTTGTGTAGTTATCAAACAGATGGAATTATAATGGGGCTTGGGGGTCTATTAGAGGTCATTTAGGCACCATCTTGAATCTGGCTGGTTTCAAGTGGTCTGTAAACATCCTGCTTAAGCAGAGTGAAGCATTAGGTTAGAGTTCAGCCAGGCAGTAGAATTTTCGTACTGGGTAACAATCTTTCTCTACTTATCCCAGTATTTTTTTTTTAATTTCCATTTCATGTCATGTTTTCTTGAGCATGGGAACACTCACCAGGTGAATTTAGATCTTCACAGCACTTGGGGACCCTTACCTTGTGACTTGCAAATTCCTGGTGGTTCAACTAGTTGTACCAGCTGCTGGAAGAAATGCTATGCTTGTGTGGATGAGGGAGGGAGCAGATAGGTCAATCTCTTCCCACAATCACTGGCTCCAATCCATGGTGGGTGGGTGGGCTCCAACCTCCATGGCAGAAGTGCTCTGAGATACCTTGATGGGGTGAGCCCCAGAGGCCTAAGGCACCATGGTGCTGAGACTGGGAGAAGACAGCTGCAGCTATGGACAATCTAAGATGCTGCTGGGCATGTGCTCCTGGACCCTACCTCACTCTCCCTTGGATCTGTGCTTGGATCCAGATTCTACTGGGGGAAGAGGTGGCAGCGGTGGCTGTTTGTGGGCTGGGAGGGAAATCTCTGTCACTGATGGGGAAAGGAAGAGGGGGTCTCAGGTGAGTTGAGGCCCAAGCTCCTGGGCATACTTTGTAGTTGTATTGGACTTCATTTACCACATGCAAATTCAAAGATAAAGTTTTTCAAAGAACTTTGAGACAGTGACCAAATGGCATCAAATTGTGAGGCCCTTCTAAAAAGTAGGGTATGTCTGCACTGGTCCTTGACCCAGGAAGCCATCCCTGGCCCTAAGTTGGTATTCTTCCCAGCTTTCTTCCTTTCATTTTGGCACATCCAGAGGTCTCTGGAGGTCAAAGCCCAGGCTTGCTGGGGCATCTGGGTCTGTTCCCGTGAGTGGGCTGCTTCTGGAGATCTTTGTTTGTAGGACTTGGATTTTTTTTTTTTTTTTTGAGGGAAGGCAGGGTGACTTTCATACCTCTCATGGCTTTGACCTTACCATGCACAGGCGGTTCCTCCGAAGCTGCAGAAATTAGGGCGAGAAAGACTCAGTCATCCTCTGTTTTAGTCAGCTTTTTCTCTGCCATGATCAAAAGACCTGACAAGAGCCATTAGAAGAGGAAATGTTTATTTTGGGGCTGACTATTTTAGAGGTCTCAGTCCACAGACAGCTGAATCCATTCCTTGAAACTTGAAATGAGGCAGAAAATCATGGTGCAAGTGTGTGGCAGAGGAAAACAGCTGGGAGCCTGGCACCAGGAAGCAGAGGGAGAGAGGTTTCCCTCACCAGGGACATCAACCCAAGGGCACACCCCGAGAGCCCCTTCTCCAGCCACACCCTACCTGCCTACACCCACCACCCAGTGAATCCCCATCAGAGGGTTAATTCACTGATTAGGTGAAAACTCTCAACCCAATCATTTCACCTCTAAACTTCCTTGCATTGTCTCACACATGAGGGGACACCTCACATCTAAACCATAATGTCCTTTCATAAAAATATCAACATAGAAGTGTTGTCTGGGGCCTTGAGTGAGTGGTGCCACCAGGATTGTGAAGCTGCCACTCTGCCTTCAAATGCTAAGGACTGCTTCATTCTGGAAGGCAAGAGGGAAATGAAAATCATCCAGCAGCCATTTGGATGCTTTTTTTTTTCTTGCTAAATTACTGAGACAATTGCGTTGAACTTGCAATTCTCCTGCCTCAGCCTCCCAAGCCACTGGGATTACAGGTGTGCACCACCACACCTGGCTTCCACTTTGGTTTTTAATAAGGGTTTTGTGCATCTTCTCTGAATCACATGGCTGGGTCATTGCTTTCCATTTTCTAAGTCACTCCTATAGGTTTTAAAAAATGTCATGTATTGCATTCCTAGATTACATCTTGATCCTGTTTGATTTGGTTTTATGAAAGATATTTTTTACCATGTTTAATTCAATATCTTCTTACCTATGTAGTTATGTATTTTTTTTTCTTTTTGGTACTGGAGATTGAACCCAGGGACACTCAACCACTGAGCCACATCCCCAGCCCTATTTTGTATTTTATTTAGAGACAGAGTCTCATTGAGTTGCTTAGCACTTTGCCATTGCTGAGGCTGGCTTTGACTAGAGATCCTCCCAAGCCGATGGGGTTACAAGCATATACCACTGTGCCCAGCTTAGGTATATATTTTTGATGGTACTGGGGATTGAACCAAGGGCTTTGTGCCTGCTAGCAAGTGCTCTACATAGAATTACATTTCCAACCTCCTCCCCCTTTTTAAAAATTTTATTTAGAGACAGGGTTTTGCTAAGTTGCTGAGGCTGGCCTTGAGCTTTTGACCCTCCTGCCTCAGCCTCTTGAGTTGCTGGGATCACAAGTGTGTGCCAGTGTCCAGTTATTACCTATCATTTTTTGAGTTAGGACTTTGAGCATGAAGCCACGGTTTCTGGACATGGTTTCCGTATTGGCATCTCGGGCAATGCTGAGTTCAAGACAGATGATGTGGTGACGCTGTGACCTTCCAGTTTTCCAAGTCCATTCTTTGTGTTGATTGTCTTACTTTGTGTTTATTATCTAACTTTGAGATCCCAACCACGTAGAGTCTTTGAGGCATTGTTGTGAGTTCCCAGCCTCTGAACAAAACAATACTAACAAAACATAAAAGCCACCTTTCTTCCACTTGTTTGAGCCAGTGTGATATTTGGAGAAGTTTTCCTCAAAGTGGAATCATTTTGCCTAAGGAGTGGAACAGAAGGGGACAGAGTTTGTTAGAAATCAGATCTATCTGCTGTTTGCCAGGCTCTAAAGACTCAAATAGCCAATATTCTTGCCTCCCCCATCTGAGCTGTTGCTTCATATTTTATTCTCCAGTTCCCAGCTGATTGCAGACACGACTTTATATCTCTGTACAGTTCCTGAGGTACTAATAAGCTCCCTTACAAAAGCCAGACCCTTCAGATAGGCTATGAATTAGGACAGCATTAGCCTACTATTTTCCTGGGGTCTCCATATTCCACTGAAGACCTATTTCCTGAAAATTTTTTTAGAAGACTCTTAAGGAAAAATTGCATTTACTTTTCACCACTTTTCCCTATATAATCATATGTTTTAATTGAACACTCATGAATTTATTCAACTTATGGGACTCAAGATACAGTAATTTGTATCTTGAGTCTTTAGCTATTAAACATTATATGCTTCTTTAGATAAAGATTTACAGTGAGGAATTCTGTTAGCTTTGCAAAGAATAACCCTGGGATTCTTGTTTCTAGCAAACACTCTTCATTTTGAAAATGGTGCCACTCAGAAAACACACACGATGGCTCCTAATAGTATTCTAATAACATTGGGAGCAGTAGAGAGGTTGCATAAATCCAGTGATAAGAACTCTTAAAGAAAAAGTTCGGAGAACTGAGACCTATTTAGAATAATGTCAATCATTGAGGCCTTTTATTTGTTTCCCTTTTGGCAAAATAGGAAAATTAATAGCAAGTCCAGCTTTCCAACATCTAGACCATGATATAGAAGAGAAATGCAAAATGAAAGGAATCAGGATTTGAGTTTTATGAAAAAACAAAGGCATAATCGCAAAGCAACCGCCTGATGAATTTCATGGAGCAAGTTCAGTGGTTTGTTCAAAAAAGATGTATCAGATCCATGTATGTTAGTTCTGTTTTCCTGATTACAATTGCTAGGTTCAAAACATGTTTATGGGAAGGTAAGAAGATGTCAGGACAGAAGGAGGGTCTGTTGATGGTAACTCCACAGGAGTTATCCCTCTGACTTGTCCTTTTGCATCTTTCCTCCTTTCTCCAGGAAAAATTGTGTTCCTAAGGATTGAAATAAAAACAGAATGAAAAGGACTTTGGGGACATATGAGCCAAGCTAGGGCTGCACACGTTCTTGGGCAATGGGGAACATGCAGATCCTGGAGGTGACAGGAGTTTCCATGCGAGGGCAGGGCTCTTAGACAGGTTTTCTCATAGAGTGATTACAGTTTTAGTTTTAAATTTGGAGATACAAATATTTTCAACACAATCCTTTCAGTTGGAAGTGAATTAATGCACTATTGAAATGATGTCACTGGCTTCTTTCAAAATGAGGTTGGCTCATGATGGACATGTTCTTGGGTCTTCCCTGGTCTTTCGGTGAGTAGTTTCAGGTACCTCCTGAGACTCCCACCTAGTCAGCGCTTCTGGCCACTGCCACGAAACCAAAGAAAATGGTTCTCAGCTCAGGGAGGACAGGGAAAGAGATTGCCATTTGAGGTGGTTTGAAAGTAATAGTGGCTATAAGGTCTTATCTACCACAAATGATTTCTGGCATGTGGAAAAAAAATCTGAGCAGTGTCTCCCAGTGACTTCTCTCAAGGGAATGGAATTAGATTCTATCCAAGAAGAGCCCAGGCCTCTGGAGAGAGCTGATTTTTACACACCTTTTCTTGGTTTCTCTTAAAAACTACTCTTGCTTGCCACAGTGAGGGCTGGTTGCATTTTATTATATTTTCCCAGAATGCATTTCTTTTTGAAGGCAGAGAAGGGTCAAAATGGAATGTGTGTCTACTTTAAAAAGACATTAGCTTCTGTGTCTCCTGTCATCTGTGTTCTTTGTCTCTATCACAGTGATTCTCAGTAGCTAGGGAGAGGTGATTTTTGCCTCTAGGGGACATTGGTTATATCTGGAGATGCTTTGGTTGTCACAACTGGGCAGGGAAGATATTGATGGCATTTCAGGGGATACTGCTAAGCATCTGGCAATGCCTGGGACAGTGCCTCACCCCAAAGATTCAGCTCTAAATGTCAATAGTACTGCCATTGAGAACCTGGCTTGTTTTTTTTGGACATAATTTCTTCCAATCTCTACCCATTTCCTCTGGTAGCAACAGTGACTGAGTAAGGACACAAGTATGGCCAACTGTGTTATGCCATCCATCATGGGGCTAGTGTTTATTATCAATTTGCCTAAAATTGATGTTTTGCAATAATAATGTTTAATGGCTTATCCTTTTAAAAAAGTCTAAAAAAATCTTATATTCAGAAACAATGAAGAATAAAACTTAATTTCAAATTTCTCTTCTGAGTCCAAATGATCTTCACATACATATATACCAAATTCCAACAAAATCATGTCTGAGATGTTATCCAGTGTTTTTGAAGGGATCGAAGAGGATTCTGTTGTGTTGCTCATTATTGCACATAATGGTAATAATTTGATGGCCTATGCCATACCTAGTTTTGTGGGGCTGCCTTGTTGTGAGAATCAGTGTTTGGGTGGGAAGGGAACTGGGAACCAGGCATCAGCACAAGTAGGAAGTTTTATTGCCAGTTTCAAGTCACTTTACAAATTGGGTGAATATTGTATTTTACTTTGCCATATAAAGATGACATTTGAAATTGCTTATCAATGAAATAAAAAAGATGTTCAAAGGAGGTGACCTTGTTTATCTTATGGTTTTGAGTGTGTGAGCATGTGCACCCATGGGGGTAAAATCATTTCAGTTTGAGAATCACAATTACAAGACAGAAATCACAAATGACTGTGAGTCTGAGGAGGGTGACTGACATCCACAGAGCATGTCCTTTTTTTTTCCATCTGATTATTTTTCTTTAAATATTTATTTTTTAGTTTTAGGTGGACACAACATCTTTATTTTATTTTTATGTGGTGTTGAGGATCAAACCCAGGACCCAGTGCATGCCAGGCGAGCGCGCTACCACTTGAGACACATCCCCAGCTCCTGTCCATCTGATTATTTAGAGCCTCCTCTGTAGTGAATTTCCTTTGGTGGATATTTATGGAGAGCACAGAGATCTTACAGCCTGCGAGAATTCAGATGCATCATATTTTCTTCAGATATCCTTATCACCTGTCTTCCAAACATGGAAGTCCCAATCATCCAGCCAAAACTGAGTCTGTGTGTAAGTCAGTGCAGACCCATACCCTGGCTTCTCACTTCAGTCATGGTGGCCATGTACAACTCAAAGGTCTGCCTAGAAGGATTTCCCTTCACCTTGTTCTTCAGGTTGTCCTTGAGTGGTGCTGGGGCCCTCCTCTGGACTGTGGCATTCTGCTTTCTGGTGGTATCAGCACATCATGCTGAAGTGTTTCTTCCTTGATCTGTTGGTTCCTTGATCAATGGCATGGATTGAGGGACAGGAGGCAACTCCAATCAATAGGAGGTGGTATTGAGGGAGGTGACCTAGTTACGTGTGTAATTTACTTGTACCTTCTGAATTTGCTTGAGTTTAGTCTCTTGTGTCTGTGAGGATTCAATGGACCAAGAATCAGTAGGAATTTAATTTCTATGGGATTTGTTATAAGGAATTGGCTTGTATCATGTGGGAGCTAGTTAAACAGTCTCTGTAAGGCTGTTCTCTTTGCAAGTCGACAAAACAGGTAGGCAGCAAGGGAAGACCATGAGTAGACTGAAGTGTGGCGTGCAGGAGCTGAAGCCCCATGAAGACAAACCTTTGCCCTTGGTGACCATTCATCATGGAGGTAGATTTCTTCTATGGGTCCATTCAGAAAAGCTAAAGGGCAACGTAGTGGGAGGTGGAGTGTGTGCAGTCCCAGGTGCTTCTTGCTAGTGAGGTGAGTCAACTGCACGTACACTACAGATGGCTGCTGCTTCTTTTCTACCATCCAGATGTCCTCAGATTCTTCCCGGTGGCCCACCATAAGCAGGAACATGCTAGAATGGTATTTCTGGAGAGTGGTCATTGTAGCCCAGTTGACACATTTCAAAGCCACTGTCATGCCATTTCCACTTGGTGGTGAATTGCTGTTAAGCAAACCCACTCTTATTATTAGGTGGGTTGGACAACTCCTGCTGCATGATGGGAAGCTCAGAATACCCGGTCACTGGTGCCCCATGGTCTTTAGTCTTTACTGAGGCCCAGTAGCAAGCCAGAAGTTGTCTCCCCAAAAGAGAATAGCTTAAATCTCTAGATTTGTCCTACCTCCATACGTAAAGCATCTTATTATGAGCTTTTTTTTTCTTTTACTTACCTGTGTTTGTTCATGTAAAGACCCAATACAGAGTAACCACACGTGTCAGCTGGTAGGGCTTCCTATGTGGTAGGTCCAGCTCCTCTCACTGTTCTTTCCCCCCCCTACATTTTCTCTTCTCTTTCATCATTAACTTGTGGAGTTCAGTGAGAGGCCTATTGGAAGTGTCATCTAGATTGCACTGAATTTCTGATTCAGTGGATTTTGATACTCAAATATGAAGTTTTTCTTATATTTCAAACACGAAGTTATTCTCCATATTTGCAGACTTATTTCATGAGTATTTTTTGTCTTTCTGCATAGACTTCTGGGAGAACTGTTCAACTCTGACTCCCAGCTCATTAACTTACTCTTCAGTGATGCCAATTTTGACGTTTGGTCTATTTAAGACTTGAATTTTGACAGGTTGTTTTATTTCTAAGATATCTAATTGGTTCTTTGTCAAAATAACTAATTTTTATTTTATAGATGAAATCACTTCTGTTATAATTTTGAGGTTTATACTTCACCTAAAATCCCTCCTTCTATTATCTTAATTTTCATTGTTTGCTCGTTTTCCACCTGTAGTCTTCCATGCTTCTCTGCTCAGGTGTGACTTCTCCTAAACATTTTCTGGGCTTTTGTTTGTTTGTGTACATTTGTGGTTGTGTTTCTGTTTGCTGCAATCTGCCTCCAGTGATTTTGGAGAAAGGGGTGGGATGTGCTGCCTGGTAAACACTTGAGCGCCTTGTCCTCTGAGCCTGGGGCTGCCTAGAAATGTTTCTCCTATTTGTCAGAAGTTCCATTGCCATATACCAGCTCCTCCAAATCAAGCCTTCAGACTCCCTGCTACAGTCTAGGGGAGATGCTTGCTTCTGATTGACGTGGAGGTGTGGAGTGAGGGGATGATGAGGGCAGGGTAAGCCCATCTGGCTGCTCAAATTGCTCTAAATGTGTTTCTATAACTCTGGTGGCTTCTCCAGCTCCCTGGACCTAGACATTCAGGCTGAGAAAATACCCAGCTCTGTGCCTATTTTTTCTATTTTCTTCTCCTGGGATGAGTTTTGGTTTCTTGTTTCCTCTTTGTTTGTCAAACAAACCTAATTTGCCTTCCATCTTTTGTCCATTGATATTTCTTTTTAAAAATGCTAGTTGCTCTAATCTGAATATGGTTTGTCCCCTCTGAAACTCTTGTTGAAATTTGATTGCCAAATGCAGGTGCTAACGAAGTGAGGCCTTTAAGAGTAAGGTCACAAAGAGGGTTTATGCTTTCTCGTGGGACTGGGTTAATCCTTACAGGACTGGATTAGTTATCATGAGGGTAGGCTGTTATAAAGTGGGGTATCCCCTCCCCTCTTTTCTTGTCTCTTCCACTGTCCATCATGAGTTGAAGCAGCATAGGCATGCTCCAGATGTGGTTGCCCAAGGTTGGACTTTCCAGCTTCCAGAACTGTGAGCCAAAATAAAACTTAATTTTTAAAATAAATTACTTAGTGTCAAGTATTCTATCATAGCAATAGAAAATAAGCTAAGACAATGGGTGAGCAATATTTCTCTTGTACACACATGTGTGCATGCGTGCAGGCCCTTTCCCATTTCCCCCTGCATTTCTGGGAACTTGGAACAGGAGAGGAAACAGTGGATGTTCTCAATCTGCCATCTTGATCTAATTTGATTTGCATTCTTCAAGGGATGTAGGTAGCCTTTTGTGATTGCAATGCCTCAAACCACCAGTTATCCTGGGCCTTATGTTGTCTGATACAATATTCACAGTCTTGCACTTTAGTGGCAGGAGAAATAGAGCTACTGGAACACAATGACTCACAGTAATGAGGTTTCATTTGAGGGTGTGTGAACAACTGAGGCCCTTGTCTTTGCTGTCTGAATTTTGGAATGCTTTCACATTGGGAACACAGGGGACAGTGGCTGCTTCCTTGGCTCTTGTTCACAGACTCTCTAGCACACTGTCTGCTTGATGGATGTGTTTTCTCATTGCTGGTGATAATTCTGTAGGGGGCGATTCACCAGCAAACAGAGGCTGAGTCTACACATTTTCCCCCCTCTGCTCATTCACCTCGCTGTTTGCTCCGAATGTCCATTTTCTCTACTCAATAAATCACTCTTTGATGAGAAAAAAGTACAAAATATTAGCCATATGAGGATTTGAATCATGTTTAATTTAGCACCAATGAAAAAGTTCTCTCCTTAATCTAGTAGCTGTCTGGAGCCACCGTCTGCCATTGCCAACAGCTTTGTGCACTTACTGTCTAAAGCCCAGACAGTGAGCTCCCAAACCAGCTGGGGGCTCAGAGGATTTGTGCTCAATTCTTGCTCTGGGCTGAGACTCTGAGCCTGGAGCTAAACCATAAATCAAGAATGGCTCAGAGCAACAACTTGGCTGAATCCAATCTCCTCTTTCTTCCTATTGACTTTTCTAATCTTCTTTTTTTTTTTTCTGTTCTTCTTTTGTTGACCAGAGATCTTTGGTTCAATGTTATGCTCACACTTCAGATGAGGGGTGCAGAAGAACTATAAGATCACTCAGCTGCCCTATCTATTCCATGGGGAGGCAAGGATCGTCTGCTTTATGGGTTTAAATTAGATATTTGCATATCTGAGATTCAGGGTCAGACAATGAGCTGCCACCTGCCCATCTCAGTTTTAGGGTCTTGTCTCTATATACAGTTTAGAGAAGAGGTTATCGCAGAGTTTAGATGTGTGTGTGTGTGTGTGTGTATGTGTGTGTTTACTCTCAGATATAATTAAAAAAGTAAGGGGTGAAGGTATGAACTACAAGCATATCTATATTAATGACAGATGCAACTAAGACCCTGAAACTAATGAAGACAAGCTGTGAGGCAGACTCACAGGTTGAGTTTTCCAGAGCAGTTGCTTACATGAGTTTGGGCTGTAAGATTTTATAGGAACCTGCTAATACGATTTTATTAGCAACTATGAATGAAAGGGTGAAGTCTAGGTAGAGGAAACAATGAAACAGGGCTACAGACCTGAGAAATCTTGGACAACATTGTCCTCCTCTGGCCAAAATGGTGTCATGTTCTTAACTGGGCCTTGTTCTGTAGCTAGGCGTTGGCTGCCTAGGAAAGGGAATCAGCTAGGGTAAGGTTGCTCTTAGGAACTGAGGAAGAACTTGGAAGAGCATATGGTAGAGCAAGTCTGTCTGCCAGCTGTGTCCCCACAAAGGAGAGCAAGTCCCTCCTCAAAGGATGATCTGGCTGGGACACCCCTAGTCTGCCTAGGGTAATGTCTCTGATGGGAGGAACATTGGTCCTGGAGAGAGGAAGTGTAGGTATGGGGCAGAGGTAAGGGGCCACAAGGTGGGGCAATTTTGAGTTCTTAATGCTTAACTTAGCTCTTTTCTGATCGGATTCCAAAGGACAAAGAGGCTATAACAGAAAGCAAGTCACATGCAAAAACTATATTGTTCGAAGTCTCATTTAAAAAAATGAGGAAAAAAGGAAGCTATGAGTTTGGTTTAAGAGGAGAATTAATAGAGGAGTGAGAGACCGAACATACGAATGGGCAAACCATAGACAACAACAGAACTCTGACCCACCGTCTGCAGGCCAGCCCAGGAAGCCAGCTTGTTCTCCAAGTCAGAATTGTCGAAGTCAGATTCCCATCAGAGAAACCCCTATCCTGGTATCTGATACCTGTAGGAATCAGGGTTCAGGCTCCACGTGGGAAGCACCAAGCGGTCCCTGGACCAGGGTGGGGGACTTTGGGGTTGCCTATCTAGCAATTATGAGAAATGAGCCCAGGAACCTACTGTGATTTTGAATGGAGTACTGCTCCCCCAAAATGCTTCTGTCTTGCTCACAGCTGGTTAAGTATGTATCAAACACTCAGTGCATGCCATGCCCTGTGCTAGCACAGGGGTCAAAAGAACCCAAATCCCACAGGCTTTATTTTCTCCACATACAGTGTCTAGCACTAGTAAACACTTTACTACTATTTTTGTAATATAAAAATCAGGTAGAAATGTGCCAGCGGGAGTGGCTTTTTGAAATGTACTGATTGAAAATTCTAAACCCTTGAATAGATGCCTGAAGGAAGGAATAGGCTCAGAACTCAAGTTCCAGCCCTGTCCTCTGCATGTATGTGAGCATGTGTGTGTGTGTGTACGTGTGCTAACACACACATGGATAGCGCATTGAGCCTTTGACACGTGCATGCTTCAATGTCCTCATCTAAAATGTAGTGAGCATATCTCCTCCTGTCATAGATTTAGATGAAAATGATAAAATAAATGTGTTACAAATAGTTTGTTGGTTTTTCCTTAGTAAGGGAGACCCCCAAAGTGGGATTTTTTCCTTTTGGTGTAAAGAAGCTATGAAGCTGAACAGTGAGCACTGATAGGACCAGTTTACTCAGTGGCCACAGAGTGGGGAAACCAGAGCCCTGCTCGCAAATCAGCCTCTCCGCTCCAGAGGGGCTGAGGAGTTAGGGACACCGGGCAAGAGGAGGAGGCACAGGCTGATGGAGGGAGGGGGGCTTTTATGTCTTTCCTTGGAATAGGTATAGATTTCCCAGAACTTGGGGCTACATCAATCTGCTCCTTTTAAGGTCTGGTGTTTCTTGTCGTGTCTTCTGGTATATGTGTCATCTACATGGAAGTCAGACTACAATGAAGTTTGAGACTATTAGAGGTGCTTTGGGCAGCCATCTTGGTGTCTTCAGCCTTGAAGTGGGAGGACAGAGACCAGGGGAGTCCAGTTCAGATCAACCCTGTGTTATCGTTCTGGACTGAACATTTTTTTTTTTCTCCAGTGAGCAGCATGTCTGCATGCAGACCTGAGCAGAAATGTGGCCCAGAGATTAAGACTGCAAAGGAGACAGGCATGATATGACGAGGAGACAGGCAGAGATACCAAACCTTTTCATGCTGTTCCAGCCGCCCACTGGATGACTGCAGGCACAAGTGAAGAGTCAGTGTTTTTGGCAGAAGTGACCAATCCCTGAAAATAACCTGTACCACCATTATCATCGTAGCCCGTATGTCAGAGGGGTTACCTCTAGCAAAGCTAGTAGGAGACTAATAGTGTCTCTCTAGTCGTGTGACCTCCAAAATTAGTAAACTTCTAAGTTAACTAAAAGCCAGTCAAGATTCAGAGTTTATTCAGGTTTCTCCTCAGGAACAAATGTAGACATAAAAGAATTGGCAGATGTTGTTATCTCCCCCTCCACACACCCCCACTGAAGAGCTTAGACATGTGTGTATTCACATACGTATTTCCAGGGTGGCCACTCTCCTTAGATTCTAGTAGCTGCATTCGCTACCCTGTGACCCCTTGCAGTCCCAGTTAGGTGTTCCCCATCTGTAATGGCTTCTCTGCTTCTTGGTTCCTTTGGTAGCTTCTGAACTGCTGTTAGATTCTGATATAAGGAGGGTGATATGGTAGACACAGCAGCCCTGGACTAGTCTGGTTTACTTCTGCTGTGATTCCCATATGTCTTCCTCCACAGCCTTCCCCAGGGTGGGGGAGACAGCGTTTCCCTGAGGAGGGCCATATTCAGTCAGGGTACAGAGGCATATCATGCCATCCTCCACTCCAGTTGCGGGCTGACCTCTGGCCTGGGGTCCAGCAGAAGCCTCTGACTGGTTCCGAATCCAGTCTGCATCTTTCCAACTCATTTTCTTTGGAGTTACGGGAGTGGTATTTTGAAAATGTAATGATGTTCATATCACACTCCTGCTCACAGTCGTTCAGCGAGTTCTCACTGTCGTCATCAGACGAAGCCATCAGGACATTCTCAACCATGACTCGGTACCCTCCCTGTCCCTTCCTCCCACCAGATCTCCTTAACCTCTGGTAAGGACTCTTCTACTTCCAGCTCTGTTAGGTCAACTCCTCATATCTAAATATTGTGCTTCTAAAAGACAGGAAGAGTATAAATGACAAAAACTGAAGACAGATGGCAGCAGTAACTAGATTTGTTTATTCCAATCCAGTGGAGAAGCCACCTGGGTGGGGAGAGAGACCAAAGTGTCATGCAAATTAGGGGTGCTGTGTCTCCACTCTTAGTTATAAAAGCCACAACTGGATGAGCCTTGAGCTTGGCCAGAGAGTGAAAAGAGTTGCCCTGGATGTCTGTAGGTCCAGAGAGTTGATCTGGTTATTAAGCTGTCTCAGGATGCCCAGAAACTCTAAATATTTCCCTGGGAAAGCAAGTTCAAAATTATTTGAGGTGACTTAGTTTCTTCTTTAGCATACAAGTACCTTTAACTCCAGGGAGGTTTATAATTAGTGTAGATATGAAGAAAATAAAAACATAGTAGTTTGGGTATAAACTACACACACAAAAATATATATGTATTGAACATTTATCCCCAAGTGCTCTATGAGTGAGCTACATTCCCAGCACTTTTTAATTGTTATGTTGACACAGGGTCTCTCTAAGTTGCTGAGGCTGGCCTTGATCTTGTGATCCTCTTGCCTCGGGCTCCTGAGTTGCTAGGATTACTAACATAGTGCCACCATGCCTAGCTAATTTTTATATATTTTTATGCTAAATGCCTATAGTGTTTAAGGATCTCTGACATATTATAGCATCACTAAGTTAGCATTGTGATTTCAGTTTAAAAACACATAAATAAATCAAATTAACTTATATTTAATCATACTGTTTATACATATTACTGGGACACTTATGAAACTTTAGGAATCGTATAAAATATTTATAATGATTACTTGACATATTTAGGAAAAGTTCATCAGATAATTGTAAAATTAGGAAGAAAATAAAATATTCAGTTTATAAACACAATGTAAAGTATTTCAAGGCAATAGCATAATTGAGATTTTTGAAAATTGCATTTATTTTTGACATATTAAAACATAATAATTGTACAAATACATGGGGCACCATATGATGTTTCAATACATGAATACGTTATATAATGTTTAAATCAAATTAAACATATCTGTCTACTGAGAGCTTTGTCATTTCTTGTGGAAAAAATATTAATATTTCTTTCTTTTAGCTTTTAGAGACATTCAGCACATGATCGTTATCTTTGGTCACTGTACTGGGCACTGGCACATCAGAGCTTCTTACTCCTGGCTAACCATGACTCAGTACCCATTGATGAGCCTGTCCCTGTCCCTTCCTCCCACCAGATCTCCTTAACCTTTGGTAAGGACTCTTCTATTGCCAACTCTGTTAGATTAACTCCACATGTGACTGAGGTCATGTGGTACTAATCATTCTTTGCTTGCTTATTTCACATACTGACGTTTAGTCCTGTCCGTGCTGTCACAGATGAAGGGATCGCATGGCTATTGGAACAGTAGTCCATTGTGTACATGGGCCCTATTTTTTTTTTCTTTTTTAATCAATTCTTCAGTTGATTTGTTTCCATTTCTAGGCTACTGTGTATGTGCTGCAGTAAGCACAGGCATGCAGATAGCTTTAAATCAACATGTCTGGGGGGACTATAGGTTAGTATCTCTAAAAGCTCCAAGAAAGGAGTTTGAATATTTTACCATAAAGAAAGGATACTGTCTCACTAAAACCAAATATGTAGATTCCGTTTCCTTTGGGCACCATGGTGGAAATGCAGAATCTCAAGGCAGTTCTAGTTTTAACGTTTTGAGGAATCTCCATACTGATTTCCACAATAATTATACTAATTTACATTCTCACCAACCGTGTGCAAAGGTCCCCTTTCTCCACATCCTCACAAGCACTTATTTTTTATCTTTTGATAGTAGCCATTCTTACTGGACTAAAGTGACACCTCCCTGTGCTTTTGATTTGCATTTTCCTCATGATTAGTGTAGTACATTGGCATGGGCAAAACCCCAAAGCAAAGGAAACAAAAACAAAAGTAGACAAATAGGATTATGTCAGACCAAAAAGTTTCTGCATGGCCAAGGAAGCAATCAACAGAGCAGAGAGAAAACCAAAGGGTGGGAGAAAATATTTCAAAATGAACACCTGACAAGGGGTAAATATTCAAAATTTATAAGGAACTTAAAAAACGCAATAGTCAGATAACAAATAATCTAATTAAAAATGAACAATAAATGGACATTCCTCAAAAGAAGACATACTAATAGTTATCATGTATATAAAAATGCCCAACATCATTAATTAAGTATTTAAGTGAGATCAAATACCAAACAGACCCCTTAAATGATCATTAAAATGTACTAGCAAGGATGTTGGAATGTTATGGACATCATTATACAAAGTACATGTATGAAGACTTGAATTGGGTGTCAACATATTTTATATACAAACAGAGATACAAAGATTGTGGTATATGGGTATATTAAGAATTGTAATGCAAAAAAAAATAATAGCATTACCTTAGATTAGGTAGAGGGAAGTGAAAGGAGGGGAAGGCAGGGGTTGTGGGGATAAGAAAGATAGTAGAATGAAACAGACATTATTACCTTATGTATGTATGTGACTGTATGACCAACATGATTCTACAATATGTGCACTCAGAAAAATGAGAATTTATATCCCATCTATGTATGGTATATCAAAGTATATAAGTGCATTCTACTGTCATGTATAACTAATTAAAACAAATAAAAAATCAAAAAAGAAAAGCCGTTCAGATTCTTAATAATCATAAATAAAATTAAGAAACATGTTGATTCTAGATTAAAAAAAATAAAATGTACTAGTCTCTAAATTTGTATAGTAACATTACTTAAAAGCTTATAGTAGACCTAGATTTGTGACTTGTAAATTTTACAAATGAAATATTAAAAATGAACTTTGAATTTTAATTTTTATTCACCCCAAATCTCTCATTTCCTAGCTCTTGGAATAAAACCTAAACTTCCTAGCAATGTAACCAAGGCCATCTGTAATCTGGACTTGGTGTGGATCTTCATCTGTTCTTATGTCCCTGTTCCTCTGCATAAATGTACTCCAAGAATGTGGCCCTGCTTATTTACTTACTTTGCAAGTACCCCCAATCCTTCCCTACCTGCTGGCTTTGCAGTATGAACCCTTCCCTGTGCAGAGGCTTGCCGGGGCCCAGAAGGGGCTTTCCTTACCCTGCCACACATCTGAGTAGACTTCCTTCCTGTGAAGTCACAGCAAGGTCACCTTCTAGCCTGGTTTGACCTGGTCTCTGCGTGCTAGTTTCCCTCACTTATGTGCTTCTTTACTGCATCCATTCCATCTTTAATGATTTAAAGCCATTACATTATTTACTTGCTTTTATCATTTCCCCCACTAGAATGTACTCATCATAAGATCAGAAGGTTTGTGTTGTTTACAGCTATTAGCAGTTAGTAATTGCTAAAAAATGTTTTGTTTTGTTTTTTTAGAAGAAAATATTTGCAAGTTAAGTGTTTAGTAAGATACCTGTATCTAGGATATGTAAAGAAATCTTATAATTCAGTGATAAAAAGACAAAAACCCAATTCTTAAGTGGGCAAGTGATCTGTATAGGCATTTTGCCACAGAAGATATACAAATGATCAATAAGCCCATGACAAAACACTCAGCATCATTTGTGCAAACCAAAACAACAAGGGGACAACCCTCCATATTGCCTAGGATAGTATCTTAGTTGCTTTTAAAATTTATTTTAACTGATAAATAAAAACATACAAATTGTATGTTTTATTAATGGGGTAGCCCATAATGATTCAATACAAGTGCACATTGTATAATGTTTAAACATTAAAATGTATAAAATTAACATGTATAAAATTATACATTGTATAATGTATAAAATTATACATGTATACATGTATAAAATTATACATGTATACATGTATAAAATTATACATGTATAAAATTAAACATTTCTATCTCCTCAAACATTGATTATTTATTTATTTTACAGTAGAATGCATTTTGACATATTGTACACAGATGGAGCACAATTTCTCATTCTTCTGGCTGTCCAGGTGCAGAGTCACTCCATTAGTGTATCATACGTGTATATAGGGTGATAATGTCTGTCTCTTTCTACCTTCCTTCCCATCCCCACAGCCCTATACCTCCCCTCACTCCCCTCTACACAAACCAGAGTTTCTTCATTCTTCTCTACGCGCCCCCCCCCCCCCCC
>NW_026000068.1:12277351-12281539 GCF_001458135.2 Marmota marmota marmota
CCCCCCCCCCCCACTATGAATCAGCATCCGCTTATCAGAGAAAACATTTGGCTTTTGGCCTTTGGGAGTGGCTAAAAACCATTTTTTCAATAAATGATTGAAATATATTTTTATATTTAAAGCAAAGATGGGATAACACTACCATTTCTCTCTCTTTTCTATAACTTCCTTTTCTTAAATGGTAACTACTAAGTAAATTTTCCAAATTTAACATGCACACACATGCACACACACACATATAACAATTCTTAATGACTTCATGATACTCCATTACATAGATACATTATATTATAGGTGGTAGAATAATAAATGAAAGTCTTACATTTTAATGGTCTCAATTTCCATTTAAAAATGAAGAAATAGAGAAAAAAGTGTATCTTTAAAATAATATAGCTCCAAGGAGAAAGAAAACCGTGAAAATCAGTTATAAGTATTAGAAGGGCTGGTATGTGGCTCAGTGACGGAGCATGTGGTTGACATGTGGGAGGCCCTGGGTTTGATCCCAGGTCTCTGCAAACATAACAACAAACACTGGGAAAGAATCAGAAAAAAGATGTTAGAAAATCCTGTCTCTATAAGGACGAGAGAAGAGTTCATTTTTAGGTAACAGAGACAGTAATTGATAGGAAAAAACAAACAAAACAAACCAGGCAGAGATTGAAAAAAAACAATAAGATAATTGAGTAAAACGTAGTGAGAAAACAAGAAAAAAATTTTAAAAAATCATTTCAGGTTTCCTGGTGCCTCAGTCTGGTTAATTATTATTATTATTTTTTACTGGTTCTTTTTAGTTATATATTACAGAAGAATCCATCTTAATATAATTATACAAACATGGACTGTATCTCATTCTAATGAGGAGGACCCATGTCTTGTGGATGTGTGTGAGGGTGAGAGTCGCTGTGGAGTGTTCACCGATGCTTAGGAAGCTCAGGTCAGACTCATTCCTCTGTCTTCCTGTTCCCATCCACCTTCCCTTCCCTTCATTTCTTTTTGTCTAATCCATGGACTTCTATTCTCCCCCTGCCCTGGCCTTGTTGTGGGTTAACATCCACATATCAGGAGAACATTCGACCTTTGGTTTTATTGGGATTAGCTTATTTCACTTATTTTCCTTAGAAAAGGAAATTTTACTTTTTATTTTTTAAATTTTTAAAATTTGTTCTAATTAGTTATACATGACAGTAGAATGCATTTTGACACAACATACTTAAATGGAGTATGATTTCTCATTCTTCTGGTTGTACATGATGCAGAGTTACATTGGTCACTTAATCATATATGTACATAGGGTAATAATGCCTGACTCATTCTACTGTTCTTCCTACCCCTACTCCTTCCCCTCACTTCACTCCCCTCTGTATAATCCAAAGTAACTCTATTCTTCCCTAGCCCCCTTCCTTATTGTGAATTAGCATCCAAATATCAGAGAAGACATGCGGCCTTTAGTTCTTTGGGATTGGCGAATTTCACTTAGCATAATATTCTCCAGCTCCAATCATTTACCAGGAAATGCCAGAATCTTATTCTTTTTTAAGGCCGAGTAATATTCCATTGTGTATATATACCACATTTTCTTTATCCTTTCATGTGGACACCTAGGCTGGTTCTATGATTAGCTATTGTAAATTGAACTGCTTATAAACACTGATGTGGCTGCATCATTGTAATATGCTGATTTTAAGTCCTTTGGGTATAAACCAAGAAGTGGGATAACTGGATCAAATGGTGGTTCCCTTCCAAATTTTCTGAGGGACCTCCATACTGCTTTCTATAGTGGTTTGCAGTCCCACCAGCAATCTATGAGTGTACCTTCCCCCCAACATCCTCACCAACATGTTGTTGCTTGTATTCTTGGTAATTGCCATTCTGGTTGGAGTGAGATGAAATCTTAGAGTGGTTTTGATTTGCATTTCTCTAATTGCTAGAGATGAAGAACATTTTTTTTCATGTTTGTTTTTTGATTGTATTTCTTCTTCTGTGAAGTGTTTGTTCAGTTTCTTTGCCTATTTTTATTGATTATTTGTTTTTTTGGTGTTGAGTTTTTTTTTTTTTTTTCTGGATCAGGGATTGAACTCTGGGGCACTCAACCACTGGGTCACATCCCCAGCCCTATTTTGTATTTTATTTAGAGACAAGGTCTCACTGAGTTGTTTAGCACCTCGTTTTTGCTGATGCTGGCTTTGAACTGGAGATCCTCCTGCCTCAGCCCCCTGAGCAGTTGGGATTACAGGCGTGTGCCACTGCACCTGGCTGGTGTGGAGTCTTTTGAGTTCTTTATATACCCTAGAGATTAATGCTCTATCTTAGATGCATATAAGATTTTCTCCTAGAGAGAATGGAATTTTAATGAATTAAATTTATATTGTCAGAACTAAAATTCTAATTGACATATAACAAGTGAGAGATAAACTTGAGAAGCTCTTCAAGAAAAGGACCATGCTGAGAAAGTAATGACATGGAAAATTACAGAGAGAGATCCAACATAAAAGTTATAGGTGTAAATCACAATAAATGAAACATAGCTTTATATAAGGGAGAAAAACAAAAACTTGATTACAGTCCTTGAATAGTCACATTCTATTTCCTTAATCTCTTGGGATACCCAAGAGATACTGGTTAAAATAATTCTTCTGAAAGTGGCTAAACTTTTGAAATGGAATGATCAAGAAAAACCTACCTAAAATTTCCATGAAAATTCTTCTGCAAAACCAGAAGACCAAATGTCACTGGAGAAAATCTCAAGAGTGTGGAGGAAAAACGGATCCAAGGATTTCAAGCAGAATTCCCTTGACCTTCATAGAAAAAGCAACAGAAAGATGTTGGCGATGCAAGTGTTCAGAATATGAATTAAGAACCCAAGGAGACTCCTGGTTTGGAAATGGAAATGTCAAGTCAGGAACTCTGAATTATTTGCTGGTTTGTTGATTCCGAAGGCAAACTGGAGACTTTCTTGCTTTCTCCTCTTCTGCTCCTTTTTCTGTCAGGAAATTCGTTTCCCACTGTATATCCTTCAACTCACTGTTGTGGTTGACTTCTTGACCTATTTAGTAACTACATTAAAAAAAAAAAAAAAAAGACTGCACCTTTCAGTTTCTAGCACTCAGTAAGAATGTCCCAACAAAGAATACAGCAGGACACAGAATAAGGAGAACTGTGGAACAAAAAGCCTTTTTAAAAAAATTTTTATTTTTGGCTTTCACAAAAGCAGAATTGCAGAGCACTCCACAATGGCTACTTAGTTGCCAAAGAATTTAACAGTTTTTGGCAACTTATATTAAATGGGTTGAGTTACTTTTCAAACCCTCCAATAGCAGATATTTTAAGTCACTGAAACCTTGTTCAAATAATACTCTGTTCTAAGTCCATGTGTATTAGCTAACTATCCTTAAAAAACCCATATGTGTATTTTTTTGGCTATAACACCGACCATCTAAAAAGGTCAGAGAAAAATAATCTTAAGGGAATTTACTGCACAGTTGTTATCTTGGCAGGCATAAAAATTTTAGAGAAATTTCTGCACATCATTCCACCAGTTTACCCCTTTCTCTTATGTAATTCATATTTTATTCTATCTTGATCATTGCCATTAGCATATGAGCAGGCTGTTGGAACTCTTTCCATCTTTAAAAATTTTGTCTTGGCCTTATTTCCTGCATAGCTACCACCCCATTTCTCGTTTCCTTTTGTAGCAAAACCTTAAGAGAATTAAGTTCTATGGGCTTGCAGTCTCCAGTTTTTCTTTCCAATTCAATCTTAAAATCAACCCAAATTGGGTTTTGCTTCCCTGAGAACTTCCTTGCCAAGGTTTCTTTTTAAAAATTTTTAAATTTTTTTTTATTATTGGTTGTTCAAAACATTACAAAGCTCTTGACATATCATATTTAATATATTAGATTCAAGTTGGTTATGAACTCCCAATTTTACCCCAAATACAGATTGCAGAATCACATCGGTCACACATCCACATTTTTACATAATGCCCTATTAGTAACTGTTGTATTCTGCTACCTTTCCTATCCTCTACTATCTCCCCTCCCCTCCCCTCCCATCTTCTCTCTCTACCCCATCTACTGTAATTCATTTCTCTCCTTGTTTATTTTCCCATTCCCCTCACAACCTCTTATATGTAATTCTGTATAACAATGAGGGTCTCTCTCCATTACCATGCAATTTCCCTTTTCTCTC